>NW_026571018.1:24731898-25359198 GCF_026225935.1 Boleophthalmus pectinirostris | reverse complement strand
CTAACAATTGGGCCTTGCCAACTGCATACCTAATTATCTGGAGAAAGGACACTATTCATTAATTGGCACTATGTTACATTAACGCTGCTACATTAAAGTGTTCTTTGTGATGATTCCTTTTTAGGTGATGGAGATACTGAAATATTTTTCTTGGGCAGAACCTCAAATCAAAGCTGTGAAAGCATTGCAGCATGTAAGTGGAGGCATGCTTTTAGTTAGTTATGAATTGTTAAATTGCTGAAGAGGTAGTAATATGTATTTTTTTATTCTTGTTTAGAAAATGGTGGCAATCACTACAACCAAAGTTGCAAATATCTTGAACTGCTTTACCTTTACAAAGGATAGACTGATTGTTTTGGAGCTCATTGCCTTGTGAGTTTTTTGACACTGAAATGTCCTGTGAATGATGTTGTAATACTTTGTTATATGATTATGACCGCATAATGTCCCGAACATAGAAATATTTCAGATGCTCAGAATTACAGACCAGTAGAAGACCTATTTCGAACACACCTGTCTGAGAAGAAAAGAGCACGCCGGATCCTAGAGCAGGTAAATCATCACTTAGTCATGTGTATCTTGCTATGTTGTGTCTCTCTGTTGCTTTACTATTGTGCTTGCTATTATATTATTTTATTAAATTACTCTTCTCTGGTAAGGTGTGTAAGGTTGGCTGTAAAGCCCCTGTTGCCATGATTTCGTCATGTGGTATTATCCCTGGAAACCCTTACCCGAAAGGCAGACCTAGTCTTGTCTCTGGCACATTTCCTGTGAGTAGAATTAATTCTTACTGGAAATATTTAACTCATGTTTCATATGTGTCATTTTTGTCTGTACATTGTTATCAGATGGTAAATTGATAATTAATGCATGGGTTTGTTTTTGGTGAAAGGGAGTCCCTCCATTAAAAAAGGAGGGAGAAAAGAAAGACGACCACTTTAACAATATGGATGGAAAAGGGATTGCATCACGAATTCTTGGACCATTTAAGCCGGCAAGTAACACAGTGCTGTTAACTTACTGTGATTTTTATTTTTATTTTTTAACAACGAAGTGAACTGATGACATTAAACATTTAAAAATATCTTGTAATTTAAAGGTTTATCTGAAATTCTTTTTTTTTTAGTTTCCTTCATCCTATAACCCTCATCGACCTGTGCCCTATCCTATACCACCATGCCGACCTCATGCCACCATCGCACCAAGTAAGTCAAATACTTTCACAATAAGAGCTGACATTAGTCTATAAAAATGACTAAGTTGATTGTTTTGTTGGAATTATTGAAAGACAATGATGTTTGATGGGGTCAGTGGAAGTATATATCTGAAGTATATGTCTGAGCTTCCAACATAAATGCATAGTGGAAAGTTTTAATATTTGCAAATGCTACTCAGGTGCGTACAACAACGCAGGCCTTGTTTCTATGGGAGGGGTTATAACGGCCAACGTAGCTCCTCCCCCCTACAACAGCACCCATAAAATGGCAGGTATGATTCGAAGAGGGCAAGCGTGCGTGTGTTTGAATGAGTGAGGACGAATAAATTATCTTTAAACTCACTGCCTAACTGCTACCCAGCATGCTGCTTACCTCTGCTTTTATGGTCTAATGGCTTTAAAAAGGCGAGAATGTGCTTCTTATTCTGCTGAAGTACACTGAGTGACCTGAAAAGAACATAAAAGACTGTACTGGAACTACATAAAATTAAAACTAAAATTGAATCGTGTTTGGAAAAACAGTACAACTATCTAATTGAGCCTACAATTCTGCTAAAATTATATTTTCACTTTCAGAAATATTATTTCACTGTAAGGTCAATTCAAAATGGTAAATTCTTTGGTCAGTCAGTGTTGGCCTTTATGCTGGTAAATGATAACTTAATGCTGCGCTGAGTTTAGAAGTAGTAAATGTTTCTTTTACTTACATGCAAACATGAACACTTAATGCATACAACAATTTGTTACATTTTTCATGATTGAAATGAGTGCTCAAAATCTTATTTAGAACATTGTCTGCTTATAATATTATAGCATGGTCAGTGTACAGATAATTAACGTAAACATTTTCGAGATTTTTTTAAAAACAAAACAAAAAAAACATCATTTCAGTCCTGAATTTTATTTTTTATTGATGTGTTAACTAAGCTGCACGGCCTGCATTTTAAATATTTGCTTTTAGATTTGAGGAAATTAACACATCCTTGCTTGCTTGTTCTGATAAAGTAACATTTTGTAAAATTACTTTTACGTTTTAATTCTGATTATACATGTTTTTCATTAGGTTATGCCAAACCAGGAAATCCGCAAAATGCTACACCAGGAGTGAAAAGTGGTCCCCTCCTCATCCCTCACGGCTCGACTCCATCTACCCCTGCTCCGCCTCAGGCCTCAGCGGCTCAGCAGGCTCCTACCACGCCCATTACCCCAGTGTTTCCTGGCATGGTGCCCTCGAACAACCCTAACGCCCCCTCCCCTGCACCTGCTCCCTCTCCCTCGGTCATTAAAAGTGGACCACAAACCCCTAGTGGCCACAGTACTCCAGGACCCTCATCTGTCATCAAAAGCCACACACCATCAAGTACCCCATGTGGAACCCCAGTTCCCTTTCCCACTTCCTCCCGACCAGGCACTCCCGCCAACCCTCGCTCTGACCTTCACCAGAACAACTCCACACACCAGAAGGCTTTCTCACACTCTGTGGAACATCAGCACACCTTCCACAGCACTCACCCGCAACAAGGTAACCACCCCGGGTCAGTAATTCGGAGCTACACCCCCTCTGGTCCTGGATCATCCACCCCGATAAACCCGAACTCTTCCACCCCTGGCCCAAGTCACAAACCTGCCCAAGCACATGCGCTCCAGAGTGCAGCTGGAGCCCTGCAGGCAGAGCAGCAACGTGTAGCTTTGAGCAGACATGCAGGGAGCAGCAGTGGCAGTAATAGCCCTGTGCCCTCTGCCTTCAAAGGCACACCACGCTCTGGTACACCTTCTGTCAGCTCACTGGTGGTGGGCTCTGCTCAGGCTGCTCTGGCTCGTTCTCTAGGTCTACCTCAGTCTGCTGGGTCACCTCAAGTCTCACTTCCAAGTCCTGTAGCCATCTCCGCACTCCAAGGCCTGCCCTCCAGCCCCGTGCCTTCTCATTACCCTGGTCTGCCATCTTTTCGCTCTCTTACTACTTCTATTCCTGCTTCCACTGATCCATCATCCTTACCAACAATGCCCCCCTCCTCAAATATGTCTACTCACCCTCCAACAACCATCTACCCCGGCCTTGCTCCGAGTGCTGCTCCCTCTGCAGCCTCGCCATTCGGTCTGGGCCTCACTTCTGCGCCTTCCATATTCCCAGGCCTTCCTCCGGGCCCCAGCCCTGCTGGGTTCCCTGGGCTGGGGGTCTCTGGGGGTCCTGGTGCAGGTAGTCCGGTGCTGTCCTCCTTCATGGGACTGGCTCCGACAGTGGCCTCTTCAGTGGCATCTGTAGCCCCTCTGCAGGCAGCCGCTGCAGCAGCTGGGGTCCCCTCCTCATCCCCAGTGTTACCAGGCTTTGCCTCTGCATTCAGCTCCAATTTTCAGCCTGGGTAAGTTCTATGGAAAGTGTCAGCGAATTTTACCATTAAAGGTTCACTGTACAATTTTCTGGTGAAGGGGCAGACACTTTGTTTGGAATATTCCATGCAAAGCAGTAACATTTCCATCGACATAAGCAGGTGGCCACTCTACCCTCCATCTGAAAAGTTACACAGTGCAGCTTTAAACTTGGTTTGTAGTTTTGAATAAAGGGTAAGGGTATGGTTATAAGAAAGTTGACAGAGGGAATCTTAAAAATTTAAATTGGAGTTTTATAAACAGTTTACATCATAATACACATCATAAGACATTATTACTATTTGGTTGTGAATTGTGACCTTTTGCACGTCATGGGTGCTCCAGTCACATGTAATAAAGGTCATGGAAAAGAACCATAAATCACATCATAAATCACAAGTGGACTTTTAACAGTCAAGGGCTGAACTTGGACTTTGTTTGGATAGTGTAGACAACTTCATTTTTCTGCTGTTTATTTATAATTATTGTTCTGTTTGAGTGGGTCAACCGTTGGGTAATCAACCATTGGTACTGGGAAGCAGTACCAATAGTTGATTAATGGCTATAAGCAATGCAGTGTTTCTTTCCATGACATTACCAATTTCTGTTGTTTATTCAGTACACAGAGCAAGGCATTGATTTATACCAATGTTATGTGCTTGCTTAACTACACTCAGACTTTGTCTGTGTTTTTTGTCTCAGGTTGAGCAGTGGACTCCAGCCTCCAGGGGGCAGTGGATTCCCAGGGCTGCTATCTTTCCCCGGGGTACCGGGATTCTCTCCCTCAGCTTCTCCAGCGGCCCTCAGTGGTCTTCACAATCCCAGCATGCAGTCAGCTCTCCTGCAGGTAAACCTGCACTACAGCCAGGCACATTTAGGACATCTTTCATTGGAACATTAACCGGTTGATCTCTTTTCAGGCTCACTCCACACCTACCTTGGATAACTTTTCTCCTCAGCCGAACAGTTTCCCCAACTACCCCCCAGGGCCCGGGGCTCCTTTTTCCCTACAGCCAGGCTTGCACCCTCAGCTCGGCTGGCAGTGAACATTGGAAAGCAGTTTTCCAAAATGGTCTCTGAGCCAGACCCTTTTTAGTGATTTTTTGAAAAAAGTCATAACAGTTATGACAATTGCTACATGTCAATGAATAGGTGTTTATGGACTATACATAAACATGATCACATTTGAGTAAATTTTCCTGACAACAAAGTTAGAGGATTGTCTATAGTAATAGTCTAATATTAGTGAATTATTATTGTTTAGTAATGAGTTATAGACATTTAAATTTTGTACGTGGGATCATGTATTGAATTGTCTGTTCACTTGTAGATTTTCATCATTAGATGAAATTACTTTGAATGGAGGACGTCAGCTGTTACTGCTGTTTTATAACTCCTCTTCCTCTGACCTCCTGTTTGGCAGACGTGAAATGTGCAGACACGATAAACCTTACATTGGTGCTGTTTATCACAAGAACGCTTCAATTCATTTTTGTGTTTTGATAGGGGCAGGGTACCAGTATATTTATTTGTATGCTTACAATTGCAATATGAACATTTTGCCACCATGGAATGATAATTGTGTTTTTTTTATCTCAGCATTGTGTCCTGTTTGTTAAGTATTTCAAACATATTCATGAATTGTCTCTTCTTGACACTGCTCATAAATTCTACTACTGTAATATATTAAGACTCTGTGGTTTATTAGCACCATTTATGTATCAGAACTCCGAGCTACAGTTTACCTGTTTTTGATACCTTCTAATGTTTTGACAATAGTTTATCAATTGTAGTTTTGGTGTCAATATTATATTGATCAAGTAATTATATTTATTCAAAGCTTCACTAAATAAGCCTTCACAATGGGCTTGTAATGATAATGTCCATATGTTGTAATATTGCACTATACCTTATCAGTCATGTGATGTATCAGTTGTCATGTGATGATAAATCGACACACACGACTTTGGACTAATGAAACATTTATTTGCAATTTACTGTAGGTCAATTATTCTATGACCACATAGTGAACAGGCAACAGCCAGAGTAATTTAAAGATTTACCGTGAAGGGGGAAAGGGGCATTTTGTCATTTTGAAATATATTGCTTGAACAGCTATGAAGCAATTAAAAGTACAGCATTGCATACCTGAATCTAAATATAGGCACATGCTTGTTACTCATCCAGGATGTCTGACCTAATTGTAACGACATTTGTGCTGATAAGACCAAAATTTATTTTAATCTAATATTTAACTTCTTGTTTCAAATTTGATTCTGTGCAGGGAACTTGCTATTGCTGGGTTTAAGATGACATCATATATTCTATAGGCCTATAATATTTAATACAGATGGGGGAAGCTAAAATTTATATTGTTAAAATGCAGAGTTTCTTGCAATCCAGTGAGATCTTGGGTCTAGTCACTAAGAGAAATGACCAGGTTCAACATTTGTGAATTTACCTTGTAGATATCTCATAGGAAAGTGCAATCTTATGAACAGGAATATCTGTCTCATTCCTCTATCCAGAAGTACATCATCACATACTAGAATCTGAAAACCATCCATAAAACCGGTTACTCATTTGTAGATTATCAACCCATTGCCCATGCCACTCCCACTGCACTGTTTTATGAAGGCACTTGTTCTTTAAAAGGTTGGCTTCTCCTGACTGAGAGAACACTTAACCAAACTCCCGAAGCACTTTGCCTGTAGTCGATAACAGTTTCATGGAAATGGAGGATCAAATGGAAAGCCAGAAGAGCAGAGGAGTGAG
The DNA here is from genome assembly GCF_026225935.1 of Boleophthalmus pectinirostris. Classification (NCBI taxonomy): domain Eukaryota; kingdom Metazoa; phylum Chordata; class Actinopteri; order Gobiiformes; family Gobiidae; genus Boleophthalmus; species Boleophthalmus pectinirostris. Next base: position 25,352,840 of record NW_026571018.1, on the reverse strand, counting down.
CAAAGAAAACCTGATATGTAAGACATTTTTAATACTTTTAGTTTAGTTTTTTTTTTTTTTTGTTTTGGGGTTTTTCTATGATAAGTTACTATGTAGATCAACATAACATATTATATTATAGCATAGTACAAGATTCATATTATCCATGATTTTGGCCTTTTATAGGGAGGAAGGGGGGTATAAAAATTATTATAATTTTTCTTGAAAATAATAAAACAAACTGTGTACATGAAAGAAAAAGTACTACTACTACTACTACTACTACTACTACTACTACTAAAGGGAAAAAACTAAATAAACCACATTTCAGATGCTATTTAATACAAAATGCTACTGTTAAAAAGAAAAAAAAAGTTACGTGTTTCATATCTATGTATGTTTACATAGGGTATTTACATGTGACACGTTAAGTGTACAGGTGAAAGACATGTCTCCATCTCCACAGAAACAAGTCATGCAATCAAAGGTCCCTGGAGCATGTGACTAAGACTGTTTGTGTCTCTACTCCCTTGGTGCTTTTTTCTGGACTTTAGATTCAGCCTTTGGAAAAATGTCATAACTCTGTAATGAATTGTATGTACACCTATTGGAAGTATTTTAGCCCTTTTGTTTGGCATTTGTTTGGCTTTTATTGAAAATGAAGGGAAAACAAATACATGATTCAGCAGTGTAAACATGGCAGCTTTGTGTTCCATCTCCAATTAGGAACATATGCAAACTTTTCTACATGAATAATAGTCATTTATAATCCATGTTATATTATTGCAGGATATTATTAAAAGTGCTATGTAATGTGCTTTGAGAGTGAATTTATAGCCCTTGCATGTCAACAAATTAGAGTTTGGAGGGAAGGTAGAATATAACATTTGACATTATTATATGAAACATTTATTTATCTTATCTTAATACTTCAATAAATAAGTAACCTACTTTATGAAAATCTATTTGTTCTGAATCTAAGCAGTAGAACATTCTTGTGTAGTTTACGTCCCCATAAAAGTCAATGTGAACGTTTAAAATTTAAAGATTTAAAGTTACATTTATCGGAAAACTGTTCTGTTCTTTATGTATGAAAACACGTAGTGTTCAAAAATATTTGTACAAGCGCATACTACATAGCTTCTCTTCAGCATATTTTAGTAAATATGTCATGATCACTATGTGCTGCATGTGACCAGTACAATTACTGTGACCACAATAAAAGCACGAGGGATGATGGGAACTGTCAGGGCTCTGTTTCGAAACATGCACAGATAACCATCAGATCATTACAGGCCAGTGTGACAGCCAGGCACTTCCTTCACTAATGCATTTATTAGAGGCCATTTTGATAAATGATCAATGGTTCCCACGCCAAACTATGGTGCTACTGGAAATTCTAAGATGTATTATTCTTTTCTAATTTAGAATAACACACTTATCGAACTTTGCAGTACATTCGCAACTCTGAAGAAGTGTAATTTCCATGTTTGCACAATGATGAATGTTCACTTCCTCTACAGCTGAACGCACAGGATCTTTGGGGTGTTGCGGCTGGATTATTGTCATCATTTCTGGCTTGTTCACCACTTTACTCTTCCCTTTCACCATTTGGTTTTGCATAAAGGTACAGAAACACAAAGTCAATTTAATGGGCAAAAAACTGTCTACATATTCTCAAAATGTTCATCTTGTTCTGCAGATTGTTCAAGAATATGAGCGAGCGGTAATCTTCAGGCTGGGTCGTGTCATAGACAGAAAGGCCAAAGGACCAGGTAAGAACATTTTTCCAGTAGTACACACAATAATATATTATATTTAGCTGATCATATAATATATTCTTTTCAAAAGATGCAACCAAGTAAAGCGCAGCTAGTAGACCACACAAACATAGCAGCTGAATGCGGACCATTTCTTACCAATATGTTTAAAAACATTGTGTATCAGAGGTTTAAGTTAAAGTTCAATAAACTAATAGTACTTTTTCACTATGTTTGTTTACAGGCATTTTTGGCGTTCTTCCATGCACTGATAGCTTGGTAAGAGTTGACTTGAGAACAGTTTCATTTGACATCCCACCACAGGAGGTAATGATGCCAACAACAACAGCATCTTTTAACTCTTTCCTGAACCCTGTGAAGGCGGAGACCTTATGTATTTTCCATAGATCTTGACAAAGGACTCTGTGACAGTCAGTGTGGATGGAGTGGTGTACTTCCGTGTTAGTGATCCGATTGCCTCCGTGGTGAATGTGTCCAATGCAGACTTCGCCACCCGTCTCCTGGCTCAGACCACCCTCAGAAATGTCCTTGGCACCAAGAACCTGGCCGAGTTGCTGTCTGACAGAGAGGGCATCGCACATAGCATGCAGGTAAGCACGGAATACAGTTTAGGCTTCCATTTAAATATACTCTATGTCTAATGGACCTGCAGTGTCTGAGTGAGAGGGAGGACGAACAGGGTCAAGTTTGCTCCTTAATTGTAATTTTTTTGTTTTTTGTTGTTGTTGTTGTTTATTTGTTTGTTTTGTTTTGAGTTTTATTGCAATCCTAATGTTCACTATCACAGTTCACAGTCTTCAGAATCTGTTATTAAAAGCTATTCCTGTAGTATATGGGCCCAGTCAAGCAGAAGTATACATCAAGGCCAAAAGTTCAAGTTAATACATCTGATATAAAAATGTATTCAACAGATAGCATATGTACTCTAGTTTACGAAACTGTTTACCTTTTTTCTGTACCATTTTTGGTTCTAAAGTTACATATGTTTTAAACAGACCATGTATGAAACATGGAACAAAAATTATTTCCCAAATTTCAAAAATCTGCAAATCATGTAAATAAATTGATGTATTTCATCATATCTTGTGTTATTCGATCTTTGAACTGTTGATGAAGGTACATGATTTTTCAAAAAAAATATGTATTTAAAATGATAAATATTTGCTTGGAAGGACTGACATATTTTATAGAAATAGTTACCTTTCATTTTGAAGTAATATTAAAGTATTCAGAAGAAAAAAGCTGACAAATTATGCAAAATCATGCACCTTCTACTTATTTGCACAGTTTTCCCTCCGTTACCATGACCTTTCTTAATAAAAAATCTCATTACTCAAAAAGTAAGAGGTTTTTCAACCTAATCTTGTACCATATGGTAGAAAACTATATGAAGCAAATATTCAAACCAGTTTGTTAAGGATATGTAAGTGAGAAGCGCTAGTTATCACTGTTTGTATTTATTGCCCAAAAAGTGCTGCATATTTCATTCCCTCCATTACCGACATGAATTTTTAACATTTTTTGTCAACAACTTGAAAGAATATTGCAGGGTTAACTTTACCCTGTTGGAGTGTAACTCTTTCCTACATTCTGATACCTTACTTATTTCAATAGTCCCTCTAGTTTCTGAATAAGAGACATTTGAATGTAAAAAATCTGCCCCTGTTTCCCTCCGTTACTGCTTGACCGAACCCATATATCTACTGTATCCAGGAAATTTCCCTTGTTGATCAATCAAGTTTTTCTCAGGGTGTGTTCACACTTTGGTCCTAATTTGAGCCCACTTTAGTCCTGATACAGATTTGGTTTGGTCCTGTTCTAGTCCTCATTTACTCCTGGTCTAGACCAGGTTGAATTTTGTTTTGTGTGTTTCTGTGTGAAAGCAGCAAACACAAACATAATCCGACACAAATATTTGTTATTGAAGATGTTAAAATACATGTGTTTCAGTCATATACAGTATACTGGTTTAATGTTAGTGTGTGATGAGTCTTGAATTTCCCTTTTGTTTCAATATTTCTATTAAAATGGTTGAATTTAGTTTCATGAGCAATAGATTGTTGATTGCATTTAAAATTTATTTATTTAATATTTAATCAGCAAGCCACTGCTAAAGTTAAATATTATAAATATTTCTCTAAAACTCAAAGCAATAAGTGTTTCCCATTTTCATAAGAATGGAAATGGATGCGGTTCAGATCCATTACAGTTAGTGTTCAGAAGGACTGACCACACCTACAGATATAAACACTTGTTTTGATCGTTAACACAATGGACTTTGAGAGAGAGAACCAGGGCTGGGGGGGTTAGGCAGGGTGAGAGGTTGATCCCTCATAAAAATGCACTGGCCACAAAGTAAATGTTCTTTGTATATTGTTTAATGAGTGCAGCATATTATTTAATGCGTTCACACGTGTTGTTTGATCTTTGTTTAAAACCAGTTTAATTTTGTTTCGAACACACTCTAAATCTAAGTATACTTTATTTTTTCAAATGAAACCAATCTGAGCTCAAACCACCAATCATTACATTCTGTTTTAATAAGTATTTCTTTTTTATTCATAGAGCAATCTGGATGAAGCCACAGACCACTGGGGCATCAAAGTTGAGCGCGTGGAGATAAAGGATGTGAAGCTGCCCCTTCAGCTGCAGAGAGCCATGGCTGCTGAGGCAGAAGCTGCCAGAGAGGCCCGAGCTAAGGTTAGCATGCTGTCCAAATCACTTTAGTCTGACATTTCCAGACCAGGGTGTGTGAAACCCCTTCACCCACACCACTCATCACTTACTGCATCAACATGTTCTTTATTTGTCTTCTGAGAGAGGATGCTGTTTTTGAGCATGAGCCATACATGTAGATATTTTAAAAAATTACAGTCTACAACACAATTTGATGTTCATGATGTTGATCATGGGTATATGGGTAAAGGAGGGTGAAGTGTCACAATAGCAGCTTGCACCTATCCAAGAGCAACCTCTGAGACACTGTTGCTCATTATCTGCCTTATTTTATGTGTTATTGTAGTCTTGCAAGCAATATGAATTCTTGTGATTTTTGTGAGTTCACAAACTCATGAGAATGATGTGTACAACTCAAGACATAGTGCTACGTACACATATCGATTTGGTGAGAACCAGGTTAGTGTTATTGTCCTTATTCAATTCACTTGAAAAACGAATATCATTTTGTAATGCTGAAAATGCTTTTACGCAGTTCACTAAAATATAGGAAAGTATTAATGTCACAATATTCCACCGATAAGTGGAAAAATTGAAAGAACTTATGCTTTGGTGGTGATGGTCTTCTTTATTGTTTTTTGTTGCCTTTTATTTGTAGGTGATAGCAGCAGAGGGAGAGATGAATGCATCGCGTGCTCTTAAAGAGGCGTCTTTGGTCATTGCTGAGTCTCCGTCTGCGCTGCAGCTGCGCTACCTCCAGACCCTCAACACCATTGCAGCCGAGAAGAACTCCACCATCATCTTCCCTCTGCCCATGGACGTCATGTCGCACTTTATGAGGAAGTGAAGATATGGACAAAAATATGCTATTCAGCAGAAGTACTCTTAAAATGTACTCATGCCTGGTTATAAAAAAAAATAAAACAAGTCACAATGTAACTCAAACTCAAAATGTAAACTGCCATATCATATGCATTAAAGTATTATAGCAGTGTAAAATGTATATTCTCAGCATGTTACTATACAGGCTTAAAGGAACCAGAACTTTGTCTTCTTTCCAATTGTTTATTATTACAGTGTTCTTCCTGAACACGAATAAAGCATCAACACACTTTGTACTCATTACATGTTCATCTCATTCGTAGTCTTCCATTAAGCTACTGTTACATTTCCACTACCAAGAAGAAAGGAAGAGAGAGAGGGAGAGAGAAGAGGGAGCAAAAAGAGTACAAGACAGAAACATGCTTTTAGTACATCATTGGTGCACTGAGACACAACTCATATAGTAAATGTATTTACATTCAAATGCACAATCAGTGCTTCCTCCATAAAGTGAAACCATAAAAGCAGACAAGCAAGCCATGACACACAGGCCAAACCAGCATTCTGATAACATTGTGTTTCCATCAGTGACAAAGTGGTCTAGTTACCCATGTTTGCTCTAGCTTCAGCTAAGTGCTACGTATGTCTTAAATGGCTGCTACATACAGAACAACAGGTCCTTCCATATGAAAGAAAATCCACAAAACATGGCTATAAAATGTTTTCTATTTTGACATTCAGCATAACACAGATGTCCACAGGACACACTGAAGGGTCATTGATACCAGTGAAGAGTAGGAGCGTGTTGGAAATTGATTTCTGACAGATTTTGTAAACATTTGATTGTGTTGCATCCACAAAGATGGTCAGTTTGCACCTGACGATACATACAGAAGGACCCTGAAAGATTACTAAATCAGTGGTGAATAAGTTAAAAATACATCGAGGTTCTGACCAGTACATTTCTTCATAAGCAAAGACATTCTCAAAATGATCATTGCAGTATAAAATCAGCAAGACACGCTTTTAAATTCAGGAGTGTAATAATTGACATTCACTTGTTTTGGAGCATTTAACCCTGTGTACGTCATACAAAAGTTGGTAAGATCCAAAAGAGAATCAAGATTACTAACATTAAAAGTGCTGGTATGATAACTAAATAAGTTGTTCAATCTTATGGCCCAGGCAAAGAAGAATTTACATGCTGGTTAAAAAGTGGGAGAGATACATTATAATGCTCCACCACCATAAATAAATAACATTACTATGAGCTAAACCAACTCAAACTTAGCCTCTTGCTGCATCACAACAGGCCACTATTACCCTCATTTGTACATCTGCATTTATTTACATCATGTTAATGTATCACGAACAGGAAGGATACGACAAAGAGTTACAAATATTTTGTATAGAAATTGTAACTGCGTTAACGTAAATGGTTTTCTTTGAGTCAGTCTGAAAATCCACAATAATAAAAGTGATGACCCTGAGGGTATTGTTACAGCACAGGAGATCTATGACGCTTAAAAAATTTGTGTGAATGCACGTTACTGTTTTTGTACAAATCTTGGGGAAAAAAACATAATTTATACAAACAATGTCTCCAGATAAAATTGTGAAAACAACTCCCTGAAACATTTTTGTCTGCACAATAAGTTTAACACAGAACTTCAGTGTGTTGTGCAATATGACCACCTATAACATGGAACCTTGCACATCTCTGTATTCTCTCCTCCTGTGTCTGGTCTAACTGTTGAACACAGTGCATTACAGTTTATCGAGGGGGCTGCATATTTGAGAGGCGGTCTTATACTTGGTTGGGGAAAATTGCTGTGGTTGAGGTTAACATGAGACTACACTACTATATCACAAGAGGTAAAACCACATACAATGATGTCTCTACATACATAGCTTATATACTGAGTGTCCTATCATGACTGTATATGATCACTTGTGATTCGTAAATGTACAACTACCATTTATGGACATAAGTTTATAAAGATTACAGCAATACATAATTTAAGTGGACCAAAATGGAAGACTCACACATAATATAATAAATAAATGATGAAACTATTTAATAAATAAGTCATAAGAAAGAATAAATTGCCACAGTATTTTCAGTGCTAAGTTTTCATATGCCGAGCTTTTCGCTGTTTAAGTTTTAAATAAAGTTATACATAAACCAAACTGCACATTCACACACAGACAATGAAATCCCAGAAATGGTTTTTGCAAGTTGACCTGAGAGATCCACAAGTGAATTGTTGCTTTAAAAAACTGTATTTTAGGAAGACCTGACAAGATTCACCTTAATGTTTGTTTGTAAATAAATTGCTAGGTAGTGTGAATCCGTCAACAATGAACATATAAAAATTAAGTTTAGAAATGTGATTTCTTTATGTATTCAAAATCTTACAAGTTAAAAAAATGTTGGTCTTTTGTTGCTGGTGTGACAGCAGGGTTGAGAATAAGGCGCTTTGTTCCAAATTACAAAAAGCAGAACTAAAGATTTCCATAATTCCTGTTTAATGATGTTTAACTGAGAACTGACCATTAATTGCGGTCTACTGTATGTATTTCTATGTGCCCCAAGATGAATACGAGGAAGTGTGCTCCATAACTACACATGCAATGAATCATGATGACACTTCCCTTATCACTACTGTACACTATGTACAGCCTATAGGTAAGATTGGATCAACCACCCAATTGTACACAATTCTTCATTGTGTTTCACATTCTGAACCACTATAAAGACTTTCTACAGCTATACATAAAGGTTATGCAGATGACATCACAACCTTTGGAACTTTATTAGCGAGTGGCACTTATATGAGTGTCAATGATGAGTAATGTCATTTTTTCCTGTAAAAGCTCAAAACACATCTAAAATATGAAAGAGCTGCCACAGCTTCATAACAAATAAAAAAAATCTATAACTCTGCTAAATATTTAGTTTGTACCTGGCAACTAAAACAAGAAAATCAAGTCAACAATAGTAAAAAACAAACCAACAAAAAAACAAAACAGGGAAACAGCAGACTACATGCACTCTTATTACTGATACAGACTTTGGGCACAGATACATTTGAACTAAACCTTTCTCTCTGTAAATAAGATGTTTCTGAGTCTGTGTGTTGAGGAAATAATTATTATGTGGCAAAAACAATAACTTCATGGACAAAAAAAAAAAGATGCAATAAAAAGCAAAGAAACACATTTCTGTTTCACACATTTCTGTTAGACGCCCATAGCTCTGCAACTTACTGCCACTCTGTATCAACAGAATATTTTTTGAATAAAATTATGTCAGTGCATAAGCTCTATAGTCTGGTACAGTCGTGCCTGTGTGCCACAGTGTTTGGAACATTCAAATTAAATGGAAGATACTTGGAGGAGAATTTATCGCTGTGCAGAGCTCAGACACGGAGATGGATTACAGAGGTTCACTGTGGCTCTGTGAGTGGGTGTAGCCGGACCAGGTGAGTAATTCTGATTGGTCACTGCCCTGTGAGTGGGTGTGGACGGACCAGGAGACAGATTATGATTGACCACTGCTCTGTGAATGGGTGTGGCTGGGCCAGGTGAGTAATTCTGATTGGCTACTGCTCCGTGCGTGGGTGTGGCCAGGCCAGGTGAGTAATTCTGATTGGTGGTTGCCTTGTGAGTGGGTGTGGCCGGGCCAGGTGAATAATTCTGATTGTTGGCTGCTCTGTGAGATGGAGAGAAGTACTGAGCCTGCTGAGGACAGCCATGACAGTGGGTGGGTGACTCACAGCCAGTGACAGGTGAAGAGCAGTGGAAGGGTGAGGATGGGAGGGGGGAGGTGGAGAAGGAGCGGTGCAGGGGGGAGGATGAGGGGGACATGAGGGGACTGGTCTGAAGACGCCACAGCAGCTCCTCGTTATTACGGCTCAAACGCTTCTTCTCTGTGCTCTCCTTCTCCACTGACTCGTGTAGGTTAGCGTTCTCCTCGGACAGTTGCCTACAAGAACATTTATCATAAGATTCAATAGTTCACATTCAAACACGAAGACTACAGATGTATTTCCTTCATTTTTCTTTACCTGGACAGAGACAGGTTCAGCTCTATTCGAGCTTTGAGATCTTCGTTCTGTTGTTGCAGAACCTGGATTTTCTCTTCAAGAAATACATTCTTTTGGGCCTGCTCAAATAGAAAACCACCACAAAAAAAGATTTGATTCACCGAACAAATATGTGTAAATTAATATTAACTGTAAGTGCAAGTGGATTCATCAATGGCCTAATTGAGCCTACCACTTTCTCCAAGTCTGTGATCTTCTTCTCTTGCTGGTGAATCTGCTGGTTTTTCATTTCCACTATTTCCTTTAAACTCTTTAGGTCCTGTTCAATGTGTTGGTAAGGTGCCAGAGCCTCCTAATGAGCATACAATACATAAAATATTTCCATGCAAATTATATACATGTTTTTTATGAAATATCATTCTATCGTAATGTTTATTTTACCACTATTTGTTCATCTGTACTTCTCCTCAGAGCCTCCTCAAAGCGTTTGGCCTTGTCCCTCAGACTTTGGTTTTGAAATGTCAAAGTGTCAACTTGATCCTACATAAAACAGTACCATTTAGCACACTCTTTATGGTCAAGCATACATAGCTTTATTTATTTATGTTTTTTAATGAGGAATCCCACTTGAAGAGAAAGCCGCAGTTTTTCAAAGTCTTCCTCAAGCAGGATCTTCTGCTGCTCATGAGCCTTTCGTAAATCTGAAACAATGAAAACATGTGAACTTGCAGACAGAAGAGAACATTTATTCTTGTGCAAAAAGTATAAACCTACAAATCATACAAACAATAAAAGTAAAACATAATGGAGAGAAAAAAGAATGTTGTATATTTGTACTGTACATTCTTGCCACTATCTCTATTACAACAGAATAGACCAGCTTGTGACCCCTTGTGTTACTTTCTATAACAGTAGAAAGAAGTGTTTGACAATGTAATTGACAATGATACCTCTCATCGTTCGGGCGTGTTCCTCGTGCAGTGTTGCCATGGTGATGTTGTGCATGTCTCGGAGCTCCTGAATGGCAGCCTGATGTCCAACTGTCATCTCTTCCATCTGCACAAACACACACACACACACACACCCCCCCACAGAATGATGTACTACCTCCATTATTACCTCCACCTCAATAATATCCTCAGAGTGGTACCTGCTCCTGTTGCTGGGTCCGAAGCTCCTCCATCTCAGAGCGGTGCTCGGCCCTCAGGTGCTCTGTCTCAGTTGAGTGACACTTTCTAAGCCCTGCCTCCACTGCAGCTAGCTCTGCCTCCTGCTGCAGCTGTAGCTCCTGCAGCTCGCGCTCAAAGGCCACCTCCAGGGTGGTCTTCTCCCGATGCAGCCTCTCCCAGCGCTGTGAGTGGGATGCTGAGAAGTAATAACATAAATGAGTACTTAGAGCTATGTATCAAGTCAAAATCATTCATAATTTGCAAACATACCAATCTCCTCTTGGATTAATTTGATTTCCTGAGATAGTTTCTTCTCATTTTCTTCAGACGTGTTGTTCTGAAATTAAATTACACATTGACATTAATATTATGTAAGAAATCATGATTCATTATGTTGATTTTTATTTGCATTGCAATATCAATATAGTAATATTTTATGGTGACATTGTAAAGTGCCCTGTGCCCAGATAACTCAAACTGGATCATTGTACTCAGGGTTAAATTTGCTCTATATTGAGCTTCAAAGCCCTGGTATCTCAATAGTGAGCAAACACCAAAACAAATCCTGTGTTCCTTTACCCTAATGTGACCTGTATGACTAACCTTACCTTTAAAGAAATGTTACCTTTAACTAACCTTACCTTTAATCCTGACTCACACACACACAAAACCCCAAAACCTTTCAAACAATATAAAATCAACAAACATATCAACACAGAAAACAAAAGCCTTTCTCAACTGAATAAGAATTGTTGTATCAAAGCTTCAGCAGCAGAGGGTGCCATTACTCTCTCAAATAGCTAATCCTGAAATGTGAGCAGGAGATTGCAGCACTCAGACAGCAGCCATAAAGAAATGAGACAGTCCCTGTGTGTCTGCTCATAAGACTGTGCTGTGCTGTGGGTATATGGCACCTCAGAGGCTAAATCATTCCATTAGATGAACAGGGCTGGGCCAAACGAGCTCCCTGACACAGTGAACTCTCAAAGACCCCCCCTCAGCTGCCATTTAACCCACTCCTCTCTCTGCTCATTGACCATGCTGTGAATATGCTTCTAAATAGTGTATGGGATATGCAGGTGTCCATGGTATCTGCAATATGGTAGATCCAGTTTAGTCGATGTGCAGTTAGGTTAGCTGTATAATTAATATACAACCCCTACACTGCACAAGTGTAGGGGTTGTATAATTTTAAACTTGAGGATGCTACAATTACATGTATTGGTTTATTTTTAATTCTCTCAGTACAGATTAACAATACAGAATTTTGAATCACACTGAAATTATAAGTAATTTTGGCTATTCCATTCCTCAAACTGCTCTGACACAGATCTGCTGCCCTGACACGACCAGTCCTCAGTTAAACTGCACTCAGACCTTCGACAGAGACACAAAGGCCACTGAGAAGCACACTGTAAATTATGCTGCAGCAAAACTTGAATTTCCCTCAGGATCAATAAAGTATCTCTCTCTGACTCTCTTTGTTTTATATCAGTATGCTTATTAGTTTGTTATGATTTGTGGTACCAGCTTGAGAGCACCCAGTCTCATCAGATCTTGGAAAATAAGCAGCATTCAGCCTGGTTAGTAGTGAATGGGAGACCACTGGGAATGCCAGACACCATATTGGGGTAGCAGTGACTATAGTTCATGCAGTGATATTTGTTGTGTCCTTAGGCAAGACACTTCACCCACAGTGTCTAGTAGGAATGTGATGGTCGAAGGGGCTAATGATCCAGATAAACAGCCTCGGTTCTGTCAGTCTGCCCCCAGGGTAGCTATGGCTACAGTAGTATCTTACCACCACCAAGTGTAGAGTGAATGAATAATGTAAAGTGCTTTGGATGCTTTAAAAGGCACAACCCAAAACATGCTACATAGGTCTCCATAAACAGTTGATAGTCATGGTCAGTTAAATACAATAAATTCAATCATTGTGTCTTTAGGCAAGACACTTTACCCACATTGCCTAGTATGAAAGTGGTGTGTGAGTGATGTGGTGGTCGTAGGGACTGATGGCGCCGAGTGGCATGGCAGCCGCGCCTCTGTCAGTGTGCCCCAGGGCAGCTGTGGCTACAATAGTAACTTACCATCACCAGTAATGCTGTATGAATGAATGCTGAATGAATAATGCTGAATAATGCTGTGTAAAGCGTCTTTGGGGACAGAAAATGTCTGTGAAAGCGCTATATAAATAAAGACTTACTTACTTACTATGTAAATCCAGAGATTTGTATTATTATTATTACTAGTAGTAGTAATTTGTAAATCAAATCTTATATCATTATCTTATATCTTATCTTATATCGACAAAGAAGTTCGTTTTTTTCCCCTGGTCCAGGATTTCTTAGTAGATTCTTTACAACAGTGACTAAAGCACAAAGTCTAAATATGACAACAGGATTTGTCATTGCAAAATAGGGCCAACAAGTTTACAGAGGTCTCTTGGTACTTATTGGTTTTACCTTGTCAATACATGTCTGTTTAGTTGCAAAATCTGTTTCAGCTAATTTAAATGCATTTTATCTAAAAGTCAAAGACTGAATTACACTCTAGGTTAAGAGAGATAAGTGCCATTGTTCTTGCCGCCTACAGTACCTTGAAACAGTAATGTTGAGTGGTGATGATAAAAGCCTCCAGACCCAAGGACATCCTCCTCAACTGGTCTCTGAGAGCTCTTAGCTGTGTCTCCTGCTGCTCACATCGGCTCTGCAGCCTCTGGACCTATGAGTCACACATACACTATAGTAACACATTATATTACAGGAATAAACAAAATAGAAAAAAAGACAGTAATGTACACTTTAAGATGTGAAAAGGTGTCAAGAGTTGTTATACAATTGTTTAGATGTGTGCTTTGTTTCAGCGTCTCTGAGCTTTGAGGAACATTTTGATTAGTTTAAATTGTTTTTATATTCTAAAATGACAAATACAGACCCCTTAAGTCATGCTTCACAATGGTACTAAATATTAAAGGTCCCTGTAACTGTCCTTTACCTCTTCTCTTTGTTCATTTCTCTGCCTCTCCTCCTCCTGTCTTTCTCTCTCTTTCTGCTGCGCCTCCTCCTTCTCTCTCTGTAGGATCTCCTCTTGGTGCTGCAGCTGAGGTTTGAGAGGGGCCACGCGGCGAGGAGATCCAGGCAGTGCCGACCCACGCACCACTGCAGAGGGTCGCTGGTCTGTCAGGACTGGAAGGGAAAAAGAAAATGACAACAATATTGACAACACTCAAATAATCACAATCATTATTCCTGATGAGATTTTGGCCAGTTGGCTTCACTGTCCAGGTTTCAAAATACTAAAATGTATTTTGATACTAAGATAAAGTGTTGATATTGATTTTGATACAACAAGGATGATTGTTTTCTTGATTTTAAAGTGACCATGTCATCTTATACTAATTCTAATAAAGATCAAGATCAGTCATCAGTTGATTTATTTAATGATTTTTTTTCACTATTAGTGCTATTGGCAAATGAGTACCGGTATCTAGTTTCTATATTGTCGTTTATGCATCACTTAGTATCAATTCATGACAACTTTTTACATATTTTCTAAAGTTTTAAAAATCATTAGATATTTACAGAGATATATGAACATTTAAAACATGTTTTTTTTTATCACTGCAGTATAATTTCCTAAAAAAAAAAAGAGAGAAAACAAATAAAAGCTAAAAAAAAAAATACATACAAACTCACATATTATTCTACATCATCCCACTCCCATATGTCATTAATAATCTAACTAGAACATATCCGGCCTTAATAATGGAATTGATGAGATTAAATCAGATGAGATTTGACTTGACCTATTGCTAATGACTTTGTTCACATGACAAATGATCTTATGTTAATTGCACCCATTTTACAGAGAAGGCTGTTCCACCATTATGACCCACTAAAAGAACAATATAATCACTATTGTGTATTTGATTGAGTTGTGGCATTAACAACAAAGACAATAGACAACATATGCGATTTAATTGTGTAAACACTTTAATTAATCACTTTGATTTAAACAAAAAGTAACTGGTTTGGTGGTCCTAGCAGGGACTGCCATTAAGCCTTAGCAGACAAGATTACCACTCGGCATGTGTCACCTTGTCACATAATGTAGTATAAGTCACATGCAGAGACACACAGCAGTCCATAGATCAGATATGAAATCCTCTTAAAGGGATACTAACACAATCTTAATGTGCTTCATTCTAGTCTCCTCAACCACTAAACATGTGTTATTTTAATTGCTTTACATAATATGCATTTATTCAAACAATATCGGAGAGATCGAAGAAGATTGGAGAGATTGAAGGAAAAATAGGAGGGGAAAATGAACTTGTTCATGGTCATATATGACATTTATTTGTGTTTAATTGCAACACTCAGGCCGAAAATTTCTAAACATATACATTAGTTCAGATGAAGTTTAAGGCCCACTATGTCACTTTTCTTGACCTACTTGTTTCCATGAGATGTAATTTATTTGCCTAAGATGTTCCACAGTGTGACATTAAACTTCTCTCTCTCAGAGACAAGCAGGTGGCGCTGGCCCTTAAAGACCAAAATCTATTATTATGCCATTCACATAATCAGTGTATGGAAAATCATCAGAACATATAAGGGAGAACTGAGGGCTTTACAAAGACAAAAAAAAGGTTGGGCGCTCCATGCTAGCTTTAAATTGATGAACAAGAAGAAACCACTGCGACACCTCCACCTGCCTGATGCTGCATTGCTCAGACTCAGTGGACCATTGTAGAGCGTTACCATGACGACGGGAGGCTGCCAGGCCGGGACGCGGGGTGAGGGGTGAGGGGGGTCCCAGGTAATGACTGAGAGGTGCTTTAGTGGGGGATGAGATGGGAGGTGAGCTCTGGGCCAAGGATAAGGGGGGGGAGTGGGGTTGGAGACAAAGCCCATAGGATCACCACAGGAATAGGAATCTGGCTTTTATCATTCATTTGAAAGTCTAAGAGGTAAAATACATGTAAAAGTAAAAATGTGAATTGATTTGTCTAAGAACTGAGATATCTTATTCAGCAAAGCACACAGCTCTTGATTCATGATACTCAGTGCTGGTTTACAATTATGGGTAGTGTTTTTTTCAATACTCTGCTTACATGAAATGCAAGACTATTGTCAAGTGTTGAGAATGTTAAAAACCCACATTTGTACAACCTATAGTTGTAGTTGTTCTATATTAATGTGAATGGACATACTTAGATGCTGGTATTGCTTTACACTATTGTCCACAATGCAACATTTGTAGCTAAAAAGCTTATTCTAATTCCTGGGCACGATTTTGAGTCTAGACCTCCCTATGACACTTATTGAAAGGTTATGGAGAGAGTAGTGGATATTTGAATTGTTTATGCACCAGCAGGAAGGCAGAATACAAATGAGCAAGGTGTTTTCTCAAAATGAGGGAAAATATGAATCCATGAAATCATATTGGTGATTGCGAGTGCCGTGGATCTGGGTAATACAAGGAAGGTTTATTGAATTGTTATTTCAGCTGCGAGAAGCCAAAGTTGAATACATCTGCACACATTATTTTGGTAAACAAACACAGGAAATGTTTTAATGTGTGAGTAGGTGTAGACAAAGCACAACAAAGACCGTTTTGCTTTAATACAAAAGGGTGAATAGTGTAAGGTGCTTTGCTAATAGTGGGAAGGAGAAGACAAAGGACTAGCCTGAGGAGCAACATGTCCAGTATAAAGAAAGATGAGCAGACCCAGTTTAATCTGGTGTAATTTAGGAACCACCTTCTGTCCTGTGTAAAGGCATTAGAAAAATAAGATCAAGCATAGCAATAAGACCACTGACAGATATAACATACTAATTATCTCTTCACCACGGCACTGGTTAGTGGGTGGATGGCGATCAGGCAACAACTGAACATTTTGTTCTTGAGGTTAAAAAAAATTAATTGTAAGAATTAAAAAAATATTTGGCAACGTATATTTTGATATTAAGAGAATTTAATAAGTGGAGTTTTCATCTGATTACACTGGTCAGTAGTGGTGTAGTATGGTCCAGGCAGTTTAGCAGCATGTTGAGACAAATAATAGATTGTGTGACTAAAAGAAACCTTCCATATCCAGTTTGATTAAATCTGTACAAAACGCAACTAGAAAGAAGGGTATGGATTTTGTATGCAGTCGGCAAAATGAGCTTCCTATATGACTCAATGTTTGTGGGTGTGAGGGCGGACGAGGTTGTAAACATATAGACTATTATTAGTACATGTCTGGCCTTGGAGACAGAGTAGGATGTAGACATATAGGGACAGTCTGGAGCAGTTATGTTTTTGTAAAAATTGTGTCCAGTATAAAATATCCAGACCCACGAGTTCTTTGAGTAGGAAAGATTTAAAGGTGCACTGTATAACTTTTCTGGTGCAGGGTCCATCAAATGTTTTTCTCCACGGAGATGTTATTGCTTTGTCTAGAATGGTTCACAGTATGGCATTAAATCTTTCTATCTACGCTGGGGTCAAACCAGACCAAGTTACAGGTCAGATCTGTAGAGAGGCAAACCCGTTCAGAGTCAGAATGCATGTTTTTCTATGTTTTATAAAACCATCTTTAATTGCATAAAAGAGCTGTTTAATGTCATACTGTGAAACATTCTAGGCAGAACAATGACATATCCATAGACACAAGCAGGTGACGGACCTCCAACCTAGTGCATCTTTTAAGGTGAGCATAACAAAAGAGAAAAGTTGCATGATGTACAGATTTTATGACAAAACTGAACTTGTAACTTCAAGCTGCTGCATGAAGAAATAAACATATTATATTTTAGAAAATTGTGCACATACCTGGAGACTGTGGCTTAGGAGGAACTACAGCAAGCCTCTTTGGAGATGACGGCAGTGAGCGTGTGACCTCTGAACTCCTTTGAAACTCTTTTCGACCAACTGTGAATGACAAAAATAACGAATTTCACCAAAAAAAAAAAATTGAATAAAATTTCCATAAAACTCAGAAATGAAACTGCAAACTTCAGAGCATACGTGAGCAGGTGTATGTCAATCAAACTTCAAAGTGCATTTTCCTATTTGACATTTTTGACTACTTTTCGACACCTAAATTTGGGAGATTTCATTTCAGCTTCGTCTAACTTTATCCCGCGCTTTTTGCCCCTTCGGTCTTTGATCCCCAGCTATCTCTTTGCCCACTGAGAGCTATAACTATGGCCCAGGGGATCGTGAGTTAAAAAAGAGAAACACTTCTAACCCATCTTCTAACCCTGCTTTCCGTGACATGACACATTTTGCACAGTAAGTGAGCGAATTGTTAATGGTATTTCTCTCATTACGCTGCATGATTGAAAAAAATCTCTTTGTAATTTTCAATCTCCATTAATTATGTAAACTCAGAATTGTGACATAGCAGATCAGAGAGGAGAAATGTTCAAAAGATGCCATGGCAAATAGATGTGAGTGAATAAGAGATATGAGGTCAGCTTTGCCAAAGAGTTTGGAAGGAAGGATAGAGAGAAAGAAAGAGAAAAAGAGAGAGGGAGAAAAAAATAATGAAACCTATAATTGCAGAGAAGTCTTAGATCCTGAACACAAAATCCCCAAATGACCTCGGAAAGTGGATTAAAACCAGAGGAGTCCAAATTCACTGTGGGCTGTTGAAAATACCGCTTGCTACGTTCTCAGTATGTGGTCACACTATGAGTCTGTTGTTAGGGAGAAATACAACCACAAAATCCAATCAGCAGTTCGACTTGAATTCTATGTCTAGGCCATCAGTTTTCTTGACTTCTTAGTAGGTTAATTAGAGGGTGTACTGTGTAATTTTTTCTGGTGGAGGGTCTGCCATTTGCTTGTCTCCATGGAGATATGCCTTTGTCTGGAATGTTCCACAGTATGGCATTAAACATATCTATTAGTGTGCAGAAAACTATGGAAAGGCCACCACACTGACTGGAAGAATACATGTTTTTAAGGTATATTTACATGATTCTGATTGACCTAATTGTAATCTTGATTATTAAGTATTTTAACCATTCAACTGCTTTCAATCTGTTTTTTTCCACAACATAGACAATTTAACCACAACTATGCTAAATGGTGCTAAACTGTGACATACAGGCCAGTGTATTTGACTCAAAACTATTATACAAGAAAATATTTCACTCAACTTTATTCACGCAGGAGATACAAAGATTTCTCACTACAAAAGGCGTGGACGTGCTACAAAGTGAAGTGTGATACTATGAGCCGCTTGGTGTAAATCTCATGTGTGAAAGTGAATGTGTGTAGAGCCTCCTCATCTGCCACTGTGGCTGTTTGCTCTCTCCCCGAGCACTTTACAGGCGATGTCGACTAAAACGTGAGATCTACCAGTACAAGTGTTGCTTGCATTTTTACTATACGAGCTGTCAATTTATGTATAGTGGAATATATAGACTTACAGAGATGTTCAAATGTAAACCAGGCTATAATGTATTAATAACAGCGAGAAGAGTTATTTTCCTTTTGCAGCTTTCAATTGATTTTATAATAAAAAGTTACGAGTTGTTTAGTGGCTAACACAATGTTCCCAAAGGACTATAAAGAGCTCATCACAAGTGCATGTCCTTTATACAAGCAGTTCACAAAATAAGGTGCCACTGGTAGTTCTGAAAGTTACATTTACTCAGTTATTTAATTCTGGTTCAGATTTCACTAAGACATACTGTTATCCTGCTGTAGTACAAGCATTATCTTAGACTTAGGTTTGCCGCTGTTATTTAGATGTGATTGCTCATTCTGAAAATGTTAAAGTAATACAAACATTTGCGCGCATGTCTCCAAAATCAGCTAAAGTGATAAATATTATGATGAATGTACATTATGTGTGGTACGTTGAACTATTTGTCAAACACATGAATTACAGTTCAATCCACTGTTGTTTACCAGAGCATCTCTTTGTAAATCCTTTGAACACCACTGCATACTTGATCCATTTTGCTTGTCTCCAAACATTTGTATACTTTAAACAGAACGTGACACATCTGCGACACGAGGCAGTTTGTTACCTGAAGAGAACAGCTACATCTGCTAAGTGTTTTTCTCACAATCATAAATCAAGTTCTGGTACAGAAATATCATTTTAGATATAGAGCATTTCTGGAGTAATTGCTTTTGATAATTTAAAGGTTTCTTGTTTGGCAAGAGTCATGAAGTTCAATACAATTTTATATGTTTATGAATCAAACATCCACTGTCACATAACATTCATCTGTATTAGAGCTATGCAATTAATTGAGATTAAGCATGATTATTACATCCATTGAAAAATTGCATATTCAAGATTAAATTATTTACACTAATTCTGAAGTGTGTTCTATGTGCAAAAACATGTATCTTTCATTACATTTTTTGTTCTTTTAATTTTAAGCAAGCTGATGCATACCCCTCTCTGTGTGAATAATCACTTGAATAGTCATTTGAAGTATGGGTCAAATAGTCAGAGTTACAATCTCACAGCCCTAATCTGTATTAGACACACTATATGTATTGTGATGTATTGTGTGTTCCAGTGCGTTGCGCTCTGACCTCCAGGTGAGCTGCGGGGCTGGGCGGGCAGGTAGCGTCTAGGCAGGGCGGGGGTAGAGGGCGGCTGCAGACTGCGACAGGGCTGTCCTCTCTGGTGCTCTGGGACTGATGGAGGTCCAGTGGTCACTCTGTGGAGAGGGGGGTCCTCACTCACACTCAAACCTGGACAAACACATACACATTATATTATTAAACCAAACCGTTTAATAATGATTGAAGAAATACTTTTACAAAAATCATGCATTTCTTGGTGTTGATTGTTTAAGTCCACTCTGTTGTTTTATTACCCATACGGAAAAATCTGACATTTTATTAATTGTTATGATTTATTTATTTTTAGAAGAAACATGTTAACTGCTTCACTGTGCTGCAATCTTAGCTGAACTTGATGGTCAGTGAGCTCATAAAGTCGAGTAAGTAGCAGTAATTTAACAGACACTGCCCTGAGATAGCGGTGTCCTCTTTTTGACGTGTGATAAAACTTTAAATTTGAAGTTCTGTGAAGTGAAAAATTGGTGTGTAACCTTTTGGTCCAACGCCACTGATCTCAATCTTTCTTTGGTTAACCCTGAAGGCCACACACACAGAGACAGACAGAGGGGGAGACAAGAAAATCCTATTCGCAAACACACTTTTCACCACGTGTCTGCCACGGTGGTGAAATAATCTATCAAATTACTGACAGATAGTTTACAGAGTCTCACGCCCACTGTCCCTCAATATAAATCCTCCTCATGTTCCAGATCAATACGGACACTTCTCCTCCCATCGTATGTGGACACAGAGAGATATGAAGCAATGCTAAGCTGTTTGTCAAGAGTTGGCAGTTGATAATTAAATTGAAGGATATGAGAAGCTAATGGCTGTGTTAAGTGAGTCTGTGTTGTCTTTGCTGAGAGCCAAATCCTCCATGGATTTGAAGAATACTGTATTTTCCAACTGGTTGAATCTAAAGCAATAAATTGGGATTAAAAGATGTATAAAACATAGCAAGTCTGACAATTGACTTCATTGCTGTAATATATTCTGAGCAGAGATGCGTAGAAGGCTAATCAGTAGGGGTGTAACAATATTCAAGTCTCACGATATGATATTGTCACAGTATGAATCTCACGGTACGATATTTATTGCCATATTGTAGGAAAGCTCACAATATGGTGGGGAGGCTCACGATTAGGGATGTAACAATATCCAAATATCACGGTACGATATTTATTGCAATATTCTTTGGAGGCTAATGAAATTGTTAATGTGCTACTTTTTCCTCTTAAAATACCTTGACAAGACTTAATCCAAAGAACTAAGATTTAAAAGTGCTTAGAACTGTTATTTCTTCATGTAGTCTACACTGAAATGGAGCAAAGGATCATGGTCGATGTAGTTCAGTCTCTCTCTTTTTAGCTATTGCTGCACCATAACTCTTCATTTAAGCAAAAAGACTTGTAATTCGATATATTGTAATGGTCCACAATACTATTGTGAGAACTTTGACGACATGATATCACGATATTTTGGTTACTGTTACATCCCTACTACAGTAATCAGTTACATTTACTCAAGTACATTTGTTTGAGTATACTCTTACTAATATAGATAATACTAAAGCAGCAAACTTGAGTAAAAGTATAGTGTACTCTTGCCCTGTGACTTGTCTGGCCAGATAAGACACTTTTACAATAATTAGAACACAATATAGTATAATACATTTTTTCTGATGCACTCTGTCTACTGGTTTAATCTACAGGGAACAAAAGTATTATGTTTACGGTACTAAATTATTTTTTTTTCTTGCACCAATCCTTCAGATATTATCATAATTTTTGGCCTCTCTTCTCATTGCGTAGAAAGAAAGTATAAAAATAAATTAAAATTGGCTCAATAAAAGGAAATTGCTACTTTCAACTCCAACAATTTCGAAATATGAGGAACCCATACATGGATTTAAAAGATGCCTTGACAAAATTCCACCACATTTTAAAACTGAATCCATAATTGCATAAATATCTCATGTTTTCGATTCCCAAAGCTTCATTAGTTTCCCCTGAGTCTCTAAAGGCATTGATTATTCAGGCTGTTTACAGTACACTCCCCTTATTAGGCCTTGACGTGTGATTTCAGATACAATACTTCACTGCATCTGCCCCTATGTGCCGTCAGCAAAAAAACACTTAGTCTCAGTGATTTTGAGCCCACCAAGGACACTGCCTTTTTGCATATTCTCCTTTAAAGCAATAGATAATTAAGCCCATTTTAATTAGCCATTACCAAACCCAAAAAGCATTAAACATATGCTATGAACACAGTTGACACATCGATTCACTGTCAGCAAAGTCATGCTTATTAGCCATAGGTCAAGTATGTATGTGACCAGACACCAGATAGGAGACAACAGTTGAATCCTGGCATATAATTGGAGGAAGGAAGTGAAAAAGTCTAACAGTATGTATTGGGGATGGGCCAAATGCCAACTGTCATGGATGGTAGAGCAGGGCAGGAGGGATCTTTAGCTGGGGGAAGACAAACAAAAGAAGAAATGATGCAGAGGGGTAGAGGTTTTGTTACTGAAAAAACATGAAAAACTGGTGTCATTAAAAGGTTCTATATTAAGCAAAACTGACTCTTGTGATCTTTGTTACCTCATGAAAAACATACCTTGAGTTGTGTTTTGTTTCATTCACATGTTTGACTAACCCTTTATTATTAGTCTGTTTATCTCCAAAGCTCAAAATGTGCTATTCCACGCTATTCATGAAGCTGTAGTTTTCAAGTTAAGACCTTTTACCATTTGTTCAGTAGAGACTGGCAATTCCAGGGCTGAAATTATCCAAGTGATTCTAGTGAAGGCGTACAGGGTTTAAAAACACAGTGGAGCGCTTTCTGTATTACATGACATCACAAGGTGGAAAAGAGTGTTTTTCAGTCCAATGAGGTTCATTTGTCTTCCAATAATGCATGCAATTTATGTAATTAGGTTCTTTATTCAGACCAAGAGTTTGTTTGCGGTAGGAAGACAGCGCAAAAATCTGTATAAATCAGCTTATCGAAAAACGTCACAGAAACATCACATAAACACTCTGAAGACTGCTAGTCAGCAGTCGAAACTGTCAGGTATAAAAGCTCTTGGTCTGAAAAAGAACCTAATTACATAGACTATTTTTCATTTGAGAGAAAAATGATCTTAAATATGCAGGGTTTGTGTGCTAAATATGTCTGAATTAAACAAAACACAACTCCATATATGTTTGTGATAAAGAAATTACATTATAACAGAGATCAGAAAATAGCTTAATATGGGTCTTTTAAGGTCAAGGTATACTTCATAGTCCCAATAGCATAAGGGAATTTGTCCTCTGCATTTGACCCATCCTTCAGTCCCGCTGGGGCAATCTGTCAGGAGCAGTGGGCGCTACACGTCTCCAGATTTTGAGCTCGGCTTAGTCAGGACTGCCTTAGCTGGAGGATTTTATGGAGGATGTTATTTTCCATCTGACCTTTTCATTTCAAACCTCCAAAGACACTAAATAGCAGTATGAAACATTATTGTTATCTTTGTTGGTTTAAGAGACCTTAACACAATTTTCACATTTGCTACAAAAGAATTTTAGCATACTTCAACATACCACTATCAAATTCACATATATTTATACATATTCTATTGTTACTATGTTTTTGTAATGCACTTGTGTGTTTGTTCTATAGTGCAGGACTAGAAGAAGAACACAAAAAATGCTGGTGCAGAGGAAGGTGGCTGTATGAAAAGGAATATGGTGTCCCAGTACGTCCCTTTCTCCTAAATCAGCAGAATCCATTTATGTTAAGAGCAGCAGGGCAGGTGCTCTCTCCTGCACACGGCCGCAGCATGTGGAGCAGCTGGCTCTGCTCAGGTGATACAGAAGAAGTCTGATTTTTCAAAAAGCAACCCACCCAGGATCCTCTACTATTGAGAGGACACACCAGAGCAAAGGATATGCGGTTTAGTGATAATACCTTTTGTAGCGCTACTGTGCATGTTTAATCTTATTTTATTTTTTCACTTTTTATTTGAGGCAATCAAAAGAAAACATTTGCAGATTACCACACTGATTTGACATGCATTTTACATCAGATGCTCATCCTGCCACCCACTCAGGCTTCTGGAGTACAATTGTTTGTGTTTTAAAGGTGAAGAATTCGGTCAATTAAGTCAAATGATGTTTGTCTATGTACTCTTTATAATGACCCAAAAAGTAATGCACTGTCAATGTTAGAGAAACATTTTGACTCCTGGGAAGTTTACAGTCATAATCTCTTATCCTTAAATAATTCTTGTCCTGGTTTATTAACTTAGTAATTAGTTTTCTGCCTGATCAGTAAACATACACTACTTACTGCACAACCTTTGACTGCTGTATCACAGAATTTAATGCAGGAATGATATCTTTACAGCCAGTAATACATTCATATTGGGTTCTATTTGTCAAAGTCAAGGTTACCACTGCATATACACAGGTGAACAGTAGTGTGGATATAATCTCTTTATTGAGATGGAGATTAGATGTTAACGGTGGGGCTATTAGCAGCAGGTACACGCCTCTTGTCCTCTGTCACGCCCCAGAGGTCAAAGATAAATGACTCTCATCAATCTGAAATCAGAGCTGTCAAGATGATTCTGATAGACATTTGTCTACCTAATCTAACCTTATCAGGATAAGCATTTTCTACACTTTTGTGCAGTGGCTATGGGCATTTACAGCTAATAGTTTGCACAACAGTGGTCATCCAGTTAAATATTTGTCTTTTAACAATTCAGTGAAAAAATTACTTGATCAAAACCATGACTAAACTTGAACTGAATGTATTAAAAGCAAGACTAGAGCCTCACATTTCCACCAGCCCTACCAACTCTACTCTACCCCTGCATTGTTTGTACAGAAGTTGTGTGAGGCTGAACCAATCCTCATCGGAATATCTTAATTTCAAGTTTAAGCATCAACAAAAATCCAGTGGTTCATGTACCCCAGCATGATTCTTGAGATCACAAATACCCCTTATTTCATCAAACACAAATTGCTTGTTGTTTGTTATTAGTTTTAGTATCGCTCGCCTGATGCAGTTATATAGGTTTCGGACTGGCACAAAACAATAACTAACTTATAATTGGACTGACAAACTAAAACAGTTTCTCTGAAGAACAATAATAAAAGTTACAAGTTATTCCATCTATATAGTGGAGCAAAATGAGATCTAAGGCTGAATACAATATTGGATTTTCCACCTTTTCAATCTCCCTGTCAGTTTCTGTGTGAGCGGGTTTGCACTGTTGTTTTGTTCTATTATTAGTATTCGATTGTGAAGAGAAGGTAAACTGCTTTAGGCATGATCAGATTTCAGTGTTCTTGTTGTGCTTTGTGTTCCCGTCTTAGCTATTTAGCAACAAAACAAAAATGTACATGTGCCTAGTTATCGCACTCTCAGCCTTTATCAGTTAACAAACGCCCCCCATCCACAGTGTCACAGCTCTAATTCTCCAGTAAGCTTCTGCCATGTTGGTTTTCCTCCTCCTGCACGACGACAGCAACCATATCTAATTGGCCCATCTAATTTGCCGCGCTGTGAGTGTGGGTTTTTGTGTGATTGTGGTTCTCTGGGTGTGTGTGTGTGTGTGCGTGCGTGCGCCATAGAAACCATCTGTTCACATTGAGTTCGCGTGACTCATGAGGAGCTCCGCGGCACCAGTCTCTTCTTCTGCAGTCTCTCCATGCTTCCTTTTCTTCACTCACTTCCTGTCTCATTTCCACTCATTCACACACTATCATCACCAATTGGTTTTGTCTATGTCTATAGGGTTGCCTCATATGGAGCTCCATATGGAATGAAATGATGGTATAATTTACTTCTTTAGAAATGTCATCTAGTGGAATTGGACCTCACAGAACCCTTTTGCTCCTCACTTAAATGACTTGTCAAACTCTCACTTCACTTTGCCTGGTAAAGAACAGACAGATTTGCACTCTAAAACTACATTTGGAGATCTACAATGTCCGCACACCTAAAAGGGGACATATTATGTAAACTTTTTAACGATGGGTACTCTCCCCAGAAGATTTCTCAAAGTTATATTCGGGTTCATTCATGCACAAAGAATCTCTCTATCTTTTTGATATATTTAATGTCAGTTAGTTCAAAGCCAAACGTGCTATATTCAGTGGTGCACAAATGTTTTTCTAATATTGCTCAGCCCTGCTTGTTGCTCTCATCTCTCCATCTGAACTTGTTTTCATTGATTTGATTTTCATTATCACCCAAAGCGGCGAGTGAATGGAGGCTGTGTTTGTTTTAGAGATTGAATTTTTGTCACAGCGTGGCTTAAAGCTGCAGGCCACCAGTAATGGACAGTGTCAATCACAATGGTTTCCACGGCGAGTGCTGTATGCTACAATGCTTGCTCTGCTCAGTCGCACGTTACAACAGCTCCTGTGTGTCATCCATAGTGCTAAAGGCGGGTTGGTTTAATGGCTATCAATGTCACATGTAGAATAACCCCTGCCCCCTCCGCAGACATTAGGTAAACACACACATATCTGACAGCATCTGCGAGGGTCATAAAAATCAATTAACCAGATAGGCTCAATGTGACCTTGGAAGCTTGGGTGCAAGGTCATGATTATGATACAATTTGAGTGAGAAACATATCCAAGTATTTAGGTTTATTCAGGCATGGGTAATAAATATACCTGTATATTACTGGTTACTGACGGCTACACAATGTTTTCTACATGGTACAAAGAGCTACTATACCTTTAAATGAATAATTCCAAGCCAAGCTGATGTTAAATGGTGTATATAGTTAATGGAGAGTGCCAGCTGCTTGTCTCCATGCAGATGTTATTGCTTTGCCTTGAATATTTCACAATATGAAATTAACCTTATCTGGCATTTATTCAATTACACAGATATGAACTTGTCCTGGTGCTATCTCCTGTTTGTCTCCATGGATATAGATCACACTGGGAAAGCAATAACATGTATATGGAGCTGATGACAGACCCTCCACCAGAAAAGTTACATAGTGCACCTTACATCCACCGTTTAACAACAATCATATGCCTAAACACCTCCTAGGCATATGATCCAGACCCAGTGTACAGTAATTGTGTCATTTTCCCTCTGCCTCAATCCTGACCTCGTAGACAGAAGCAACTTTTTGATTAACTTTTACAGTAAAGCATGGTTTCATTCCCATGGGGTACTGTCCATTTTTATAGTATATTGAATAGCGTGTGTGATGCATCATAGAGCTGTCATGCCTGTATCTACATAACCACAGGGAATACATCGACCCACTGATGGTGCAGAGTGTGCAATTTCTCTCTGTACAATACCCAATAGAGCTGCAGGCCAAATCAGCTACGACGAACTCATTCAAAATCATCTGTGCCATGTATGGGCTGCAGTGGCTAATTTGCATTTCTTAATTTTATCAATCATGAGATAAAGGTATCGTATCAATTGTGTAGCTATATAAATATTATAAGTAAATACAACATGCACAAGCTCATATCTTTCTCTAGTTGTACAAAAAGACTCCAAAGGCCTCAAGTATGGTAAGATGCCCTGGAGTCCTCTTTGAGTTAGTTCGTAGCTTGGAAAAATGGAATCTGCAGCTGCAGGAACAATGTCTGACAAAACCTATGCCATTTTAATTATGGAAATACTACAAGAGCTCTTGAATTTCTGTAAGACTGCACAATTACTACCAGGAATATAGCACAGGAATAGGCAAATTTATGAAAACTACACCATTAAAAAAAATGCTAATAAACTACTATCCATGACATTAAATGCATTTTCAAAATCTTTATTGAAATCATGTAATCATATGTAGATAGAGAGCTCACAGTGAAACAAATGGTTTTAAACATATACGGTACAGCATTGTATTCCAAACTAAACTATAAACTAAATGCTAATTTGTAAGTATCTACCATGCAGTTACAAGAAATATCAGTAAGTGTACAGTGCCTTTTGTCAAGCTAATTGGATCCACTATTCCCTCTACCTGGCTCTGCACTATCTCTGTGCATAACCTCAATGATGAGAACAAGGTTGACAAGCTGTGACTAAGGGGAGTTTAAACCCTTGGGATTGTCCTCTAACCCACTTTACAGAAGCTCACCGATCTATTGCTCCTCGTAGCTCTGGCCCTTAACGATTTCTAGTCTCCACTCTCCACCAAATCTAGCTTCTAATGGTGTTTGTTTTGGTTCTAGATCAATAGAAGAAAAAAAAACATAGCTTTTGGTTTGGTTACAAGGGGCTTTGCAGTGGTTGGCTCTGACATGTTTATTGGAAAGATGTGAGAGAAGAGTCATCTGTCAGTCTCTCTGCTGTTTGTTCAGTGGCAAAGAAAGACGTACAAGAAGAAAATGGATGTCAAGTAATCAAAGTAATGTCATTGTGCTCACTGCAAATTTGTGTGCAAAACATTACAAAATCACTACAAAAAATAACAACACTTTTTTCAATTTTGCATTGAAATTTTTTACTCATTTACTAGTAGAAATGATCCAGTAGTGATTACTCATTTTTCAAATGCTTAAAGTAAGAATTGGGTTATATTTTACTAAAATGTATAAATCCAGAGGGAGCTTTCAAGATGCAAAAAGTAAATATAATGCTCTCTTGAGCATTATTATTAGTGTTTATTACTACAATAATGTATCAACATCCACCAGGACTGACCACATTTACCATTGCAAGAAAGCGACTTGTCTGTGGTATACAGCGTCTAGTCAATAACATAGCAGTGCACTACAGGTGAAACTGTGCCTACAGATCCCAGGTGGAGGGAAAGATGAGGTTAGACTTGGAAGGTCAACAGAAGATTGAAGTTCAAATGAGTCAGAGCCAAAAGTCACAAACAGAAACAGACGCTAAAACATCCAGCTGCTCTCCTCTCTCTTACAAATGCAAGAACATCAAAGCAGGTAAAGCTCTTCCTCCCCTGTCTACAATCTATATTTGGTCCTGCAAAAAAAAAAAAAAAAAACATTTTGCAAGCTTCAAAAGACCTGTATATTTTGTGTTTTTGAGGTATCTTTTCTCTAGGTATATTACGGTTAACCTATCAATAAAGATTATGTGGTTTGGTCTGCTCATAAAAAAGTACAGGAGCATACCACTATGATAGTTGAATTACTGTCAAAGCGTTTATCCTCTTAAAATGAATAACAAATAAACATAAAATAAAATACATAGACATAAAAGCATTACTAAAAAAAATGTATCCACTAAAAAAACTTCCCTTTTTTCAATTGGGCTTATTAAAGATATTAAATCAATTGCTGTAAAAGCTGGAGCAGTTGGGTGCCTGAGGTGCTACACAGTTTGCTTTCTTTTCTGACCAATGAGGAATGAACAGAGAGATGAAAAACCTATGAGTACAAAGGGGCTAACCACCGTACGGCTGCGATGACATAACAGGGGGTCTGACATGCACAACAGAGCGCTTACGTCAACTGTAACTGGGAGAAAAAGAGGAGCAAGCCTTCCCTATGTAGGTCACATTAAAAAGGCATGTAGCTCCCACAAATTCAGCCAAGTAACAGCCAGCCAAGCCAGGCGAGGAGAGAGGAAATCACAGCTGTAAGTGCACCTCTGCTTCTCAGGAACAACAGAACTGCCTCAGAGAGTGTGAAGTATAGTACTGAAATAGAGCTGTCTGTATGAGAGGAAGTCTGCAAATGTCACGCAAAACTTATGTACAATGGAGAACTCCAGTTTGATCCAATGAAAAATAACTTGCAATGTCATGAGATTGATTTCCAGCTTTCGTAATTTGTAATCCCTACTCTTTGCTTCCATTTCTCAATTCTGCGTGCTCAGAGCTATAAAGCCAATGAGCCAAAACATAAATAAAAGATAATAAAGATCCAACCTTACCACAATTATTACATACGCTATATTTGAACTATATGTGAAAGTGAAAATCAGGTTGAAGGAGACTTGAGTTATTACAGTCATCTAGACTGTACACTGAGCCTGGGTGGTGTGGATGAAAACAAACTGTCTCATAATGAATGTGGGAGGGAAAGATTATGCAAACTATATTCACGAGGGCAGCGCCTACAGTACATGAGATAATACATTGTTGTGGTTGAGAAGCTGACGATGTAATCACAGCCTGGTAATGAGGCAGAATACTGACAGTAACACTAAAAATGTATGAAAACATAGAGTGTGCCAAAAGGCTACAGAGGTATACATGTGACAAGTGAAGTGAGAGCAGTTTTTACTTAGTTAAAAAGAATCTTTGGACATTATAAACTAGATTTGGAGAGTCAGTAGGTTTAGGTGGTATGGACGTTTGCCCACGAACCAAGAGGTCACATTTACAAGCATGTTACTGATCATAGTAGTGAAGACTGTTAGTCCTGGCATCCTAACTTCCAACACCATTAAGTATGATTGAAAAAAGAATGAATAATGCACCAAACAGTAAAACAGAACAGAAAAATTATATTCATGCATAAAAACACCAGAACTGTTTTAATTTAGTTTTTCTTTGGTTTTGTCATATCAGTTTGTGAATACAATATAAAGCAGGTGCAGCTGGTGTCTCTCCCAGTTTCTTCCTCTGTGCAAATTTGGTGTTTCTAAACTGTACTGATTAGCGTTTTACCTGGTTTGATTATCTAGGCTGGTAGATAATGAGGTATTTAAAAGCACAGCAAAACAAGTGGAAAAATCATGACTGCTGTTGGTTTTATACAGTGGATAACTAATTCATATGCAAAACTGCTATGCTATTAATTTCCCTATAGTAATAGTCTCTATAGAGCATGCTCCCAGTGTCCACTTTCGCCATGCCCATGCTAATCAATAGGCCGGCTGTAAGACAATGAATAAGGTTTTTAGTATGCGATAGATCCTGTTTTCATTAATGGTGTTTACTGGGCATCTAATTCTCTGTATAATTTACATTGACTAAAATGGCTGCAGAAGTGGCTGTACAAAAACATACCTGTATATTGCAATTTTATATGAAAGTATCTTTGAATGTGGTTGGTATACAGTAAATGGGTTTCATGCAAATAAAAATGTTAACATGAGACAAAACTAAAATACATGATAGTGTCTTCTTTAACATTTACATCAATAAAAGCCCAGGTTTAGACTTGAGTGTCTCTATGTGATAGCTACTTACTTAAACAGACCAAAAGCTGTCAGCTGGTTACAAATACAGTCTATTTGTTACTGCAATCTTAAAGGTCTACTAAACAACTTTTCTTGTGAAGGTTCATAACATGGTGTTTTTCAAAGTATTATGTAATTTTACTATATTCCAATAAAAACACCAAGTAAAAACACCAATGTCGTAATGTGGGACACTCCAGGCAAGGCAAAAACATTTCCATGGAGACAAACAGGTAGAAAAGAGAAGCATTACATACTTCTCTTTTAAGCACAGTGTAGCAATATTCTCATAACATTATATTGTATTACTTACGGTGTGTGGTCCTAGTGGGGTCACTGGGCCCACTGTCTCCAGACTGGACAGAGGAAGCAGAGGAGACACTGGAGCTGCGCACAAAGCCAAAGGCAGCGAGACGTCCAGCCGGGAGACGAGTGGAGCTGAAGCCCGGAGGACGCAAACCAGACTGCGACCCTTTGGGCACTAAAGACCTGGAGGCAGCGTTTGGACTCTCAGCTGAAGATGGGACAGGGGCATTCTGTGTAAAAACTTGATCATCTGTTGAAAGAGATTGAATGACAAAACAACAGTTCATTAATGATTTGATTTTGCTAAACTGTTTAAGTAGTGTAAGATATGTCATGTTTTGCATTATTTATCTCCACGTCCTTGCCAAGTCACAGCTGTATTCCTATATAATTTATTGCTGGTATCGCTATATATGAGTCAAGAGTTTTGATTACTCATGTAAACTGTTAACTTGGCATGCTCACAAGCTGGTGAAAATTATTCAACTAGATATTTCCCCCATGAATCATTCACGGTGGGCTGTTGACTAAGCTCTCAGCGGGCTACAGCAACCTTTCTGACTCCACTCTGCTGCAATGACTGGCAGTGGGTAAGAAGCCAACATTACCTCTCTAGGTTTATAATTCCCAGCAATCTGTAAATTATGATATATAGGAGATAATTCTTTACATCTAATTCTCCATTATAAGTTGAATTTTTTTCTGTAGAAAGTGGAATGCAAAATAAATGAAAATATAAAGAAAATTAGGACAAATCAGACTTTTAAATATACCTGTTAAGATGTTGTTGAGCAGTCTGCAACTAACTGGTAAACATGAAGACATGATGTAACCTGTCCATTGGTCTAGGGTAAAGCCCTAAACCATCTTTTAAGTTTATTTTACTAAAAAACATGAAACAATTTAGTGACCGACGGCTACGTTAGGCTTTTTTTTTCTTTCAATGCAAAGTTCTGCTAAATGGTTTTATGTCGGTTTAATGTTTCTAATAATCCTTCTAGCCACATGCTTCCACAAATCCAACTTTAGACCACAGGAGCGTGAAATACAATGCGGCTTTATAGCAAGAAGAAAAAACTGTTGGGAAGACCAGAGAAAGACCAGACAGGGAATCAAAGAACGGATAAAAAACTAATCAAAGCTCCACAGAGGCAGCTATTGTCAGCGCTGGCTCTAATCTGTGGCTGTGAACACGGAGGATGTGCTGGCATGAAGAGGAGATGAACAGACAATCTGATCTGCCCTCCACTGCTCACAAGACACCAACACCTTCACTGTCATTACACTAAGATATTTAATGGTTTACATAATACACAAAAACAATAGAGAATGTATAATTGTGTGTAATGTGTGTATATGTAGTTTTTAGATCATCATCAAAATAAAACACATTTAGCTTGCATTTATTCAATTAAAGGTGTGAAATACATTCTTATTGTGAGTGGGACCACCTCTCCGCAAGTCTGACCTGTCATTTGTTCACTGTGATACAATATTCCAATAACTTCTCCATGGACACAAGCAGGTACTGGACTGGACTACTAGTAGGAAAGTTACAGAGTGCACCTTTATGTAAGCATAATATTACACGGTGTTAATACTGCACTGCAATAATGAAATGCCTTGTTGGTGTACAATATAACAGCTTATCCATGTGTTTCAGAGTGACAATTCAAAACAAAATGTGGTATCTTTTGAATGGTCCTCAAAATGGCGCCTATAGTAATGGAATGGCTTCATCACGAGCAGCCAGGTTCTCATACATCCATGCCTTCAGTGTGCAGTCACATCCTAACATGACCTGGACTCTTGCCCCACGATTATCTGAGCCTCAAGCGCTATGTCCGAATCCCAACAAGGAGAGCAGCTCTGGCTCCTGCTGGCTGCTGAGATAAGACATGCGGCGGGCCCTTCCTCTCCATTTGGCTCTCTGTTCTTCACCGCTATGGCTACAGGCTAACACCACACACTGATTTAGCAGGAAGTGGGGCAGAGAGTGGGAGAAATTGGAAGGGAATATCTCCAGTGTATCTCATTGGCAACGCTGTGGCACACTTATGGCTACCTTCGCTCCATCTTCGCAGTGCACAGTCTGTTTATTAGATTGAGCCCGGCTGCTCTCCAGTGAGAAGGTCAGGATCATTAGAGATAAATGTCCCTGCTTTACTTCTCCACATCAACTTCACTCAGATCCTCAGAGACAAGAGCCAGGCTAACAATCGCTTTTATCAAACACTGTGGTGAAGGGAAAATAGGAATACTCATTATGTATTGTTTATATATCTCTGGAAACAATATGGACTATTTAATTGTATGCCAACCATGTTTATTTAAATTAGCACCAGGCATACATACTAGTATTCTGCAATATTGATAATAAGAAGGCTGTGCTACTACAAGTCGCATTGTATTCATGTTAAATCACAATAAAATAGGGCCTGAATTAGATACAGCCTTCTACATTTTCAAAACGTTATATCTCACAGTTGGTAAGACTACACTGTATTTAGGTCTCTAACCCCTTTTCCAACCGATTAAAAATCACTATTGTTTTTCCATTACACAAAGAGCAGGGACTAAATTGGGATAATGAATGCAAATTTGCTGCAAAAAAGTCAATGGATCAACGTGAGTAAGTCAATGAACAAAGGCTGATTTTAATTACAAGGATCAGCTGTCTCAACCCGCATGAATTTCTTACACACAATGTTAAACTGCACACTATTAAAAGCACGAGAGAAGTGCAATTTCAGTGTACTAAAGGAAGCCTACAGTGCTGAGAAGGGATGACTGTGGTGCAGAATGTAACGTGGAGGAGCATGAATAGAACAATGTGGTAAGATCTACATGGCAATTATAAAAAGGGTTGTAGAAATGTCTTTGTAGATGTATGAATTCAGTTGAAATTATCAGAATGAATACAAAAGACAGAGATTTTTAGACATTTTAAATACAATATGCAAGATGAATAAAACAAAGAATAAAACAATCTTTGATAAAAGGGAATATAAAATGTACTATGTAACATAAATGGAAGACACAGTGGTTTAAACGCTAACTAAAACCACATGTAAAATGCATCCAATTTAATCTGTGTTTATTCATGCTGAAAAGGTGCAGAGAGGAAGGCAGAGAAAAAAAAATGATGTTACTTAGTGTTAATTGCAATGCCCTTCAAAGCCTTGCACTTCCCAGGGGGATTTTTGCACCTCTGCAGAGCCATATACATATGTATTAATAGGGATTATGATAAAAAAGCCTGCCACACCATAACACTGAGCTGATCAATTCTTTATGTGCAATATTATTTTTTCTCTGAACTTTCTGTCCGGGTTATCACAGTCACAGAGATAGGGCCCAAATCAAATATGCATGGCAGTGATAAATGACACAGCCTTTGAGCAGCGTGTATAGAATAAGCAAAGTCCCGTTTCAATATTCTGTGACAGTAAAAATGTGTTTCCAATCTGACTCAAGCTATTGTGTTAAGTCAAAAACCGTGGGAAGAGAAAATGGAAGCTAGCCTCTTTATTTATTTAGAGCTGCAAAAAAGAGTTTTGCCGGAGCGTGTCCCCTCTGAGTATTTCTTCAAGCCTTCCAATCAGATTCACCAAAAATCATCTTGGCGAATGCATTTTAATGAGGTGCCTTCATCTCATGCTGATTTGAGGCGGAGACAGTCTCAGACCTGCTTGTTGCTGAGGAGAAGATAGCGTAGAGTTGTGGATTTCTCCTGTGTCTCATACTTCAAGCTGTTCGAATACATTGTGACATATGCAGAAACCCAAAAACACCCATCTCCTTCTAGAGTTTTCTTGTCACAGCAGAGAAAAATATGTCATATGATTGTGGCTTTACCTGTGTCGTGGGATTTCTCATTGGGGCTGATGGGTTGCACTGGTTGGCTCATGACAGGGGCAGATCTCTGAGCAGGACTCCGGGTTCTGGCTGGTCCTGGGGCAGTCCTGGTCACCGCACCTAGACCCAAACGTAGACCTCTGCCAGAGCGGAGCAAGCTGCCACCTCCACCCTGGGGTACTGTACGGGACTGCAGAGGGTCATCTGGCTGGCTGCCTTTGAAACTGCCTGGTCTTCCCATCTACGTAGAAGTATATAGAGAAAGTGCATTTAAGCATTTTTAGTTTATTTTAATATGTTTAACTGTTTTGCAATTTTTGCTACTTTAATTATTTTATCATTTCAATACATTTTTTTTGCTCCATGTGCAATATGTGAGCTACTGTGTCCAAGTAACTTCCCTTGTGGATCAATAAAGTTTTGTTGTCCAAGTTTGCAAGTTTAAGTCTAAGAAATGAAAAACAAATAATTAACTTCATGGCAATATTTTGGATTTTTCCCCCCTCAAAATCGAGGGTCTCCAACCAGTACCAAGTAGCTTGCCAAGGGATTACACATATTGTGCTGAATAATTAAAAAAATATTAATTAAATGCACATTAACACTGTAAATATATCATTTTCATTCCTAATTTTGTGCACTAATAAAAGGATAATGATAAGCATCAAACTGTACCCCATCTAAAGGGCTTGCCGTGGTTCTTATATATACACAAGAATACTTAAGAATGTTAGAATGAATAGTTCTGTAACACTTCTGTTTTGAAAAGGTAGCTCACCAGAGGAAAAGGTTGGATGCCTCTGCTCTAGATGTTATAAATGGCAAATAATTAATTCGGATCAATAAAATTATTCTATGAAAAGTTGAGATACACAATAGAAATCTGAACTGAAACAATTACACACTGTTTACTGTGGGTCCAAGGGAATCGACCTATATACCACAAATCAATATGTGGGGTTAACACATTTAATGTATGAGATCTGCCATTATAGTGAGTCAATTTATGCACTTGGAGCAATTCCCTGAAGCAGAAGCTAATTCATAAATAATTCAGAATAATGTAATCTTGTTGAATTCGTGCAGATAAAGTAAACATTTTAATCAGTAAGTACAGTGTTTTAAATGGGCTGCTTTGCACAAGTACTCAGATGCTTTTGAGTATCACTTCTGAGCCATCAGTATGTTCTCTACAGGACTATTATGTAATTGTTTAGAGAAGTGGTTCCCAAATGGTGTTTTAGACTCAAGAATGGAGCCATATAGATTGAGATTACATACTACTAGATACTATAGCCATTTCTTTACCCTACTTAGACTTTAAATTAGATTAAGTAATTGGAATTGTGAAACATGTTTCTGTTACTCATTACATCGTATCTGACAAAAGAAAACTACCAAGAACTTCTAAGATCTTTCTGCCCACTTAAAGTATGGGGCATAACTGTTTTCAAAATCAACTCATACTGAAGATGTGCAGTGGTGGAAGTTGAAGTCCTGATGCTTTATTGTATTTGTGAAGTTACCATTCAAACGTGCAAATGTATACTGATATTAAAAGTACTACTGTAACTACCTATTGTCATGCCCATTGTCATAATAATTCAGTTGTGATCTCAGAATAAACTATCTGTCAGAGGTAAAAAAAATATGATTGTGCAAATATTGACGATATGTGTACTAACCTCAGACGGCGACCCATAGAAGTGTTCCGTTTTGCTCCCGAGTTTGGGTGGTGCTGTGTGGCTGTGTCCGTGAGGTGCAGTGGCTGCTGGGACAGTATTTGGCCTGGCTCCTCTGTGGATCACTCCTGGTTGGGGGCATACACTTGTCTGCATCTCTTGCCTGTATTTGTCATAAAGCAAATTTGATGCACTAAGAACTGGCCCTCCTCTGGCTTCAACATCTGTCTTTTCTTTCGGGAGATCTTTACTCTGGTTATTTGAGTATGTTGACAGCCTGGATGGCAAAGAGGATACTTGATAAGGCCCGTCTGCAACTTGTGGTTTAAACTGTGGATTTTTCCTCACATAGGTGATAATCTTGGGGCGGACGCCTTTTGGTTTGGGGGCGTGTTTCGGCGAAGGTGAGCTGTCCTTCGGTGGACTCTGCCTGCTGTTGGGGGTTGGTTTGGCTGTCCCAGTTGTGCTTATGCTAGTTTTGACTGGTGCTCTTAGGCTGCTGTTGCCATAGCCCTGAGTGGTTACAGCAGTGTTAGACCCAGAGGGAGGAGTGTGCCGAACCACTCCCGGGACGCTTCGGGGAATGATGAACATTGAGGGCTGTCGTCTGGGTGATCCTTGGGGGGTCCTGAGAGGGGACTGGGGAGGAGTTGCCATTCGGTTGGGGCTGGAGCAGTTTCTCCGGTATGTAAGCTGAGTTTGGGGTCTTGGACTTGGGGTCGGCCTTGAGGCACTGGTGAGCTGTTTTTCGGTAGGTAGCGTGTCTCTTTGGCCTGCTTGACTGGGCTGTCTTAAGACCACCGATGAGTTATAAAGGTGAGAGAAATCAGATGGCTCACGCAGGGATGATCTTGTAAACTTTCTGTTACCGATGTATTCCTGGTTTGGCTGTCCTGGGTCGACTTGATGGCTACTAGATTCAGGCAAACTCCTAGCCCGCCCCATCTCTGTCTGACACATTGGTCTTACAAGCTGCTGTCTCCTCGGTGGTAATACCCTTTCCTCAAATCCTGCCTTTCTCCTCTGTCCAAGCCCACTGTCTTGGCTGCTATTGTTGCTGTATTGTTGAAGTTTCTCCTGAGAGTGGTAAGGAGGTGAGTTCTTGTTGTCCATTGGGGCAGACCCTCTTCTGGTCTGAATTGAGGTAGTGTTGCTTGTACCAGAGGAATAGAGGTGGGTCTTGTAAACTGGCAAAGTTATACGTGTTTCTCCACCGGTATCCAAAGCACTTGATAGACTTCCGCTGAGAGAGATCGCGGATAAGCTAGAGACAAACACATTGGTTTCGGATTTGGACTTTTGTCTGTCCCTCTCTGTTGCTCTGCCCACCCTGACTCCATCTCTATCCACTGTCACGCAGGTGTCCAATTCTTCGGTGCTGTGACTGGCAGTCCTTTTGTGCTCCTGTCTGCTCCTCCGAACCTCCACCTTGTTGCTGTCATTGTCGTTCCTCTTCACTCCGGTCGAGGCAGAGCTGGCAGTGGAACTCGAGGAGATGGACATGGGGCCTTCTCTCATACTTGCTCCGTCCTCTTCATCGTCATAAAGATCATCACTTTTGCCTAGAAATGTGTGTATTTCCTGACAGGGCTCAAATGGCTGCTCTGAGCTCCAGATGACTATTTTCTCGTGAGTTTCGCTCTGAGAAACAAGAGGAGGGATAGAACTGGTAGTGTATTCCAGCTCTCCAATTTCATTGGCATTATCGTCTCCGCACTGAGAAAAAGGCAAGTTGCTTTTGTTGGAAATTTTCTCACCTTTTTCCACAGACACTCGAAGCCCCTGGTAATCAGTTGGGATACTCATGTTGTACCTACTCCTCTAAGCTCAGTACCTAAAGGCCATTTACAATTTTAAAAAAATGGTATTTCTGCTTAATGCTACTGACTTGAATGCTCGTTGACCAGAATGTCATCTTATGATTCACTCTCCATTTCTTCTGGGATTGTTGCATTTGGTTTGACTTGTCTCTTATGGCTCTTTATTGAGGCGATTCGTAATCTGAAAATAAAGAACAACAAAAAATAAAAATACATTAGAGACACAATAATTTAAATAACAACATAACTAAGTGGACTGCACTTTTAACCACTACTATAAAACATTCAAACAGATATTGGTTGGAAAATTTTTCAAAAATATAATTCAATTTTAAACATTGTTCAACACTTCTACTAGCCAAAGCTGTACTTGGTTGTCTTGCTAAAAGAAATAGCTCTATATACTAGTGTTGTACAATTTTAAACTTGTATACTTGAGGGGAAAATATGATATTGATTTTGATACCACAAAAGCAATCCAAAAAATGTATACAAAATATGTCATTTTCTTTTCACAAAATAACAGTATTGTCTTTGAAATTAACTATTAGAAATTTATGCAATTCATTTTAGCACTGATACTTCTTAAAATAAGTATCTAATTTTGATAATAAATTAAGCATCAAACCACTCAAATGCTTGTAAAATATTTCTAGAAAAGTCCAAAGTGTTTGCAAAATGACCAGTTGCATTTCGATATGCTTAATGATTTGTACAATTTGAAGTGGCAGGGGCGTGCATAAATTTAAGACAAATCAAGCAGAAAACAGACACAAGCAATGATAGATGTGCCAAGCTTTGGGAAATGCTGTGAATAAAAAAAAAAAAAAGGCTGGATTTTGTCTGGTGTAGTGTGTGGTTGTAAGTGAAGGAGTCGCCCTGGGGAGCTGATGCAAGCTGGAGGGAAAGAGGCAGATAGGGTGAGAAATATTTTGTAATGAGTTCTTATTCTCAAGGGGAGTTAAAAATGAGCACAGTTAGAACTGGGCAACAAATATTATGCACCAGTATGTTGCTCAGGTACACAAGCAAAACCAACCGTGGCATCTATCGTATTTTAAATGGGTTTAGGCATGCATATTAATAACAAAGGAGGCGTGAAAAAACCGTGACGCTGGTGATCAATAGGTGAAGAGAAGCAACACAAAACAAATAAATCCATATTGAGGGTTTGTACAAAGCAGAACAGCTCTCAACAGGCTCATCCAACGTGCCATATGTCGTATTGGATCAAACCACAAACTATCACGTATCATATCCTACCAGAGAGATGCGTGTTTCTGTGAAGGATAAATTAACAATGAAATGTCTGTATGTTGGTAATGGTGGCTTATAAATAAACAGGTTGTGTGTCATGGTGAACAGATGGCAGGGAGGGCAAATGTCCGAATGCTTTTGTCACATCATGTCCACTCACCACGACTACCGCTGATAGTATATTCAAAAAGACTGTCAAGATAAAGTCTAAGATTGCTTTCAAAGGAAAAAATAATAATTTAGGCTGGTTTTTTTTTTGTTTTTTTTTTACATTTCATCTAGAATTTAAACATATGTAATAGTGTCACATACAGTTTAAAAGACAATATTAATTATTAGCAAAACTACTTCAAATAATTTGTTTTTAAGAAATTGATTTTTGTTCTGTTTTTACTTAGAGACTTAAAGGTGTGTTATGTAACTTTTCTAGATGTTTTTCTCCATGGGAATGTTATTGCTTTGTAAGAAATGTTTCACAGTATGGCATTAAACCTTTCTAGCATCATGGAGAGCAAACCAATCCAAGTTACAGGTCAGATCTGTGGAGAGACAACCCCATTCACAGTCAGAATGGCTCTTTTACAAGGTATTTTTGAGCTATAAAACCACATGTAATTGATCTAAGTTAGATCTGTTTAATGTCGTATTGCAGAACTTTTCGAAACAGAGCACATATTCATAGAAACAAGAAGGTGACGAACCTCCAACTGAAAATTTACACAGTGCACCTTTAAAATAGCAAGCATTAAATGCATGCAACTGCATTAAATCTGCAGTACC
Organism: Boleophthalmus pectinirostris; assembly: GCF_026225935.1. NCBI lineage: Eukaryota > Metazoa > Chordata > Actinopteri > Gobiiformes > Gobiidae > Boleophthalmus > Boleophthalmus pectinirostris. The sequence goes on along the minus strand of NW_026571018.1, from coordinate 25,311,928 downwards.
AATGAGAAACATAAAATATGATTGAAACAAGGGGGACACTAAACAGAGCTTTGGTCAAATGTCATGGTACACACACGTAGTATTATTAAGACGCAAGTTGGGCCAAATATTCCAAAGAAAGAAAGAAACCAAAACAGTTAAAATGAAGTTGATTGAAAACCACAATGTGCCAGTTTGGTCTGTCAGTTTCAGTAAGAACAGATCATCTAACTGCGTACAAAATCATTTCAAGTCAAAATTTACTCAGAATATAAAATGTGCGGTACAGTTCAGCTACCCTCCAAATTGATAGTGACACATGACTTCTTATCAGATAATACGCTGCGATAGGTGTCATTTGTGTGATACATTTGGCACTGACTTCATACAGATAACGTCAGATGGTGATTATGAAGTCTAGATATGTATCTTTACATCATCACTTTGAATATTTCACCAGGATCAAGTTCAAATATGGCTCCCTCTATCCAGTTATACTTGTAACACACTGCTGATTTCTCATTAGCAGGTGTCACCCACTGCAGGGGTATGGAGAGAGGAGATAAGCCAGCACCTCCACGCCACTACGTACTGGGACTGGGATGAAAATGACATGATTTATAAGATATTTGAAAGTAGAACATATTTAAGCATCTTGTATAAAATTTCAGCTAAATGTATTCTTGGATTTCTGTTTTCTATAGGACATTATTTTACCAGTCTTTACAATCAAAATATATATTTAGTTTGGAGAGGTTAGTTGGCCAATCCAAGTTTCAAACTCACAACCTCCTTGCTCAGAGGCAGGAGCACTGACCAGTCACCTTTTACACCCGCTAATTTCAGGTCGATAGTTTCAATCCATCAACAAACTAATGCTGATGTAGAGAGGATTGAGTCATGAACCTAATTTAAAAGGTGCTTTTAATCATTGGTTTACTGCCTGTCTTTCCCAACCCCCACCACGACCACCTGCCTTTGTCCAACCAGCTCTTAATTACTAAGGCTTTGTGTTTCCTCCTTTATTCATGTGGCATTATTCAAGGATAAATGCAGTTCATAATTATTGTGCCTAGATTCTGCAGCTCAAACTAGCCTCTTGCTGCTCATGATTACCGGTGTATTACGATCTGTGTCACTTTAAATGTCTCACTGGCCTCGTATGGCACTAAACAACTCCTGCTGCCCTCAGCCACCCCCCTGAAGGGCCCCTTTATAGCCCCATGCCCACTCACGATCATTCTGCTATTACAAAAGGTTACCCAGAGGAAAGCAGCCCATAAACCTGAACTGAACCTAGAACATATAAACACGCCATACTATGGACAAATGTTTTACTCCTGATACAATCTATGTGTGATATAAAGGAAACACAACAAGGGCTCTCAAATAATGCATTAGTTTTATATAGCAAAGTCGATTTACTATTTTGTGCATTATTCATTCTCAACACACTGTGGTGTAAACAACTTCAAACAAAGCTACTGCAGACTGATGAAAGCATGGTTTCCAATCTGCACCAGAAGTCTCTCAACCCATTACAAGAGCTGCACAATTTTGTAATTTTGCAGTTTTTTTTAATTGCAATTTTTCTGACAAGTATTGCAATATATGTTTTAAAAGTAGGATTCTGTTCACCTATATTGTGCTGCACTAACATGTGCATCACATTCATACACAGGCAAAGTGAGTTGTGAGTTGTGTGTACTTTCCTGAAAGCCTCAAAAAATTATAAATTTTGCATTATTTATGTTTTATGAATGCAATGTAATATACATTGCCATGTGTGCCAATATTTACCTTGTGCACATAACATACACCAAATCAAATAATCGACTAATTAGAGCGGCATCAGACACTATTTAAACAGACTGAGGAGGAAGAGGAGTCGTGAGGAGAGTGGAGGAGACAGGATTCAGAGAGAAGTCACAGAGGCAGATTCATTACACCAGTGATATAGAGCCGGGACTTTTGCTGATGGTGCAGTCCTGTGCAGCCAAGCGCCAAACTCAGCCATTGCTGCTCAGCTAGAGTAAGCAGCACGTTATACTGTACGGGACGGAGACACAGACAGAACCAATTTGAGGAGACGAGTCAAACACTAAAAAGTGTGAGAAAAGAATACTGTAGTGAAGGGATAAAATATACATGAAAATACGTCTCTTTTGGGAAAACTTTTAGGAAAAAACTGACAGGTTTACCCTCCTGCTGCAGAGCCTTACAGTGATGACAAACTTAGTTAGACTTAGTTGTGTTATAAAAGTGCTGAAGGAGAGTGCAGTCATGAGGGAGAAGATCAAAAGATGATTTTTCACAAGCAATATATAAAACATAAATAAATGATTGATCTCAGTAGAGAAATTCACTTGTTTGTTGATAAATATTAAAATCTTTGATGATTATAAAATCTGTTTTACAGTTTATAGCTCATAGTACAGTTCATATTTGACCAGTAATATCCATGTAAATAGATATGTTACTTAATGCAAATGTATTTTATTGTTTATTACAAAGAAATTACATAGCCAGCTGTATAACGTACTGTGATATTATAAACATACATCAATGCTACATAACGACTAGTACAAGTGGTAATATTAATATTATAACACTGAAGAGCAGTCATGTCCATGGGACCAAGGACATCTCAATTAGACACTTGACACTAAGTGATTACTTCACCACTCAATCATTTGTGCATTAATTCCATAGAGAAAAGACCTGTCATTTTCTATGGTGAGAAGGAAGATTCACTGGTTCACATGTAACTGTAGCGTATAAAAATAGTGATGAGCGTGCAGTATTAGTAATAGGATGTGGCATCAGAGTCATATAGAAAACCATAATTATCTAAAGGAGAGCCGTAGCTGTGTGTATGCTAATGGACTTCTCATTAAGGCACCTGCCAAACAGTTAAACATGCTTTAATGAGGCCATTTACAATGCCCAGCCACAAACATTGTGTAGTGGGCTGTGCATACCTCTTTAGGCTACTGTGGTTAGCACTGATGGTGGTGCAACGCAGCAAATTAGCAACATGTCACATAAACCAAGTTGAGAGTTGACAACTGATTGATGACTATTTCCTCTGACTTTTATATTTAACCTTCATGCATTTGTTCTTGCTGTTCAATATCTCATATCAGTATGTGCGTACTATAGTCTTTTGGACACTATGTTTGTTACTTAGTAACATAGTATAATTATTCAGAAAGCAATTTGCATTTTCCTTCAATAAGATCGTTACTGTAGTAATTAGCCTCAGAACAATTCACAAAATAAATGTGTGTAATGGGGAATTCATGTGAGCTTTTAGATGTTATTTGGTTTGTTAGTATGTTTAATTAACACATAACTGACCAGACCAAGTCAGTTAGGTATTGTGAGTATCTTATCGGGCACAATATTACAATACTGAAATATATATCCACAATAAGGTTAACATGCTCCAATGCAGTAATCTCTCTCAAAACATATCTAATAATAGTTTTAGTTTCCCACTTTTTTAACTTACATTTTCAACCTAAACTAAGTCTCAAAACATTGACGAGTGTTGCTTTTGTTGTCAAGGTGATCTTTTAACCTTTGTTGAAAACACATCCCATAAGAAAAAGGTCATCACAGTACAGGTTGTTGTTGTGTAGTATAGGGGGTGTGGGATGCTTTTACTACCACCTATACATTTGCATCCTTTCCACACTTACCTCACAACCACGAAATAGCATGCTAGCTGCAACTTTCTATGGGAATACATTTCTAATCTCAAACAACAAGGTGCTAGAAATAGCAGTGCCAAAGGCAGGCTTGTTCCATAGTAGACACTCAGATATCTAAAAGCAATCATAATCCTGATAGGTGGATCATTAAAGCGCCCATGTGTGGTAAAGTAAAGGAAGGTTTGATGAGATGTAAAATAAGTATGGATTTTCAGTGGGTCGAACCTATCAAGTGCTGCAATTAACCAGCCACAGCGCTCTGAAAGATGGAGCTCTGAGAAGGGCTCTTGTGTGGCAGTCTGCTGTGAATGACAGGAGGGATGTGTGAGTGGGAGCAAGAGGAAGACAGGCACAGGCAAGACACATGGAGATGAAGAGGAGGAAATGAGTTACTACTACTAATTAGGCTCTGCAAATAGTACCATGTGTCTGGAATTTTAAAATATGCAAAAATAGTAAATTTTTGAAAACTACTTTTTGTTGCTATACTAAAACTATCTGTGGGTTTGGGAGTGATAAAAAAAAATGAGCAACATCATCATAGCAACAATTCAAAAATAATATCTTCTGAATACAAGCCAATAACTATATCATTAATTCCTATTCATGCAAAACTATTAAAGGTCCCATATTACGCAGAACTGGCTTCTTGTGCCATGTTACAATGTTATCTCCTCAAAAACATAACCAGAGTTGTGTTTTGTTTCATTCACACATGTCTGAGTAACCCTTTATCATTAATCTGTGTATATCTTCCAAGCACAAAATGCACAGTTCTACCTTGTCATGTCATTAATTCATTAATTAGGCTGTCAATCTGCACCATCACTGCCTCCAGCCACTCATGCATATTCCACTTTCTTACTAAGCAATGTGGGTGAAGTGTCTTGCCTAAGGACACAATGAGAGTTTTTGCCACTGGCGCCCTACTGTGGCACCTGGAATTCCCAGGAGTCTCCCATCCAAGTACTGGTGTACTGGTATGGTCATGTAGTGCTAGTTCTCAAGTTAACAGACACCTTTTATATTTTGTTCACTATACTGAGCTGACTGGCAATTTCAGGGCTGAAATTATTCAAATGATTCTGTTGAAGTTGTACGGAGTTTAAAACCACAGTGGAGCACTTCCTATTTTCCCATATGACATCAAAAGGTGGAACAGTGTGTGTGTGGAACAGTGAGTTTAAGAGAAGAACTCTGTCTAAATATGTGGGGTTTGTGTGTTAAACATGTGTGACTGAAACAAAACACAACTGCAGATATGGTTTTGATGAGATAACAACATTATAACATACTAGATCAGAAAATAATGTAATATCATCACTTTTAGTGAGCAATGCTATAAAAACAACACAAATCAGGTCACAAACCAATAGTTTTGTGAATCATAGCCCAGATATATGGAAAGGTTGAGGTTGGATGAAGCATTCAACTTATGGCAAATCCATATCACTGCACAAAAGAAAGACAATGTGCTGTGTTGACTGTGGAAGCCATACTTCAAAAAGAAAATAAAACTGATTTAAATGTGTTTTAATACATACAGCCAAGCCTTTATTTTGCCATGATTTAAATGAATTACAATACGTGCTGTGTCAATCATTTCTCAAAGAAAACGCGGACTGAAATTCACATTTGCATAATATGGACTAAACTACTCCTACAGCAGTATTGTCTGGGGAAAGACAAGGGATTAACCCCAGACGTGAACCACACCTTCAATATCTACCCTTAATGTGATAGTGGTGAATTAAATTGAACGCCATACAGTTGGTAATTATAGTCAGCTTATTCTACACAACAAAATCAAATAAAAAAATGATTCAATTGTCTTTGTCCCATAAGAAAACATCATGTATTTATAGTGGTTAACATGCCAGCACTGAGGCTTGCACGGGTTTCCTGAAACACATGTCCACAGTTGATAAGGCATACGCACATAGAAGCATTGTTTTCTGCACATACACGACCACCTCTCTGCTAGTCTTTGTTGTCGCTCTGGCTGCCCATGTGGCTATTACTGCATCCATTTGTCTGAGGCACTTTACTTTATTTCTGTCCTCCCCCCACCCCGATAGCAGACAGGTTTTATGGCGTATAGACTTCCCAGGGGAATTCGTGCATATACCCATACATTGCCTTGAATGTCCCGTGACTTTCACCCCCCTCCAAAGAGATACCTGCAAACCCTGAAATGGAAAGCAATGCAAATGGACAGAGTGGACACCTAGCTAACCGTAATTTATGACTCCTGAGTGTTAGTGCGATATAATTAGATGTAGCGCCGGACCTTACATTATAATGCTGAGCGGCGGTTATTGTTAAAGTTGAAAGCGCTATGTCTTTGTGCACATGTAATTAATCTCTAATGGCATCATCCTTGTGCGTGTCCTTGTGAGCTTCAGAGTTCCTGTTGTGAGTCGGTATATATGTACGGTCAACCTGTCAACTCAGGATACAAAGATTTATCAAGTGCTTATTCATGAGATAAAGTTTACATTCTTTTTCATTCTGAATGTCAACTATGGCTAGTCTTAATCAACGTAAGATGTTTTTACACCACAAAAGAAAAAACGCTGCTGTATGAAGAATATATGAAAGGTTAATTAAATCTCTACAAGTTACAGTCTACTTTTTGCAGTAGAGGACATACTGTATATTTATGATTAAAGATGGGAGATATAAACTGAAAACAACAGAATATCATAATTATTGTATTAGAGATATGCAAAATTAGGATATAGAGTATAGACTAGGGATGTAACAATAACCGAAATATTGTGATATCGTATCGTCAAAGTTCTCACAATAATATCATGGATCATCACTATATATTGAAGTGGCATATTAAGAGTTTTATCTGTTTAGCCTACAAAAAATATCGCAATAAAAATTGCATTGCTAGATGCATATTGTGAAAATATCATGCCGAGAGATTTGGATATTGATACATTCCTAATCGTGAGTCTCCCCACCATATCGTGAGCTTTCCCACAATATCGCAATAAATATCGTGCTGTGAGGTTCATACCGTGGCGATATCATATCGTGAGACTTGGATATTGTTACACCCCTAGTATAGACCATAACCAGGACAATTACAGACAAGAGGCTGTATAATATATGTGGACAAAGAGACTGTGATGTCAGCCATAGTGTTCAATTCCAGTCAAAATAAGCTCATGAGGCTAGCAGTTATATCAGCCGAAGTCCATATTAGGAATGGGAATTTATTTATGAACAAAATAGCAAAATAATAATAAAAAAAAAAAAATAGATCATGTAAAGTGGGTTAATATGAACATTTAAATTATGAGGCTCACTGCAGTAGTTAAAGAGAGGGGTGACAATTTTACAATGTAAAGTCAATTGGAGTTGATGGAGCCAGAAGTGCCCCCATGCTCACTTCCTGTTTGGAATGCAGTGGGTAGTGGGTTAGCTATGTCCACTTATATATACAGTCTATGTTACAGACCCATTTTGTCATATTTGTAATGTATAGCCATAATAATGGTCAGACACCAACTGAGCCACTAATGTATATGCCAACTCCACTCAGAAGGGTTGAACATAAACCTCTGTAAGCTAAGAAACAGGAGGACACAAACTACTCGGTAACTGCACAAATCCTAACATGGCAACCCTTTATGCTAAGCTTGACTCATTTTCCTCCTCCCCTCGTTGTTACTGGTACAAAGGAATCTGAAATAGCACTGCAATAAGCTCCTCTATCCTAGCACAACATAAAAGCCGGAGGAGTGGTGACAAATCACTAAACTGTGGCGTTTGAACTAAAAGCGCTGCACACCAGAGGGATTTCCACAGAGGCGCGTTTGGAAACCTTATCCCCAAAATAGTCTTCTTCACTGGCTTGACTCTTGCCTGATGATATGCACTGATTATCTCGGCTTCACAGCGAGAGACGTGTCAACAATCACAGCTTCTCTGCAGCAAAATATAGCAGGTACATCAATTACTGCCTCACAAACTGTCTGATTCAAGTTCAAAATATCTTTGTATACGCCCCTAGTCTCTAGTTTTGGTGGGACATCATATCTACACCAGTCACGAGTTGAGAGGACTTTTTAAACATAAATTGCAACTCTAACGGCAAGTGTACTATTTGTCAGAAAATATTTTTTTCCAAAATCCTACAGTTTTAATGGCAAATGATTAAAGGTCCTATATAATGCAAAACTGAGTCTTTAAGCCATGTTAGCATTTTGTTTCCTCATTAAAAAACATACCTGGAGTTGTATTTTGTTTCATTCAAACATGAGTATTAGTTTGAGTAGTTCTTTGTTACTAGTCTGTCTACATCTCCAAAGCTCAAAATGCTCTGTTCCACCTTGTGATGTCATGAAGTGGTGAAAATGAATGGAGTTTAAAAGCACAGTGGAGCACTTCCTGTATTACCACATGACATCACAACACACACATGGAACAATGTTTTCAGTCTGAAAGACGAACTCAGCCTAAATATGCAGGGTTTGTGTGTTAAACATGTATGAATGAAACAAAAACACAACTCCAGGTATGATTTTTGATGAGGAAACAATATTATAACATAGATCAGAAAATGCCGTACTATGGGCCCTTTACTGGAAATGGAATCATGAAGTCAATATTTCATTTCTTAACGGTGAAACATATCCACAATGGACACAACTGCACTGAACTGGAAAAAATAAGCAAATAGAAAGTATACTGTAATTCATAGATCATATTTAGTGCGTTTTCTAGTATTCCTTTATCTCAGCCCAGTTTAAAAGGTCTGCCTACACTTCCCCTATAATACAGTTAATGAAAGCAGGCTGCAGTGATCAATCGCAGTCCTGTACAGGCAGCACGACAGCGCACTACATCTGTCCAAATCAGCACCTGTCTCTAGCCCATTCCTCCATCTACTCTGGTGGCGGAGGCTCTTTGCACCCCAGGGGACCCATTTAAAGTCAAGCGAGGGAGACTGTAACAGGATTTCAACTGGATTTCAGGTCACAGTCCGTGGTCAAAGCTAAACGAATAAAATGGATGGAAAAAATCTGATCACAGGCAATAAAAGCTAATTATTTCCATATTGTGAGCAAGAGAGCTATGAAATTGTCAAAATGTCACAATATCACAATAATGGGATTAATCTCATCTTGTGCACACACTTCAATTTGGCCATCAACAAAACCACACCACAATTGCAATGGACTACACTCTAAAAAAAAATAATGTTAGTGGGGGAAATACTGTATTTGGTTTACTATTTCCATTAGGAGTCATTTGCATAAGCATTTGGCATAGGATTTACACCAGATGCCCTTATCTATTTTTAGGCTCAGAACCAAAACAGACACTGGTTGGTAATCCTAGAAGACATCATATCTATACATGAGTTGTAATGATAGTGATTTAACAGTTACATTAAAAGTATGAATAAAGCCACAGTGAATCACAAGCATGCAAAAACTTTGGGTCAGTTCCAAAAGTAAAGGGTTGTATCAGGATGGACATCTGTTGAAAAACTGATGCCAAATAAAATGTAAATCACTCCATGCTTAGAATGATGATGATTTGTAAAGAAGAATGGATCCAATCCAAGTTTATGTGTAGAGCAAATGGTATAAAGAAAATGCTTTACAAAGCGCTGCACATAGTAGTTCTATTTGTCAGTCAGCTTTTGTGATAGACAGAAATGAACTCAATGGTATTCATTTAGTTTATAAAAAATGAACAGCTTTTGATTTTTATGTAAATGCTATAACAGTTTTTTTTATTTTTTTTTATTTTGCAAGCTAAAATAATAAAACTACACTACACATGGACCTGTACCAATTATGAATGCATATGAATGCCACCTACACAAAAGCGCCCAGTCATAATTATATTCTAGCATGCAGCAGCAGACACAAAGAAAACACCATGTACAAAATACCACCATTCTATTTCAGATTCAACTAGTAGCTATAATTTCCCTGCCTTTGTCTTCGATTTATTTGCAGGAGATTCATCTGGATTACCGTCAAGATAGAAGGGAAAGACAAATGTGGAGGAAATGAAGAGTGTGATTCAAGTTCAAATCACAAACAAAAGACATTAGTGGCATGTGCTCTGCTGCAGTCTGGGGAAGCTGAGACAATGAGCTAGGGCTATTTACTGTTTATGAGCCTGCGCTGTGCCTACAGAGATAGTATCCAGACAAGAGCGTCACGGATGAGGAGCGGACAGCCTGTCTAGCTCTTTGACCACGTTTTGCTGGTTGCCTGGTGGTAGCTGGTGCACTGTTTATTAGCAAAGCCCCTCCACCCACAATACTCGTCCTCCTGTCGCATAGAGAGGGTTAACTCTTGCATGGCTGGAAGGAAATGTAAAAAAGAAGGGACAAAGAGAGGATGGATGAGGAGTTTAAAAAATAAATCTTCTTTTGGAGCAGATAAAAGAGCCCGCCAGACATAAAGATGGTGTGTGGGAGCCTAGACAAAGAAACGGCTGAGGGCTGAGTCAGGGTTTTTAGTTATTTCAGGAAATGGTAATGAAAAAGAATAGTGCTACTGAGGACATGCAAGGTGCAGTGGAATGGGGATGCATAGGACTGTAGTTAGTATTGAAATGTGGGGAAGGCGATGCATGTGTAATGTTAAACACACAAACCTCAAAGAGCAAAGGGGGAGGGGCCAGTCAGAGGTGAGAAGAGGAGACAAATGAGGGGGTTTCTGAGGTGCCATAGTGATGCTCATGTTATTTAACCACATTTTAGATAGGATGTTTAAAACTGTACTTTTGTATCTGCTTTAAATCTCTTCTTAACAGTTCCTTGCTCTTTGCTATGGTGTTAAAATTGTGTAATCTGAGTCCTGAATATACAATACATATACACATATACTAGCAGGTCATAAATAAAGTTTATTTAAATCTAGATAAAACACACAGTTATTTAACTGGAGATAATGCTTGTGATTCATGATATTGCAATAAAAAATCAGGCATCTTAAAATGCTTTTAAGTATAAATATAGAATGGTGCACAACAAACCTGACCCTTAATAATGCGCTTTGTTGCCTGAGCAGGTGGAAAACCAGCAAAACAACCAACAACAAAAAAAGAAACACAGGTGCATTCCTTTCAAAAAAAATTCAGCCTTGGAGCCCAGAAAAAATATTATGCAAATGTTTTGGGGAAGCCATGACAGTGAGGAAAGCTCAAAGAGAGTATGATGGGACAGAGAGCTCCTTCAGGGAATTTAAGAAAAGAAGCTTTTAGTAGCACAGATGCTGTTGCCTGGGATATGACATGCACTCACTCTGTTGGGTACTACTATTTTTGTGAACAAGAAAAAACAATGAGTAGATGCATTAAATATTAATGATGCAGGCTTAGTCAGAGTTTCCAGGGCTTTTTCAGACAACTTTCAGGGAGAACTTAGAGTTGGGCTGACTACAGTTCATTATGTACAGTAGCTGCCTTACAGTAATAACAAATATGCAGAGTAATGCAAATTGAAATACACAAACAAGGGTGGTATTTTTAGATCAACTGATCTTCACTGAATCAACTGTAACTCAATGTGTAATTATGTACACAGCAGTTCTTAGATGAGACAACAAAGAGTGAATGATAAAATATATTTACATCGGTTTGTGATTAATAGGACTTTTTACCAAATTCAAGGAGCATCCAAAATCAACACAATTTATTTAGGTGTTTCTTAGGTGTGCCAAGGATTAAAATGGCAATGTAAAATACTTGACATTACAATTAATTATTTTCATTCAGACTGTCTGATGTGAAGTTGGGGTCATAGGAGTTTGAACAAAATATATTTTGAGTTTTAAACAAAGGTAAACTATAATGAATACATTTCATTACATACTGTATTTAATTGGTAAGAGGTAGAACAAAACTGAACAATAGTACTAGCAATGACAGTGTAATTAACTACCAACTAGCATTGGATTAAAATGGTTTTCCATATTCAGTAGTAATAGCCACTAGGCCAATTGTGCACGCCTGTCAGTTGCCCCTGTAATCCTGGCTCGGACCGCAAGTGGGCGGAGCTACAACTCCTGCTCACTGCCACCCTCCAGACAAAGGCAGCAGCGTGACTGTGTTTCCATGACACTTTTCCCACTGTATTCTCACATATGCACTGGCCCACGCGGGGGTAGTAAAACTAGAGGAACAAGTCTATTAATAGATTCTAATCAGCGCTAATCACAACACAAACCAGCCAACACCAACCACATGAATAACCCCAATTATTCAATTTGTGGCCCTTAATCATAGGAAACATTTGGCCTAGCATACGGAGAGTGCTGTGAAAGGTCTGCAAGCTTAACCAAAAAATGTGATCTTAAGAAAGCTTATAGACACAACTGCTTATAATAAATGAGACCTCTGCCATAGTCAGTGGTCCTATATATGTCACAGAGGTAAAGATTGCATAGGTTCTCGATTGAAACTTAAAATTAGATATTCAATACAGATTTCTTCTGGATAAATAGGGCATTTCCTTACTACTTATTGCTGTATCAGAATTAGTACAAGGCCACATGGGAATATTAAACGCAATTATACTACAACTACTACTTTAGTGTGTAAACTTATATTAGATTCATTACTGTGTTATGAAATGACTACTAACTTACTAACTAACTTAACTATACATTACTATTACAGCAAATCAATGTAGAGTAATTTTTACATCCCACTTGGTGTTAGATCAAGCTGACACACTTTCTGCACCTTCCTCCTCTGCTCCTGCCTCAGTTGTGTCCTACTGAACCAACTTGAAGGTCATATACGGATGTGGTACACTCTTGGGCTTTGTGACAAACTATCCCACCTGCTCAAAACACACAAAATACACACAAACAAACACACATTCTACACACAGTGATTTTGCCGCTCCATTGATCGCTGTCCAGCCTTTGCAGAGGTCAGATTTAATGAATCAATCACACATGCATCAGCAGCACCCACAACAGCAGTCACAGCAAAAGCCAAGGCCAACACCCCCAGTGCCCCACGATGCCCGGTCCAACCTTTACTTTAACACAGGAGAGATTAGCAAAATGGACTGGTCTGGAGATTGGCTAGGGGTAAGACTCAAATTCACTTACAAACTTTTTTATTCATTCATTTTTTTAGTTATTTTTTTAGATTCTAGATATGAATTCTGCAAAATGTTTACTACCTCAGTAAATTAAGACCACACTGCCTTATAAGGTTCAAGAGGAAAAAGTACCAATTCATCTCTGACTACCATTACTACTTTTATTACAATGGAGATTAAAACTGGGCATTGGCCGTGGTATCCATTTTGAGGCCACATATTTCCTTGTTTTACGTCTACTCTTTCCTGTAACAAACACTGCTTGAGACTTTTGCTGTTGCGTTTTGTTTTCTCCATGAGTATAAAAACAAAGGATTCTCCACCTCCATCTGCAGTAGCCTATGCACTGTCTGTCTGTAGTGGTGGGCAGGGCAATATTGACAAAAATAAATGCCTACTATTATCATTCCATTATTATTTTTTTACATTTGCAATCCATCAGAAATAGACAGATGCATTTCTACTATTAATGTAGTTTTAATCACAATCACTTAATTGACTTAACATTCAATGATGAAAGATAGAAGAATATATTTTGGGGCTCAGTATTTCTCATGGGGACTAGTTCTTTGTAAAAATGGGGAGATCTGGGGTATTTTTGTTGTAACATAATAAGATTTGAGCTGTACAGGGTTGAAAAAGTTGATTATTGCTTCATTCTGCTATTTATCTGTTGAAGCTCATGCCACTTAATGATACTATCTGTTTAAAAAATCTGTGACACAAGATCCAGTATTAATTGTTTATCATAGTATATCTCTGTAGCAATATATTGAGCTTAAGTTTGTAATCGTGACAGGTCCACAACCACTAGATGTAGCCTAGATCAAAACTTTATCCAAAAACTATATGTTTGAAATCACAGTTGCACGCACAGACGACCTTAATCTGCCTCACCACCAGACACCAATCAATGTGGCCAAGAGACAGCCCTGATGCCCTTTATGTTCTCCTCTCATGTCTCTATTTGATCCGCACCTCCTTCCTGTCCTTTCCGCTTCTGTCTGTCCCCTTAGCAGCGCGAAAGGTGAGGCAGAGGACATGTGACAGCCTGCACAAGCCACTAATGGGTCTTTGTGCGCAAGAAGTGGAAACGTGATCCTTCTCGCGCCAACCTGAAAAACTGTGTAAACAAGTTGGGACAAAATGGCTGCATCTTCAAGAAATTTTGAGTAATAATGATAAGTCAAATGAATTAAATTAGTGCGTAAACATACCAAGCTACTGTAAAAAGTACGGTTAACTTTACAAGGGTTTTATCGTCTTATTGGTCACCTTTGAGTGCAGTGGATCATGCTGAGTTCACGTCTAAGCCTACATAATCTATGTCCAAATCATTAGCATTTCCCATTGAGACTTGACCCACAGCATCAATCACACTGCAACCTGCTCTCCGTCCGCCTTACATCACTCTCCACCTGCAAACTGAGGTTAATTCAACGCTTTAAAGCTTATTGTCCCTCACGAAAAAAAAAGCACATTTTATTTTGCACAAAATTGTAGCAACGTGGGAAAGCGTCAACAACAACAAGGCACGCGTCTGACAAAAACGCCAATGCTAAATGTAATATTATATGCGCACTAACAACAAAATGCCAGAGTTTGCAATTATTAAATCTTAATAATAATAATTTAAAAAAGCATGGTAAAGTATGACGCACCTATGGCGTTTGCAGGCGCTGATTCACAGGTTCACTGTCGGTCAAACGCAGCGTGCGTCTCCACAGCACACGGCTCTGGCGGTGGCTGTGGCCGTGGTGAGAGGGATAAGACGCGGGAGAGGAGAGAGAGGAGAGCTGCTGCGGACACAAGGAGGGAGAGGGAGAGGAGAGAGAGATGCTGCGGACAGAAGGAGGGAGAGGGAGGGAGGAGTGATGCTGATGGTGCAGCCGACACCTGGCAGGCTTCCTCAGGAAACAGAACAAGCGGCAGGAGGTGAAGATACAAGAGTTGCAGCTCCCTCTAGTGACTGATTTTGGACGTTTTGGTAACACTTAACTGCATTTCAAAGGTGTCACCTGCAGGATTCCGTGGAAATAGAATCCTGCAAACATAATTTTGAACATTCTCCATTGAGATTGTTTTACTTTTTCTGCAGTTCCATGGAAACAAGCAGGAGGCCCTCTGTCAGGCCAAATGAAAGCCAGGTTTATCTGCGCAATTAAAACATCCATAATGACAAAATATGCTTTTATTTTAGTCTAGAAAGTTACATACTGTGGCTTATTTACATATCCCAAATAATGTTTGAATAAAGACTGTTCATTCACAACATTTGATAAAGGTGAACTCTCCATCTCACGGTTATGTGTTTTTTGTTTTGTTTTTTTGTTTTGTTTTTTGTTTTTTTTGTCTAATTACAAGTCCCTAATTCTCATGTTTAGTGAGATATGCTTCATCTTTGACATGGGAATTGTCAAGGACCAACAAATGCTCATTCTACTGTCCCCAGAGACACCAGCTGTACTCATTGTTATATTTGCTCCAGACAATTCAAGCAAAATTTGAAATCTGAATTTCCTCAATGTAGAGCTTCTTCCCACTCAAAATGAGAGTAGACGGCAAAGCGTCATCTTCACAAAGAGACCAGCCCTTTGCCTGTGCTCCAAAGGGCTTTTATTCAGACATTTTAGGAAGTAGGCTGAAATAGTGAGAAGTTAAGAATGATTCAGGCTTAGTAACTAACTACTTAGTGATTAGTTCAAATCCTAATCTCTAAATTCTTACTTAAAGAATAATTCTTAATAAGACTTGTTCAGTCTGGATAAAGTCTTTCTTCATGCTTTATGTATCATTAACTAAATAACCACTGGAGATTATATAATAGTGCCTTTCAAGACACACAAAGGGGTTTACAGTGCATCATTCTTTCTCTCCACACTGGGCTTTAGTAAGATACTTATGTAGCCACAGCCGCCCTGGGGTAGACTGACAGAAGCAAGGCTGCCAATCTGCACCATTGGCTCACCTAACCACCACCAACATGTATACACACACATTCATACCAGACAATGTGTGTGAAGTGTCTTGCCTAAGGACACAACAACATTTTCGCCCCTGGCACCACTCTGTGGTACCTGATATTCCCAGCACTCTCGCATCCAAGTACTAAGGTCTGGCCTTGCTTAGCCTCTGCAATCTGAAGAAATCAGGTTTTGACAAGCCACAATGGCCAAGCTTTTGCTTTGCATTTTTTTAGCCAAAGAAAAATAATACTGAAATTCTTATTCTAAAATTGAGCAACAAATCATAATTATGAGCACAAATATGACATAATGCATAGTCTTGGGTGGTTATTCCATCTTGACTTTTATTATTAATATACATCACCTGTTTTATTCATTTCAGATGTAAACACAAAAAAGGACAAACCATTATACTGTTATCTGAATTGCCCAGGGTTCACTGTAAAACATACAGTATACATAACAGCCTCTGTACTACACTTATTAATGTAGTTTTTTGTACTGAAAAATAACAACCTAATATTACTTGTTTTTGTCACAGTCACACCACTTGCAACTTTTCTCCAAATATTCCTGTACAACAATAATTAATGACAAAGAAATGCACAGGCAACAGTTTTCCTCCCTGAGAAGAAAATGATCAGGAAAGCAAATGTACAATATAAGCAAGTTTTCAATAAGGCACATATACAGCGAGGCTAATTAAGCAAACAGACACTGCATAAGGCACTTGCTAATTTACAAATAATTTACCCCAAGAAATATAAACAGTATCTACATGTTTTATATGATACATTCCCTTATTTCACATTACATTTGTTTTGTTTGTTTTGATTTTTAAATGTGTTCTAAATTATATGTAGTAAAGAGGTTTATGTTGACCCTTTTGAAACTACTTAGTCATCATGTAATCACTATTCCTCCTTGAAAACAAGTTGCTGCTTCCCAAGGAGCTTTCCAACAATAAATTCACATTATAATTGACAAATAACTCTTCAAAAGCACATGGCCAAAGACAACCAAATTGTAAAAAAAAAACAACATAGCAAAGAGACACAAGCCAGAACTGTAAGAAGTCTTTAACTAGCTGTGTTTTACATATTAAGACATTCAATTCAGAATATTAAAGAATTATTTCTGGATATTATACTCAAACATCTTACAAGATAAGTTTTAATATTGATAATATATTATAGATTGCTTTGACAATAAAAATGTCAATTATTAAAGTCATCATGACTGCCAAGTCTAAATGTTAACTGTCACGAAGGTTATTTATACTACATTTTAGATTAGACATATAGAGGCTAACCCTGCAGCTCCACGGCATTTTCCCAAACGCAGTGGACAGTGTGACCTGGGCTGGGGTCAGGGTAACCACAACCCCTCTGACAGCTGTGGAGTGTCGCAGTAGATTGTGCAATTGATCAAGACGATTAAAGCAGCATTTCAACATATCGGCTTACATATGATTTGGCACATGTTCAACTTTTCCCTTTAGGTACCAATCCATAGTATAGGGAGGATTATGCAATAATGATATGTTGATCAGATAAGGGAAAATATGATCTCCCATAAAACTCCATCACACCTAACAACAGACTTGTCCCCATTTTGTAATGCGGGTAATGCCCCCTGATTCAGAAGGAGAAGGAAACTTCTAGGCTCTAACGTCAGAAATTTGTAACAAGGGGACAAACAAGGATTCCATGGCAGGTAAAGGTGAATGAACCTTTATTAACCTATCACATATTGGGCCCTATTTGATTCATTTTTTTTCTTTTTTTTTCATATTCTCAGTCCTCATCTTCCAAAGCGTCTGTGCTATTGTGAAGGA
Source organism: Boleophthalmus pectinirostris (assembly GCF_026225935.1). NCBI lineage: Eukaryota > Metazoa > Chordata > Actinopteri > Gobiiformes > Gobiidae > Boleophthalmus > Boleophthalmus pectinirostris. The sequence continues at coordinate 25,294,330 of NW_026571018.1, read as the reverse complement.
AAGCTTGTTTTTCTCGAGTCATTGAGTCCAGTTCATGATCAGGCTTAAGACTGTGCATCTCAGCATCAGGAGAAGAGCGGTTTGTTGCAGCTTCAGCACTATGGTGGATGCCATAGCAGAAGTAAATGACCATTCCTTCAACAGAGAAACAGAAAAATGCCACATTATGATTCAGAAAGCTACACATAGCAATATAATCACGCTCACCTATAGTCATCCAGATAGAAAAACGTATCCAGGTGCCAGAGTCCAACTGCATCATCAAGTAGACATTAACAAACATGCTAATAACAGGAATAAAAGGTAAGAACGGAACCTGAGAAGGAAAACAAGAGACAACTAAGACAACTATCAACCTTAAGGGAACAAACTGAATGAAATATAGAAGCAAAAGATAGAAACCTTGAAAGAGAGTTTGGTCTTGCTCTCCGGCTGCCTCCAGATGACAAAGACCAACAGCAAACACACAATGAAGATGAGGCTGAGGACAGCCAGGTTCCACAGAGCAGTGCCACCCTGCACCGCCAGGACACTGAAGGCCAGGATCAGCACCCCTGACAGAGGACAACATAATGTCACAAACATAATTTCCTGGTTTATATGTATATTATCGCGTGTGAATAAACCTTTACCTAACAGTGACGCACTAACGTTGACAATGTATCCAGACAGTGCAGACGGCTCTGGGTTGTCTGGGAACATAACGCTTCTGAAGCTGAGCCTCTCCTCCATCCCTGGGAGCATGCCCATGCTGGGGATACTGATGCCGTCTATGAGATCCATGTCCTCGTGAGTGTTGGCCATCTCATAGGCCACAGCAGGCTGCTCGGGTTGATACCTGACACACAGAAAATACACATGTATAACTTGGATCTGATACAATAAATAATATAACAGTACACACAATTTACAGGCAAAATATTAAAACTGTATTTAGTGTATATCCTGTGATTATTAAGTTTCAGTGCAGATACTAAAATATTAACTTAACTTAACTTAATACTAACTTAACAGCTAGACAATAAAAGATACATGTTTTTAGTTGATTCACCACTATCACAGGGAATAGTGGCTTTGTGACACATTGGGCCATTTGAAACAGGCCTGCTTTCAGAAACAACAGCTTTAAACATAAACAAAGAGTTGTGTCTAAAACAGAAAGAGATAATGATCATGCTGCTGCTAGAAAAACTCAGGTCACCTTAAAAAGGAAACTGTGTATTTGTAACTGAAAGTCAACCACCATATTCTGTACCAATGTGGGCACACTGACCTCAGCACCAGGACACAGGCAGCCACCAGAGTGTAGGCCAGCAGTGTGCCTATGGACATGAGATCCACCAAGTCCTTCAGGTCAAACAGGAAAGCCATGATCGCTAGGGAACAAACAATAGATATTTAAAGGACACTTAGGATGACCACAAGGTCATAAGACTGTTTTAGACAGTGGCTTGTTTTGGCCCTGGGCTGTTCAAATTGCAAATAAATAGTTTAAAGTTTCCACATTCTCTCACAGGCATGTACTAGTATGTTTTAACACAAATAGTCTTTTGTGCATGCAGGTTAAACCAGGAAGTGCCTGTAGCCCTTTTAACCTAAACCTCCCTCTCTGTGTGCACTTCCTCTTTAAAGTTGGACATGCATTTCTTGTCTTACCAGACATGACACCAGCGGCAACAGTGGAGGTAATGGGGGCTTTCCTCTCGCTGATGTGGGCCAGGAAGGAGAAGAGCAGACCATCCCGTGCCATCGCAAAGATTATACGGGGCAAGGGGAACATGGAACCCAACAGACTGAGGGAGTATGTGGATCAAGTGTCAAATTGGGGCAACAGTAGAGAGCAGTAGTGTTGGACAAAGGCATTCAGTTTGACAATTGAGTTTATATTTAGAAAGTATGATGCCAAACAGAAAAGTTGTGGGTTTCAGTGGAACATGCATATTGTTTTTCATGCCATTATTGCTGTTTAGTATTGATAGTATTTCCCACAAATCAGAAAGTCTATGAGTTAATGATAAGGCAACATAACCCAAAATAGGCATACATGGTTAAATTACGTTAATAATGTAATATAATAATGGGAAAATAATTGTATTTATTACAGCTCCATTCTCAAGCACAGATCTCTCCTATTGGTCAGCCTCTGTTATGACCTCTCCAGACAGAACCACACACTTGTAAAAAACTTTAAAAAGACGAGTGGATTCTGTCTCCCTAATTTCAGAGGGTATGATTGACAGGTGGATTAACCAGTCAGAGAGACACATGATCTGTGCAGGTCAAAAACAACCATGGCGGCTTACACATAAAAAATAAATCTACAAAATAAATCTACATAAAGGATTGAGAAACAGTGCGGCTTTTAATGGAATCAACAAAGCACCAAACTATTACTTATCTCAGGTAAATCAAGTTATATATTTAGTTTTAAACAGAATTTTCGAGAGGAGATGTCTTCCGCGTTTGAAGGACACATTATTCAATTCAGCAGCTGTGGTTGGATTGTCTCAAGTTTTCATGCTCTATGGTCTGGTTCTAGACCCTTCTAAACTTGAACAGAATGTAAAAGGAACTGGCTGGTCAGACAACCTCTGCTATGAACTAGAGGTGAGATCAGGCCTAAAAAATCCAGCCCGACCCGACCCGGCCCGCGGGTATTAAAACCCGACCCGGCCCGAGCCCGACCAATTAACTTGATTTGCAGGCCCGAGCCCGAAGCAAACCCGAAATGTCATATTTTATTTGTGACTCGGGAGGAGGAGTAGTGCTCAGTGTCGAGGTGCCAGTCTTGGTATGAAAGCAAAGCGCCACATTGACGACATTCAGCGAAGCCAACGCAAGTTTCTGTAGCATTTTCAACAATCAATTTGAAGCTTTTCCACACCTCACTCTTACCGGTGCGTGTTTGTCTTTTCAGTTCTCCTGCCTTTAGTTTAACTTCTTGCTCCTCCATATTGGGGATACCAGGTCAAAATAGATGCAGACTTGCGGAGGGGAAGATTATTAAATTAAGAGGGGGCGTTCACGTGCGCAGAGCTCTGGCTCTGCGGATCCTGTTTAGTAGTTAAATAGCAATTACATTACATTACTTCTCTGTTTTATCCATATTATTTATTTTATAACAAGTATTCCTTAGTTTAGTATCCACACATCGTTTTAGCATACATTTTATAAACATATATTTATTTGAAGCCCGAGCCCAACCCGACCCGAAGTAATGATCGACATTTAGGCCCGACCCGACCCGAAATCGGGCTTGGGCTCGGTCTTAAGATCTTACCTCTACTATGAACTAAGTGATTTCCAAGTGGATTTAACTAATCACAGTAAAGTGTGAACTGTCTGAAGAAGCAGATGCCCTTAGTTACCCTAAAGGCAATATTAGATAACTATTGGAAATTATGCTCTGGGTCCCCAAAAAGTTTGATAAATTTTTTTACCTATTGTCAACCAAAGTCCTGCATCGGGTCAGTACATGACAGGTACAGGCAAATAGTTTTAACGTTCTGGAATTTTACGGGGGGGGGGGCTTTATGCGGGTGGGTAGTGATTACACACTAGCGGGTCAGGAATATATCAGGACTAAACCAGGACTACACCAGAACTAATCTTGGACTTGAGAGAGAGAGAGATCCGGGCAATGGCAGCAACTACCTCTGTGCGCGTGGAGATCTGCTCCGGTCCCTTCGCCTGCGGTCACCTGACAGTCTACGCGGGCGCACCTCTGAGCCAGTCCTGACAGTGAGCCCTGGTTCCGTTCTGGTTTAGTCCTGGTTTAGTCCTGTTTTACTCCTAGTTCAGCCCTGGGTTAGTCCTGGGTCAGTCTGGGTCAGTCCTGGTTTAGTCCTGGTTCAGTCTGTGGCATGTGCAGCGCAAAATTCCGGCATCTCAATCCGTGTTTCTTCTGCTCAGTAAATAAAGCCTGTGAAGTGATGACAGTTGAGTCGTGTCTGTGAATTCATATTCGTAATGAAGAAAGCGGAACCGTTTCAAGTCGTAACTTTTCATTTCATATTCTGATGGATGCTTCAGTTAGGGTAACGGGTGGAATGTTAACGGATATGGGTGGGTGCGCGTTTAACATTGATAAAATCGCGGGTTTACAGGCGGGTGTGGTGCTGTACTGCACAGGTGCGGGCAGGTGCAAGTCTCCAAAAAAGGACCCGTGCAGGATTTGGTTGTCATCCCCTTCTGTGTGTAATCCTGCATCTGGTCATGTCTGTCATGTGTGTTTTACTATTTGTAAAACCGCAGGAGTTTGTAAGGCAGCACATGCAAAGCAGTGGCTCTGTTAGACATGCGTGTTAGTCTCACCTGCCCCTGCGCCTGAGGTCAGGGTGGCAGTTATTGGGATTTTGGTGCGGGGGCTGATGAACGCCATGAACTTGAATAGCAGCCCATCCTCAGCCATAGCCCAGAGCACTCGAGGCATGGGGAACATAGCACCTATCAGGCTAGCAGAGGAATTAGTCAAACATACAAGATGCACATTTAATTTATCTACAGCACTGAACAAAAGACTCACAACGACAAAGACAAATATATATACTTTATGTATGTAATTATTGATTTAACATTTTTGAACCTTCTTGATTATTTGCAAACATGATTGTTTAAACATGACCATGTGCTCATTTTGCCCAGTGGTGTACATAAAAACAGTAGTAGGTTTTACTATGATGAAATTAGTTGTAGAGCAGGGTGAGTCAGGGTAGTTGTGTGTAAACTTACCTTGTAGACAAAGCACAGAGTGAACCAACAGCTACAGCGTATTTGGCCCCTCCCCATCCCACGTAGTTGAAGGCTACAGGCAGAGGGCTGTTGGGGTCCAGCAGGTAGTACGGCATCATCATAGTGAGAGCAGCAGAGACCCCAAAGTAGGCCACAAAACAGATCAGTAAAGATGAGACAATACCAATGGGGATGGCCCGCTGGGGGTTCTTCACCTCCTCACCTGTAGAGGCAGATTACGTGTTACTACATAGACTGCTAAAAGTCACAGAACATTTTCACAGTATACACTACTAGTTAATATCTTACAACAACTGACTTTTTTCTTTTTTAGGTAAATCCAAGAGGTAAACATGTTAAAAGTCCAATACAGCTCTGACTGTTAACCACTGTAATGCTAATTTATTCTTAATTATAAAAAATTATATATATATATATAATATTGATGTCCATGTTGAATATGTATGTTATTGTTTGTTTGTTTTTTGTTGTGTTTTGTTTTAGTTTTCAAACCTGTGGGCTGAAACCTTATAAGGACTCTGATCTGAATGGTCACTACCTAAACCCCAGCACCTGCAGGGAATGAGCTACATGATACATGGCCTGTCCATACACTAAAAACACAAAAACTATTATGTCCTCTATGCAGGTTTAGGCACTGACAACCCATGATCAGTTGTAATTTATTTATTTTTTAAGAGTGCAGGTGACGTGCAATTAATTTAATTCTAGTATATTAAAATAGGGTGTCAAAGTGTAGTTGTTTAGTTGAAAATCCTCTCGCTGCCACATTATCAGTCAGTGTTTTGGCATTCTTCCAATAGTTCTGAAAAAAACAGATGCATTTTAGGAACATTCTGCACGGTGTATTTGCAGCAGTTAGGACAAGGAGCTTATTTTTCCCAAAGCCATTCAGCTGCAGGTCATTACGCAACTGCTCCACTTAAACCAACACTCCAGTCTTGTACTAAGATGATGGAGTGTGTAAGCATTTCTGTTTTTCCTCAGAATGCTCATTTATTACACATGACAGGTACTCTGTTTGTGTGCAGCCATTGTAAGCACCGTAGCCTGTGTATATGTACTAGTACGTCACCCAGCTACATGTGCATATGATATAATTACTATGGGCTGTTTTGGTTAGTGTGACAGATCTGCCCCCACTCAAGCTGAAGCAATCATTTCCAGTGAGTGTCAGGTTAACCAATCAGACTGCAGGGAAAATGGGGAGGTGAATACCAAGGGTATAGCCAAAAGTCAAGCTGGAAACAATCAGAGAAATCACTTCTTTAAATGCACTGACGAGTCATTCACAGGTGTAAGTTACAGTGGGGTAGACAAAAACTGCAGCACTACTCACTGCTTTATATACAGCAAAACTCCCCAGGGACTTGTCCGTTTATCATGACCAGTGAAAGATTTAGGCCAAATGTATGATTTTCTTTTTTTTCTATCTTATGTAATACTCCAAGATGTTGAGGCATGCTTAGGATATGACAAGTTTAAAAGATCCAGTTACACCTCTCCCTACCCCCAGGGCCCACTCAAGTCAGGGGTTCTACTGTAAGGAGAGAAAGCTACTAGAGCACCAGACTAGAGCACACTTCTACACACTGGCCTGTGGTGGCGATGCAGTCGAATCCAACAAAAGCATAGAAGCAAGTGGCAGCTCCAGACAGGACCCCAGTAAAGCCAAATGGCATGAAGCCCCCAACTCCCAACTGTTCTTTGGTCGGCAAACCATTTGTCAAACTGCAAAAGAAATGTAAACAAAAGTGAACTCAATCAGACAACTCTTAATGAACAGACAGTTTATTAAGAATGATGCAAATTATGATGGTGAAAATAATATTTTTAAGTATTTTTATGTTTAAGTATAGGGCCTTTTTTTTTTTTAATGGGAGAGGAAAATTATTTTAAAAAAAAAAAGGGAAGAAAAAGAGAAAAAAGGAATTTCAGTTATGAATTGGCCGCCGTGTGTCAATGTAAGGGGGCCTAGCGGTATGTTTATGTGTTGCTTTAGTTTCTGTCCTTTGTTTTATGCTAATTATTGTAATAGTTAAATGTTGACTGTTGTATTTTTTAAATGTTATATTCTGTAGTCCTTAATAATAATGATAAAAAAAGAATGATACATACACATGGTTTAGTAACTATTTATTTAAGGGCTAGGGGTTAGGAGTTAGGGTTAGTTAGTGTAATAATGATTACTAAGCCTGAACTATTTGTTCATTATGATTTGGGTCTTTGGTCATGGTTTAATAAGGCTATTAAAATTGTTAACTTATCAAGTAATAAAAAATGGGAATAAATGTCACATTTACAGTTACTAAACAAATCACTGACTACATGTGGAAGTCACACAAATAGGATAAAATTAGATTTTAAGGATATGAAATGTTTTTGCTTGGCATGTGCTTACTTGAAGCTGGAGTTACTTGTGTAGTTGTCATTGAGTATCTGTTCAGGGTCTAGTTGCCAGTTCTTCAAAGTGCCTTTGACTAGTCCAGAGATCACCATGAACAACAGCACCAGAATGTTAACGCATGTGAACACCTTATTCACCATCGCTGACTCTTTAACTCCAAAGGCCAGTAACCCTGGAAGAGAATTATATGGTAAGATGTGAAAAACAACAAAAATTTGTAATAAATGAATAATATAAAAAGACAATTTCATTAGGAGTTGATAAACTGACATTGACTAAAATGAGTCATATTACTAATTGTTTGATACACACAACATTTTATATACTACATTACTATTGTATACAAAAAATTATATATCCTTCATACCTGTAAGTGTGATTATGATGATAACAGCAAACAAGTCAGGGTACTTTGCTAACACACCAGGAGCATTCATGGACATGTATGTGGAGCAGAAGTGCTCGATTCTCTTCCCTATCAATTCGTCAAAGGTAGCGCTCCATGCACGGGCCACACTGGAGGTGCCTTTAACACACAACATATATTTTATGAATAAGAAGATATAAATTGTGAGACCATAGAAATGATAACATGTTTAGCATTACCAATAATATAGGAGAGTATGAGGTTCCAGCCTGTGATGAAGGCCCATAGTTCACCCACTGTCACATATGAGTACAGATACGCCGAGCCTGTTTTAGGAACCCGAGCACCAAACTCAGCATAGCACAGACCGGCTAATACTGAAGCTAAAGCTGCTATCAAGAAAGACAGCACAATCGCAGGTCCTGAAAATTAGAGAAGCTAAATGTTAGAGACATTTACATTATCAGCCACTACATTATGACCACTGATTGTTTTTAATCTGTCTTACTAGACATACAACATGAGATACTGAATTTTATGAGTAAAATAACAAGGAAAGAGCATCTAAATGAACTGTCAGATTTCAGTCTGCATCCAGTTTGCAGTGGTCACTCTATTAAAAGGAGTCCTACAAATAAAATATGTTGAACCAGCAACAGTTGGTCCATAAAGAAATGTGAGCTGAAAAAATATGTGACTACAAAGTCTTTTACATCATTACATGCCATGAGTGCCATTACAAGACAAGGCAGGTGATCTGGTCATAAGGTCATGAATGAGAAGAGAATATTTGACAAAATCAAATAATAGAATTAAAACTTCATTGAACATACCTGAGTTTTGCCTGGCTACAGCTCCAGCTAACACATAGACTCCTGCTCCCAAAGTACTGCCCACGCCCAGGGCCACCAGGTCGAATGTGTTGAGACATCGGGACAGTCGGGACTCCTCCGCGTTACAGTTCACCACCTTCACCCTCAGAAGCTGCTTCCCAAAATGCACAATCTTTTCCAGCGCCATCAGTGACAATGAGGCCGCGGGGACGGGAGGGGAGGGGCCAGAGGGGGTATCGGCCTGGGTTCAGAGTTCAGAAGTCACAGGGGAAAGGTTACACACTCCTCTCTCTAGAAGAGACAAAATAAGAAGACTTGTGATGGTTGCTAATAATAACAAAATGTTGTACATGGTACATGAATGAAGCCACAGTTGTTTTGTATGCTGTTGTCTTTTTAACAGATGAAAGATAGGTCATTGATCCAAGCAAGGTAATTTAAATATATCACAAATAAATAATAAATATTCTACATAGTTTGGAATATATTTATAATTTGATAATGCCCAATGAACTTTCTGTTTGGTACCCCAACAACGCAATGACACAGTGTTTTTTTTGTTTTGTTTTGTTTTTTCCAACTTCCAGCAAGTTGTATTAATCAAAAATAGTATTAGTCAAAAAGTCATTTTTCTCAGTTCTAAATCTGAGCTTTGCAATGCAACAAGTAAACAGTAGCGTAAAATAAAAAGTTAAAAAAGTAAAATTTTGTGCTAAGAAAAAAGGGTCATACAAAACCACTTATGTAACATCAATTCAGCTGGACAAAAAACTGGGGGTCCATTCAAATGCATTAGTGTTGCTGACACATGTTACATAACAGACACAGAGGAGACATGGAAAAGCCCCCGAACAAGGGCCACAACAGAAGAACATCTGGAACAAGCTTACACTTACAATAGGGCAGTTTAAATGGAACAGTCTATAGTTTACTTTAACCAAACACATTCAGACACAATGCAAAAAATCTACAGCACTATATGCAAGTATGGAGAGGATCTTTCTCTGTCAGTCAAACATCCCATGCACATTCCTGCGAAGTGAGATCATTGTCAAGATTATACCATCGTCTAAGAGCAGAATACACACAGACACTGGACAGAGCATTAGAAGGAAGTATAAACTAGTTAAGTGACAAGTGAAGTGTTCAATAAAGCTTAAGAGGGGAGAATGACATGCTCTAGTGTTTTTGGCACAGTGACTAGAATAATGGCCAGTCTCCAGAATCCAAACATGAGGACATGAACTCCCAATGCTCATGTGGTCAAACTAAGTAAGGAGATCTGACATGTGAAGTGTTTTGAAAATTTACCAATAGAAATTACTTGTCCTTCTTAGTATAAGGTAATAAAAAGGTTATAAATCCAGAGTAATAAAATGGAATAAGCCTAATAATAGTTTAACATATCCTTTTTTGTCATTTCCCTAATACCATCTGCAAATGTCTTTATGCAGCGATAACATGCAAGCACAGTCCACAGACCATGTACAGTAGAACTAGAGTCAGTGGCTCACGAACTGCTTGACCTCTTTTTGACTTGAGTGAGTTATGCAACTGCAAGTCAATATAGTTTTCAAATAATGACAGATGAAACCTACAAGAATATGGGCCAGCCTACAAAAATAACCAACGGAGGCTAAAACAAGAAGTAAATCACATGTAGGTGTTAAATGTTATACTGTAATAGTGTGTAATGGTCCATGAGGGAAACCACTATCAAAGAAACCCTGCATTCACAGTAGTGACAAAGTAATCCATTCTAATACACAGAAGCACTTCACCTGTTGCACTCATAAAGCATTGACACACACACACAGTGGGATTGCATATGACTTAGCTATACTCATGTTTGATGGCTGTGGCAGGGAAATACAATCTGCCTCAATCACATGGGCGGGCTATTCCCAGAACCTTTCACTTCGACTGCAGACACACATATGCACACAGGGAAGCATGGGAACAATTTAGCAGTTATGACACCAATGGAAATTTGAATAATTGTAACTTAATACAGACAAGCTCTTCTATAGCTCCCGCTGCATGCTGACAACCCACTGACCTACTTCGCCCTTGATGTAAATAAACGCATTGTTGGGCCATGTATGGCTGCTGCAACTTATTATTACTGCACAACTGATGTTCTTGGCAGACTGCATGGAGTACTTCACCAAAGGCGGAGTCAAGTTTGGCCAATTCTGAGTGCATAAGAAAAAGAGGTGTGTCTTAATCAACCAATCAGCAGGAGAATGGAGAGGCTTTGACATTTAAAGACTGCCAACTAATATCCCCTTTTTCATTTGTGCAATTTCGTACAATTGCAGTATTCATTCACTCCCAAATTACAATTACGGTAAGCTATTTTTCTAGCCAAAGCTGCCCTGAGGCACACTAGCAGCATCATGGCTGCCATTCTCTACCAAACTCCATCAGTCACACACTCACACAAGTTTGAAGTAAACCCTCTCTTTTTTCTAAGAAAAGTCTAATTACTGTTGAGTTTGATTAGTTTATAAGTACTCTAACCACCTTCTCCTTCTGCCACTTTCAATTTTTTTTGTGGAAGCCTACTCATTAGGTTCACTTGTTATCTTCAGCACTTAAAAGAATTCATCTTTTTCTTGATCTGACCTCATAGCCTCAGGTAGCATGAGTCCTTGGTTGTTTCTTAAGTTTGGTTTTTATGTACACCAACCTAATTGCAGGCTGTCATTTTATGTCTTTAACTGGCGTGGATTGTATTGCAGTTATCCAAGTTCTTGAAGGTGTATTCTCTTCCTCCAGTTTCACAGCCATCTTCTCATCCTCCACCAGGTTACAATAACCAGCATTAATCTTGAACAGATCTGTCAGGTTGGTGCTTAATATCTAAATACAGATTTGACCAGTTTGAATTGTTCACTTCTCCTCTTTTTTTCTCTTTTCCTGAGTTCCTTTGAGCCCGTTTCTGCTTCAGGTGATGCAAGTAGCCTGTTCTCTAGAAGTCCTCTTGACTGTCTTGTCCTGGATGAGAATGTGGACCCATTGTTGGAGCTCATCATAGGGCCACTGCATTTACCCTGATCCAGTAAACTCTATTATCAGGACTTACAACATTGTCACCTCCTTCCGTGTGGAAACCAAACAGTTTCTGTTAACTGAAGCTTAACAGTTTCATGGGGTCAATGGAACACACTCAGTACACTGTACTATGGAAGTTTACATTCACAGAAAAGCATAAACAAGACACACACAACGTAAGTTTCTTGGAAAAATCAAAAATGTCATGTCATCATTAACATTCTCAGTAGTAAATTGTGAGGGTGCCACTGTAACTCCTCTATATAGCGATTTGGCTACTTGTTCAAACGTTTGTGCAAGAGAAGTCAGTGGATATTAAAAACACAGTGGGGTATCATAGCATCACACATAGTGCACTACACAGGGTGTCTTTTTCACCTCGTGCACTTCAGGAACATGCTCACACCGGACACATTGTTTTTATAAAAAGCTGTCTGTCTAGACATCAATCAATAGTTTGGACTTGCATCAAAGAACACAATGTGCTCCTGTGAATGGTTCGGGGCTGTATCTATAATATTGTTACAGAATAATAACAACTCCTGTTCAGGCAGTAATCTTGTTTTCAAAAAATATACTTTAAACACCATAAGGCTTACTTTCAGTCATCTACAATCAACGCACCAAACAAGTCTCACAACGAATTGCACCCACAGAGGCTGTGTATAGCTTGATCATGAATAAAACATGTAGATGTAATTATTACACTTATCACACTACACAAATTTGTATAAAGTAAAACATCTTCGTGCCTAAAACATCTTCGTCCTAGTACTCATTTTCCAACTACCATGCCAACAGCAAGATAGGTTTGCGTCTCTGCTGTGGCTCCGAGCATGTGGCTTGCAGCATGGCTTTTAAACATTTTACGACTTTACAAAACGCTGCAAACCACGAGGGCAGCGAAATCAAATGTCATTTAGGCAACGAAAAACGCACCAAATGTGAAAACACGCGTGCGTAAAAGTTCTTTACCTTGTAGATCCTGCGTAATCGCATGAAGGAGAGATCCAAATCCGTGACAACCTTTCTCTACATAAAACAAAAATAAAAACACAAACTTAAGTTGGAGGTCATTCTTACAGAGCAGTAGTCAGAGCGAAGACTTGGCGATTGGAAGGGAAGAATTTGAAGGTTTCAGGTTGCTTCATTTAGCGCGTTTTAGTTGGAGGAGGGGGCACAAGCGCGCGGCCCCGCCCGTGCCACTCATTGAGCAATAGTCCATTGGCCTGGAGCTGTTCTTAGCGACGCCTTAAGTCACAAGAGGGCCCTCAGATGAACCATAAGTCACCGTAATGTTCCCTCTTTATTATGTAAGGAACTTTTCAGAACTGGAAACTAAGTAACTAGATTTACTTCATCCATTGTTGCCCTTTCCTTATATTAGCGCAATGACCTATGTAAGGGTGTTTACTAGCAAACTATAAATCGATCTGAAACGGCATGGTAATTAAATAACTACAGCAATGCATTCATTCAAAATCTGATTTTATTCACAAACAAATAAAACACTAAGGAAATGTACACACACAAAGGGGCAGTCAGTCTTAATGGGCAGGCAGTGGGTCACCCAATTGAGCCAAAATAGTTTGTTTTTTACCTTGTCCAAACAAACTGAACTGGAAAGTGTTTAATAATGTTGCCAGCATAATGTAACATGTAATTCTACAGAGCTGGCAGACAAGGCCTCTTTTCATCAACATTGGTTTTGTTTTGGTAAAATATACACTATTCACAGTATTTACAACCAAATATGTTTTAAGAGCTTTTTAGACATCAACAAGTGTGCTTAAGTTTAGTGTACAATTAACCTCTCACTCCCAAAGCTGCTTGATTTCTTTTACTCCTTGCTCTGTTGCAACATGAAGAATATGGTCCAAGGCATTTATTTGGCTCAACATCTTCACCACTTTGATGTGCTCTCTAGTGAGAAATATAAATAAAATACATTAAAACAATACAGTGTAGCATTTTTGGATGCATTTTCTCATTTTGTACATACTTGGCAGTGCGTCGCTCTATATCAGAAACCCCCAAACTGCTGCGATAAAATGTGTTGGCCAAGTGGGCAAGGTAACGTGACAAGGGCTCAAGCTGAGGCAACGTCTGCTGGCTCTTCAACACCACAAACCACTGTTTCGGCAATAACTCCAGCACCTAAATAAACATTTTATACAGTAATTAATTGATAAACTACCTCCGGTTCACCCCTGTAGAGATGTTATTTCTTTTCCTGGAATGTTTCACAGTATAGCATTACTCTAATCTATCACTGTGCAAACAAGGAGATGATGCCGGTAAAATCTGTGTAGAGGTGAGTCTGCTCACAGTAAGAATGCATTTATTAAGGTATTTGAGCCATTAAAACAGAATAAACTGAAATAACTGAATAAATAAAAGAGAGACACAGTATGGCATTTAAATTTGTCTGCCAAAGCATGTGTGTTACTACACATGGAGTAGATTTATGGAATAGTTTAGATGGCTAGATTAGATTAGACTAGATTAGATCAAAGCTTGTACTAACTTGGTGCACTTCAAAAAACAATATAAAAAAATTTAATCTTACAGAAATACCTAGAAGACTAGATCCATTGTCTTCACAAGTAAACCACAACTATTAACTAAACACATGCTTTTCTTTAACATTACCTTTTATTTTGTATGATCATGAACGACAATAATGTTCACATAGGTACAAAAGTTTATTAGTTTATATGACCATAAACGGAAAAACAAACAAAAACTGGCAGCTAAGAAAAAAAGTGAATGAGGATTTAAAAATGTCTAACACTGTAGAGGTCTTAAAACAAAACAAAAAAATAGTATAAAGCATTATGTTTTGAAAGATGTAGAGCTCTGGAATGAATTATTTGTGCATTAAATTTAGTTTGCTTTGTTTTGTTTTGTAGTGCTGCAAAATGACCAAATAAACTATGGTACTACTACTGTGGAACATTCAAGGCAAACAAAAACATCTCCTTGTATATCAGATCCCCCACAAGAAGTGTTATAGAGTGCACTTTTAAAATTAAATATTTGGTGAATAAGTGAAATAAAATCAAAGACTCAAGACTAAAAGAGAGGAAAAACTAGAGTAAAGACATAATGTACTCAAATCTGTAGGAACATTCTGGCTTTTGGAGCATGTAATGACAAGACGTTGTAGTGCGCTTGATGCATGAAATTGAAACCATATATGACCCTAAGCTACATCTGCCCTTAGAATGGTTATATAATTTTACTTAACTGATTTGTTATTAACAGCACAGTTATATCTAGTCTAGAATGATGCCTTTTACCTTCTGGCACTTGAGGATGTTGTCCTCTGTAGAGTCGGAGGTCTGCAGCGCAGACACAATGTATCTGTTTAATATGCTGTCCAGAGCCATATCCTTCAGAGTTGAGGTTGACAGGATGCCCTCCCACAGTAGGATGTTCCCTAATAACTAAGAACAAAGACAGGAACATCTTAAAATGACTATTTATGCATTTCATTCTAGATACATTGACAGAAATGGGATTTTGAAATTGCGAATGTGTACACAATCGTGAGAAAAATAAAGACATAAGTGTAGCTTACCTTTATACATGACCAGAACTGTCTCTGGTAAAACAGATAGGGGCTGCCATTCTTGTTGTCCATTATGCTAAAATAAACAATAAGCACAATGAGAATAGGGGGATAGATGATTACAATTAAGATTTAGAAAAAAAAGTCATACTTTTTGGGATATAAGGGTAAAAAGAGATCTTCATCTATAGATCTTCTGTTACGTAAAACAACTGCCTTTAACAGTTCCTGCACAAAGAAACAAATAATTGGCTCAGGTTTAAAATAAATGTAATTAAATACTAACAAAAGTAATTACCTGTGTGTATTTGTTCTCTCCATGCAAGACCGTGGGGTATTCCTTCATCAGTCTCCCGATAAAGCTCACCAGTCTTGCAGTCTGACTTCTGGACATAGGATCCCACACCTGCTCCACTAACACTAGCACATGTAAAACAACAAATTTAACAAAACATTATTTTCAGTGTCCACATTTTTAAATAGGCCACTACCTGTGAGTTTGGAGAGGATAACCTTCTCGACGAGGGCAGGCAGCAGACCAATGTCTGCGTCTTCTTTCTTTAACATGCTGTGCTCTTCAAAGCCATAAAATAAAAGCGACTCGAACCAGAGCATGTATTCAAAGTTTGCACACTCAGCCTAGAAAGTTTTAAAACATAAAATGTTTGTTTTGGTTGATAAATAGTTCAGTTACATGAATTGGCCAAATATGCTTTACCTCAAGTGGGTTCCATGTAATCAGTTGTAGGCGAACTAAAGGGTTAAACAACTTGGGTAGACAAAGGCCTATATACGCCTCTCTGTAGCAATCTGCGTACACTCTTCTCCACACTTCAAAACGGGATTTAATGCAGTCTAGAGAATGAAAGTCTTCCAATACATCTTCAAAGATTTTCTTACAATCTTTTGTAATGCGATCTACAGGACATAAGGCTCAAGTTAGTGTATATAAGTGGTGTATATTTGTTTGAATGACCAAGATTTTATATTACCTTTCTCCATACTGAAGCTGGTGATGTCAGTGGTGGTCTCCTCGTCATCAGAAGACAAGCCCTCTTTGTGGTCCGCCCTCTTTCCATTCTGCTCCCTCGCCTGTCGCCGCCGAGTTCTGAGCCAAAGAACAGCAATTAAATAATTTCTATAATACATCAGTGCAATAAAAAAAAAAAAAATTATTTAGAGTCCATTATAATCCACAAGCAAACATACCTTCGGGCCTCTCTTTCAGCTATCCTCCTTTGACGACTGTGCTCTTGCAGTACAGCACGATCCCTGCCCAGATTAGGAGCCACGACAGCTTTACCTGAAACAAACAGGGACTATGTGAGGACTAATTAGAGGAAGAATGAATTCTTTGCATTATGTTTACTTGACAGATTAAAATGTATATTAAATTAAACAAAGTTTACTGCAAAAGTAATTTATTTAAATGCATTTTTTGTATGTTTATGAATAGCATTTTCGTCACTTACCTGTCTTCATTTTCATATGCTACATAGTCAAAGCCACAACGGACAAATCACTATTTATGGTTGTGACATCTTTACTTAATGGCTCACTGCTCACTGTAAATCAGCTTGATTTACAATTATCCTGCTGACTGTAGCACTCCACCATAAAAAGGAGTAGCTCAAGTAGCCTCTATAATGTATTTTTCATATTCTCAACACTCACCCACTGAATGACAAGCAGGGCTGTCTTTATCAAGACCAAGCACACTCGAAAGAAACATGACGGGGGAAATGGAAATGATATTACTCACACTCACACACACACACACACACACAGAACTAACAAGGCTGTTCAAATAAATCTTAAAAACCTTCAAGATGGACTGACTTGAAAGGCTTGCAAACTCCGCCGATTCATCTTTAATATCATCCTGTCTTCTCTGGACAAGTCGAGATGCCCGTTGCCTTAGTAACTGGTGCATGGCAGCCTCCAGCTCCAGGACGGCCGGTACCTGAAAGATATGATGCGTTCTGTGATCTCTGACCAAAACAACAGTGGGGCTCCCAAACACCACAGCTGTTGCGCTGAAGGGAAATAAGCAGTCAAAAAACAAACAAAAAAAAAGAACTGCAGCCAATCCAGTTCTGTCCTGTGAAACTCAAGTAATTTACACAACATTCCAAATGGCACGGGTATAATATAAAGCCAACAGTTTCATAATATGACACTTACAAGGGTTTGCTCCACGTTAACACATGCCATGCACTTTCTGTTAAGTACAGCTGCACTGCCTCCTGAGAGAAACTTTTAACAAAGTTCTAGTGTTTTCACATATTAGCTCTGTTCAACTCTGCCGCTATCATTGTGCTGTGGATAAATGAGGCATTAGTATGATAAAAGAACTACATGGAGTTGTCCCATTTTTACTGCTGTAGGATCAACAAGTAACTATTTATTACATTTTTGTAATTGCTCAGTTTAGTTGGTCTGATTCTGCTTCTGATGACAGATTGAAGTCAGAATTTCTTAATTATATGCCAAGTCTTTTGAAAGTATTTTATTAAATTTTATGTCATTAACCACATTTGTGTGTGGGTGGTACTACCATCTAGAAACAGATCACACTGTGTAAAACAGAAACCTTTAAATAATACGGCACACAGTTTCTCCCTTACCTTTTCACTGAAACACTCAAGCAAGTCTCGAACATACCCTCGCATCTCTTGCAAGAATTTATATTGATCTGCTTTGTCATTTGAAGTGTCCTCCATGTCATGTATGGCACTCTCTGATGAGGACAGGTCCTCCTTGATTTGTTTGTAGCGGCTGCGGTTTGCATCGTGGCTTGCATGCATTTGGCTGAGCCTAAAGACACACAACATACAGGGAGAAGAAGCAAAAGAAACTTGTGACAAGATCTGTTAAAGCCCTCAACAAATAGAAGAACATTGTTGGTATCATATAATGAAAATCATTTTGTCAACTAAGTACAAGTCTTAGAGGAGACAATTATTAATAATAATACTAATCATGTATAACCCCTCAGTATCACAGCTGATATGCATCTGCCTCTTAGATTTTCAAAGAGCAATGTTGAGTCTTGGACTGACAGGGGACGTTGTTGCAGCCTTTACTGGACCTACCTTTCCTGCAGGCGTTTCTTTACCATATCAATGGATACAGGAGTGTGGTCAGCACTTGGGACTCCATAGTGCATGGTGCCATTATCAGTCCTGATAACTGCTTTTCCAGGCTGAGCAGGCTGAGCAGGCTGCGGGGTTGCAGTACTATATGTAAAGGACATGTTGTAGGATGCACCATAGGGCTGGCCCTCATATGCACTCGGGTAATACACCGTGCTGTCCTCTGGTTGAGCTGTTTGAACCTAAAACGAACCAAGAGAAATAAAATTGGCAAACCACAACTCAACTAATGTGGTATTCAGGTTTATCTGGTGAGGCTTACCTGAGGTATGCTGATTCCTTTCCTAATCTGTTCTTGCTCCCAACGGCTGACCTCTTCATCCTGACCTGTATCTAGCGCTTCATCATCGCTGCCTTCAATTCCTGCAAAAACATAGTATGGAGATTTAGTTTAATTGAAAATTTGACAATTTAGCATCTGTAAAAGTTAGTATTGTACCAATCTCTTCAGCGATTTTTTGTCGTTGAGTTTTATTCTTGACTCCACTGAAGCGGATCCTCTTTTCTTCATCATCATCGCTAGCTTGGTCCTCCTCACGAACTAACCGCTTGGAAACTTCTGGTTCTACTGGGGGTGCCTCAACACCTAGCTCTCGAGCCATTTGACGACGTTTTCTTGCAGCGTGAATAAAAGCAGCATCAGGTATTTCCCCTGCACAAAAAATAACAATAGTAACTTTTTGCTTCATCATTTTTGAAAAACACAGTGGCTAATTGCATACCAGGCCTCAGTGTGCTGAGTGTAGACAGTGTATTAAATGTTCCTGCAGTGCTGCTTCTTGGACCACTCTTCACATCATCCTCTACATCATCAGCACTGTCCACCTCCATCTCCTCCTCGCCCTGGTCACTCTCAGGTCGGCTGGAAACCTCCTCTTTGATGACTGCCACAGGATGAGCTTCTGATAAGGTTGGAAATGTATAATACGTGAATTGATCATTTAATTAGCTAATGCATAAACAACAAAATTATCCATACCTGATTTAATCTCATGTTTCACAGAGACAGTTTTCTGCAAGTCTTCCTTGTATTCCCTTTTAAGCTGCTTTACAATTTTCTTGCTGTGATTGGATTTCTTAACTCTAAACACCTCCGATCCTTCTGTTTGCACACAGGGGAGACAGGACAGAAGTAGAACATGAGCAAAGTTTCGAGAAATGGTGTTCATATTCCAAGTAAACTTTTAACGAATCTATGTAATTCAATTGAGCTGTCATATAACTAGATCATGCTGTAGATAGCATACTCTGCTAACAAGCTAACCAGCCTAACAACACTGCCGGTGCCGTACCTTCTTCGTCCTCAAAGCTCAACACGCTGACAGCAGTGGGTCCCTGGCTGAGGGTCGTGTCTTTGCTCTTCTTTTCCCTCTTCACGGGCTTGATGCTGCTGCTGCTGCTGCTACTGAACAGGAACCCGTTGCTCTGGCTGACCTCGGCGGCGTTGGATGTGCCCATGAACGGGATCTCCGCCACAGGCCCAAACATGGTCGGTGCCAGGAGAGGCTGATCCTTGCTCTCTTCCAAATCCTCGTCGTCCGATTCATTTCTGCGCCGCAGGTTAGCTCGCTTCGCCCTTTTAAACATTTTTGCTCTGTATCTGTTGCAGGAGTGAATGCAGTATGTTGACGTTATTAGCATACGTTGAAACTATCCTCATTTTACCCGGTCCGCCATTTTCCTCGACCTCCTGTTTCTTCTGTCCAATTAGAGGCATGTCCAAGCCTTCAGCGGCGACGTACCGCCATCACGCGGTTATACATGGCAATGCCGCTTTACTGAGGGTTCAATTTAAGCCCTGCATGCCTATGTTTAGAGCAGCACCATACAAATCAAGACAAGGTTGTCTATTTGGTGATATTGTATTGTCAGGAGTCTCACAATAATATCACGAACTGTCACAATACATTGAATCACATGCTCCTTTGCTTAAATGTTATATGTTTTGTTAGAGCAGCTTAAACTGCTTAAGCAACTACATAAATATGGTGCCCAGATATCGCTATTTACCCAGGACAGTCCCGCTTTTGAGCGCTGTGTCCCCTGTCCCAGTAGATTTGTCCAAAACCACTGATTTGTTTTTTACAAGAAATGCGCCCATATTTTTGACCAATTAGATATCTGCCAACAGTAAAGAGAGGCATACATTGTCATTACATTTGTAGAGAATTGAATACATTTGTTTAGAATTGAATATGTTTTAAATACAGAAAAGCATGCTTAAAAATGACCAAAATACAAAGAAAATGTACTCAGTATAAATTATATCTCTCTGCCTCACAGACAGAAGTCTCTCAGATTATACTGACTCACATGTTAGTTGTGAATAAGTCATGAATGGGCCAACCAAGTGCATTAGAATTTACCTTAAGCGCACACTTGTTTCACAATTGTATTATTACAAACCACCCCTAACCGGGGGTGTCCCAGTTTTTCATTTTAAAAAATCTTGTCACCCTTTACATAAACCATGATCCTTTCTTCTGTTTCAGTGTAGACAGCATTAGTTCTTTGGATCATGACAGTAATGATTCGCACCAAAGTCTTTGTCATGGGTTAGTCTGTAGTAGCAGCAAAAAGCCGTTGAATAGCTCTGGAACTAGTGCCTGCAGTGCACACAGCTCTTCGTCTTAACACACACACTGCCTCTGTGGTTGTGGGATGCCCCTTTTATAGTATGAGGTTTCTCCCCCAAATCAATTAACAAAGAAAATGCCAATAGAAACTGAAACATTCCCTCTTTAATACAGTACCATAAACAAAATAGTACCATAAACAAAAATGTCCTAGTAATAGGCTCTAAAAATGACATTACAAAAACAGCAAGTCACATGACTCACGATGTCATACACTCCCTACATGTGACATAACATAATATGGAAGATCGCTTTACTCGGGTTGGCTACATAGAGCTATAATAAATAGAACAATGGAAATGGTGAGAAAAGTGTTTGAGCTGCAATTAAGTGTGCACCCCTGACTGTTGTGATGGCTATGTGAGGAAAACACAAGAACAGTTTTTTTCTGAATGTCCATTAGCTCAGCAAACCCTGTCACTGTCCTTTAGTAACATATCTATTGGTGAAAGTGCTCCTTTGATATCTATAGAACAGAGGCAGTGCTACCATTAGGAAAAAGTAGGCAGCTGCCTAGGGCCCCCAGACCTAGAGGGGCCTCCAACCAATTGCTGATGCCTCAGCAATTTGTTTTTCTCTTAATATGACATTAAATTAGAGTAGTTTACTTTTAAACAATAATGATAAGAAAAAAAAATAATAATATGAAATGGATGTAAACAAAAATGTAATTGTACTAGCAAAAAAATAAAACTACTTTTAGTTCTGGTTATCTAGTAGGCTACTGAACTAATAAGACAAGTTTCCAGTCCACCATAATTCAAATAGAAAAGATGTACGAGTCAGTACAAGAACAATGGGGAAAAACAGATAATACGTTTTTTTTTTTGTTTTTTTTATAAAAATGGTGCATTATAGTGAGGGCCCCAAACTCAAGTATGCTTAGGGCCCTCAAATTGCTAACTCCACCACTGCTATAAAATCCACAATGGAAGAACTGTCAATCTCCTACCGCAGCCACAGATCCACGACCACAACCACAGATCCACGACCACAACCACAGATCCATGACCACAACCATAGATCCATGACCACAGCCTTGGTGATGAGCTTGTAGGTGTGGAGAAAGGACCACGTGGTGTTCTAAGTGCCATCCTTTGTGTTGCGCTCCCTAGGTAGGCTTTCTGGGTAGACTCACCTTCCATGTTTCAGTGGGTAGTTCAGGGTCCAGAACCTTCTCCCAACTTCTCCCGGGGGAATAACACCTGCAAAACAGGCCATGAAGAAAATAATTTTAGTCCTTTAATAGAAATAAAACTACGGTACTCTAAATGAAAACGGAGTCCTCTTACATGGCCACGTGACTTAGCAGAAACTCAAAATGGCGGTGTCTCTTATGTCCACACCACATAGCGTTACTAACAATTTAGCATGTTTCCATATGAAATACACCCAAAATACATACGGCAAGTTTAAATTGGTTTTAATTACCTTGTTAATCACAGTAAAGGGCACCTTACAAAATGGGCAAAATATAACATAAAACTCACCAAAAGTCTCCTCATAATGGCTTTAACTCCTCCAGTCTGTCAACACAGCAGGTTAGCTGCTCTGCTCTAACAGGCCTCGCTCTCTGCTATGCAGCACAAAAAAGGTTTACAGTATTATTTTAAATAAAAATAAATAAAAGCCATGTATTAGTTTTGCAAATAATATTTATATTTATCTGTTTTAATAATATTTTTAATTAACTTATTATAGCACTTATTAACCCTTTTTCTATCATGAAATGCTTTGTTATTACTGAGTCTATTTGTAACAGGGGTTACAGTAGCATTCTGGTAAAATCTCCAAAATATCGCAATAAATATTATACCTTGAGATGCATATCATGATAATATTGTTCTATGAGATTTAAATATCATTACATCCCTACTTTAATGGATTTTAAATGGATTCTAGCCTGCACTTTATCATCTCTTTCTTTCTTTCTTTTTTTTTTAGGAGCATGTCTTAAACATATGGAAGAATAGCCTAAAAGATCCATGCAGCAGTGTGTAGCATGTGGTGTGTAGCCTGCATATAGTGTTAACATTAAATTGTCAGCTCAGAGTGATGTGGTATGGCTAATTAAAATTATGATCACCCACTGCCATTAACTGTAATTGGAAATTAATATCTCTATTAGTGTCTTGCATCGTAGTCACTGAGCTTGTCTGGTTATGAAGGATGGATGGTCCGACATTCAGTGTAGACCAGACCAGATATCTATAATATTAGGCACAGAATAACTCACAAGAAAGACTGTTATGATTATTATAGTCCATTCTACTAAGAAAGGCATTAATATAAATTAGATATAATTTGTGTACTAAGTTTGATACTCGGCTTAATAACTATTTAATAGGCCTTAGGTACAGGTCCTATAGTAGCCTTCTATTTGACTTACAACTTAGATCTGTAAAGACACCACGACATCTTTAAGATCCTTGAGCTTAAACAGTGAAGAACAGTGAAACTCAACAATCTGCCACTTGGGGGCACTATTGCCATTCAAACTGAACGCTCGTGCCCATATGGTCTATGGTCGTGCCTTGATTTGCGGTCTAAGTATGCTCTGCTTTACTCATGTATGCTAATGAAATACAATGACATTTCCTGATCCGCTGAATGTATCTGAAACAAGCCAACATGAATATAGATGACATCAGTGCTATTCAAAGGTTCACAGACCTCATCAAATCCACTAACAGACAATACAAATTTGAATATTAAAAGACTAAAATTGATACAATATTTATAACTAAATAAATACTGTAAAAATGTTTATTTAATTTATTTTTTATGAAACATCTCACCCATGGCACGTGCATACCCCAACTGTGCTTTAGGCGAGTTACACCCAACAGCCAGTGTGACTGACAGTCCAGAGATTATTATCACAGTCACTGCTGATGAGAGGCAGTTGTCTCGTTCAATTATCCAGTATAGAAAATGCTACTACTAATAAAAAATGTCCTCTGCGTTTTACTCATCCTTCAGTCTGGAGCAGTGGGCGAACACAGAGCAGCCCCTGCGAACTTCTCTGTATGTGTTGTGTATTTGTCACTTCACTTTTTGACTTTGAAATGGTAACTTTGTTTAGTTTACCATGCTAATTTCACACTCTTTCAATTGAATATATTTTCTGGAGTTGTTTTCCTCTGCTGAGTTTTTGCTGTAAAAAGCATAACAGGAAGAAAGTTGTGTGTTAGCAAGTGCCTGAAAGTGTAGTGTCAGCACACCGGTAGCATCACCTTTCCTTTCCGCCTCTCATCCTCTCATCTCTCCGTCAGGGAAACTTCAAAGACTAATCATCCACAGTTCACCTTATAGCTACACATCCTGCCACAAAGTCATGAAACACTGCCAGGAGCTAACACACTGTACTTCACTGTATGTTTACTAAGTAATAGTCAAAAGTACTGTGTTGGAATTGCTACTTCCAGTGAAGTAATTATGACTGGTACTAGAACTATTATAGTGCTAACAGATCCAAGTGCAACCATCCTACTATCTCTGTTACTGTTTATTGCTGTTCTTGTATTATTGCCTCTTTGCAAAACTTTGACTGATTTCAAGTCTTTCAACTCTTCCACTGAAAATTTTAATGCAATCTCTTTTGTTTCGCTGCTTTAAATCTTGTACGAAGAAGGGCAATAACGTCTTTCCCCTTGATAAAATTCACCAAATATTCTTTTTGTTACAGCTTTAAATCCTCGATCTCAGTAATCGTTGCCAACACAGAATGTATGGCTCTTCGCTGATTGGCTGGTGCCCGGACTTGCACTTTCAGCTAGTGTATTTTAATTCCTGACCTAGTCGCTGGAGAGAAATTAAATTGCATGGAGGCACTAGGTGACGCCAGCCTGCCTACTGTTGTGGATACACCACTTGCCTTTTAATCCTAGGGTACCTAAGGTTCAAGGCCTGACTCCATATTGAAATCATCACTATGCTTATAGTCACTTCTGTTTCTTCATATGCTTCTACATCTATGATATCTAAACATTTACAGCCACTGCATTTATTACAATTAAACCACTGTTATTTTTGCTGCCATAACTATACAGCTGCTACTTACAATAAAGTGACTATGAGGACATTACTATCGCATTTTCCACGTGTTGGAACCGCGTAATATTTGAAGAACCACTATTACCATTGTTACTTCAGCTACTACTAATATTACTGCAACTGCTGATGCACTGTACCACTTTTATATTAATTACTACTGCAGGTGCAGGTCCATTAGTCCTATTAGTAAAGTAAATGTATACTAGTACATACCAGGTTATGGTTACTAGCGTATTTGAGTCGAAGAAGTATCCTGCTTCTCCCCACCACTCGTGTTTACCCATTCAGTCTCACACTGACTCCCACAAACACTATTTAGCATATAACTTAAAGCCTGTCACCCTTCTCTCCTCTCGAGCCTGGCACTCCACGCCTGCACCTGCTGAAGTGGAGGAGAGAGGCAGCGGATATGATGTGCCTGATTAAAGTCAACACAATCTGAAAATGACGATGTTTAAACCCACTTTGAAGCCTCAAACTGGTAAATAAATGATAGCTCTTTACACCTGCTGCCTAAATGCTCATATTTCCTGTCATATATAAAGGCATCTCGCATCACTGCAGCTATAACTTACACTGCTGGGGCTGAATGAGAGAAAATGTTAAGAGAAGATCTGTCAGGTGCAGGGCATAACTCATACAAGGTTCGCTTTCTATGCAATGATAAAGTCCCAAACACTATACACACATTTTCTTAAGGTAATTCTGAATCACATTGCCCTCTAGCTTCATTACAGTGTCGTAACTTCTCAAATGTTATGCTTTTTTTAATGTTGTCTTTTAGTAAAGTGAAAGTTTGAGTTTAAGGTGCAATATGTAACTTCAATTTATCTATTTCTAAGGAGACAAGCACCAGACCAAGGTCAGATTTTTGGAGAACAGGGCCCACTCACAGTAAGAATGGATGATTTTCAGAATGCAGGTAATAGACAGGTAATATTGTGGAACATTCTAGGCAAAGCATTAACATTTTTATGGAGACAAAGTGGTCTACACCCATCAGAAAAGTAACATAGTGCACATTAAAGTTTATTGCAGTAAAGACAGTAAGGATTTTATCGTTAGCTATAGTCTTTTCTTTAAAGGTCCTGTATTACACAAAATTGACATTGACAGCTTGACATTGAGCTTTAAGTCATATTATAATCTTACCCCATTAAAACATCTGGAACTGTGTTTTGCTTCATTCACACATGGTTATTATTAGTTTGTTTACATCTCCAAAACTCAAAATTCTCTCTTCCACCTTGTGATGTCGTGAAATGGTAGATTTCAAGTTAACAGCTACCTTTTACCTTTAGTTTAGTAAAGATTTGCAATTCCAGGGTTGAAATCATCCAAATGATTCCAGTGAACTAGTATGGGGTTTAAAAACACAGTGGAGCACTTCCTGTATGACATGAGTGTCATAATATGCGGGATTTGGGTGTTAAACATGTGAATGAAACAAAATACAAGTCCAGGTATGTTTTTGATGAGGAAATATCGATCAAAAAATAGGGCAAAAAGGGCCCTTAAAGCATTTCTTCTTGATTTGGGTCAGTTCAAGATAAACTAATACAAGATAAGATGTAACTTTTTCTTAGCCTGGTCATTTGCATCTGAATGCTTTAACTTAGACATTTCTATAACCTGTATGTGCCATATGTCTAAGTGAAAAATGACTCCCAAAAGTTCCCATCTCACCAAACTTGAAGTATTGCTGTAACTTGCAGATTGAAAGTATACGGGCCTATATGAAATCTGTACGTACATATATGGGTCAGCTGTAAATGAGCTGTCCTTGTGCAGCCATTACTGAAGTACCTGTGAGCGATCCCCTCGTGTTCCTGGGGAGCGGCATACGGCACTGAACCTCAGGATGCGGTTGCCCCTAGCAACTCCCTGGTGGGGATCTATATAAGCGATACTGTATAGAGCTGAATATGTACTTGGCCTAAGCTGGATATAAATAAAGATGAGGAAAAGTGCAAAGTACAATGTGAACTTTTCAAACTGTGGATACCCCGTGCTGAGTGATTGCTGTGTGCCTACTGTTGTTACATATAAAAGGAAAAGAACGTGCATGAAGTAATTGAGCTAAAATGGGAAAAGTTCAGTATTTTGTCCATATTTTTTGGAGGATTCACAGTCCCCCCCACTGAGCCATGACAGGGATTTCCGAAGTGCAGGTCGCGCTCTTGACGTGATGACACTAAATAGAGACCCCATTTACCCTACTATGTAATTATAGTGCAATGAAAGTGCAGTAGTGAGTGGTCCAGCGATGACAGAAGAGGAAATGTTCTGGAGAAAGAAGGAAACATATGCTGCAGTGAAATGAGAGAGAAGAGGGAGAAGTCGATACAAGGTCAAGCTGTTTTTGGAGAGACACTAATGAGGAGTGCAATGATTAATCACCACCTGAGTGTGAGAAGGCTGCAGGCAAATATGTAAAACCCGACTTTTTGTTTTTAACACTTTTTTAAATCACCAAACAACTTTTACTTAATGCAATACTCATTTATTTTGGAAATGTTGAGAGGAGGAGTGGTGAATGAATACCTGGATGTCAAAGCCAAGGTTTTACGTAGGCACAGCACTACATGTCTTCAAAGATTGTATTGCTTTGTCTGGAATGTTCCACAGTATAGCATTAAATGTATGTATATATTATATTTACATACTGTATATTTTTCTTTACGGATGGACCTTGTAAAATTGCACCTCACCAAATATCTGACCTGTAACCTAACTTGGTGGTGTCATCTTTTTTTCTCCATGGAGATAGATGTCAAATGCCCTACTGTGGAACATTCCAGGCAAAACAATACAATCTGTGCAGACAGAGATGTGCCTAAACCCGATCAAAGTCACTGCAGTCAAAAGCACTCAAGATATAAGCATTGTGTGTAATGTTTGCACAGAGATATTCAAAGTCTGAATCTTATTTTCTGTCAAAACTAATAAAAAACTTTTCTAGGACTTAAAGAGCAACTTGTAAATCCAATTTAAACTTCCATACACTGTAAAAGCCATCCTCAAACCCTAAACCTAAAGATCTATGAAGTATATCACTGAGAAGCATCTCCCTTCTCCATCACATTTGATATCTGTGCAGTAAAAACTCCAAATGCCAGGCAGTATAGGCTGTTGGTTGTATAAACTTTCACATTAAAGATAAGCTTAAAAAATATTTCGCTTTCTTAAATCATATAAGGACTAAGCTAGCCCTAAACTAGTACTGAAGCTCAACTTTCATCAGATTATACTTGTATTAAGAGTGGTTTAGTTTTGTTTCAAATACGATGGTAATTGCTGCAACAAAAAATTCTAAAATCTACAAATATATTCATGGAGCTACAAATGTATCCTGTTATTTGCCAAATTGAAAATCTGTTTGGCATAAGAAGTTTGAAAACAAAAATCTAAAACTTGAAGCAGTATTATTGGAGCTCAGTGAACACCACTGCTCCAGAGCCCATGCAGGTAGGGAAGCTGCCCTCCAGCCTGCTCTCCTCCTGTACCCCGCTCCCCTGTAGACTGACCCAGGAGAGAAAGACCCAGATGCCCTACACAGGCTCCTCGCGGCCTGTTTGAAGATGAGAGAGGCTCACTGAGGAGGGGAGGAGAGATGAAACTGTGCTTGTTGTCTTTGAACTGCTAATCACTGTATTTAAAGCTGACCTCTCTTCCGCTCGGCCCGTTTAAAGTGAGCTCATTAAAATATGTATCAGAGGCAGTATCCAGATGGGAGTCCACTGTGATCCCAGAAAGGATTTAGGAAAGGGATTGTGCTCCAGCTGCTGTTAACAACTGCACTGATCCACAGATAATATGTACTGTTCAATACTACATGGATATGGTATTTACATCTTCCTATAATCTGATCATGGGACACAGTAACTGGTTTAAAGTTAATAGGTTAAAGCACCTGAAAAACCAAAAATAAAAATACCACAGAACTAAACTAATAAGTACAGTTTATACATGGATCATGGATATCTGAAGTAATGAGAGATATAAACCTTACAGCTTTGGCAGATGATAATAATAACATCTGTGGAGAGGTGTGGAGCGGTGAGCCTTGCACTCACAGTAGGATTGCATGTTTTTCAAGGTATTTCTGAGTAATAAAAAACAAAACAAACAAGTCAAGTCAAGTCAAATATATTCATAAAGAACATTTAAAAACAACCACAGCCAACTAAAGTGCTGTACAACGTCAATATAAAGTGCAATTTTATAAAACTAAACATACAAAAACACAATAAAACTATACTATGCAAATTTCCCTCTCAGCTTGTGCTCAGTGCCAGTGCATCCAAATGAGTTTTCAGATAAGATTTAAAAATATTAAAATCCTCCTAGACAGTGCCCTTTTAATTGTCATGGGTGCAAAAGCAGAGTAGTTGACAGCCTTCGATTACTTATTTTCTAGGACTATGTATGTCAGTGGTCATGCAAAAAGGCATTTTAGGATATTTCACTAGAAGTACAAATTTAGTACAAATTCTAGGTGTTTTTTTCTCAAGTTGAAGAAGCTGTGTAATCTCAAATTGTCAAATACTTGGAGCAGTGGGCAAAATTGGTAGAGCCCTCTGATCTTGTGCCAAGATCTTGGTCTATGGCTAGCTATAGTATTGAGAATGTTTTGCTTTTTGTATAAGAAGGGGGTTGAGAAATATGCAAACACCAATACTCAAATTATATGTTTAGACTATGGAGTAAACAGAAAGACCTACACTTCACCTATCTGCAAGTAGTGCCTTTTTAATGAGCAAATTGCAGAATTCACGTGACTGTCTGATTCTGTATCTTAGAATATCATTGCAATGATAATACAGTTAAATGTTCGAAACACCTGTAAACTTGAGTGATAGCTTGATCTGATTTGGAGGCAGTCTCTGTTTGAACAAAGCGGTAGGCACCAGCGGGGACCAGGCATACAGTATAATGAGACACAGAGGAGCCGGAGAGTGGGGCAGTAGCAGGGGATCAATCAATCGTGGCTCCTGTTGGGTTCTATTGACTGGGCTGTCCCACTGGGCCCCCGTGGTCAATGGGCTTTCAGGCGTTTTGCATGGGTCGATGGCGGAGCGTGCCTGGCTTAACACTCACCTCTATACCACTGTTTGTGTAATGTTTTATCTGTGCTTATTGACTGCTTTTTAGTAATGTTTATCATAAAATAAAATGTGTTACTACTTAAAAACAAAATGAGACACTAAAATGACCATAATAACAATCTCCTTGTTATTAAGTATGCAGGTCAACCTCATTATATTCATTAGTAATTTATCAGCTGTATTTTCACTCATTATGCCAAAGTATTAAAGTTAAGGGCCCATATTGCATTATTTTCTGATCTATTACAATGTTTTTTCCTCATCACAAACACACCTCAAGTTGTGTTTTGTTCCACTCACAAATGTTTAACACACAAACCCTGCATATTTAGGATGATTTCTTTTATAAAACGAAAAACTTTCTGTTCTACTTCGTGATGTCATGTTTTAGTAGTATGTAGTATGTAGAACTCCACATATCTTCACTAGAATCATTTGGATAATTTTAGCTTTGAAATGGCCACTCTCTGCTGAATTAAATGTAAAAGGTAGCTGTTAATGTAAAAGCTGACATTTCATGACATCACAAGGTGGTAGAGTATTTTGAGCTTTGGAGATGTAGACATAATATAGGATTGCTCAAACACGTGAAGGACTTAAAACACAACTCAGGGTCTGTTTTTGTTGAAGTAATAACATTATAACATATCTTAAAGCTCACAAGAATCCATTTTGTATAATATAGAACCTTTAAGATTTTGATTGTTTGCCAGTTTGGTATTAGAAAAATGTCAATAACAGTTCAGTGACTGATTGACTCTACATTTGAGAGATAGCAATGAAAAAACTGTGTGTGTTTCAGCACAACCTGACTTCTTCCTTGAGTCACTGGTTTGTCATTGACATTTTTCTACTATCAAATTGCTAAACAGTCTTATCAAAATCTTAATAGTTTGACATTGATCTATGTCTTGATCTGTTTCCTCATCACAAACATACCTGGAATTGTGTTTTGTTCCTCTAACACATGTTTAACACACAAACCCTGCATATTTAGGCTGAGTTCTTCTGTCAAATGGAAAACTTTCTGTTCCACCTTGTGATGTCATATAGTAATACAGGGAGTGCTCTACTGTATTTTTTAACTCCACATTTCTTCACTAGAATCATTTGGATAATTATTATTACACCAAAAGTCTCTGTATTCATCACATTTTTTGTTAAAGCTGCACTATGTAACGTATCAGTAAGTGTCCATCGCCTTGTTCCTATGGAAATTTCATTGCTCTGATTGGAATGTTTCACAGTATGACATTAAACAGATCTGCCTTATATTTATTCAATTCCAGGTGGTTTTATTGCTCAAAAATTCCAAGAAAAAACAGCCATTCTGACTATGAGAGAGGTTGCCACTCCACAGATCTGACCCGTAACTTGGCCTGGGTTATTGGTTTAGACTTAGACTTAGACAAACTTTATTGATCCACAAGGGAAATTCTTTGGACACAGTGGCTCGCTCATCACAATATATTATAATACTATAATGCTACACTGTGAAACATTCCAGACAAAGCAATAACATCACCATAGAGACAAGCATTTGACTGACCTTTCACCAGAAAAGTTACACAATGCACCTTTACCACTCATTTGAAAATAATAATTTGTTACTGCACTTTTTGGCTCAGTACACATTTCTATTGGTAAGTCAATCTCTAGCTGTAGACTCCACCATTCTGTTCGAAATGTATACTGATATTTGACGTTTGTGTTGCTCATCAATCATCTGAATAGAGCGGTGCCATGCGGGCCTTCTGACGGCTGGACTCACGTTTGATTGACAGCTGATGATTACCTGGACAGAGGGGCGGTTCTCCTCCCCGGGGCTAACCTCTCCTGGGCTCTTAGCTTGTTGGTTCACACTCAGATGGAGGAGTCAATTATTTAGGCTATAATAAATCTATATCTTCCGGTGATGACGTATTTTATTGTCACATTTACTATATTGGTAATACAATGTGTCATTTTAAATTTACGGTGCCGCTGGGAGTCGTCAAGTGAACTCAAGAGGTCGGGAAAGTTTTTAAGTACATGAAGATAGATGGATTTTTATTAAAGTTCTTTCTTGCATGGATTGGTAAAACGTCAAATTTGGTATAATAAGATGTACCACTACAATGTAAATGTATAGAAATCCTGACATGACCACCTCAAACTAATATATAGTGGAGACAGAGAGGGTAATTTCTGAAAGGCACTCAACGCGGCAAGATCCAATTTGAACTAAAGCCAAGTTATGACTAATAAAAGTATATTACGCTTTATATCGACTTCATCTAAAGAGCATAATTTTAAAGAGGCAATCTTCCAGTATTTTCAGTTACTTAAAGTGAATATTTA
Organism: Boleophthalmus pectinirostris; assembly: GCF_026225935.1. Classification (NCBI taxonomy): domain Eukaryota; kingdom Metazoa; phylum Chordata; class Actinopteri; order Gobiiformes; family Gobiidae; genus Boleophthalmus; species Boleophthalmus pectinirostris. The sequence goes on along the minus strand of NW_026571018.1, from coordinate 25,262,045 downwards.
TAGACATGAATTATTGGTCAAGCTGCAGTGGGCAGAAATTTTCCAAAGACTATTTCTTTGCTGTTTAAGTATTTGGTATAATGTAAGAGCAATAGACATTGAGTGTCACCGCTCTATGTCTATCTTGGTCTGTTTTGTTCGACACAATTCTTAAAGGGGCAGTCGGGAATTATAGACATAGGACCTCATTTACTATTTAGCCAGAGTGTTGGAAACGTGTGGAGACACTTTTTAAAATATTCCATCCAGTCCTTGTATTTCCAGAGGTCACTGGTGCTAGGCTAGTGCATGTCAGTGGCCATAGTTAGCCTGCCACTAAAAACTGTTTTACCCACTCCACAAAACACTCGAAGCAAATATTTTATTACGCCAGACTATTGATGTAAATGTCTGTGTTAACAGAATAAAGTTTGAAATAAAACTAACCTTGCATCACATGAATTGTTGCATGTTGAGGGACTATTTTCTCAGCAGCAGGGGAATTTTACTTTGTTGGTAAGATAGGTGCTAGGTGATATCAGTCCGCCGCTGCCAGGCTTTCTATCAGGAAGCACAACTCACTGCTGCTGTTCAGACATAAATCCTTCAAATGCAATGGTTGGTTTTACTTCTAAAATTATTTCAACATAAACATCCACAACGACAGTCTGGCATTATAATAGATTTGCTTTGGGTGTTTTGTGGAGTGGGTAAGACTGTTAGTAGCAGGCTAACTATGGCCATTGACATGCACTAGCCTAGCACCAGCGACCTCTGCAAATACAAGGACCGAATGGAATATTTAAAAAAGTGTCTCCACACATCTCCAGCACTCTCGCTCACTAGCATAATTCTCTGTTCTGCCTTAAGATGTCATGTGATAACACAGGAAGTACTCCACTGTGTTTTCACTCATACACCATCTCTGGAATCATTTGGATAATTTCAGCCCTGGAATTACCGATCTCTTCTAAAATAAAACATAAAAGATAGCTGTCCACTTAAGAACTACCACTTCATTACATCATAAGGTGGAACAGAGCATTTGAGCTTCGGGGATGCAGAGAGTAATAATTATATTACTCAAACATATAAATGAAACAAAACACCACTCCTGGTATGTCTTTGATGAGGTAACAGCATTATAATATGGCTTAAAGTTCACAAGAGTCAATTTTGTGATTTTTTTTTTTTTTTTTTTTTTTAGCCATTCTGACCAACTTCCATCACAGTTTGGCCCTCATGTATATACCACCATTTGTCCTGATTAAAACCATCAACTTGCTGAGTAATCTATTCTGTCCACTTGTAGATGCCACAATTAAAAGATAATCAAAAATATTCACTTGACCTGTCAGAGCTCTTGCAGTTTCAACAGTTACGAAGACAGAATCTGGAAAGTTTCCTTATCACCAACCTAAACTAAACACCTCACTACGGACATTTTTCTAACTGACTCGTGTCAATGTGTCAGATTGGATTTCGCTCCCTGTCCATGCGCACATTACTGTACAATTTTTGCTTATCCAAACACTTAAACTGTGAGATTTGACTTTAGATAGACATTTAACTAAAAGCTGACATCACGCCTGCCACTCTGTGTGACAAGCCCAGAGCCTGTCATTCTCTCCGCTGGCCAATTTGCTGAGCATCAGTGACACCGTGACCCGCCTTTTATTAAGAGCCCGCACAGCGTAAAGGGGACAGTGTATCTTTGAGCTGACAAAAAGACTCAATAGGCTAAAGGTAATAAAAGAAGTTGGAGAAAGACAGAAAACAAAAGGTGGATTGAGTTGAGTTGGCAGCAGGTAGAAGACTTTCTATCTGACAGGTTATTGATCACTTCAGACTTCCCAAAAGCATCTCAAAGCCTCTTCCTCCCAATCTCGTCTTCTTCTCTGAACACTTGATATAGTCTGAAGTCTCAATGGCATTTGGAGATCGTTGGAAAAGTGTAAATCAATAAAAAAAAGGCAAGCAATATTTCCGAAGTTTGGGTTTCCCCATCATCATCTTCTTCATCGTGTATTTCCTCCAAACTAAGTGTTGAGAGTGGGTCCACAAATGTAACTATGTTGAGATGCTATTGCTTCACCGGGATTCTTCAACAGTATGGTATTAAATTTAAATTGTCTCTCCAAAAGCGACAATGTCACCAGACCAAGTTAAAGGTGCATTGTGCAATTTTTCTGGTGGAGGGTCAATCACATGCTTTTCTCCATGTTATTGCTTTGTTTGCAATGTTTCACAGCGTGGCATTAAACCTTTCTATTTTCACGGAGACCAAACCAGTCCAAGCTACAGGTCAGATCTTCGTAGAGGTGACTCCGCTCAGTCAGAATACCTGTTTTCCTAGGTATTTTTAAGCTATAGAACCACCTGTAATTGAATAAATGTAAGGTAGAGTTATTTAATGTCATACTGTGGAATATTCTAACCAGAGCAATGACATATCGATAGAAACAAGCAGGTAACGGATCCTCCATGAGAAAAGTTACACAGCACACCTTGAAGGTTCAAATCTGTGGAGACGTGATCTTGCTGTCAATAAGAATAAGTGTGTTCCAAGTTTTTTTTAGCATGAAAGAAACTTACAAAATAAATGTTGGCCAAATTCCAAGTGAAGCAAATCTGAAAGTTACACAAGGCATCTTTAACTTTTTTATATGTATATATATTCTTATTTCTTTGTGTTCATACCAGCTTGTCAAAGCCTGGCCTCATCAGATCTCAGAAGCTAAGCAAAGCCGGGCCTTGTTACCAGTAGATCTAGCAGTAAATGGGAGACCACTGGGAATTCTAGGTGCCACAGTGGGGCAGCAGTCACAAAAATGTGTCCTTAGGCAAGAAACTTCATCCACATTGCCTAGTAAGAAAGTGGCGTGTGCATGAGAGTTGGTGGTGGTCGGAGGGGACAACGGTGCAGATTGGCAGCCTTGCTTCCATCAGTCTGCCCAAGAGCAGCTGTGGCTACAATAGTATCTTACCACCACTGAGTGTGGAGTGAATGAATAATGAATGGTAAAGTGCTTTGGGTGTCTTGAAATGCCCTGTACAAATGCAATGATTAATTAAAAATGTATTAATTGATTATATTATATACAAATACAGTGTATGGTCAGTTGCTGACTAATTAAATTTTTTTTCATAACGCATAAACGTATTATATATTTGAATAAAATTTGACATTAGAATAGTTTATCCCACGTCTATGTTCTCATATGATATAGAAAGGGGTCTAATAATGAGTTAAGCTACAGGAGGAGTCCACATTATAAAGGTCTGCAGTGTGGGGCTGGTGACAAGAGCGATAGAATGAGCATGGCTGACCTTCAGAAATGTGACACATCCATGAAACTTTATTTCTGAAAAAAAAATTGAACCAATTCAAACGTTGACAACTCATAGTTTGTCTCAGTAATGATACAGAATTGAAGCAATTTGGCTGAGAAAGCTAATGACATTCAGCAAAAAAGTACCCTGTCAAATCTGACCAAGTGAAATGTCATTCCTGGAACTAATTCATTTTTTGATCTTGTTACAGATCTGATCTGAAAGGGTGGCCCTGGGATGGGAAGCACACTGGACAAAGATCAGCTAATTGCCAGGTAATCCAAACATAACACACATATTTCAATCCCTTCAGGAACATGTTTTAGTTTGAGCTTTTAGCCCCATCCACGTAATCCTTTCCACCTTTGTGATATTGGTGGACGACACAGAAACAACTGTGTGGGATAGTGTCATGTAGGTGTTCATCTGTTGATTTACTTGTTTCTCTTGAAAATGCACCATGACAGAAAATTAAGTGTGTTCTCTGTCATGGTGCATATGGTTTCCCATGATTCTCAGTAACAATGTGCCTAATTGGATGAGAAGAGGTGACCTTGTCAGTAGCTTCTGTACTAGTTAGAACCTGAGAAAATGCTATGTAAAATGAATTCATTATATTTTACAGTCTTATTCTTATTTACCATACGATGCACAATGTAAAGAGATAAGAATACATTAAAATCAGGTACAGGCCATTTAATGCTAAAAAGCTAGCATGGAAAAGGGAAGTAGCTAATGGATAGGACACACTGAATGCATATGTTCTCCGTGCAGATTGTTTAATATGCTAAAGTGGTCTATTGGTCAACTCAGTAGGGACTAGTGGAGATGAGCTTTGTTATATTATTCATGAAACCAACTACGTGGCTCAAAACTCAAGTCAAGAAAATCTGGACTACAACTGCATCTAGTCTAAGAGAAATAGAAAGTGTTGTCAATAAATCATTGTCAAGAGATATTGTATTTGTTTTCTTGGGGTAAATGAATTTAACTCACGGAACAAAAGGTTTTATTGTATTCAGAGCTTAAAAAACACACATTTGGCCCAAGTCCCAGCCCACGGAAGCACTTTCTGCCCCTTTGTCCCTTGGGCACCAGTCCTGCTGTTGGCGCTACATTATTGTTAAATCTATTGTTTTAGATACAAATGAACCTCAGGGGTGTCACACAGGCTTTTACAGGCAAAGGTCAACCGCCTCGCTCTCCAATGATTAATGGCACAGTTAGCGTGTCTAACCCACTAAAAAGAGGTGAAACTGTTTCAAATCATAATGTAAAAGCATACTGTTGACACACTGTACTGCAATTTTCAATGGTTCCTGTGCTTAGAATACACAGTGTAGGTGAAGCATATCAGAGTATATTTAAATTGTTGTAGACTGCTGGGCTTATGGATAGAAACATTTTTACATCAATGAATAGAGCTGAGTACTAGCGATCAGCCAGTGTTTTTTTTCCCATGGCTGATGCCAATACAAATTGTTTAAAATACAGAGGAACCGATGGCTGATAAACTCCAAACCAATATTTTTTGGTCAATATGTTGGATAAATTTTTATAATTTTCCCCAAATTATGTTATTTAAATTTATTTCAAAGTCTTCCAAGCCTCTTTTTCTACAAACCTGTAAGTAAGCTATATAGTCAGGTTTTGTGCAACTATATCTTCATATTAAAGTGTTGATATAAAATTTTGCGGGTGTTTTAGGCAGCAGATTGACCAAAACAAAATACTGGCCTATGCTGGAGGTTTAAGGCAGATGGCCAATAATGCTAAAAAGTCCATAGATCAGCCTGATATATCGCCCAACTGATATATTGGTCTACTGGGTACTCCATAATTGCTCAATAAATGTCTCCTGTTCGGTGAAATACATTTCTCATATACTCTTACATGTTAAAATTTGATATTTTATTCATTCTGAAAGAGTGCAGAATACCCAGTAGCGTTCGCGTTATGCCTGATGGTGGTGGGGTGTGGAGTGGTTCACAGGCAATTAGACGAGTACTTCTCTATGTTACTATGTGAGAGGTGAAAACTTTGGGCATTGAGATTTGATGCGGCTAGAGGTGGACATTAAGCTTTGACGACGAGTTCATCTTTCTCTTTCTTTCTTTTAGTTCTTGTATATATTTCATTCTTACATGCAGTATATTCGAGCTATAATCTATTTTGATTTTGTTGTAATAAATTATTTGGACTGAAGCAGCACAGATTAGAGATTCACCAGCAGCTGTCTATATCATCCTGTTCGACACATTAAGATTAAGCGTGCCTTCTCACATATGAGATGCAATATGTATCAATATCTTTGCATCTGCACAGACAAGACAAGAACAAAATCATCATGGTCAACAACATTTGGCAATGCGAAACACACACGCACAAACACACACACACACACATACACACCCTTCCTCTCCCACAAACATGTCCTTGCTCATCTTATCTCACAACTCATCCATAATCAAAACTGACAACCTTCCTCCCCCTCCTTCCTCTACCTGCCCCCTCCCCACCTCCTCCTCTTCTTCCTCCCATGCCTCTACTACTCGCTTTCCAAAAAATCCCATGCAGTCATACAGCAACTCCCTCCCTGTAAGCTGTGGGCCAATTAGTCTGGTGTAGCTGCATTGTTATCTGCCTGTCATGGTGGGTTTCTCCAGCCCGCTGCTGTTTGTAACCCGGCACTCTCCAGCAGGCCTTCGAGATGGATGAGCCAGTAGATGTTATATAAGATAGAGGAATTTACCCCCGAAATTGGAAACAAGAATCATATTTTGTGATTGAACTCTGTATTGATTTGTTGAGGATGCATAATACAGTTCTTTCCCTTCCGTCTTGTGTTTATGTTGCAAAAGCTCGATAATGACGGGGGTGTGGGATGAAAAATGATGAAGAGGAGCAGAGAGGACAGGGGTGCCATAGGGTGCACACGTATACACTGTAATATTGTGTGCCGTGTATGGACAGGAAATGGGTATGTCTAAAGCCAGGCCAAGAGATTTGCAGCAGTGGCTGAAATTGGCTAGATCCATTTTATTATTCTGTACGGGAGTTACTCTAATGTATTGTGGTTGGAGTATAGCACTAGTCCAAACTATAACAACAAATGGAAATAAATATCTGAGGTGCGTAAGTGAAGGCAATATGAGCAGAATGATGTACTTCCTGATTACCTGCGCTGAGATAACTTGTACGAGTAGGTCTGATATTTGGATAAGTCAACATAATTACACTAAATTGACTTTTTTGAACATTCAACCACATTATAATTTAATAATGCATTATCACTGTATATTTCACACCCACGCCAGCATTGTAAGTAACAATTTTTTCTTGTTTTGCCTGGTCATAAACACATAGAAGAAGTCAAAAAGTTCCTTAAAAGGCTTATATTACACTATTTTATGCTCTATGTTAGAATGATGTTTAATCATTGCAAACATACTTGAGTTGTGTTTTGTTTCATTCACACATGTTTAACACACAAATCCTGCACATTTAAACATAAAACTCTCCAAAAAAAATGTCAACCTTGGATTTTCTAATCTCTGAACTAAGGTAAAAGGTAGCTGATAACATGAAAATTACATTACAAGGTATAACCGAGCAGAGGTGGGGACTTGCAAGTCGTCACTTGGACTCAAGTCAGATTTGAGGCACTATTTTTACAACTTGAGACTTGACTTGATAAAATGGACTAAGACCTGGGACTCGATTTGGACTTGAAGGTCAGTGACTTGGGATTTGAAGTGGGCTAGAGGCCTGTGACTTGAGAAGACTTGAAAAGCACTTTTAAATCTGAATTCTTTATAATCTGATCACGATTCACACTAAGACAAGTCAACAGTTAAAAAGGAAAAATTAACAAAATTAATTTCTTACATACTTTATAAATACTCATTTATAAATATACCATGGCTTTTTAAGTACAGTTTAGTTTAATTCATTGCAAAAATCGAATCTATATTATATTTGGTACTTTGGTTTAAAGACTTGAAATGACTTGAAGCTCAAAGCAGATGACTTAGACTTGACTTGGGCCAGTGACTCGAGACTCGACTTGGACTTGCTTGTATTTGACTTGGGACTTGACTCAGACTTGCGGTCAAAGACTTACTTGAGACTTGCAAAACAACAACAGTGACACAGTCTAATAATAAAGGATTACTCAAATGTGTGAATGAAACAAAAACAACTCAACCCACAACAGGTTCGTTTTTGATGAGGTAACAACATTATGGGAAATGGTAAATGGTCAAATTTTTCTATAGCGCTTTTCCACCTTCAAGGCACTCAAAGTGCTTTACAACAAGGAACCACTAACCCATTCACACACACATTCATACACCAGTGTACGCAGACACATTATAACATGGCTAAAAGCTCGCAAGACTAAAACATAACTCATGCACATTTGACCACAAACACCAAAACTGTCACTCACCTTTAAACTCAATATTTACAGCCTTTGCCACTCTGTATAAGCCTGTTTAGCACAACCAAAATGATGAAGTTTTGAAATGAGAACCCCACTGCCTCACAGAATGCCAATCAAAGAGTTATTGTACTTGTCACACAGAACAAGGTTTAGTTTGGCCTGAAGACGTGAATTTGCATTTAACTGGATGAATAATTACAACATTAGAATATGGCTGATATTATTTGTCACACTTGATTCAGCACATGGTCAAAGGGCTAATTAATTTCTCAACATGAAATCAGAAAATGAGTGTCGTGCTGTGAATCACTCTTTGACTGGCCATAAAATACAGTATTTAGAGAGATTTAGCATATCATTTGACATTTCACAAACTTTTCGTTAAAAAAAATCTTGAGTTTTTTCTATTTATTTACTTGATGTATTCCTGTGCATTGCAGTGAAGCTGTCAGTCACACAGAGAGTAGAGACACAGCTGCTCTGTGGGATACTGCAGTACAACTTTTCTCTCCTAGTTGGAAATGTACTAGTATATTGTATTTTATGTCCATGTCTGGAAACAACTGATTGCAATACAAAAGTTATGACATTGCCAAACAACATTATGACTAGGAAGTGTTAGGGAGAATCGCACTATAGAAGTAAAGTCTGACCCAACATAAAATCACACTCTCCAGTTTGATACCATAACAATGCCGCCCTATAGTTCACCCTCTCTCATTTTCAGGCTCAGGCAGCAGGATTGTCCAATATTTTTTCAAACTTTTGACTCTGTAGTGTTCATCTTTGTCCGATGAAATGTGGAGTTGAAATGTTAAAGTTGTTCCTTCTACAAAACTATACCTGGAGGAATTATTTTGTTACTTTTACAATACTGTCGATGTGAGCAAGACTGAAAGGAAGTGGAACAAATCATTTTAAACAAGTGAAGCAATATTAAAAATCCTACTATATATTACAGAAAATGAATTCACGGGAGCTTTAAGCCATGTTATAATGTTGTTACCTCCTCAAAATCATACCTGGAGTTGTGTTTTGTTTCATTCACACATGTTTGTATAATCCTTTATTATTAGCCTGTCTACATCTCTAAAGCTCAAAATGCTCTGTTCCACCTTGTGATGTCATGAATCAGTAGTTTTCATCTTAACAGGTACTTTTTACCTTTCGTTCACCAGAGTTTGGCAATTTTAGAGCTGAAATTATACAAATGATTCTAGTGTAGGTGTATGGAGTTTAAAAACAAGTGGATCAATTCCTGTATTATCATATGACCTCACAAGGTGAAAAAAAAGGTTTTCCGTTTGAGCGAAGAACTCAAAATAAATATGCAGGGTTTGTGTGTTAAACATGAGTGTATAAAACAAAATACAACTCCAGGTATGTTTTTGATGAGGAAATATTATAACATAGCCCAGAAAACAGCGTAATATGGGCCCTTTAATCTAAAAAAATGTGTATAGTGTTAATAAAATGAGGATGGCTTTTAGCAGAAATCTAATGAAATGCAATGAATAAAACAGTTAACACATTATAGTGACAATGACACATTGTACAAAAGTTACATTTAATAAGACAGACCATACATCATATCCTGACATTACCATTTATAATTCAAGACAGACACTCAATCGTAAAGAATTGGGAAGGCAAATAACACTGAGAATGAGATCACCCATGTCACTCCGAGACAGAACCGAACATGTTTGAAGAAATATGTGACGTTTTCCAAAAGGATGTGATATTTATATTTTCAAGACTCACTTTACTGTACACATATTTAATATATCCAGGACCACCAGTGAAACATGGACTGCTGAACTAAAGAAGTCCCAAGGGAGAAAGGAAATTATGTTTGCAGAGGATATTATATTAAAGGGCTCATATTACGCTCTTTTCTGAACAATGTTATAATGTTGTTTCCTCATCACTTACAGATCTGGGGTTGTGTTTTGGTTCATTCGCACATGTTTAACACACAAACCCTTCCAATCTCTGCTGAACAAAAGGTAAAATGTTGCTGTTAAGTTTATGATTAGTCATGTGTGAATGAAACAAAACACAACTCCAGGTATGTTTTTGTTTTGATGAGGTAATAGTATTATAACATGGCTTACAAGAGGCATTTTTGTGTAATATAAGACCTTTAATTTCTGCCTTTGGGATTTGCTAATTGTGACCAATCAAATTTCAAAAAATGATCTGAGTGTAGCATTATTCTGACGATAACAACTCTACCAGGCACTATGCATGAGCCACACTTCATATTCTTGACTGTATTGCATTGTATATTTGCTGAAGCCATATCCCAAACATGTCAAAACACCACTGTATATCAACTGATCACCATATGTCAAGAACACGAGATCCCACGAGTAAACACTAATTTATTTTTAATGAAAATACACCCACCACCAGAGACATTAACATAGCCAGCGCACTCACATTGTCATCTGCTGTGTGTCCCTGAGTGATGAGGAGTAAACAGGCCTCTGTGTACAGCCTGGTGCATTGCTGCTGACACAGTGCAGAGGTGGGAGCGCTTTCATTTGCCTGGAGTCCCACAATCCCCCTCTGTGCTGGAGCTGTCTTCACATGCACCTACTCACAAACAACATAGCACAGGACTGCAGCAGACTGCCACCACCACGGCTCTGCTTTTAGACTCTCCATACCATTGTGACTAATGGTGCTGGGGCTCGTTTGTGCTGATGCTGAAGTTAAGGCAGGACGTGGGCTGGTGAGATTTTACAGTACGGGTGAGCAGAGGTGGGGGGGCATTGCAAATAAGGAAATTGTATAGGTATTTTGGGGGTCATTTTGAGTACACTTAAGGATTATTTTTGCTTGCATGGGTAAAAAGTTGTAAAATGCAATGCAAAAAAAAATTATTATCTAACTAAGTTTTGATTTGAATTGAACAGATTTCACTTTACAAGTAAAATGATCTACCAGTGCAATAAGTATGTTTTTCTTAATTGCTATTGATATAATTTTGTTGCTTATTTTAAGTACAAAAAATATTGTTTTTCTTATCTTCAGTGTAATTAAGTTTGTTTTCCTATTTCAATTTTTAATTTTACTTGTCATGTGAAATGTTCTTAAAGGTGCATTGTGTAACTTGTCTGGTGCAAGGTCCATCAAATGTTAGTGCTTCGTCTGGAATGTTTCACAGTATGGTATTAAAGGGACAGTTTGGAATTTTGGACATAGGGCCTCTTTGTCTTGTTAGCAAATGTTGGAGACGTGTGGACACACTTTTTAAAATATTCCATCCAGTCCTTGTATTTGCAGAGGTCACTGGTGCTAGGCTAGTGCATGTCAATGGCCATAGTTAGCCTGCCACTAAAAACATTCTTACCCACTCCACAAAGCATCTGAAGCAAAACAATTATAATGCCATACTGAATGTCTGTGTTGATATCATAATTTTTGAAGTAATTGAAGGATTTATGTCTGAGTAGCAGCAGCAAGTTGTACTTCCTGATAGAAAGCTTGGCAGAGGCGGACTGATATATGAAAAAATAGTCCCTCAACATGCGACGATTCACACAATGCAAGGTTAGTTTTATTTCAAACATTATTCTGTTAACACAGACGTTTACACCGATAGTCTGGTGAAATAATAGATTTGCTTCGGGTGCTTTGTGGAGTGGGTAAGATTGTTTTTAGTGGCAGGCTAACTATGGCCATTGACTTGCACTAGCCTAGCACCAGCGACCTCTGCAAATACAAGGACTGGATGAAATTTTTTAAAAGTGTCTCCATACGTTTCCAACTCTGGCTCACTAGAAAATGAGGTCTTATGTCCAAAATTCTGAACTGTCCCCTTAAACTTTTCCATCTTCACGGAGACCAAACCAGACCAAATTACAGGTTAGATCTGTGAAGAGGCAATCACACACAGTAAGAATGCCTGTTTTCTAGGTGTTTTGGACTGATAAAATCAACCGTAATTTAATAAATAAAAAAGGTAGAGCTGTTTAATGTCATACTATGCAACATTCAAGGCAGAGCAATGACATCTCCGTAGAAACAAGCAGGTGACGTACCCCCAGCCAAAAAGTTACATAGTGCACCTTTAATTCAAGTAACTTTAACTTGTGTGTGTCTAAGCAGCTTTATTAAAAACACACTACCTGTAATATTTCTTGTAGGACATGGTTTTCTGGGTTTCATGGATATCATACATTTTCAAGTCAAAATTAATTTAATATGAAATAAAACAGCAATGTATAAATGTAAAGGTTCCTTCAGACTGAAAGCAAATTAACTGTCTCCAACCTGTGTTTTGTAATCTTGTTAAAAATACATCTCTGCATTGAACACCTCCTCGCAGAAATGTTATTGTTGCCATACACTGCTACATCTATCTTTATGATTGTTCCAGACAACTCCTGTTATAAATACTGATCTATTTTAAAATCACTATTTATTTATACAGGCACAAAAACATGACCCCTCTGCATGTTTGTGAGACGTATTTCATACCATAAGTAGTAGTAGGGCTCATTACTTTAGTAAGAGGGTAAATGCCCCTTGGCCTTTCCCACCTACAGTGTGCCAGCTGCAGGAGGCAAATTGGTCTCTGGAGATAGAGCTGTGAGTCAGTGCGTGTTAGACGGAGAGATAAAGATTGGCAGTGAAGCTACAAAAATGCTCAGTTCTCATAAACAAATAAATGAACTTGCTAATGAAGAGGAGACTCCATTCACGCTGTATGGAAATGTCACAAGATGGTATTTGTTTTGTGTTAAATCTAATCCAGTAAAGTTTTGTGTTTGGAAGCGAAGTGGCTGACTCCCCTTAACCTTATTTGTGAGCAGGACAATTCTGGAATAGACTAGTGGTTTGGAGGTTGTATGTAGCATTGTTGGATTTTGTTTTATTTGCTTGGTTTTATTATTACTATAATCAACTATATCTGAATCTGGTCCCCCCGGAGGAGCTGGAGGACATGTCTGGGGTAAAGGAAGTCTGGGAGTCCCTGCTTAGACTGCTGCCCCTGCGACCGGGCCCCAGATAAGCAGAAGAAAATGGATGGATGGAACTATATCTGAAATAAAAGTGACTTTTACAGTTTGAAATGACTGAACATTTCAGCTGAATAAAAAACAATTTTCTTTCTATTTGATTATGATCCATACACATAACTAATTTTATATTCCTCACAGTGTAACTAAAGACATGTGTTGCTTCTGAGAATTTCACTTAAAATTCACTGCAATTGGTTAAATCCAATCAGAGCATGAAAGGGGCTGACACGGAGGAATTGATGGGAAAAATGTCTGTTGAAATATAGAATACAGAAATATCAAAAATGCAAACCAAAATGCAAAATCGTCACATGGATGAGATCATGATATCGATTTTTAACACCAGATCACTCAGCCTTACCCCTTTTCATCCATGACTACTACATATAGCTCAGAACCAGCCTGAATGTAGCCTATATTCTTCTCTCACTATGGCTCCATGTGTGTAGCTCGGCCATGGACTTTTCGTTTGTATTTCTTCACAGTTAACTTCAGGTCTCAGTCATTTTTGCGCAGGCCAGCGTCAAGGTCAGAAACTCCATCTGAGTGAACAGAAAGCGCTGTATTTAGGGAAACTAACAAAGAAACCCCAGTGAAAGAGAAGAGTTTGACCAAAAAAGCGAAGTTTTTTAGATGTGTGTGTCACTGAGACCTTCAACACACAGGTGGCTACAGAAAAGCCAAAAGTTTACCCGGAAATTGCACACATATCTGACATGGAGATACAAAGCTCTGAAGCCCAAGCGGTCACATGTGTTTGAGTCTTTGTGAGAGATGAAAGGTAGGTGCAGACACACAAAGGACAGCACAAATAAATACTCACCCACTGGGCTACACACACCCCCCCACACACACACACCCACACACCCACCTACACACACACACACACACATACATGCATACACACACATGTCACCCATAGACAGGAGCTCTGGCTTCCAACAGAGAGGGAGGGAGCGTGCAGGCTGGGAGAGAGACAGAGAGCTGGGTGGATGAGGTTTACATCGATCATGGGACAGTTCACATGACTCCAAATGATTAAAACAAAGCACAAAGAAAATATAAAGAGAATTGCAAATGAACATTTTATTCTGTCAACTGGACAAAAGTTTTTAATGTAGCTTCTTCAGTTCTGACAGTAAATCGGTAAGTCACTGCCATAAATATCTGTCTGAAGGAAGAAGATGATAACTAACACATTATAATTAACAGTATATGTTAATAGGTGTTAGATCACCCATTAGAGACAGCAGGAATGATAATGCAGAATATGAGTCAGGTGACATATTGTGGTAATGTGTGTTAGCTTCACTGTGGTCAGCCCCTCCCTTCAGATAGACTGTTAAAGGCAGTTACTTGTAGAGCCCTGTCAGAACTGAAGAGGCTACTTACTCTTCAAATTTATGTCCAGTTGACTTCAGCTTTCTTTTGTGATGAAACCTACTAGCCTGATTCATCAGCCGATTTCACTTTGTGGAAACCGTATGACCTTGCAGCATTAGAATTTGTTTGCTCGACAGTAGGTGGGTACTTTTTTATTTAACCAATTGCTGCTATTTGGTCATGACATATGTAATGCACTGCTAACGGGACTAACTGGTATATTAAGTTTTTCCCAAATCCCGTAGGAAGAAGGGCAATAACATCTTTCCCCTTAATAAAATTCACCAAACATTCTTGTTCTGGCTTCAAATCCTCAATCTCGAGAATCATTGCCAACACAGAATGTGTGGCTCTTCGGTGATTGGCTGGTACGCTGTCTACATCTTCCGAGGTTCTTGCAAACCATCTAGTGTATTCTGATTCCTGACCTAGTCGCTGGAGAGAAATGAAATTGAGGGGAGGCACTAGGTGGCGCTAACCTGGCTAGGAACCTACCTGGACAAATGAAGAATTCCACAGACATTTTGAAAAAGAAAACTCAATATACATCATGCTTAGTTCCTCAATTATTATAATCAAAAAGCTAAGGATAGACACTCCAAACAAGATGTTGGTACAGATTAACACACTGAATAGCATTTAATCCCAACTGTGTACTAGGAAGCTTCAGTGAATTATAAAGATAAACATATTACATAATGCTAAACACATGAACATGAGCTCTGTAATAGCTGACTAAAATAATAAATAAATAAATACAATCCGCATTGCTGATCTACACAAGCCTTCCTTGCATTTCGCCTGTTTTTGCAACTAATGTACTATTTAATTCACAGCATTTAGTGAGCAAGTTTATGAATAAATGTTACTAAAATGAGCCAATCTCCTCTCTTTGGCATTGCTTATATGATTGGGTTGGTGCTGTTTGCATGCAGCTTAAAGACATTAAGTGATTTGCAATAGTAAATGTGATATACTCGCTCTCCCTGGTTGTAATTAGCAGTGGGTGGCTGGAAATGCACTCATACTATGGTGAATGTAACATGGCATTAACAGCATTAGCGTGTGCGCAGAAAGGAGACTGTTATAGCAGGTTTTTCCAATTCTACCCCGTGCACTTTTTAATGAGATTTGGAGCTTGTAATCTGCCACGCACTTCTCCAGCTCTGTCACCTCTTCATAATTTCTGAGCTGTTTTAGTCAATTCCGTATTTTACTATTTCCACATTGCATCATAAGACGGGAAGTAAAGAGACTGTACTTTCTATTTTAAAGTTTGAAAGTTTGGAAAAATTCTAATTGCTGCAGCATTTTTACCAAATTATATGCTGTAAAGCCACTAGAGAGTATAACTAACACACAGTAACACAGTAATATTATTATTAGTATGAGTAATATATGTTTTGTAATTAAAAGTGCACTGTGTCACTTTTTGGTTGGGGATCCATCACCTGCTTGTTTCTATGGATATGCCATTGCTCTACCTGGAATGTTCCACAGTATGACATTAAACAGCTCTACATTTATTAAATTGAATGTGCTTTTATAGCTCAAAAATAGTTAGAAAACACAGAGTATTTGACTATGAGTGGGGTTGCTTCTCCACACATCTTGCCTGTAACTTGGTCTGGTTTGGTCATCATGAAGACAGAAAATGTAAGATAGAGGTAGAGCTTTAATGCCATACTGTGAAAAATTCCAGGCAAAGCAATAACATCTCCATGGAAACAAACATTTGATGGACCCTCCACCACAAAAGTTACACAATGCACCTTTAACTAAAATGCTGCTATTTTTGCTCCACACTGGAATACAAAGTCTGTTGTTCCCAAGCCTCAAGATCTTAAACACCCAGAATTGTCCCCGCCTCCTAATATATCAGTGTATATTAGAGGGGGGCCCATGGTCGACTTCTTGTCCGGGGTACCCACATTTCTGCGGACTGGTCTGTTCCATACAGTTGGTCAAACCGTAGTCACCACATTTACAGGAGCATCATCTGACAGAAGTGAAATGGAAACACCAAATTGCTATTTTCACTCAGATGAACACAATCAGCTCTCTGGTGCAGCGATTTAAAGGACAAATATTTGACAACTTGTGTCCAGCAAGTGAACTGGTGTGTGTCTTGCTAAAATGCAAATGAAGCATCGCACTGTTTATGAGTATTCATCCGGGCCATTTACCATGCTCAGCCTTTGTTACAGGCCTGTATACGGAGGCCCTTATTCCCCAGTGCACGCTCACTCTCATATCTCCAAACTTTTACTGGCGCCTCGTCCTTGGTGCATCTCATAAAAGCAGGCGGAGGAAGGCGGCGTAGTTAGAGGCAGTAAAACGCAGACTATGAAATGCATGCGAAGTCACAACAGATGGCTACAGAGCTACGTCCTCCGCCCAATATGACACTGCTAAGGACACTGTGAGCGTACGCACACATCACACACAGGCCATGGGATCTTGTTAAAGGGAAGGCTGCATATTGAAGACTATGCACAGCAGCTGCTTACTGGTGCTGTAAAACTGGAGAATAGAATAACATCAAATGAGTGGAGCAGACAGACCAGTAGGGGGCAGAATTAACCCATGAGGGGAATATGCTAGACCAGTGATGTCTACTAATAATTGAATGAGACCCTTACAAACCACAGTAATCTTGAATCAATTTACTAATCCACACAGACAAAGGTATGGAAGAGAAAAGGCAGATGTCTCTTGAAATTTTAATAATCTTAATGAAAAAGCATGTATGAGCTTCAATCAATAAGCATTATCTTACCACCCTCTCTACCCAACTGCTTAAAATGTATATTGTAGAATAACTAGCCTACTGATTAAGATGAGTCCAGTAGGGGGCAGAATTACCACAGACAAGTAAGAAAATCCAAATTATAGCGGCGCCTGGCTGCATAACAAGAAGGCCTTAAGCTGCAAAGAATGTCAACCCTCATGGTCAAATAGTTATAGTGTAGGTTACCACATCCTCTTCTGATCAGACACACAAGGATGCTATATCTCATGTGGATACTGTTGCTATGGAAACCTCCTCCCGGATCAAGCAAATAAGTTATTTTCAGTGAGTAAGGACGAATAGGACTTCTCAAATGGTGGTACTAGTACAAATGATGGCATTTTGTCTACTTGTTGTGTACTCAGGAGTCTGGGTTTAGGAGTTTAGTTTCGAGGCATTTTTAGGTATTTTTGTCTTCCTTGTTTTTCCATATGCCTTGTTTACACTCAAGGCAGGTTCTTTGTGTATTTTGTGCAGTTTGCTTGCTCATTTTATTTGTTGGTGCAATGATACAAAAAATAGACTTGTGTTACCTACAAACCACTACAGACCAATGCTCCGAAGCTATAGCTGAAGAAAGAAGAAGCTATTGATGTGAATATATTTGGAATTCTTGCAGGACTTGACTCACATCAGGAAAAAACTCGTCTTATAGTCCTGCATCAGAGTGGTTAAGATCCTGTTTAGTCTGTTTAGCCCTTGCTTTGTGTAGACCTATAGTTTTGTCTCGTCTAAGGACGTGATTTGTTTAGTAGCCAGTTACATTTTACTCAAACATTTTCTGTTGTGGTGATCCCTTTTCGAATCTCTAACACTGCGAGAAAAGGCAGGAGCGCGCTTGTATATTGTCCAATTGATCAGGCACCCTAATTGTTCCTCCGGAGGCCGCATGTCCAAAATAAAACAGAAGAAGAAGACAGGCTGAAATGGCACAACAAGCCCTCTCCACTTAATTATCGTGAGTGAATAAGCCCAAGCCATTGTCAGGAATATGCACTGGTACCTAATGGTTTTGGAGACAATGAAAGCCCCTTAATGGCCCTGTCTATTCTCAAGTGCCAAAGATGCAGACAGATGAGCAACAGCACTTAGTGAAGGTTGGAGGTCTGCGCTTCAGATGCCGTAAAAGGGTTTCTCAAATGAAGTACAATTAAATAATTACAGAGCATACAGGCCGATGTTGACATGCTAAAGGATAAGTATAACCACAAAAAGTACAGCTGTATGCTTAAGTAACACAAAGAAATATATGAGCATGTATAATTAAAGGATTTATACGATGTCAAATTGACTCTTTTGAGCTTTAAAGGTGCACAATGTAACTTTTCGATTGTAACTGCTTTGTTTGGAATGTTCCACAGTATGACATTAAACAGCTCTATCTAACATTTACTCAATTACAGCTGTTTCTATAGCTCAAAAAATACCTAGAAAAACAGGCATTCTGACTGTGAGTGATTGCCTCTCTACAGATCTGACCTGTAACCTGGTCTCCATGAAAATACAAAGTACTATAATAATAATACTATACTGTGAAACTATCCAGACAGATCTCCATGGAGAAAAAGATTTGACAGACCCTCCACCAGAAAAGTTTCATAATGCACCTTTAAGACATGTTCTAATATTGTTATCTCCTCAGAAACATACCTGGAGCTGTGTTTTGTTTCATTCACACATATGAACATTGAGTAACTCTGTATAATTAATCTGTTTACATCTCCAAAGCTCAAAATGCTCTGTTCCACCTTGTGATGTCATGTAATGGTAGTTTTCAAGTTAACAGCTACCTTTAATCTTTTTGTTTAGTAGAGATAGCAATTCCAGGGCTGAAATGATCCAAATTAAAAACACACTGAAGCACTTCTTGTATTACCACATGGCATCACAAGGTGGATATGTAGAGTTTGTGAGTTAAACATGTGTGAATGAAACAAAACACAACTCCAGGTATGTTTCTGATGAGTTAACAGCACTTTAGCTATGTATACTGGATCATATGAATGCAAAAAATGGTTGATGAATGATTGTGAACTCACATTTAAAACCACTACACACAAAAATAACTGCAGTATTATATATTGCCAATGACAAATGAGGAGGAAAATATATTACACATTACATGAGTTGCTGTTAGAGGTGACATCTCACATTTGGTGCAAACAATATAACCAAAAAAACATGTTACCAAATTTGGTCAAAGAAACACTCCCACACTAACCAGTGCAAAAAGGTATTTCTGTGGTGTTGTTTAACAAATTTAACACCTTATCAGTCCGGCATGTTTACCCTATAGCTACTTTGAGCTTGAAGTGAGACAAAAAGGACAACAGGCATTTTTCTATGTACTGGCAGAGTTTGTTAAATAGGTGGTATTGCAATTCTATGGGGTATCAATTGCTGACACATAACACATTTATGGATGGGACAGGATGGCAACACAACATTTTGCACACTCACTCTCATGAGTTTTTTTCCCCCTGTACCTTACCAGTTGCTTTGGTGGAAAAAAGGGTTAAATGTTAGCGACGTTAACATTTTGAGAAGCCATAGTTCCAAAAAGCAATGCTAGAATGACAACAAAAATAGCTAAAAAATTGTAAGTCCTAAAATTGTGAACTGAACTACACAATTTAGTTATGTGTCTTTCTTGTGGATACAGTCTTGAGTCTCATCCCACCCTTATTAGATCACCGTGTTACCTTTGGTTGAAAATGCTATATTTACAAATTAAAATTAGTTACAGTTTTTCATGTCTGGCGCTTTGTCTCTTTGCCTCTTGTTGTTTTAGGTGAGGGCTGCGCAGGGAGGGGCCGTGTGGTGGGAGCACGGGGACCTCTGCAGAGAGCTTCCTGGTTACGTAAGGCTTGTGGGCTGAGTCCAGTACCTAAAGGAGGGTTTGAATAGTGCCTGTTAGAGACCACAAAATCACTTAAACATGCATGAATGATTCTGAAAACCACTTCAGGCATATTTTTGGTAGGAACATGGTAGAAAGCTCAAAAAAGTAGATTTAGCTCAATACTCCCCTTTTAGTTGCCCTTGCTTTCTGCTATCTGAAGAATATTTAATTTGACATTATTAATTTGACAACAGTTACTGGGGTACCACAGCTGGTTTTCTGTACCCAAAATGTAAAAAGTGTCAGAGTTTGTGATTAAAGTAAAAAAAAAAAAAAGATATTCTCTGTAATGGAGTAGACTGGATCTTCCCTTCTCGCCTGAGGTTAGAAGAGAGAGACAGACCATTTGGAGGTGCTGTATTGAATGTAAGATCTTTAGTGAATAGAAGGAAAAGGCGGGGAGTCTGTGTGGACATCCATTTTGTGCTCCAAGACCTCAATTATCCATTATTACCTGCATTTGATTACAACTCTGCACCCTCTCCCCCCAAGGCTCACTAACTCACAAGGAGCAGAGAGAGTGGAGGAAAAGATGAATGAGCTGCAATTCTGGTCTCTGATTTGGAATTGTTTTGATTTCTGCAGATTTTCAGATTCACTTTTTTACTGAAATTGGTGAAGACATTTGAAGTAGGTACAGAGAAAATGTTTTAATGAGATGAGAAATCAGTTGAGTGTATCTGAAATGAGTAAACACAAATTTCAATATGTTTTCATTGGTAAACAAAAAGCCAAGCCAAAAAATGTATATATTACTTCAGATTTTTTTTGTGTGCAAATTCTGTACTTTTAAATGTTAGGAATTTCAGTCCTTATTTCTTTGAATGTTAACAAATTTGCATAGGCTTTTTTGTTGTCTGAGATATGTCAGTAAAGGAAATATCAATTACTTTTGGTTTGTAAAAGGATGATATAATCCAAGGCACTCTGTTTTGGGTCTGCGTTGAGGTCGATGTGCCGCAAAGTAATTCACCAACACAATGCTAGGAAGCTAGGATTTAAACCTGGCATTAGTGCAAAGTTTAACATGAACCATCTCCAACGTGATAAAAGCACAGAACAGACTCACCATCATCAGCACATCCTCTGTCACAGGAAGAACACTCATATTCCACTGAGTCATGTCCTTTAGTCTGACAGAAACTGACCGCATCAGTAGCACAAGGAGCGAGCTGGTTTTTTTCAGCGCTTATAGTTTATACAAATTAGCCATGTAGTTTTAAGTTTCGTCTCTGTAAAATGTAAACAAATGTGCACAAACGGTCCGCTGTCAAATCACCGGTGCAGGACTCTGGTATAATACAAGTTTGTGTGATATTTGCAAATGTTCATGTGTACTAAAACTTGATTTGAAAAAAAATTGTGGATGAAAAATCAAAATTGCAGTATCTGCCAGAAAAATCGCAATACAATTTTTTCTTGAAATCGTTTAGTCCTATACGAAGCTGATTCAAACTACACTGTATATGTGAGAGCAATTGACAGGCACAGTTAATAGTGCTGTAATAGAATTGTTACAGATTAGAAAACATCACCCGTCTCATATTTTGCATTATTTTGTGTAAAAGACATTTTATTTTTTACACACTGACCATGTACATCACATTAATGTGTGTGTGTCTGTGTTGTGTTTGTGTGTATGAACATCGACGTGTATTGTACTGTGTTCTGTATTTTGTATGTATGTATACCAAAAGATTTAAGTACGTATTCTTTCCTGCACTCATAAAAGATGGGTTTTGTGTTTTTTTCTGTACATAATTGTGCCATCTTGTATCCTGTTCTATATGTTAATAGGGTTAGGCAAGATGAGTGTTAAAACTTCAGCCTAAACCCCTTCGGTCTGTAGAATAAGTTTAGTGATATGCATAATATACCACATTTTTTGTGTTAAATCATTGTGATATAATGTATGATTATCTTAGCTAACTAATTAACTAATGTGCACAAGAAACAAATGAGAATTTAGACAGGAGATATGCTGGGGGTGCACGCAGGCAGGTTAAAGCGACTCGTTGGGGCCTCGCAGGTCGTAATTGTAAAGTGTGTCCTGGCGTGAATAGTGTGGTCATAGATGTGCCTCTTGTATTTCAGTGCATACAGCAAAAAAATTGAAGAAAACCCACTCTCTGAAGCCTCTTTATCCGACCACAAGTGCTACATATGTAAGAGTTTGCACACATTAGGAATACAGTGGCAGATTCCTTACATGAGAAATATACATAGCCTATATACAGTACATACCAATTACAGTATAAACGGCATTTCAAATACCACATACTTTCAGAATACAAAAAAAGCAAAGCCCTGATGAGTGAAAACACTAGAGTCTGGACAGGCTCGAGTTGAGGAAAATCATTCACTTCACGAGAGGTCGATTTCTTCATTAATTATTTTTGCACATTTTGTATTCTACAGTCTTTCTTCAAACACTATTTTCCTCTTTACAGTATCTTCTCAATTTTCACCCGCGAGTCAACATAAACCCAGACTATAAATCTGTTGAACATAAAGGTGGTTCAGTTAAGGCTGTTTCAAGGTCTTTCACTAAATACTTTAATCACACATAATGTTTCCTTTCACCACACGCTCTCTTTGAAAGCTCTCATTTATTGCATGTCTCCAGACACTTAAAATCTATTTACCTGATCAATATGGAGTGCCTCTGTGCTTGGCCACTGTCGGAGCAGCCTACACATCTGCACTCGCCCACACAATAACAAACGCGATAGCAAAAGCAGCACTGTGAGCTTCAAGTGAATGAGATTAGCTAATGGTTTGGAAGTGTTAGATTTTGTGCATAAGAAAAAGGAAGGAAAGGAAGACAATCTTACTCCATGTTGTTTTTGTGCTTTTGTTGCTGGTTTACTCAAAATGTAAAATCACACTGAGAACTTTAAAGGGCCTATATTACATTATTTTCTGATGAATATTACAACATTTCCTCATCCAAACATACCTGGAGTTGTGTTTTGTTTCATTCAGACTCTCTGTTCCACCTTGTGATGTCATGTGATGTGGTAATACAGGAAGTGCTCCACTGTGTGCACAATTATTATGCAAATGAGTATTTTGAACATATCATGATTTTTATGCATATTCTCCAACTCCAAGCTGTATAAACTTGAATTCTTATTGGTTTTAAGCATATTCGGTGTATTTGTCTATTGAGGGAGGGTGTGGCCTAAGGAGATCAACACCCTGTATCAAGGTGTGCAGAATTATTTGGCAGCTTCTTTTCCTCAGGCAAAATGTCTTTCAGAGAGATGCAGCACTCTTGAAATTGGGGCGTGATCACAGAACTATCAAAAATGTTGTTGCAAATAGTCAACAGTTTCGCAAGAAATGTGTTGAGAGAAAAAAAAAATTAACCACAAGAGATTTGAGAAGAATCAAACATTATCCTCCAGTGCTGTCATATTCCAGAAATGCAACCCACCTGGAGTGCTCAGAAGTACAAGGTGTTCAGTGCTCTGAGACATGGCTAAGGTAAGGAAACCCACCACTGAACAAGAAACATACGCTGAAACGTCAAGAGTGGGCCAAAAAAATATCCGAAGACAGATCTTTCAAAGATTTTATAGACTGATGAGATGAGAGTGACTCTTGATGGACCAGATGGATGGTCCCATGGCTGGATCAGTAATGGGCACAGAGCTTCACTTCAACACCGATGCCAGCAAGATGGAGGTAGGGTACTGGTGTGGGCTAGTATTATTAAAGATGAGCTTGTTGGACCTTTTCAGGTTGAAGATGGACTCAAAATGAACTCCAAAACCTACTGCCAGTTTTAGAAGACACTTTCTTCAAGCAGTCGTACAGGAAAAAGTCTGCATCTATCAAGAGGATCTGGATTTTTATGCAGGACAATGCTCCAATGCATGTATCAAAGTACTCCACAGTGTGGCTAGCCTGTAAAGCAGGGCTCACTAACTGGCAGACCGCGGTCCAAGTCTGGACCCAGACGGACCAGACAGCATTGGTCAGATAGGTCCAGAGGCTCCGTCCTCCATGTGTTGGTTCCAGACGGGGGCGAGCAAGACCAGTTCCAAGGTGGTGCAAACCAGCCAAACAGAAGTGCTAATATATATCTTGTTCTGAGTGGTTTGTCCTCCGCACACTTGGTTCTTCCGGGGGAAAGCGCTTCTCAGGCTGAGGTACCTAGCACCAATCCCCGCTTCAGCTCATCTGAGCCTGGTCTAAACCAGAGCTGCTCCAGCTGGTTCAGGACAATGGTTTGGATCTAGTCCTGTAGCGTTTCTCACACTAGGCTTCTTACACTAATTTGAATCAATTGAATAGGGCCTATTCAGTTTAGAGTCTAAACTTCACAGCACTGTATTAATGGACCAAGGAACATACAATCCAATCATGTGCGAGTTAAGCCCCCCACGTGATGCTACTTAGCCAATCAAATCTGTGCATTCAACTCTGAATGCAGACACAGACAGAGGAAAGAGGTTTTTAGATATCTCCTGAAAAATATATTGAGTTAAGTCAATATGTGAAAGATAAAGAAGAAAAGGGAAACTCAAGCTGCTTTTTTTCCCCTAAAATTAACCACTTTGTTTTATGATGCACAATTTAGCCATTGTATTTATTTTTAAACTGTAGCCCTATATCTAATGTAGGCCTACTATGTTTTTCAGTGTTAACAATACATTTTGTTGAAATGTTTTTAACTTGTATTTTCGTTGATTTGATATTCTATTGTTCATACATTCAGACACTGATAAAACTAGGCTACTTCTGTATCATAATCAAAACGCCAATTAGACATTATGATGTTCTGTACCTCTGCTTTAGGAGATTTTCTCTAACTGGATTTTGAAATTTTTGGTGAAGGAAAACAGTACACCTCTCTGAACAGCTTCTGGGAGGCTGTGGTTGCTGCTGCACAAAAAGTTGATAGTCAACAGATCAAGAAAATGACAGACTCCACAAATGGAAGGCTTATGACAATTATTGTGCAACATAGGACCTTTAAGTGAACTTGTCTTGCGTTAAGATGGGTGCCCACTGCACATTTTGACCATCTGCCATCAATCAAAGATTACTGATGTGGGGAAAATCTTGAGTTATAGTGGGGTTTTAGGTCTCAGTGAAACAGGTACAAAGCTTAGAACTTAGAACTGTTGTATGACAAAAGCATGAGCTGCACTTGAAGCATGTTTGAGTTTGTAATCTTGGTTGCAGAGTGCAGAGCCAGGCTGGCTCCACCTAGTGCCTCTGCTCAGTTTAAATTCTCTCCATCAACTAGGTCAGGAATCAGAATACACTAGAAGGTTCGCAAAAACCCCAGAAGTGCAAGTTTGGACACCAGCCAATCAGCGAAGAGCCATACATTCTGTGTTGTCAACGATTCTCAATATTGAGGATTTAAAGCTGGAACTAAGAATGTTTGGTGAATTTTATCAAGGGGAAAGACGTTACTGCCCTTCTTCCTGTGGGATTTGGGAAAAGCTTAATATACCGGTTAGCCCCGTTAGTGGTGCATTACATACATCACGACCAAATAGCAGCGACTGGTTAAATGATAAAAAGTACCTACCTACCGTCAAGCGAATGAATTCTAACACTGCGAGGTCAGGTGGTTTCTACAAAGTGAAACTGGCTGATGAATCAGGCTAGCAGAGTGCGCCCTCCCCTCGCTCCCTCAGTCTGTGCCAACACAAGTGCTCTGTCAAAGTAACAGCAGATCTCATCATAATCATAATAATTCCAATTTCCCTTTTATTATTTACTCACTTCTACAAATGCAAAATCACCACTAGGATGTAGCACTAGCTTCAGCCTACCAGTGCTGACTGTGTGAATGTTGTGTGATATCCATAAATCTTATAAGACTAGAAAAAGTACTGTGCACAGTTGCTTTTAGTGTGGTTTTTAAATATGCTTTTGGGCACTTTTGTAGGTTTGGTAATAATAAATGGACTGGTGTCAAATAAGGCATAATTATTAATGTATATAGAAAATGTATATAGAAATATAGAAATACAAATATCTCTCAGCTATATATAAGAGGTCGTGATGAGAAACAGTGCAAAGATTTAATAGTGATTGACATGACAGGATTATTTATTCCATAATGGTGACTTGTTGTACAGTTGGAGTATGATATGAATGTAGTTCTGAATCTCTCACTGTTTGAGTGGAGCTGTAGGAGCCTGTTGGAGAATGAGCTCCTCTGTCCCTCTATAGTCTGGTGCAGTGGGTGAGCGGGAGTGTCCATGATGGAGAGCAGTTTGTCCAGTGTCCTCCAGTCCCTCACTGTGACAAATGTCTCCAACTCACAGCTGATCATGTGGCCATCTTCACGTATCAGTTTGTTTATCAAAAAAGTACTTGAAAATACTACTACTATTCCTTCGAACAACTTGACTATACTACCACCAAAGATGACTACTACTACTACTACTACCATTGTAAACATTCTTGTCTTGACACCTCACAGTCTTGTCAACTTCCACTTCAGTATAGTCAATGACTACTTGACCTTTTTGTGTTACTCAAAGAGGTTGTCATTTACCATTGGATTCGGCACTGTATTTAGTTTTAATAATTTTAAAGCTACTTAATCAATCCTAGTGCTTTTCCTAATTATGCAGCACAGCCTGAATCAACTGCAGACTTCTTGACGTGCTCAGTTCTGTTCATTTCATCTGCCTTTAATTCATACACTGTCTAATTGTGATTAACAGCTCCCCAGTATTGCGCCACTCGCTTCCGTGTAGATAACATCAGTGGTAGTAATTCTAATGTAACAGGCAGTTTAGCAAGAGTATTAATTTTAATTAAAACTCAATCTCTGTATGCAAGACTGATTGCACTGCACACTCTGGGCGCCTGCAACGTTGAAACGTCCAAACACAGACTGGAGATGTGAGGGAGAAAGAAGCACCTTAAGGCAATGTCTTTATCTTTCTTCTTTAAAATACATTTGGGAGAGACTTTTTTTCAAACAAGAATAATGAACACTGATCAGGCTCTCTCCGGATAGATTTTAGATTTATAACTGTACTTAGCAGTGAAATGGACTGAATGGGTTTGAAAGCATGATGAGTAGGATTTGAGAGAGTCTGATGAGGGTCAAGATGTTTATTTACTCAGTATTTTACCAGGTCAGTTGAGAACACTCTCCAGCCATTTATTCTTTTTTCTACATCAAGCTTTCTGCTGATCCAATCACAACTACTGTGCAACTGAGTTTTTGTATTTGTATTACTATATTTCTATATTTTATTTTTACTTGTACATACATAATTATGCCTTATTGACACCATTCTCTATTTTTGCTACCTATTTTTAATTTATTATCACCATTTATATTTTTGCCCTTTGTTATTATATTACATTGTGATGTGTAAGTCCAATAATTTCCCAATAAAGCTTGTCTAATTCTAAGTCTAATTTAACAGAGAAAGATCTGGTAATACTCTGAAAACCCCAGTGTGTTAAAGACAAGTAGTCATAATGCTGTGGCTGATCTGCGCCAGGCGATGAAGTGTCTGTATAAAAGAGAGACCAAAGGCTCCTTGCTCTGCCTGTTGGGATTTAATTAAAGAAGCCTAAGTGATAGTGGGATGACTTGCACCCTACAGTCTGTGCTTTACGCATCTCTCCTCCTCCATTATATTTCATTAATAAGACATCGCCTTAAGAGGGCGTCGAGAAGAGGCAGAGACGGATGAGAAATGAAAGGAGAGGAAGGATACATGCAAATACTTCATAAACAAAAACATGACAAAATGAGCACTTGATAGTGGGTTGCATCATGAGCAGCTCGACTTTCCTTAAGGGGAGTAATCAGGAAATGCTAAATGATCCTGATTCTGAATTTCAAACACGCGTCTCTCTTCACAACAGCATGCCTTTGTGTTTTCAGTCTAGAGTAAGAGATCTTGATGGTGTAAATTGGGTTTAAATATCGATCATTTTGGCTAATGTAATTTGAGATATCCTGCTGAAGAAATATAATTAGTGATACACACACAAGTTGTGAGCACACAAGGCTTTTTAAGTGGAGCTCTCTCCACACGCACTGTACGCAATATCCTACCACACTACAGCGAGTGAGACAACCAGCTCATTTTGGGACAGGCCAATCACAGTCTCTAATCTGTAGCATGTGTTTCTCAAATGCGGAAGAGATTTCCTCTCAGATATCCTTGTAACACTCAGAAGAAAATATTTACAGACTTTACTGCTTTGCTTGTTGTTTCACAGAAATCTGTGCTATTTTAATAATACAGCAGTTCATATAGTGGTTTTTTGGACACTCAAAGATGCTTTACAGAGCATTATTCATTCCACACCTGGTGATAATAAGCTACTACTGTAGCCACAGCTGCTCTGGGGCAGACTGACAGAAGCGAGGCTACCAATCTGCGCCATCAGCCCCTCCGACCACCATCATCACTCACACACACACCACTTTCCTACTAGGCAATGAGGGTGAAGTGCCTTGCCTAAGGACACAATGACAGTTTTTTACGACTGGTGCCCCCTGTGGCACCTGATTTGCTGTCTTCCATCCAAGTACTAACCAGGCCCGGCCTTGCTTAGCTTCTGAGATCTGACGGGATCAGGCTTTGACAAGCCCGTATGGCATTTTCTTAGTGTCCTGTTACATTTTTTTTTTTACTTATACACCACCATGATTGTGTAAAGACAAATAGACCATGCAATCCTCTGATTTGTTTCTCCAATTGTCAGTCACACCCATCAGAAATTGGGGGGACAGGATACAGTCCAAAGTAAAGTATTTGCTTCGCTTGTTGTGTTAGCTGGTCAGCCTGGACCCATCATAGAATTGAACTTGAGAAGAACTCTGCATGTATAGAGGTTCAGGGTAACAGAAAAAAGATAAGTTTCATCTGTCTGAATTGATTAATTCATATAAAATTAGGTATTTGTTTCTTTTGGGCTTGTTTCAATAATACAAGGTCATCTTTCTCTGAGAGCACATCTTTCTGTGAGCATTGAGAGTTTCCACTGATCATCGAAAAACTCGCAAAATTCTGAGCATTTCTGCATTCCACTCGCATTGATATTAGCATTAACATCCAAAAAGACCAAAATAATGCATATGTCCACTTAATCCACAGCTGTCTTTACATTCCAGTTGGTGGCAACATAACACTGACACTGATATTTCATAGTTCTGTCAACGTGGAGAGGGTGAGGGTCTCTCCAGCCAATGACACACTGTTGCTCTATTATACGGACAAGAGCAGCCCAAATGAGATGAAGACATAAAACGGAGAGCGCTTTATAACAACAGGGCTACTTATCGCTCCCATCTCTCTCCTTCTCCCCATCTTGTCTCTGATTCAACCGCTCTATCTGTGTTGATTCCCCCGGACGCCTTAGTAATGAAGTTATCCCGCCGCACCGCTCACAGTCTGCAGACAGGAGCGCTGGTGGGAACATCAGTCGAATCAAAGACAACAAGAAAGACAGAAGAAGTGAAGGGGATGGGGAATTAGTGAAGGGACTTTGTGTGACAATTTGAAAGATTTGTAAATGTGTTTGTGATGGCTGAGTTCAAGGAAATTTTCAGTCTGACGCTGCTTGAAGTACATTTATGTGTTGCTACATAATTGCTAAAAATATGTTTAATTGAAGTTTAACTCTGAAACTCTCATGAGTGATCAGAGTACTAATACATGGGCAGTATCTTTTGAAAAACAGCTTGATGGATCCACAATTACTTGGACATATCTCACACCTTATAATATAACAACAGCGAGAAAATAAGTGGTATACTATTCAAAATACTTAAAAAAGCTAAGTATCTGTCAAATGTCCGTTTAATTTACATGTTAAAAATTTCAGTCACCATACATTTTTAGTTTGATAATTCCAGTTGTAGATAAAGCACATGACCTTAACCAGCCTGTGCAGATGTGTGATGTGTGTGCAGAAGACATAAACAGCAAAGTGGCGTTATTTCACTTCAACAAACAAGTCAATCACAAAAGCATGAAGTATCAGAGGAGGTGACAGCAGAAGAGGAGGTAATCATAAGCATGTCATTCACTGTGACACACTGTCCCTGCCCCACCCGGAGCTTTGGGCGGGTCAGAACACACTGAAGCTTCCTGTGGACTGGCTCAGACTCTGCCCTCCTGCCCTGTGTCCAACGGAAGAGAAGCTCACAGATGGGACAACAGAGCTCCCAGGACACAGCCAGGGCCTGCTCTGCTCTGGAGACCTCATAGTGTATGCACAAACTGCCACCAGTGACTTTTGCTCCAAATGTCTTTGACTGAAAACCAACACACTGACTCCAGAATCCTGACTTTTACCCCAGGCAGAGTCACAGAATGCCCCCATATTATGACAAACAGAAGCTATCAATATCTAAAAATGTAAGACATAGGTTTATATTCTACATATTATAACATGAGAATATTATTGGCCACAAACCCTGAATGTATTGTTTTACTTATAAAGATTGGTATGAGAATTATTTTGTAAAATATTTTGCATCATGAATATGAGCTCAAATGGCTTTGACCTAGAGCCCACTATCTGACTGCATTCCAAGATGGAAACTTCTGTCCCACGCAGAGAGTTGGAGAGAGCTGTGCACCCCACTGCCAGAGAAGGAGAGGGTGACACAGCAGGGCGCCCAATCAGAAGTGATTCTGACCTTGTTGAGTGAGTGCCAGTTAAGAGCTGTGGCCATGTGTGCCCCAACATCTGCCACTCACTATGCACAAATCTGCACAAGGATTTTCCTCCAACTGCTCATCTGGCTCCTCAAACACCTCCCACACCACATAAGGGAGCCTGTGCTGGTACTGACCCGGCAACCACACAGAATGGACTGGTGATTTACAGAATAACTCTAAAAAGGCTAGTGCTACTCTATGGAGACATGCATGCATTAAATCATTTACTGTGAACAGTGCACTGATGTTGTGAAGACCAAAGAAAAAGCATGGACCGTCTGGTCAAAGGTGACTTTCAACCTCTCACACATGGCCGTGTACTCGTACTTGTGTCCGGCATATACATAACACTCATATGTGTACTGCAGCTCTGCTCTGAGGACAGTACTGTACGAGAGTCATTTCCCACATAGCTTTGAGTTGGATATAGTTTAAGTGCAGTAGATTTTTAGTGGGACATTCATTAACCAACAAAGCAGGATCTGACCATATTAGACCCTCACAGTGAGACCCTCATGCTGGTGGGTCCGGTATGTAGTTTGAGTTTACTTGCAGAGAGCCTGTTACACAAAAGTACTGTGGTGTGTATTTGTCCACTGCAGTGTCCATAATAATATCCTTTCCGGTTCTTTCCACAGACGTCTCACCAGACCCATGGCTGCACTGAGAGGTCAGTGTCACTTAAAGACTTTTAAAGTATTGTGGACCCTGCATGAGTCCTGAAGACCACCATACACACAGTCAGTGTACACCAGGCATCAGACCTGACAATGTTATCCCAATAAAGAATTTACTTTTTGTGTTCAAGCTGTAGTAAAATTGACCTTGCTAAGTGATATATTTCTTTACCCATA
The DNA here is from genome assembly GCF_026225935.1 of Boleophthalmus pectinirostris. Classification (NCBI taxonomy): domain Eukaryota; kingdom Metazoa; phylum Chordata; class Actinopteri; order Gobiiformes; family Gobiidae; genus Boleophthalmus; species Boleophthalmus pectinirostris. Next base: position 25,230,644 of record NW_026571018.1, on the reverse strand, counting down.
ACAACAGATACTGTATATAATTTAAAGTGAGCAGTATTTAGTAACCCTCATTTACATGGGATGAGTATGTTAACAGGATACACAGTGTTTAGTGCTTTTCATTAGTGTGAGTTTGCACATACACACACACACACACACACACGCGCGCAAACACACAAGCAGACGTGAAGAGTGAGGAGTCAAAAGTGATTAAAGTCTTCCTAATTGCACTCTAAAAATGGCTCTTTGCTTTTGCACAAAGCCTTTTACTGTTATTGCTGAGAAAGCAACTTGTGCCCCAAGGTGTTTGATTGCCTTTCCCTTTATGTCTGCCTCTAAAAGCACTGAAACTAAACAGTTGTACAAAACGCTTGTTTTTAAGGCGGCCCCGGCCAAACAATGCAATTACTTGTAATGCTGCTTTGTAAAAACAACATCTTATCACAACATGAAACTTTCAGGGGTGAAAGGCAAGTGCTGGTGCAATTTAGAACTTTTTACGAAGTAAGCACAAACGTACTTGGAAGTCATCATAAAGAAAATGTTGTTAAAAAATGAACTTACACAATGATGAGGTTTTTAGACAGCAGAGGTGAGGTATAAGACAAACTGTCATAACTATTAATTCTTAACTGTTAATTAGGATTATTCATGAACATGTCCTGAATCTGAAGTGTTGGAAGCAAGAAAACTGGTCAGCAGTGATGATGAGAATGACAGACGACTTATTTTTACATAACTCGATTCTAAAGTACCTGTGATCTGTAAAGGCATTGACAACATCTTACCAGAAATGTAACTATTAAAATTCCGAAGATGATGGCAGTTTGTACAACCATTTCATACAGTATTCATAGACAGACTCCAGACAAAAGCCAGTGCACTCATTAAGTTATTTTTTTTCTTTTTTCATGCCAGATGCTCTTCCCATCACATCCATCTCCATTTGTTTGTGCTTTCAGCTGAAATAAGCGTGCGCTCACTTGCTAGATTACCAGCATTGTTTGTAATGACTTAACTGGTCATACACACAGGATCATGTTATTCTCTTTGAGGGTGTTACTTTGAAAGGTCTCAAGGCTGTAACACACCCAAAGTTGCCGTGACGATACTACAATGGTGCTGGATTGATCAAAATGGTAACTCTAAATTGTATAATGAGCGTGAGGTGATGGGATCTTGATGCAGTAAAGGAGATGAGGCAGCGTTTGATTTTCCACTTCCAGAGCTTATCACTGTATATCATCTGTTTCCTGACGTACCCTCTCACGTCAGACCATCGTCCTTACAGTGGGTCAGACAGACTCATCAGGACAAGGAGGAAGTAAAGCAGATACTGTAATCGTCTTCAAGTCATTAGACAATTCTCAGTATTACCATGAAAAGAACCGCTAACAGTTTCTGGTCATTGCACTCTACAAAAACTAAATTCTTGCCTAGTTAAAACTTGAATTAAGAAAATATTATATTGATTTGAGTTAATTTCCCAAGATAAGTAACATTATCTAACAGTGGAATCCGACTTTTTGTAGTCGAAATAAGAAAATACACCTGAAGGGGAAAAAAAAAAACTGGACTGAGAGAATACACACGATAATAAAAGTACTACAATGTTCAAAATGTCATTCTATTGTCTAAACAGTGGAGTTTTTTTTTTTTTTTACTATCATCATGGTATTGGAATCATTAATGAGTATCAAGTGTATTCATTAGTATCCAAAATAAAGTGAGTTTAAACTAGAAGGCTGACTACTAGATTTCTGCTTTGCATATTGATGTTTTATCCTTTGGCAATCTACCAATATGCATTAAGCTCTCCAGGCTGATTTGATCATAAAGAACATACTTATACTGGGCATTGTTCCAAAATCAGAACTGGGAGTGTCATGATAATTACTATATTGAGTTCAGTATTAGATGGAACAATAATTTTTCAGGTTCAATATTTATTTAGGGTTCTTTGTACTAGTACATTTTGTCATTTTTCTGTTCCACTTCTATCAGATTTGAGCTGTAGGGTTGAATAAATAACTTCTGTGACTCATTATAGTTACAAACTAGCAACTGATTTGTTTCATTCTGCTATCTATTTATTGCATTGTGTGTGTGTGTGTTTAGAATATTTTTGATGGATAATTCTACTTTAGGATTATTGTGACAGTTGCATAAATTAGTTTCAGTATTATTCTTTATTGTTTTCTTTATAATTTCTTCTGAAATTTATCATACTTCAAAATGTGTTGTGAGGCCATTGACTATTGATTTTGTTCATTATTGCTCTGGTTTGGACCTAGGCTAGTTTAAAGGTGCATTGAGTAACTTTTCTGGTAGGGGGTCCAGCACCTGCTTGTCACCATGGAGATGTTATTGTGTTACATGGAATGTTCCTATCCTGGTTCATCAGCCGGTTTCACTTCATGGAATCCATCTGACCTCACAACATGAGGATTTGTTCTCTTGACGGCTACTTTTTTAATTCAAGCAATTGCTGCTTTTTGGTTGTGACGTATGTAATGAGCCTCTAATGGGGCTAATTGGTATATTAAGCTTTTCCCAAATCCCGTATGAAGAAGGGCAATAACGTCTTTCCCCTTAATAAAATTCACCAAACATTTTCTTTGTTCCGGCTTTAAATCCTCGATCCTCGATTTTTGCAAACAGTCTAGTGTCTTCTGATTCCTGACCTAGTCACTGGAGAAAAATGAAATTGAGAGCAGGCACTACGTGGCGCCAGCCTGGCTAGAATGTTCCATAGTATGGCATTAAACACATCTATCTTGCATTTATTCATTATAGGTGTTTCTGTTGCTCAACAATACATTCTTAACCACAGATTCTGTCCACAGATCTGACCTGTAATGTGCCCTATAGTTGTCTCATTTGAGATAGATCACTTTGATTTCTGCTGTGAAAAGACAAAGCAATAATATTTCCATGGAGACAAGCAGCACCCTCTACTAGAAAAGTTACACAGTGCAGCTTTAAACCTACTTTTAGTTTTACCCAAATAAATCTGAAACAACATTTCCATGCTCCTCTAAATGGCTGTGTGGTGTGTATGTTACGTATCTGTGAATAGCCCTTATGCTGAGTCTTCCTGGAGATGCTCTGAACTGCACTAATCAATATTTCTATCAGACTTTCTTTTGGAAATGTAGCTGTGATATTGAAGCCCACAGCTGCTCTCATTCTCATAAGCTCTTTTCCAAAAGCACCACTGCAGCTGTTAAAAACTTAAGGCTGTGGAATACTCACTATTAAAAAGACTGATTTAGCAATGAGCCGCTGATGAAAAGTGGACAAGTGGACCACAGAGAAATGAATGAATTTTACAAGTGAGCTAAAAAGTACCCCACAAACACTAATGTGCTGACTTAAATATCTTCATTTGCTCTAAATCAGGGCTATTCCACTATTGAGCGTTACTGCAGGTGTCCAAGAATTCAAGTCAACCACATTTTACTCTGAGGCCATGTCTTTTTAAACCAGCCCAAAAATCTGCTCTCATATTTCATGTTCTTTCGTTTGAGGGAGAAGAAATGCAGTAATATTCATGGCTGTGTTGTCTACCTTTATGTTGGATATTTAGAATAAACACTCTCTTTTTGCTATTGTGACTAGTCAGGTGAGCATATTCCCTCTATCCAACGGGTTGGTAGTGTGATCTCTGCTAATAAAAAACACTTATTGGTGTTTTGTTCTCCATGTCTGGCTATGTGTGAAGGATGGGTCAAATGCAGATGGCAGAGTTCCTTAATGGGCTAGAAGAGATATAATCTACTTCCAGTTTGGAGACATTAGTTTAGGATTTTGGCAGCACCCAAGATCAATTTCAATGTAAATGTGAAAGTAGTTTGGCAAGTGAATATTGCTCAGAAACATGAGAAGAAATGAAAGAAATGAAAACAGACCCAGATTTAAATTAGGGGTGAACAACCAAAACAGTGACAGACTGACAGGAGAAGTAAAGGGTTAATACAAAGCTCAATACGAGAATAGAATACCTAAATGTGACATAGGGAAGAAAAAACTCATGTTGAAGTGGGACTAATTTTCAAATGATCAGCCTATATTACATAAAATTGACTCTTGTGAGCTTTTCACCATGTTATAATACTGTTCGAAAACATATTGGGAGTCAAAATGTTCTGTTCTACCTTGTGATGTCACTTAGTGGTAGTTTTCAAGTTATCAGCTACCTTGCACCAGAGTCCTGCACCGGGTTGGATACCTACGGGTAGTTGCTGACACGGGTGGGTTTAAACGATCAGGAGAAAAATACTTGATGTGCGTCCAGGACATCTGTTGCCCTGGAAACAAGTGCCATTTCTGGTCTTTTCCTGGAACAATGGCAGACCAGGCTGAGAGTGATTTTATTGTATTTACTACATAAAACCATCAGCGGAGGTGATCGGCTCGGCAGCTGCGCTCCTGGTTTAGACTTGGTTAAGTCCTGGTTTAGTCCTAGTCTAGTCCTGATGTAGTCCTCCTGGCAATCAGCTTGGCATGTATATATTTATAATCCCTTAATGACACAACGTAGGTTCAGTCCTGGTTCAGTCCTGGTTCAGTCCTGGACTCTGATTTATCATGGGCACGGGCCCATTATGATGCTCTGTGACGATCATTTAGTCAAATTGTCTGTACAAAAATAAATACAATCCAAATGTGACCAAGTGGGAATGGTCCCTCAAGTCTCACATGTTTAGTTTGGTGCATGTTACTCCTCTGTGTTACCTGCGTTAGCGCTTTGAAGCAGCTTGTAAACAAACATCAATGACGTTAGCGTTTGTCCAAGTGTGAGAGTGGCCCACGGGACGCAGACCCCTGGGTGCTCTGTACTTACTCTGATGTTACCTTTGTTTAGACATAGCCGTACTGTGTATTTGCATAGAGAGAGGAATTAATGAAATACCATTTACTACACTGAGCAGATTTGGTTGTAAATATGCTCAAATGCCCAATATCCCACCCACCTCACCCTTATTTCGACAGTTCAGTGGTTACCATGGTGACACAATGCACACATTAGCAATACACATTAAATACCAAATGGATTTAAACAACACATTTTCAGGAGCCTGTGAGCAATACAAGAGTTTGTGATTCTGTTTAGGTGTAGGTAAGCACTCCAAAGGTGTAAAAAAAAAAAAGTGTCAACCACATGATCTATGTAAAAACAATTGGGGACACTATATGTTTATTACACTTCCTATCCACACATCCTACTCCTTTTGAGCACCAGGTCTTAAATATGTACATGTAAATATCCCTGTTGTTTTGTTGTAACCTGCTCAAACAAAAAAAAAAAAAAAAAAAAAAGAAAAAGAAAGAAAGATGAATGACTAACTTAAAAACTGTTGACTAATGCTAGCTAGCTATTTTTAAAGCTGAGATTAAAGTGCCTGTGCCAGGTTAGACTACAAATTTCACTAAAACACAGTTAAAATGATTGCATTGCATAAGTGGCGCCACCCAGTGCCTCCGCTCAATTTGATTTCTCTCCAGCGACTAGGTCCGAAATTGGAATACACTAGACCAGGGGTGTCAAACTCATTTTGGTCCGGGGGCCATATCCAAACTACTTTGATCTCAAAGGGGCCGGATCAGAAAACTCATGGCAAATAAACCCCAAAAATAACATTAAGTTCAAATATTTGTGCAGAGAAACGGAAATCTATTACAGAAATATTTTTTAATTGATGAACTCTTTTTTTTACAAAATATTATAATATTATGAACAACCTGAAACTTTAAGAAAAATTCAATTTCAACACAATGTTTTAACTTTAACTTGTATGTAAATAGGAATAAGTCCATTTTTCTTGGAAAATTTTGCACTCGGCGTCCGCTTTTCTCATGTTGGACATTTTTCTGATGAGTGTGTCACGGTCAACAGTCAAAACGATCGTCCTTTAAGAGCGTTTGGAAAGAGACAAGTCTTCATTTGTGCTGCACTGGTGGGAGGGGCCACGTACAGAGATGCTGGAGACACTACTGTACCAATATTTTAATAGAAAATATAATTAAAATATTTTAGTAGAAAATCAGCCAAGGGCCAGATTAAAGGTCTTGGAGGGCCGGATCTAGCCCCCGGGCCGTATGTTTGACACCTGTGCACTAGACGGTTTACAAGAACCCCAGAAGTTGTAGACTGGCCAATCAGCGAAGAGCTGTGAAGCCATCACTGGGTCCGTTTTGTTTACAGCGAAACAGTAAACAAAGTGGTCGAGATGGATGTAGATGAAGCCAGACATTCTGTGTTGGCAACGATTCCCGAGGATTTAAAGCCTGAACAAAGAGAATGTTTGGTGAATTTTGTCAAGGGGAAAGACATTATTGCCCTTGTTTCTACAGGATTTGGGAAAAGCTTAATATACCAGTTAGCCCCATTAGAGGTGTATTACATGCATCATGATCAAATAGCAGTGATTGGTTAAATAAAAAAGTACCCACCAAGTCAAGCAAATGAATCGTCAGTGAGGTCAAATGGTTTCCACGAAGTGAAACCAGCTGATGAATCAGGCTAGACCATTCTTTTTACTTCTTACAAAACTTACTTACTACAAAACTCCTCTAATGTACACAGAAATTAATAACTGATGCATAAAATATAATAAAACACCTTTATTTTGTTGACATAAAGGTGAAAAGTACCCGAAAAATTTGTTTCTTGCTTGTAAATTCAGATTTGCTCTTGGACAGAATTCTCCCTATAGTGCAATGTGATCAATATGGAACTCTCGAAATAGAACTCTCAACTTCCTGCAATTTTTTACATATTTTTCAACTTTTCTTCACAAATTGCTTCTCAGTTGGTGTAAAACTATAATTTATATTTACAGTAAGTATTATTCTATCAAATTAAGTGCAAGAATGAGAATCATCAGAACCTGTCATACGCACTTTAAGACTAAGCTGAGTAACAAAGCTTCTAACAGAAATGAGATTTCTACATTTCCAATACTTCCACACACAATACAATACAATACAAACACAAATGCAAAATACTAGAGCAACAACAGCAACCCAAGATGAAAGGAATCAATATATTATAAGCAGACATCTGAGGAGCCGAGTCCCGCGAGGATCAACCATAATTGGTCAACCATAATTGGTCCTGACAAAACAGGCAAAGGACCACAACAATAACAAAAGCTTTTGACGCACACACCCAACGCAGCAATTAATAAATCAAACACAGGAATGGCAAATTAAATCCATGGAACACATATCGACAAGGCTTTGAACACATCTCCATTATTCACGGGGTTATTGCTGCGCTCTGTTGGTTTGGGGCCAGCATTTGCATATCTAAATGAGTGACCCACACATCTACACACTACCTGAACATAGAGGTTTTGGTATTTGGTTTGCTCCTGAGTTTGTGAAGCTTGTTAGGCGTGATAAACAGTGCCCTGGGTTTAGCCTTTCTATCAGGATGGATGGGAGTGGACAAGGGCAAAACAGGAAGCAGCTCTCACGAGATTATTCATATCTGGAAAAATACAAGCTCTAAGTGCCTCTGTGAATGAAGGCTGAAGGATAGGCTGAGTACGTAAAGAGCTTCTGAAGTACTTTTTATCCATCCTATAATTAATATAGAAGGAAATGGACAAGTACATGTTGTGATTGTTTAGAGAGTCTTTTTTTAGAGCAGAAAATTTTCAAGCATTATAGTTCAACAGGTCCAAAAACATGTTTCAAAACACATCCCATTTTTTTCTCCGTGCTCTCTTCTCATCCACAAACCCTTTCTGTATGTAATTTATTTGTTGTTATCGGCAGCCCTGTGCTAAATCACACACCTAAGGAGGGGTACAATTGATGCTGACGCCCATGTCAACTTCCTGAATAACATAGATACTAACTTTTAACTAGCTGCTTTTCAAACTAACTAGCTGATTTAATTAAAATAAAAATATGAACGCTATGATAAAATCTAATTTGAACAGTGGACAGGTAACACCGAACCAAAGGTGGCCCAGTAGCTTTCAAGAAAAAATATCTCATTTAAAAACTTTTATTTTAAAGGTGCACCATGCAACTTTTCTGGTAGAGGGTCTGCTACCTACTTATCTCCATGGAGATGCTATTGCTTTGTCTGGAATGTTCCATGGCATCACATTAATCATATCTATTAGGGATGTAACAATAACAAAAATATCGTGATATTGTATCGTCAGAGTTCTCACAATAATATCGTGGAGCATCACAATGTATCAAATTACAAGTCTCTTTCTTAAATTAAGAGTTGTGGTGCAGCAATAGCTAAAAAACGACAGAGGGAACTACATAGACCATGATCCTTTGCTCCATTTTAGTGTAGACTACATGAAGAAATAACAGTTCTTTTTTTAAGAACATTTTAAGAGCAAAAAGTTGCTCATTAACCTCCACAAAATATCGCAATAAATATCACACCATGAGATGTATATCGTGAAAATATCATATTGAGAGATTTGATCGTGAGCCTCCCCACCATATCGTGAGCTTTTCCACAATATGGCAATAAATATCATATCGTGAGGTTCATACCGTGATGATATCATATCGTGAGGCTTGGATATCGTTACACCCCTAATATTCATCTAGCATTCATTCATTATGGGTGTTTCTATTGCTCAAAAATACAATTCCGTCTGTGAGTAGGGGTGACTCTCCACAGATCTGAATTGTAATGTAATGTAATAGTGCTGTAACCTGCTTGTCTAGGTTTAATCTATACTGTGAAACATTGCAGACAAATCAGTAACATTTGCATGGAGACAAACCCTTGACTAGAAATGTTACGCAGTGCACTTTAAAGAGTGTGACATTGAATACACATGCAGTATAGATGTAAAAAAGAAGGAGTAGACGTAACATAAGGACACTGAGTTCAGGACCAATTTGGCTTGAGCTACACATTCACAGCTCAATTCACTTCCAATGGAGCCCACTGTACTTTGATATGACTTCAGAGATTAGTGTCTTCCTTCTCAATTCTGCCAGAGAGCCCCTAGTTTACAGGAAAGTCTCAATTTGAAGTCTGAGCCACTATGATCCTCTGGGAACATGCACACACTGACAGCCACTTCACTAATTCTCCCTAATAAACGGTCACGGATCGTCATTTCTTATTATTATACTGTCTCTGTCTCTAAAGCAGTATTTTACCAGAATATTACCAGGGCTTTTGCTCATATTACATCTCCCTCTTGCACGATTACCTTAGAAATAGTCTTGTGCTGAAGTAGGTGAAAGGACTTTGCAAAGAAAAATAGACTTTTTAGAAACTTATTTTACTTGCAGCGAAGAAAATCCATGGATTGTAAAATTCTTATGCAATTCACACAACATAAGGTGGATAGATTTTAGTGACACTGCAAGTTAAAAGTGAACAATAAAATAAATCTGATTTGGTGTTTGTACAGTGTACTCTCACTAGAATGAATCTGTGGTAGCTAAAGCTGCAATAGCTCATTGCAAATAGCTCAAATAAACTGGCAAACTTGTTTCTGACATTTTCTTTCCCTGAGGTGAGTTAAGGCTTCGGGCAATGTGTAACCTATTGGATTTGCTAACACACCAATATGACCCTCCTCAACAAAATATTATGATTTTCTCGCTTTTAGGATAGAACCAGTTTTATTACGTAATTTATATTTTGAATCTAAAGTGATTCAATGTTGAGTATTTTTGAAAACAGCTCAAATCCAATTCAAGTTGAAGGTGAAGTCAAAGTTGCATTTTTAACATTAACTTTAACTTAAACTTAACTTAAACAAGAATACAGCAATCATTTATCAAGTCTTAAGAGTCAATAAATCGGTTAAAATGTCCACTACATTTAAAAGCAGTGTGCTGTACATATACATAGCGTATTTTTTGGACTACAAGTCGCACTTTTTCATGGTTTGGGTGGTCCTGCGACTTATACTCCAGTGCAACTTATATATTAAAGTTTTCAGCCATGAGATTGTTGTTTAGACTTGTGTGCCAATATCTGCTACTACTGTACCACTGTCACTTCGCACTTTACTGTGCATGTCTCCTGCCACTGTCCTGCTGCAAGTGGTGAAATATTTAGCCAAAAACGGTAATCGAGCAGCAGTTAAAAAGTTTGGAGTGAGCGAGAAACTTGTGAGGGACTGGTGGAAAGGCAGCTGGGAGGGTGAACCATGCAACTTTCCTGGAAGTCATTGAATGGATTGACAAAGCCTGGACTTCAGTGATAACTGAAACCATCCTGTCCCCCAAATGTGCGACTTATCGTACATGTGTTTTTTCTTCTGCATTACGCATTTTTTGGCTGGTGCAACTTGTACTCTGGAACTACTTATAGTCCAAAAAATGCAGTACATTTCATGAGTAAGCCAATGATGTTCATTTTGTCTTCTTATATAGATTAACTTCTTAGGTTCTTTTTAAAGACAATGCAGTGAAGTGTATTTACCTTGTTGACATGTTTCGGCTGCTAGCTGCAAGCCATCTTCAGAACTGTCACCGGTGTTGGTGGTGACGTGTCGTATATCAGCTGTTGTTACTTCCTGTAGGCGTGGTCAGCCTGATGGACCTGGCAGGTCACTCAGACTGACCACGCCTCCCGTCGCCCGGTGTCTCTGGAGGAGGGTGTCCCAGGTGTGTGAAAGGAGGAACGCTCCGTCATCACGGTTAATGCTGTCCGTGCCTCGTTTCCTGATTTCAATGGTCCTCCTTGATCCAGCGTTTGAACTTGTTGTTTTTCGATCCAATGACCCGAGCCCCGTCCCGATCCATAATGTGGTTGTTCCTTTTACAGTGTCTGATATGGCGGATTTTAGGTTTTCCTGTTCTGCTTTGTCTTTTTGTGTTCTGGTGAATCTCCCTGACGTTTCCTTTTCGCATTCCTTTTGGTGTTCCTTTTTTCGGATGTGAAATGCCTTTCCTGTTTCCCCTATGTATGATTTATTGCGTGATTTGCATTGAATTTCATATATGGCATTGCATTTTTGTTCTTGTGGGATTTTGTCCTTGGGGTGTACGAGTTGTTGGCGGAGTTTTGTGTATGGTTTTACTGCAGTGCTTATGTTGTGTTTTTTCATGGCTCTCTGGATGGGTTCGGTTATACCTCTGATGTACGGTAGTGTGACTATGTTCTTGTGGTCCTGTTGCCCTGTGTTGGATTGTTGTGTTTTTTCCGGGGCTGAAGATGGCTTGCAGCTAGCAGCCAAAACATGTCAACAAGGTAAATACACTTTACTGCATTGTCTTTAAAAAGAACCTAAGAAGTTAAAACATTTCATGAGTGCTTATTTAACAGGCCCTCAGCATTTGGCATACTTACACTTACATTAACTTTATTGATCCACAAGGGAAATTATTTGGGCACAGCAGCTCACACATCACATTATAATGTAATAACAAAGAGCAAAAATATAAATGGTAATAATAAATTCAAAATAAGTAGCAAAACAACTGACTGGTGTCAAGTAAGGCATAATTATATAAAAGTATATGTAAAAAAATATAATTATACAAGATATATTTCAGTTTTATAGTTATAAGAGGTCATAAGGAGAAAAAGTACAAAGATGAAATAGTGATTGACCTGACATAGTGTTATCTGTGACGTAAGGATGAGTTGTTGTACAGTTGTATGGAGTGTGGTATGAATGTAGTCCTGTGTCTCTCACTGAACAGAGCAGTAGGAGCCTGTTGGAGATACACTTTCTTTGTTGCTAACGGCATTTTGTAACGATGCCCTGATGGCATTAACTTAAACTCATCACATAAGGATGCTCAAGATGAAGCACATAGACAGTGGTAATTAGGTTTGATCAGATCTATATCTCAGCAGACATTCAGTAAAGTAAAGTAAGATAAAATATGATACCTCTCTGGGTATATTCAACAAATAAGAGAGCACTATAATACACATATACATACTACTGTTTGCATTGTTCCATGTAAATTGTGATGGAATGTTTTAACTTTAAAGATAAGTTCATGTCGCTGTTTATGTGAAAATAAATATTTGACTTTGCACCCAGTTTTTTTGGCCCCAAACAGAGCCTTTTGTCATTGTCATTGTGCGTGTGTGTTGAGACAAATCAAATTCCAACAATGGATCCTCAAAACCAGCGTCTTATCACTGATCCAACTTCTTCAAGCACTTCTGCATTCTTATTCTTATCTACAGTATATTCTCCAACTTTAGATATGTGACCTGATAATACTTCCATTCTTTTCCATAAGCTTCAGTTGTGAAGGTCAGAAAGGCTAACTGCACAAAGTGAATGAATCCCTTTTGACGATGCGAAAATATAACCTGGACAGTCTCTCTAAAGGGCTGATCAACCCTGTCATAGCTGCTACACTTATATGGGCAGTGATTTGTATGGCCGGCCTTATAATACATGCAGCTTGTGTTATAGAAAGAAGAGGTTGACTATAAAACCAGTGATCCTTTTAACCTTTTCCATTTCCAACAAAATGACGCTGATCAAAGGAACAGGCCATGTGCATATGCATGTAAAAGGGCTTCACAATGAAAAATGAATATAGACAGAGCTATTTACTGATTATGCCGCAGCACTGAGACCCTCCAAGGCTTTCCAGGCTCTAACTGCCCTTAATGCCTGTGATTCCCGCTCTTCCTCCCACACTGGCCTGCACATTTTCTCAGGGAGACAGTGAAAGGACGCCTCTGAAATATTAAACAGCCCACTGAGAAGATATGTGCTCCATGGTTTAACACCGTGCTCCAGAGCAAGGGCCATGAATATAACTACAAATATAAGGAGAGAAGAACCAAGAGCACGCCTACACACAGAGGAAACTGTTCTGTACAGGAAATGTTGTTTGGTGTCCATATTGAGATGTTTCACACCTTGCGTATGCATTATCCTCCTATGATGTCATGTATGGGTGATGATGATTGGTGGTGGTTGAAGGGGTCAATGGTGCAGCCTGGCTTCTGTCAGTCTGCCCCAGGGCAGCTGTGGCTACAGTAGTAGCTTACCACCACTGAGTATGTAGAGAATGAAATGTAAAAGATGCATTGATATGATGCTGGTGTTGGCGTCTTGGGTGTTGGCGCCAGTATTGAACATTTCGATGGACTGGAAATCGGCTTCAAAGATTGATTCAGCTGATATCTCATTTGTATCTGTACGTTGGTGTAGTAGTATGATTTGTTGACTCAAAACATCATATTAAACTTGTATTTATAAAATAATAATATATAGCTGTAGCGTGCAGTGACTTTTATGGGTGGACTGTATTTGACACCATTTTTATTCAAAGGGGGCTATTTATAGTCCAATTGTTTATTCAGCTGAGCCTTCAGTATTCTTCTTGTCTATGTCATTATTATTATGCATCTAGAAACCACATGAGAGATATGACTACACATGTGTAATGCACCTGCTACACAAAATGTACATTTCATGAAGAGATACGAACAACAACAGTGCATTGGTCAGACACGTGCACTTATAATACAGTCTCACTTATAATACAGCCTGATGTATCGCAAATATCCCCTTAAACAGCCCTGCATTAGAACTGCACGCTCACACTCATCTCTCACAGAGGCAAATCAAAACCACATCTGAAGGAATGTCCTGTATTTCACTGAAGTGTATCAAGTCCAGAACAGACACATGTTTCTTCACATGTGTGTAATAGTGCTGTTGTTCCACTGACGCTGTTGCTCCTCCATTATCACACAGATGAGGTGGGCTCTCGCTGCCCAGCCACTTTAACTTCACTGCTCCATTCGGATTTCATTTCATTTCACAAAAACTCGCCCTGAATCTAGCTCACTGTTTGAATTTTATAGCGTGTTTTTCTAACTAACATCTACAGCAATCATAATAAACACAAAGTTACAAACAGTGACTTGTCTCTAAAAGTGATTTATTTTTAGGGTTAGGGTTGTGTTAGCGCTGCTGTTGTTGTCTCCTGCTGCACATTACTTGGAATTGCTCCACATGTCTGATGATTTTAGATTTTATTGGGTAACCACTGTTTGCCTTGATTGCCCTGACTGCACGCTGCTGATATATAGCTTATATTTTCCGATACTTAAAGCCAAAGTATTGTCACCAGAATTGAAAAATCCTATTCTTACAAATTATTGAAGCCTTAATTGGTTCCACTTGCAACTACAAAACATGAAGGATTTCAGTAATAAAACAATAGAACCTATGTACTAAAACCTTTCTTCTTTCTTTTTCTTCTAAGTAAAATTAATGAATGATCCAGCGTTGAGTTGCTTGTGACTGGAGGACTCCACTTATGTAAGGAAATGTCTTTGGGCCTTCTGTAGTTCCTTCAAGAGGAAAAAGCTCTTACATTATGAACAGTGTTTACAGTTAACACTCCTGTCACAGCTGACTTCTGTGATATAATGTGTCACTATGTACTACACTTCCAGGAGGCAGAAGACAGTGCTGGAGCTGACAGCAAACGCTAACCATAGTTATGCTCATGTCCTGTGCATTCTGTTCAGTACAAACAGTAAAATAAACAGCACTTGTTTGAGAGCTGCATGGGCGCAGGCACAGGGGAGTGAGGGCAGAATGTGGCTGCTCTGTTGCTTGAGGAAGAATAGGGGTCAAAGTCAAGAGGCGAGTGCGATGGAGAGATAACAGCCCTGACCCTGAGTTAATTGGCAATTAGAGACCTGCCAACATTATTGTTATAGGCTCTAATGAGGATTCTCTCACATGAGCTTGTGTTTGTACCTCTTTTGTGTCCACACCATGTTTAAAGAAAGGAGGGCTGGACCACCGTGCCCCGAAAACCTATGACAAATACCAAATTGAATTTTACACAGGATGATGAAGAAAATGCAACCTGCAATCTCTGCAATTTTGTGTAAATACATTGCATCAAGTAAAAAGGCTCCTCTAAATAAATTATTTAACATCATAATTTATACATTTATCATATTCATCATTTAACATATTAAAAAGTGGGTTTTATTTAGGTCATTTTTGTAGTTATACACATTTGGGTAGTTCTTGCACTTCTGCTTCATAGACATACATGTATAGTTGCACTACCATTTCACAGTAGGTTTTGGAGAACTGTATTCAGGAGCCTGTTTATTTCCTGCATAACCAGATGTAATTGTCAACCACACTGGGAGCCAAGAGAAACGACTAATCAAACCTCAATGACTCAGTTAGACAAGACTCTTCCTGAAGTGTCACAGGTGGTTTATGGGAAATTGAGTTCATTATTCTAATCTCTCTGCATCAAACAAACAACAAAACAGGCCAGTGACCAGATGCTGCACTAAGCCTTTATTAGGAATCCTCTAGTTTCTACATTGACAGGGAGTAATGGAAAAACACTTGTCTATGTTCAGTTGTGTTCTCTTCCTCTTGATTGCACCGGGTCATATTTTCAACCTTGGTGAGCGGAGAGAAGGATGGAAACAGGATGAGGAGATAAGAGAGGAGAAAAGGAAGAGAAAGCAAGGTGCCTCCTCTTTGAAATCCATCTTTTCAAGGATGGCTTCCCCGCTGTGTGCCCTGGGCTTTGTCCTTCTTATGGTATGTGTGTGTGTGTGTGTGTGTGTGTGTGTGTGTGTGTGTGTGTGTGTGTGTGTGTGTGTGTGTGTGTGTGTGGGGCAGATACAGACTGTGCGCTTTTAGTGTTACGATGGGCACGCGGTGACAGTGTAGTCTCCTATCACAGCCTCCTGCTCCCCACGCACTGTCACTGTGGCCCCAAGGAGACTCTCTCTTATACAACTCATCTGGAAACCTACTCCAATGTTAACACATCAGCCCCAAACTCAAACCTAAAAAAAAAAAAATCCTGGTGACATGAATTTCTCTTAGTTGAGTTTTTTGGTCTCTGTGCACTTCTGCTGGCCTTTTATAGAAACAGGAATGAATGTATTACACTTGAGGTATCTGCGCTATATGAAGAACATCTGTACAGACCTTTATGTACCAAGATGATATGTCTGAAGTTCTCTTATAAACAAAACTACTATTTCTTATCATCTGTAAATCCTAACCCTGAGTTTTGTAATTATTTATTCCAACAATAACTTATTCAGATCACACACAATCCTCCACACATTTTTGAAAGTAGCATGTAAAAAAAACACACACACACACACACAAAAGCAGATGATTTTCTAAACACCCAATGTCCTTTTTCCTATTGCATTGTGTACTTTGTGTTAAAGGGTCCATGTTATTTTTTTCATTTTCTGATCTATTTTATAATGTTGTTTCCCCATCAAAACACACCTGGAGTTGTGTTTGGTTTCATTCACACATGTTTAACACACAAACCTTAACATATTTAGGTTGAGTTCTTCAGTTTTTTTCTCCTTGATGTTGTGATGTCATGTTGTCATACAGGAAGTGCTCCATTGTTTAAACTCCATGCACTTTTACAAGAATCATTTGGATAACTTCAGCCCTGGAATTGCCCCTGTCCACTGAACAAAAGGTAAATGTAGCTACTAACTTGAAAACAATGGCTTCGTGACATCACATGGTGGAGCAGAGCATTTTGAGCTTTGGAGACAGACTAATAATTCAGGATTACTCAAACATGTGTGAATGAAAGGAAACACAACTCTACTAAGTTTTCAATGAGGTAACAATGTTCTAACAAAACTAAAAGCTCAGAGTATATTCATTTTGCATAATATAAGACTTTTAACATTTTTGGTGAAGCAAAGTGACAAAAGCGGCTGTAACAAAGACGATGTATCACCTCTAAAAACACATATATTAGAAAACTGTATTTAAATATGCATTGGGTAACTTTTATGGTGGTGGGTTTGTCAAATGTTTTTTCTCCATGGAGATGTTATTGCTTTGTCTGGAATGTTTCACAGTATGGCATTAAACCTTTCTATTTTCATGGAGACCAAATGAGACCAAGTTACAGGTCAGATCTGTGGAGAGGCAACCCCGCTCACAGTCAGAATGCTTGTTTTTCTACGTAAGTTCGAGCTATAAAACCGCCTGTAATTGAATAAATGTAAGGTATATCTGTTTAATGTCATACTGTGGAACATTCCAGACAGAGCAATGACATATCCATAGAAACAAGCAAATGATGGACAACCAACCAAAAAGTTACACAGTGCACCTTTAAATGCCTAACGTAGTGGCTCAGTTGTGGTCATACTCATCAGTTTTTGTGTAGCTCTTTAAAATGAAAAACAAAAGTGGTTCTTCCTGATGCGTGCTCAGTCCAAACTTCAGCTTGTGCCTCCAGAAAGCCTCCTCTCCTCCTCCGCTGTGAACCAGGCATTGTCAGCAAGTTTGAGGAAGAGGTTGATGACATTGCGAGGTTCGACTTTTGCATGAATCTCCTCTTTCTGCTCTCTCCCAAACTTTGGTAACCTCCCTGATTCTTCGCTGCTAACTCCAGTCTCCAAAGACAAAGTTTGGGAGCGGCTGTCCTCTGGCTCACCTCGGCGCACACTTGATTGCACTGTGCTCAGATTGGAGTTCAAATCCACCTCTCTTTTAGTTCTTTTTTGTCTTGACTATCTAGTCTGACTGTGTTTTCTCATAATACTAGGAGCAGACTATGAATGCTTCTGACTACACAAAGTGTTTAGGAAAATACTTGTTTGACCTCAGCTGATGTTCTACACAAAAGAAGCACTTAAAAAGACTTGAATGAGCACAGAGCTGTTTTGAGGTCATCTGTTTACTGTGTTGTTTCTTATAAAATAAACTCATGTAGTTCAAGTTAAAATTTCAGTTGCTATTCACTCATAGTACAACATTGTCAAAACCTCTTCAGAGATGGAAAGGTGGAAAGTCAAAACTTAAAACTTTTTATTTTCAAAATTATTTCTTTTTTTTTTTTTGTTTGTTTTCATAATTTTTAACATTCCAGCCAAATGTTGGCTGCTGTATAACTTGGCCATGGAGTTTTTTTGTGATCAGTTTTAGTTTAAAGCTACAATCTCGTTTATTTGATTTATTTTAATCCACAGATGGCAGTTCTTCTGTGGGGCCAAAGATGGTACACTGTCAAGACAGCGGTCACGTAAGCAGCATCCAGCAAGGTCATGTGAGAATTTGTGTTGTCACAATACAAAAATTTCAAAATTGATTTTGATACTAAGAAATACATTTGATACTCAATATCAATTTTGATACTGTGATAATAAATATTTTTATTTAGACAATAGAATACAATTTTTTAACACCGAGTCATTCAAGTAGGTTCCATAGGTATACACTAATCCATGTGGTCTTATAGCTGTTCTGATACAGCTGGTACTTGTTGTGTTTCTATTTTTGTATTAATTAGAATCTTAATTTTAATAATATAATTAAATGTATTTTATTTATTTATTTATTTTATAATTGTAATAATATTTTGACACTTCTAGTGAGAATACAATAGGGTCAGTATGGGAATTAATTACAAAGATGAACTTTAGAAAGAATGCAAATAGAGGAAAACCTTTTGATTTCTGTAAATTGCATGTGTCTTTATTTACAGACGAATAAGAAATAACACTTGAGAAATGTATAAGTTTGATTATGAAATTTTAATGCAACAGGTTGGCAGTGATCACTATGACCTGAACAATATGAAGGTCTTTCTTATTCTGTACAACCAATCTCAACAAACAATGAGTTTATGTCAAACAAAAAAGGCCTGAGAAGTAGTAGAAAACATATGCTTATACAGTCTCTGGGAACTTTCACTTTCTGGACTGTATGTTTTATATTTGTGTTTATTGTTCTTTGTTCAGTATGGAAGCCCACTCCAACTGCAAACCAATTTAACCTGCAGGTATAAATAAAGTTACCTATATAATTTTTTATCACCAAAATAAGACACCCAAAGTTAAATGACTCTGTAAAAACTTTTTTCTCTAATATGAACACTAGTTAAAGTCTGTAGCTTCTCTGGTTCAATCTGAATGCTCTTGCAGCCCTACAGAGATGCCTGGGAGCGGTGCATTCACTGGCGCTCTGTATTTCCTGCGTCTCTTTGAATCCCACGCCCTGCAGAGATGAGAAGATGTGGCGTCAGCACTTTTTGTGGAGCGTTTGCTTGCACAGCTTTTAGCTGAATTGTTTTTGCTACATGCACTTTTTCCTTTGGGTATCAGTTTACAAGAAAAAATAATTAGTGAACACTGTTAGATCAGGCACCAATGCCCCGAGTACCTTGATACAGTGGCAGCAACAATTGCCCAGAATTTCATGGGAATATTAAAGTCAAGCCGTTGTGAGTTCATTTGAAATACTCGTACAGCTCCTGGTTCTAATTACATTACTGATTTGGATGTAGAGGATGTATTTAGAATTTTAGTGCAGTTATCTGTTGGACATCATCAGACTACACCTGCTTTTTATGTCGAGAGAGAGAGAGAGAGAGAGAGAAAGAGATACAGATACTTTACTGATCCAGAGGGAAATTCAAGTTTTGCTGCAGCACCTGTGTTTCTCAGGCTACGTTTACACATAGCCAGGTATGTTGAGAAGCGAATATTTCTAAAATAACATCATCCACACAGCATCGTTTTCAAAAAAGTTTTCGTTTACATCATATAAATACGTCATTACTCAAAAATACCTAGAAAAACGTGTATTACTGAGAGGGCTCGCCTCTCCACAAATATGTTAAAGAAGTGGCAAAATCGCTGACCTCCAGGCCTCATTCGTTTCTGGTCATGGATATGATACATCAGCTGTGTGTGCAAATGCAAACACATGAAAAGTGTTTGCACCAGAACAAATGCGACTGCTGCTCTGAATGCTCCATGATCATTATCATAGTAAAAGGTAAACATTGTTTGCACTTCCAGCCCATCAACTGCCTCTCAACTCTATTTATCTCACTTTACACACAAACGCCAAACCTTAGTTTTCCAGAATCTCCACTCTAGCTGGAGTTTTTAGAAAGATTTGTTTGTTTGTGTGTAAAAGATGGGTACAAACAAAGGGAAATTAGTCTGTTTTTAAAAATATCCCTGTACGTCTAAACAGGGCCTCAGTCAAAGGTCTCAGTGCAGTTTAACAGGAGAACTGGTCAGGTAGGGTCTGCAGATCTGTGTCAGGACAGTTTGAGGAGAGGAAGAGACTAAAGTGTCTCTGTGTCCTACAGCATCTCGGCTCGGTTCATGTATAACCAACACCATGAATCTATAATATACAAACTTATTTCACGTTCTCATTGATTTTTTTTTTTTTTTTTTTTTTACTATTTGAATAAAAAGTGTTATTACCACATGAAGGGATGGTCGTTATTGGGCTTCTAATATTGTGAATATTAATACTTGGCATTGACATCACTTTGGGGGTGTTCTACATGTAGTTACCATATTAGCAAACACCGCCAAAAAAGTTTTAGTATTGTCTGAAAACATACAAAGAAAAAATACAACCTGTGATTTAAACAGAACATTTTCTACAGTCTGTGATCAATATGAGCGTAAGGTCCTGTTTAGGAGTTTGATTTTCAACAAAAATGGTGATGTGACTAACTGAAAAAGTGTTGGTTAAAAGCTTGTGACTGTAATGTTCTTAGAGAGAGACTTGTTTAACAGCACAGATCAGCTCTCCTGTTGTAGTTCAGCTAAATCACTTCTTTACGGTCAGAGGGTGTTCAAAGAAAGATTAGATTAAAGTCTAACTTGAGTAAGAGAGCTTCTAACAGAGTACCTTTAATTAGCATCACGCCCCTAGGAAGTGTTGATCATCATGATATTCACTTTTTTTTTTTTTTTTTGATGCGTGTATGTATATAACCCCAAGCTTTTTTTTTTTTTTTTTCTCTAGACAGGAAATAAAGCCTTCTGATTGGTTGATTGTGGAAAAGCACTGAACACTGTTTATGTGGGTCTTCTTATGCCTGACAGATAGTGTTCAGAAACAGGCTCGAGGGAAGAACTGTTAAATAAAAGCATTTCTCTAAGTAACACTCCTCTTCTGTAAAGTAACGGATTCAGAACAAACTGGGCTCATTATGGCATAAAGTAAGTCAGTAAAGGTTTAAGTATTTATCAGATTTTGTCAGGTGGATGTTTTGTTTTAGCCAGGCTGGCACCATCTAGTGCCTCTGCTCAATTTCATTTCTCTCCAGGGACTAGGTCAGGAATGAGCATGCACTAGACCACAGGTGTCAAACATAAGGCCCCGGGGCCAGATCCGGCCCTCCAACACCTTTAATCTGGCCCTCAGCTGATTTTCTACTAAAATATTTTAATAATATTTTCTATTTAAATATTGGTAATTTTCTGTGGTGTTTATCACAGCAGCGTCTCCAGCGTCTCTGTACGTGGCCCCTCCCACCAGTGCAGCACAAATGAAGACTTGTCTCTTTCCAAACGCTCTTAAAGGACGATCGTTTTGACTGTTGACACCCTCATCAGCAAAATGTCCAAAATGAGAAAAGTGGAGTCGAGTGAAAAATTGATTTATTTCTATTTGCATACAAGTTCATGTTAAAACACTGTGTTGAAATTGTATTTTTCTTCAAGTTTCAGGTTGTTCATAATATTATAATATTTTGTAAAAGAAAGAGTTCATCAATAAAAAATATTTCTGTAATAGATTTGTGTTTCTCTGCACAAATATTTGAACTTATTGTTATTTTTGGGGTTTATATGCCACGAGTTTTCTGATCCCGCCCCTTTTGGGATCAAAGTAGGTTGGATACGGCCCCCGGACCAAAATGAGTTTGACACCCCTGCACTAGACGGTTTGCAAGAACCCCAGAAGTGCGAGTCTGGGCACCAGCCAATCAGAGAAGAGCCATACATTCTGTGTTGGCAACGATTCCCAAGAATGTTTGGCGAATTTTATCAAGGTGAAAGACGTTACTGCCCTTCTTCGTACGGGAGTTGGGAAAAGTTTAATATACCAGTTAGCCACGTTAGCAGCACATTACATACGTCACGACCAAATAGCAGCGATTGGTTAAATAAAAAAAGTACCCGCCGACCAGTCGAATGAACATATTCTAATGCTGTGAGGTCAGACGGTTTCTACGAAGTGAAACCAGCTGATGAATCAGGCTAGTTTTGTTTAGTTGAGTTGAAAGAGGGTTATAGCAAAATATTGTGAACTAATGTTTTGGAAGAGTGACGGCAGACTAGTCATTATCATTTTAAAAGTAAATCCCCACACAGATGATTGCATTTTAATCTGCATACAAAGAAATATATTTACCATTTTTTCAATTACAGGTGTTTTTATTGCTCAAAAGTGGCCTGCTTGTCTCCATGAAGATAATTAAACTGAATGCCACACTGTGAAAAAAACTTTGACTATAACAATCTTAAATGTCTCATAACTTTTTTGTAGAAATTTGAATCCACCTGTTTTATTTAATTCATACCAAAGTTTGCGTTCACACATGATCATATTAATATAGTTCCATTGTCAAAATACAATGTACCATGTCTTAATATTTTTTTTGTTCACAATATAGAAGGAGGTTATGTGATATCTGTACTCCGAGCATGTTCCGAAGCTTCTTAGTCACTCTCTTAATGATATTCTGACACACAGGAATAACCTGAGCTGCTCCCTCTCTCTCTCCCTCTCTCTCTTTCCTTCTCCCTCTCTCTCTCTCTCTCCCACGTCCTTCGCTCCTCCGTTCCGCATTGACACTGAAGTTCTCGTAGGTGGAAGTCTTTGCCTGAGGAGCAGCCGATCTGACGTGGGCCCAGTGCTTTCCAACGAATGTGCTGATGATTTTAAGTAAGTTGGGGGCTGGCTGGAAGGAGAGGAGAGGAAAAGTTCTTCAGGGACAGACAGGAGCTGGATATTAAAGATTCAGAAGCCTTGAGTTTGCAGCAAGACTCAAACTGGGGATAAGAGATAGAGGTTACCTTCAGTGAACTATCAGAGTTCTCCTAAACTGAACAACTACATGCGCATTCAGAAAAGGTGATGAAGGTTTGAAAAAGACATGGCAAGTACAAGCCCATGAATGAAGCGCGCAGTGGACCTAAGATACAGAAATCTATAAGGATTTTTTTTCTTTCATTTTCCACTTCCACTTCTTCATGCAACCTTTACCATGACTTTTAACTGTGTGAAAATTAGATAAGCATGCTTTTTTTTTTTACACAGAACAACTTCAAAACGTGTGCTTTTAAAAGAATAAATTGAGCGTAAACCAGGCTGAAATCAGATTCAAGTTGCATACCCTCCTCTTATACGCATCCTCTTTTGTGTTTTTGAAATTGTACGGTTCCAAAAGTGAGTAGTATTACGCTGGACAATTACACTGGACAATTTATCTCGTGTTGTAGTAAATGTGTAGTTTATTTCCTGCAAGACTTTTTATTCTTAGGTCTCGAAGGATCGTACACTTTACAATTTAAGAGAAAATACAATTCAGACTAAAACAACAGGAAATAATGAATGTCCCTAAGTTATGTAGTAGTGGATAAAGTACTCAGTTTTAAGCGATTCAACTGATTTTGTATTTTTGCGTATTTGTTTTTTTCAAAGTTTGGTAAGAAACCCAAAAAAAGTCTAAGCCATTTCAAAGTACCTTTTACTTTTCAGTCCAGATGTAAAATGTGGTGGAGTAGAAAGTACAGACATGTTCTCCAATGTAGTGAAGTAAAAGTAAAAAGTATCCACTGTAAAATAAAAAAATAAAAAATTAAAGTACAGATATGTAAAATTTTTACTTAAATGTTGTCCTTTTACTTTTATACTTTGTTACTTTCCACCACTGAAATAAAGCAGATCTAACAAACTAATACAAAATTTAAGTTCCAGCAAAAACAAAACATTAACAAAATTAGGTGGAATGCCTTCTCAGAACTTTATTTACAGTTTTGCAAATAAAGTTTTTGTCACTTTGTCGCTGTAACATGTTCCTTTGTGCCTTTTGAATAAAGTTTACGCACTGCATTCAAAGAAGTTGGAGTTGGAGTCCCAGATGACGTTGTGTTGCGCATCGGAAATAGTCTTACAACATTCAGCATCAGCCATCAAAGGAGGATTATGTAAAAGGCAGTGTAGAAGGTAATGCAAGGTAAATATGAGCTGCAAGTGAGTGAGGATTCATGCAGGAGAACACGGAAGATCTAAAGAGGAAAAGTTTAATGCAAGAGAGACTGCATTGACAGAACTGGTTCTCAAACACCAACTATTACTACCACAAATATTACATTTTTCATAAGGATTTTTTTTTTAAATTATACATAAAAAAAAAAAAAAAATCCCATTGTCCCACACCACATCTCTCTCTTCACACTCAACACACACATACAAAACTAAACAAAAAACACTGGGCAAATAACTCAAATAACACCTAATGATGTTATTGTTTTGCCTGGAATTTAGCATTTATTTAACAAAAAATATCTCAAGGGGTGTAAAGATATCCAAGTCTCATGATACGATATTGTCACGGTATCAACCTCACAGTACAATATTTATTGTGATATCGTGGGAAAGCTCATATGGTTGAGAGGCTCATGATTACGAATGTAACAATATCCAAATCTCTCAGTACGATATTTTCACGATATACATCTCATGGTACAATATTTACTGTGATATTTTGTGGAGGCTAACAAAACTGTTAATATGCTACTTTTTCCTCTTAAAATGCCTTGACAAGACTTAATCCAAAGAACTAAGATTTAAAAGTGCTTAGAACAGTTATTTCTTCATGTAGTCTACACTGAAACAGGGCAAAGGATCATGGTCTATGTAGTTCCCTCTGTCTTTTTGTAGCTATTGCTGCAGCATAATTCTTAATTTAAGCAAAGAGACTTGTAATTCGATATATTGTGATGATCCACTATATTATTATGATGATACGATATCCCGATATTTCGGTTATTGTTACATCCCTAAATATCTCACATGCATTCTTACTGTGTGTGGGGTCGCCTCTCCACAGATCTGACCTGTAAAAGGGGTTGATGGTACCACATGCAGGTCAAGATAAGTTATATGTCATACTGTGGAACATTTCTGGTAAAGCAACATCAAGTACAAGGTTGCTGACCAGCCAGTCCCTTCAACATTCTGCTCAAATCCAGAAGGGACTTGAATCTGACAACAGACGTTTTGAAATCAATTTTGAAAAAAATAAAAAACAAAAATAAAAATAAACACTCAACTCACGAAGCTATTCAAAAACCACTGGGCAAACAAACAACTGTCACTCAAGTCCAATCCTGTCAAACTGTTCAAATAGGTGTCCATCTGTAACTCAACATTTTTAGGTTGTCAGTATGGTAGCCAACATTGGAACAGCTTATAATCACTCAATTTGAACGTTAAAAAAAGTTTAGACAATGTACCCTTTATGTAAATCTGACCATAGCTCAAACTACTTCCAACATTATGAAAAACTGTCACGAATACAAGTACAGCACCCTTAAAAGCAATGATGACAATTTAGGAAGCATCTCTACAACTCCCCGCAGTGTGATTCATTAAGCGCACAACGGTAAAACAACACACAACAGAAAGTTCGACAGAGTGACAGGTCAAATTCGTTAGCAAATGTTAATATCACAAAATGAGCTCCCTGGAGACCTATTCACCAAGCAGCAAAGAGTGGCACAACATCTGCCTCCTCTGTCTGCCTTCTGTAAGCTGGGCAATCCTATACCACAGTACAGTATGCATGCAGCCTCACACTGGAATGCTACCAAAGACCAGGTTGGATCAGGTCCCAGAGAGCTGGAGTCCTCTGCCTTGTTAACATATTTGGCTTGGCGCTAACAGAATGACAGGAGCACTGCCTCTGCGTGGTCGACATGGACAGACACAAAAACAGGCTTTAACTGAAGATCTGAGACTAAGGAGGAGAGCCAGGATTGTGTGTCAGGAGGATTTATCATGAGCTATACGATATTCCAGCGAGGTTCCTCTGGTCTCCTTCTATACAATATGTCTACTGTCAGTTGTGTGAATTTAGTACAAATATAAATATGTGGTTTTCTATGTCACTGTAATACATCACAACAAATAAAAACAGAAATAGAAACAGAGTGCAGCCATTTAATGTGGGAACACCAATTAGAGTTAGACTTAGACACTTAGACAAACTTTATTGATCCACAAGGGAAATTATTTGGACATAGCAGCTCACACATCACAATATAATATAATAACAAAAAGCAAAAATAGAAATGGTAATGATAAATGAAAAATAAGTAGCAAGACACTGGTGTAGGGATAAGGAATAATTATACAATTGTTTATCTACAAACAAAAATAAAATGTTGTGAATACAAATATATATCAAACCAAAGTTTATTTATAGAGCACTTTTCATACAAAATGCAACACAAAGCGCTTTAAATATATCTGTATTTCAGCTATATATACAAGAGGTTGTAAGGAGATGAAATAATGATTGACATGACAAAAAGTTATCTGTTACATAAGGGTGAGTTGTACATCTGTAGGGAGTATTATAGTATGAATGTAGTCCTGTATCTCTCACTGTTTGAGCGGAGCCTTTTGGAGAATGAGCTGCTTTGTTCCTCTATAGTCTGGTGCAGTGGGTGAGCAGGAGTGTCCATGATGGAGAGCAGTTTGTCCCGTGTCCTCCTGTCCCTCACTGTGATAAATGTCTCCAGCTCACAGCCGAGCATGTGACCAGTTATACGGATCAGTTTGTCAGTTCATCCAGGGTCCCTTTTACTGGTGCTGCTCCCCCTGCAGACTACAGTGAAGTACAGGGCTACAGACTGGTAGAAGATCTCCAGTAATTTGCTCCACACATTGAAAGACCTGAGCTTTCTTGAGCCTACTCATGCTCTTCTTGTACACAGCATTACAGTTGTCCTTTCAGTTCAGCCTGTTGTTCACATGGGCACCAAAGTGCATTATGTTTTCTGTTTGGTCGTAGTTTTTCATCATGGTGAAACCCATGGATTTGTCTGGAATGTCTCACAGCATGGCTTTAAACTTATCTAACTGGGATTTAATGAATTAGAGGTATTTTTTTTTGCTAGATGAGGTAAAACATGCTTTCTTACTGTGAGTATATGGTAATTTGGCCTAACTTTAATGCCATACTGTGGAACATTACTAACAAAGCAATAACATCCTCATGTCACATGGACACGCAGGTGACAGACCCTCTGTTAGAAAAGTGACATAGTGCACATTTAAATGAATTTCACTGATTAAACCACAATACTAAGACAGAGCTTATGTTGTTTTCACTTGTTAATCCAAAACAAGATTTGTGCTTTCAATCACTTGTGTAATGGAATTTGCAGGAAGTTTTCAAATGTAACTTTATTTTAGTGAATGTTGCATGAAAGTGCCCCAACATGTCTCCTTCAGTTGCCATTTGTCTTGCTCCCTTCTCCCTTAATTCACCCACATGAGAGTTGAAGGCTGTCATCTTTATGCAAATTTGAGCTGTCCCAGACCCTGACTTGGGGCCAAACGTTTCTCAGACTTTTCGTGGATTTAAATAAACTTAGATTTATGGTACATTGTTGAATTTCTGTATCAGAGGAAAACACTCACATAGAAAGACAATAGTTTTTTGGTAGATTCTTTAAAGGGGCACTGTGTAACTTTTTTGGATACAGGCACACCGACTGATCTTATTGCTTTGCTTGGAATCAAGCATTTATTTGAACAAAAAACATTTTACATGCGTTCTTAGCATGAGTGGGATCACCTCTCCATAAATCTGACCTGTAACATGGCCTGTGGTGCCACATGAGTTTAATGCCATACTGTGGAACACTCCTGGTCCAGCCAGTCATTTCTACATTCTGTTTGATTCCAGAAATATAGGGTAAAAAACGATATAACGATATAACCACAGCTGATAATTTGTAGCACGTGTCTCTCAACTGGAAAATTCTCATTCAGAACAAAATATAAAACTCTAATTCTCATAATAGCGTGGTGCTTCAGTTGTTGATTCTGTAAAAATCCACACTGTTTCTCAGTACTCAGTGTTGTTTTTTCTCTAAACCACCATGTTTGTTTTTGATGCGAACTGATCATGTGTCTCTCTGGTTGGTTAATCCACCTGTCAATCACACCCTCTGAAATCATGGAGGCAGGACACGGCTCCAGATCCACTCGCTTTTGTCAAAGCACGTGGTTGTGGCTGGTCAGGTAAACAAGAAGATGGTGGACTTATACGAGAAATGTTACATAGTGAACCTTTAGTGACAAAACAAGGTAACAAAGCAGACAGAACCTTCTCAATAGAAAACATTTCCTTTCTGATTTTGATCAAGTTTTGGTCCTTCCTGACCACCTCCAGTAAACATACCTCTGTGTAGACACTATAGCCAGCTGCATTGAGCTTGCAGTGTGGGGAAGATTTGTCATTACCAACCCAAGGTGCCTACTACAAAAGCAATAGCACATTTTTCTTTTCAGTCCATGATATGAAGTGACAGTCCCCGTGTATGCCCTGTGTGAATTTGGGCAGACCTGGCGCAGTCTGGGGTTGTCTGTTGTCTGATTGGCTGGGCACAATATGGAGGAGAGTGTAGTGCAGGGAGGCAGAGATAACAGGCTTATCTCCAGGTCAGGGCCACTGAGGGCAAAATGCACAAGCTCCTTCATACTAATGCTAACAATATAGACAACAGCCTTAGTGTACTGTGAAGGACTCTGTAAGGGAAGGGGGGCAGTGTGTGAATTTAACTTGTAGTGTGTCTGTTTAATTCTCTTTAAATGCCATTCACATCCTTTCTAGCAATCCCAAATCACTGTCTAAAGTTCAATATTTTACAATGGGAGTAAGAAGCTTCAGTTGTCTGTTTAATGGGCACATATCTCGCTATTTTCTGATCTATGTTATAAAGTTGTTCCCTCATCAAAAACATACCCTGAGCTGAGTTCTTCTCTCAACTCAAACTCAAAACATTCTATTCCACCTTGTGATTTGCTCCACTGTGTTTTTAAACTTCATATGCCATCACTAGAATCATTTGGATAAATTCAGCCTTGGAATTGCCAATCTCTTCTGAACAAAATGTACTAAGTAGAAGAGTAAATTTTATGTAATATAGGACTTTTAACTGACTTTGGAAAATGAATAGGAGTTACAAAATGCAGCAAATGTGAAGATACTTTGTTTTGGATGATTGGAATTATTATATTCCTAAATTCAATAGAACATAGTGATTTGCATTTTTTTCCCCCCTCTAGTTTTAGTTCAATTCAATTTTTAGCATTTTTTTTAGTTACTTGAAATATAAATAATTTCAAAAACAAATAAAACAGGAAAATGAGTGGAATCAAGTACAGAAGTACACTGTCAATTCATTATTCAGTAGAGTAAGTCTCCTTGGCCAAAGCCCCGAGACAGAGCCATAAAATATATATCAAAGGTTAAAAACTGTATAAATAACACTGAATCTAGTTTCAAATATTACTACAAGTTGGAAACAAGAAAACTAAGATGACCCCCAGATCAGTTCTATCATCTAAGGTAGTCCTGACCAAACCTAGCACCAAGATCACAGAGACGGGTCCCTGGGTGCAGGACTGTGCACCCACTGCTCCTGATGAGGTGTCCAAACGGCACTGAAGGATGGGTCAAATGCAGAGGACAAATTTTTCTATGGGGACAATAAAGTGTGCCCTATTGGTGTAGTTCGTTCCATGTCTTGGTACGATGTTTGGATAATGAAAGGTTGGAGTGGAGGTGGCATTAGACACACACATTTCCAAAGGTCAGCTGTCC
Organism: Boleophthalmus pectinirostris; assembly: GCF_026225935.1. Classification (NCBI taxonomy): domain Eukaryota; kingdom Metazoa; phylum Chordata; class Actinopteri; order Gobiiformes; family Gobiidae; genus Boleophthalmus; species Boleophthalmus pectinirostris. Next base: position 25,201,013 of record NW_026571018.1, on the reverse strand, counting down.
TCTGTGAGCCGCAGGATACACCCCTCTGTAAGAGCTCATGTCCCTCTTCATCATCATCGTTTCAACATGTGTTTCCTCTAAATCCAGGGATAATGTAGACTTTATTGTTAGGAGCAAAACTACTTTTCAATTGTAAATAATCTTACCACATTTGGACAGCATTGTAGAGGTGCATTGCACTCACATGTGGGACGCTATGGCAACAGCCCATTCACCAAACCTAAGGTGATACAAGAGGTGCTACAACTAACGCACATTGATTAAGCTCTCTGTCTTAAGGTCAAATTCATTATTTATGAGAGACCTGGAATGTGTCTGTAAATATTTTATTAATAAGTTTTAGAATGTATTCAAGTGCAACAGGATAACCTTCAGAAACCCTTTCACAACAACATTACTAAGTAATGCTTCAGGCGGAAGAGAAACTTTACTCTGACATCTCATACATAGAGAGTGGATCACAAATCTGCTGCCTTTATTGGGTCTATACAGGACTATGTCAAAGGTTAGAACTTCTGAGCAACCGCCAGGCAGGTACACTATGGAACTTTTCTGGAGGGTACGACAACTGCTCTCCACGTCTCCATGGCGATGATATTTGCCTGCAGTGTTTCACAGTATGACATTAAACTTTTCTTTCTTACATTCAAACAATTATAGATGTTTCTGTTGCTCATACGTTCCTTCTTCCAGTGGTTGGGCTCACCTCTCCACAGATCTGACCTGTCACTTGCCCTGATGATATCACCTCCTTGTCTCCTTGAAGATATGTGAGTTAAATGCAACACAGTAGAAAACAAACAGACAAACAAAAACAGGTGGCAGACACTCCATCACAAAAGTGTATTTAATTATGTATTTCATTTTAGTTTCTGATTGGTAAAACATTTATTCTCAGAAGTATTATAATCTGAATGTTTTTCAAGCAACTTAACATATAGAGTGCAATTCATGCATTAGAATGAAAATAAACAATAAAATGCAATCATTAATTAGAGGAATGTAGTGGATGTAAAAACTAGTTGAACCAAACCACTAGATTATGTCGTCTTATGGGCAAGTTTTGACGGCAGCGTTGGACAAATTGAGCAGTGCAGGTTAAAGACAGAGGGAGGGATAGACAAGAGACTGGAACAACACAGTTCTGAGGTTTTCACAGAAGATTTTAATTATTTACTTTCTTTCCCACAGGCCAGCCGATACCTGTCCTGGGGCAGTTAGTAAGCTGTTACTGTTCAGATGATGCAACGGCCTTATTTTGAGAGGCTTAACGTCCAGGGCACTAGCAATTTCATCAGCACTGGATGATGCCACTAAAAAGTACTTTTACCCACACAGCTTGTTACACAGTAAATAAATGAACTTTTAAAATATAAACATGTAGGCAGTTTACAAACTTTAGCATTCATTTTATGGAGGAGCATAAACTGGATTTTTATACATGCAATAAGGACGAAATGTTTCAGCAGCACCACACACTGAATGTTCGACTTATATCATTGGTCCTAATCTATTCCAGATGTCCACACACCAACAACAACCAGGATTCATATTAATGCCCACTTTACTTACATGCAGTAGAATGAGGCCTTGGAAAAGTTCAGATTTCTTCAGCTAGATGTGTTAAAGGGCCTATATTATTCTATTTTCTGATCTATGTTATAATGCAAGCATACCTGGAGTTGTTTCTGTGTTAGAATTTTTTTTGTTTCATTCATTTGTTTAACACTCAAACCCTGCATATTTAGGCCGAGTTCTTCTTCTGTTCCACCTTGTGATGTCATGTGGTAATACAGGAAGTGTTCCAATGTGTTTTTAAGCACCATACAGCTTCACTAGAATTATTTAGATAATTTCAGCTCTAGAACTCCTAATCTCTACTGAACTAAAAGTAAAAGGAGCTGTTAGCTTGAAAACTACCACTTCATGACTTCACAAGGTGGAAGAGAGCATTTTGAGTTTTGTGGATATAGACAGACAAATTACAAAATACAATACCATCTTGGTGAATGTGTATTATAAATGTGAATGTGGGTGGATAATTTAAGTGTTGTTGTTTTTTTGTTTTATTTCCTTTGCGTATATTTGTATATATTTTACAGCGATGTAACTTAAAGCCACATGGCTAATTTGTATCATATGCGCTGAAAAAAAACAGCTCGTTCCTTGTGTGCTAAAGCGGTCACCTTATGTTGGACCAAAGGACACAACTCAGTCGTATTCTGTGCATGTATCGTGTTCAAGATGGTTCATGTAAATCTTTTCAGAGATTTTAAGTCTGCAGGTCATATGCATAGACCATATAGCAGTGCAGCTTCGTAGCTCTCCAAAGTCATACTAAAACATTTGGACAGATTTTTGAGCGCCGTGTACCACATAAAATCGGTTCAAGGTCAGTAAGCACAACCAGAATTAATACATAAGGTGAGCCGCATTATAAGGCGCACTGTCGATTTTTGAGAAAATTAAAGGATTTTAAGTGCACCTTATAATTTGGAAAATATGGTACTCTGACATGTGTAAATGTGTATACAACTCTAGGTATGTTTTCAAGGAGTACCAACATTATAACATGGCATAAAACGCTTCTTCTCAAAACTCTTAAAACTTGCTTAAAATCATTAAATTACACAATTAAAGACTTATATTCTGGCAGATGTGACGTTTCACCATAGAAAGCTGCTGATTCATCCTCTATGTTGTCCTTTAAGGTCTGTTCATGAGAATATAAAGAATATAGAAATATAAAAATAATGGAGGCAATAAAATTCAGCTCTTGTTCAAACACTCAGTCACAGATTGTAAGTATGGAGTTGCTGTGAGTCATGTCTGAAGCACTGAAGCCCACTTGATTCAATTGGATATACACGTGCTTTTCCTCTCCTGTAGTGCTGCATGTTAAATGAATGTCTAGTTCAGTTGGCTTACTGTACTACTTTAGTACAGTAAGCAGTATGTATGTATGTTTTGATTTTATATTCCCTAAACAAGACCCATAAAAAAGATATTCAAATGAAATATGGTAAGATATGCTGATTTATTCATAAATACAAAACACTGATACCCATGTTGTTTATGTTATAATTTAGTTTGTTTTTGGTTCTCCAGATGATTATCCAGTCAGAATCTGAATCCTCACTACCTAAACCCCAGCACCTGCAGCAATCATTAGTCAGTATGCTACTGCAGTATACAGTATATTATTCATGTACTGTAAACTCAAATAAGTTACCAGAACAAAACAAAAAAACAAAAAAAATGGAGGCTATCGATTGCCTCAATTATTTTAAGTTGATGAACTTAAAAGTCACAATTTTCCAGAACTGAAAAGGTTTGGATGGTTTGCTACTTTTGGCACTTTTGATAACAGCTCAAATATTTGCAGTTTATATGACTCATAGTTTTCTGTTAAGGCAACTCAATTATTTTCATTTATTATGATGCAAAATTGGGAGTTTTCAAACAACTGAAATAAGTTAACTTATTTGGTGAAGCTCTTTAAAATTATATTGTATTTTAGCATGTACTATATAAATTTAGTTTATTTTGAAATCATCCATATTTGAAACAATAGAAATAACTGCACTTTATCATAATTGTACCTCATCTATGTTCTTAAGTTATGCATACTTATACCTTTCATCAAAAAATATGAGTTAAAATGACTCAAAAAGAAGAACATGTTACAGCAACACGACATAATTAAGTTAGTAGGACTATTTCTAAAACTTTGACGATACACAACTTAATCTATTAATTACTTTGAACATTTTGCTTTATAGTGTACTGTGAATGAAAATGTGTATGTGTCTTTTATGTGCAGGTTAAGGCACTGGCAACTCAGGATTGGTTGTGATTAATTAATAAAAAAAATTAAAAAAAAAAACACTTATGCAGACTACATACAGTTCCTTTGATGTGAGTCAGTATTTCATTTAAATGTATTCAGACAAGACAACTAGGCGACAGTTTTATGTATAGTGTACAGTAGCCAGCAAGGGCAAAACACTTTTACATTTCACAACACATTAACAAGTTTGATTAAAAAAATGACATTTAAAATACACATTTACATCTTGAAAACAAATTCCTAGTTTCATAAAACACATCTGCAAATGTGCAAAGTAATTTACAAAACACAAAACATTTGTACAAGCGCCAAGACAAATTTAAACAACATTTACACAAATACAAACCCCTGAACAAATTAACCAGAAAGTTAGTTTTGCTCAGGAGTAGTTTACTGATGCTAGTCATTGTTCGCCTTTAAGTTTTTGTCTTTCTTACCTTGATAGTTGTGGATAAATTCTTCATGGACAGAATATGTCCTTTGTCAATCTTGTTAGATGTAGATTTGGTGATGTGGCAGATTTATGAAGCTGGTGGAAAATATGCGAGACATTTCCACAGATATTTTGCCATAGAAAAGCAATAAAGTAACTGACGTTTTCCCTACATTGCAGCACTTCCGGTCATTGTGAAAAGGGTCTATGTGTTTCAGGGGTTTGTATTTGTGTTTTTGCCACATGTAAATTTGTCGTGGTGTTTGTACAAATGTTTCATGTTTTGCAAATTTGTTTGTACATTTGCAGATGTGTTTTTAGTAATGTAAATTTGTTTTCAAGATGTAAATGTACGGAAGCCGAGAGATGTCACAACAAACGCAAATGCCACAACAAATACAAATGCCACAACATAACGAAAAGCCACAACACACCAAAAAATGCCACAACGGAAATGACCGCGGGACTCTATTTTAATGCAAACGCCGCAGCAAATACAAACGAAACAACACAAATGTCGCAACACATTAAAAAGCCACAACACATTAAAAAGCCACAACGGAAGTGACCGTGGGACTCTATTTTCCGACAGACCGATCAAGCGGCAAGTGAAGAAGAAGAACTACAACGTAAAAACGTATAATAAAAAAACAATAAATTACTTTTACTTACGTTTCCAACTTCTCCATTCCTTTACTTTTCACGTTGTTGTTGTTCTTCTTCACTTGCCGCTTGATCGGTCCGTCAGAAAATAGAGTCCCACGGTCACTTTCATTATGGCTTTTTGATGTGTTGTGGCTTTTTAATGTGTTATGGCTTTTTAATGTCTTGCAGCATTTGCGTTTGGGTTGTGGCATTTGTATTTGTTGCGACGTTTGCATTAAAATAGAGTCCCGCGGTTATTTCCCTTGTGGCTTTTTTTGGTGTGTTGTGGCTTTTTGTTATGTTGTCGCATTTGTATTTGTTGCGGCATTTGCGTTTGTTGTGACCCCTCTCCGCTTCCATATAAATGTGTATGTTAAATGTAATTTTGTTTTCAGCCTTGTTAATGTGTGTTGTGAAATGAAAAGTGTTCTGCACTTGCTGGCCACCATAGTAGTGTATATGCAGTGATAGGAAGAATACTATATAGTTGCAGAATACAAAATGCCTGCATTAAAATGTATTTTGTAACTTAGTCTGATACATAGTTAAGTCAGATTACTGTATTCTGAGTACTTAGAATACTTTACATTTAAATTATGGAGTAAAGATGTAGCATTAAAAACAGCTTCTTATTTGTTTAACTGTTTACACTTTCTATCACTGATTAGAGAAGTTGAAATCACACTGAAAGCAGTATTTTATAGTTTTTTCACTAGTTGCATATTAGGGATTAGTGTATGCATGTTTATGAGCAAAGTTTCACAGGTTCCAAGTTCTCTGTGACTAAAATCTAACCCATGTCACAATATATTTAATGAATAAATAACTGTATTTTCTGAAAATGCATTTTTACATCTTAAAACCCAGAGCACATTACATCAGACTTTGTCAAAAATCTGCCAAATGTTCAGAGCCATTTCTCAATACACCTCTCCCTTTTGAACACTGTAACATGCTTCTTCAATCTCCTCTCCTCTTCTGGCTGCACAGTGCAATTTCCATCCTTAAGAATTGGCTAACATCATTTGCACAGTCACTCAGCGGGCTAATTTGAGAGAAATGTAAAAAGCTATGGTTGGACACCTGCGGCCAAGCTCTGCAGTATAGTGGTCTGAAGTTGCATCATGATCTCTTCCTCTCAAACTGTGCGCTAACACTTGGATTCATTCATGTTTGCACAACTCGCCGCGGGCCAGAAGTACTCCCATACCCCTCAGTCTGCTCTGGTACTTTGGAGTTTGTAGACCAGTCCAAATGTACTGACTTTCATCTGCTCCGGTAAAGTGTCTGGGCTTGATCTCTATGTGGTGTTCAAAGCAAAGAGTAAAAAAACAAAGCAAAAAAACAATAAATATTTGTCAAATAAAACAGCCTGTCCACAACTGTAATTAAAGGGTGGCTGGTATTTGCAGTGTGATGAAAATGGATGCTTTAAATGATGGCACCATTTAGATTTTCAAGAGTGAATTTCAGATTAATTTCTTACAAATGGCTGGAAAACAGAAGTCGAACTGCTCCTCAAAGCTATGAAAACATTTGTTGTCAATATTGTGCAAGTCGAGCAGACTCAGGGTTGTGTGACTGCTATATAATACAAATATATTTTCCCTTGTATTGATTGATCACAGTTTTCAACTCGGTTTTATTTTTGTCTTATTAAAAACAAATAAGAAGCACGTTCAATATTTATTTTCTGAACATGAACAAGACTTTTAATCATCACCATTTATCACAAAAACAGTTGAATTTGAACTCTGCTTTAAACCACATACTTTTACTGACAGAGGATTTGCCCTGGACCTCTCCACTGAAAGGACCCAAGCATATCATTGACAAAATATTGAATAATAAAATTGCACAGCCTGAGCAGAATGTTATTAGACTCAGCTTAAATAACATAGATTTGAATTAGAGAATATGTGGACATGAGGACCAGCTTTTTCCCACGGGAGATCCAGCTGTCTAGCCTGTTTCATCAGCTGGTTTCACTTCGCAGAAACCGTCTGACCTCACAGTGTTAGAATTTGTTCGCTCGATGGTAGGCGGGTATTTTTTTATTCAACCAATCGCTGCTATTTTTTCGTGACTTATTTAATGCACCGCTAACGTGGCTAACTGGTATATTAAGCTTTTCCCAAATCCCGAAGGAAGAAGGGCAATAACGTCTTTCCCCTTGATAAAATTCACAGAACATTCTCTTTGTTCCGGCTTTAAATCCTCAATCTCGGGAATCGCTGACAACTCAGAATGTACGGCTCTTTGCTGATTGGCTGGTGCCCGAACTCGCACTTCCAGGGTTCTTGCAAACCATCTAGTACATTCCAATTCCTGACCTAGTTGCTGGAGAGAAATGAAATTGCATGGATGGACTAGGTGGCACCACCCTGGCTACCAGCTGTCTCCTGTAGCATAAAAATTCATAAAATGTTATCACCATGTCAAAATCAGAACAAACTGGTGAGAATGCATTTTTCTTTTTTGTTATTTTGTCTAAAATGGTAAAAATGTTATAGTTAAAGGGTCTATTTTCTGATCTATGCTATAATGAGTCATATTGAAATACAGGAAGTGTGCTCCTGTGTTTTTATGCTCTATATAACTTAAATGGAATCACTGATGAGGAGGAGAATGACTAATCTCTGATGAATTAAAGGTAAAATGTAGCTGTTAACTTGAAAACTACAGCTACATGACATCACAAGGTGGAACAGAACATTTTGAGCTTTGTATGTAGACATATTAATAAACCAAACATGTGTGAATGAAACAAAACACAACTCCAGGTATGTTTTTGAAGAGGTAACAGGGTCTAAAGGGTCTAGTCACTAATATAATTGAGTTCAGCTCTTGTGGATTTTCTGTAGTATTCTTGTAATCAACACTGGCTCAGGCCCCCTATCTGGGAGTATTACATCATCACAATCTTCTGAAAGCTACTAATTAACACTAATAACCAGTGAATTTGCCCCTCAGTAGTAAACAAAAGATCTATGATTTTATTTATCTACATTGTTCTGTGTTGGAGGCTCTGAGCGTGTCTGGAGACATATTACATACAAGTGTAGATCTGAGTCAGTGCACACTCATTGATATTTTACTTTAATCATCATGAGTTTTGGGGTCATCTTTCTTCCCCTGGCCTCGGAGCAGTCCTGATGGCCAGAGCAGCTGTGTGAACATCACAAACGATTTTGCTCTTATCCTGTCTGGACTGGAGGTGTGAGCAGCACGGGGGTCTTTTGTGAGAAAATTCAACTCAACAGAATGAGCCGAGCCCCATGAAATCCAATCACAACTAATGGCAGCTGGCCTCGTGGTGCCTATGAAATTGCCTAAGCCCTCTCCGATCTGCAGGGGATCTGGGCACCATGATGCCGCTCAGTAGGCTCTCATTTGTAACTCACAATGTGGGTCCAGTAAACATCAATGTTTGTCCTCTGCAAGAAGTTTGGGAACAAACTTTGACATAAAAGCAGCAGAAGTCCACAGAATAAATTATATTTTAACAAGACACATTTGAATCATGCATATGAGCTCACTGGATAGATTCACTTCTGAATCCAATTCACATTTGATTCACATAAAAAGTTAAAACACCTTCTGTGTGCTGTATTCTTAAAAGTGCAGTTTGTAACATTTCAGAGTGTTTTTTTTTTAACTATCTGTTTGGCTTCATGGTGATGTTAACACTATGTCTAATAATAATGTACATACTGTATTTTTGAGCAGAAAACACCTGTGACTGAATCAATACATGATAAATATGAGTAATGGCATATTGTGTGACTTTTTAGGTATTGCAATAATATCTCAATAGGACAAGTGAGTAATGAACACTCCACCATAAAAATTGAGTCTTATTCTGCCCCGCCCACTTTTGCTTCTGATGGCCACTACTGCATTTCCATTCCTGTTTACACTTCTGCTTAACTCCAGTGGAAATGCAGAAAAAATGTATCTGCTAAAATATTATATTTAGATTTATTTGTGGAAAATGTCCAGAGTTTATGTGCACCAACATTTCAACTATGCACCTTATCTCTAGGTGGCTTTAAATGAGCTTCAGAATCATACAACAGATGATAATGGAAACTTTTGGAATAAGATCAAAAGTAAATGCAGAACTCATTTAATTTCAAAGATCTTATAGTCTGTCCTTTCCACTTTCATTGGATTTTCTCTAGTACACCAAAAACATTTAAATTGAGAATATATTACTAGTACATCTAATTATTACTTTACAGTGCTATGTCACTTTAAAATTAATCAAGGTCATTATAATTGTATGAATTATTCATAACAAAAACATGAACATGAAATGCACCACTCTGGGGGCTCAAGCTCTTGACTTTGCTGCCAACTTTCAAGTCAAAAACAGTTTTTCCTGCCAGGTAAATAATCAGACTTGGACAGGTACCCATTTGTGACTGTACTTAAAACATATTCAACAAAAGCAGCAGACAGAATACAAAAGCCAGCGGAGTACACAGTCGGACAGAGTGGCAGATCAGGACCAGGTGAGAGAGGGCCAGCTGGAGTGGCAGAGTGAAGAGGGCGAGCGAGCACACTGCTAAGAGGTTAAGCACACTCTCTTACTCCCATGGTTTAAGCCCTCACCCTGCCATATTATCGCTGGCCTTACACCCCCACCTCCCCAGTGCTCACCCACGCCAACAAATCCCATTTGCCAAGTTTGGGGGGAAGCTCGTGTGTGTGACAGCCAATTACTGTGGAGAGAGAGTCCCAGAGGAGTCACCTGTTCACCTCACAGCCCCAAACATCTGCCTGTCTGTCACAGCCATCCGGAGAGGGGGGGAGACCGAGAGAGGGAAAGGGGAGACGGGGGGAGAGACAGAGGGGAGGGCTGCATAAACCACTGCACTCACAAGCACTTTTACATCTGTCACTCAAACTCTAATGGCATGTTGTGGCAGGGCTTTTACTATTTTGTCCATTGGATGTTTTGTAAGTGAATCAAGTAAAGTCACAAGCAATAAAGGTTTAAAGTTTTGGAAAATATGCCGTCCACAAAGAGCCATGCACGGCCACACACACACAGGTACTGTTAATGGGATGCTCCCCTGTCTACTAACGGTGCACTGCGTAATCTGGAAATGCTATCGCTTTGCCTGTAACAGAGGTAGGACCAAGTTGTTGTTTTGTAATTCTTAAGTCAGTTTCAAGTCTTTGACCTCAAATCTGAGTCAAGTCCCCAGTCAAGTCGAGTCTCGTGTCACTGTCTCATAAATCCATGTCGTCTTTGGCTCAAGCTCATTTCAAGTCTTTAAACCAAATAACCAAATGTATCTTATCTTCTGCAGTTTATTTGAATTTTAATTGATAAATTGTAGTAAAAATATTCATTGTATATTTATATATGAGTATTTGTATAAGAGTTGTAGAAATGTATTTTTTTCCTTTTTAAATGTTTTGACAAGATCTGAGTGTGAATTATTACGGTCAGAATAAAAAGAATTTAGATTTAAGAATGCTTAGGGTTAGTTATTCCCTCCGCCAAGGAGGTTATGTTTTTGCCGGCGTTTGTCTGTTTGTTTGTTTGTCTGTTAGCAACATAACTCAAAAAGTTATGGACTGATTTTGATGAAATTTTCAGGATTTGTTGGAAATGTGAAAAGGAAGAACTGATTTCATTTTGGGGGTGATCCGAACGAAATCCTGGATTCTGGATCACTTTGAAATTTTAGTTAACATTGTGGTAAATGGGGCCAAAAATGTAGTTTCTCAATATCTCGGTTAATTACTGACCAAACCCCATGAAATTTGACTCAGGGATGGACAATGGAATCCTCTTTCATATTCCAAATTGAAAGATACGAGACAAATATTTATGGAAAACACAATTAATATGAGGGGGACTGTAGTCCGTGGCGGAGGTCTGCGCTCTCTGAGTGCTTTTCTAGTTTAATTAGTTATCAGTTATTTTATGTGCACTGAAATGGAAGGATAATGTTCTCTGTAGTTCCCTCTGTTTTAGTGTATTGTACTGCATATTACTGTAATACATTTGAGGATACCATCTCACAGTACTTTAGTTACATCCAAAGTAACAAACGGTGACATGTTCCAGTTTGTTCCTAAAATTCAGTACCGCATTTTTCAACTGTTTAACAGAAAAGTATTTTCTGAAAACATATATTTTTAGGAGAAGCATCAAGTCTTCTCAAATCACAGGCCTTAAGTCCGAGTCAAGTTCCAAGTCACTGACTTTCAAGTCCAAGTCGAGTGCCAAGTCTTAGTCCATTTTATCAAGTCAAGTCGCAAGTCCTAAAAATAGTGACTCAAGTCTGACTTGAGTCCAAGTCATGACATGCAAGTCTGGCCTGCAATGTTCCACAATATGCTATTAAACTATAAAAGATGCATTTGTTCAATTATGGGTGTTTTTCTTGCTCAAAAATACCTTTTAAAACATGAATTCTTACTGTGAGTGGAGTCACTGCTGCACAGATCTCATTTGTAAATTGACTCAGTGGCATCTCCTGCTTGTTTCTATGCAGATTGAAAAGTTTACTTCCTGGAATATTGGAGGTAAAACATGGAGACAAGCAACTGGACTTCTACCACAGTGCACCTTTAAGCTTATTTGATTGTAATAACATAGGTTCCAACATGTTTTTAAAAAAGTAAAAAATAAATAAATAAATGCATCTAGGTGGTGATCTAGTCCCTACCCCCTTGGAGTCTTTTTGGCATCTTTTTGTAAAACCTTGGCCAACATACAAAACATTTTATTTTATTTTTTTCCAATGCGTTTCATTAAAATCTAACAGCCTGATTGAATTAGCTTTTTCACACTCTCCTCGTGAAGTTTATAATTTGTTCAATGGTGACATTTTGAGAATCATGCTCCGAAAACTCATTTACTTATTTACTCACTTTTTGGTAACCATGAATTCTAAATATGTTCTTGTTCTTGTATCTGTGACTGCTCCCTCCCTGGCTGCCTCCTCTCCCCTGGCTGTGGAGCAGATGGTCCTCTCCTCTGTCTGAGTTTCCTCCACTATGGCCGGTGCATCCTCCAGGGGCATTTTCTGGCAGCACTTTACAATGCTCCAGTCTTGACCTCATTAGCAGAAGTGCACTGAGATAACTGTTGATGTATAAATAAACAAAAATAAGGTTGTTTTTATTTCAGCTGGAACTTCATTTGGCAAAGCTCAAGTGTTTTTGAGCAATATCTGTGACATTTCAAGAACTCTAAATGGGAGTTGGTTTGTTTGACTATTTTCCTGTTTAAATGGCATCTGGCAACCACGTGATTATCTCCAAACTTTCTTAGATGTGACCGTCTGGTTTCTGTCATGCAGCTGTTTGCTAGGGGAGTTTACATTTTCTTTTCCAAGTGAAAAATAAGAACAATTTTCTCCAATTACTAAAATCAGACAAAAACTTTGACCTTATGCTTTCTATCATAAATACTATACTTTTTTTTTGGTCTCATTTATTTACTACTAACTAAATATATGTTTAGAAGAAATCACCTCTTAAGACACATGTGATTTAGTTCTTCATTCTAGCACAAATATATAAATAAATCAAGCATGAATAGCCGACAAAAAAGCAGATACTCAGAACTGTGTTTTTACATCAGTGAACTGTTCAACTCCGGGCCTTGAATATATTAAATATTAAAAACAACAACAACCTTTAACCTTTACATTTCTTCAGATTCCTCCTTTTCTTTTCTCTCTTGTGGAGTGATGGAGCTTTTTCAAGTGCGAGTCATAAAAACAATCAATAGTGGTAAATTGGGATGGCAGCATGGGCCAGCTCAAGTTAAACTTTGAAAATGAGATTGCCTGACCCTTTCTCTAGGTCCACCACTACTCTCTCCACTCACATTCTCTCTCCACTCACAGTCTCTCAGTCCGTCCATCATTGCCATATTCAATCTCTCTCCATCTTTATCCTCTTCTTGTTGAGCTTGTTCAGGCTATAAATTAATAATAATAAAAAAAAATAATAGAACATCTATTCCTTTCCACTTGTAAAACTTTTATAAGATGCAAAGCTTTGAGGAAAAGGCAGGTGAAAGATAAGTGGCTCTTTTTTTTCCTTTAGAAAAATGGAAGAAAACAAATATTACATATGTCAGAATAAGAGCATAATGAATGTACCAAATTGCTTTAAAAATATGCATATGAGACCAGAAGCTCATTTGACTGGCCATGCAAAAGCCCATTCACATTTACTTTCAAAGCAACTGGCCATTTTGACATTTTTTCCTCATTCATTGTATATTCCAGGTTTTCCAGGACAGTGTGGGAACCCTGTCAAGGAAAAATCTATAGATCTTTAAAGTGTTCCCACTGACACCAGTGTAAATGTCCTGTTTGCATCTTAAGCGTGTGTGTGCTGAGCTGCCATAGAGCCTTACAGATTCCCCCTGGTGCCCTGCTCACATTAGGACACAGTGAAGGTGTGAGAGTGGCCCCAGGCTCACGGATTGCTGCCTAATAACTGGCCCCGGGCACAGAGCTGACACCAGAGTCTGCTGCAGTCACAAACACTCTGTGACACTGAGCTGGGAGCTGTCTGAGGAGCTGACCGCCATGTGCACACATCTCTGTCTCTCTGTCACTAAACTCACTCCTCTGTTCATACACACTAAACTCACTCCTCTGTTCATACACACAAAACTCACTCCTCTGTTCATACACACAAAACTCACTCCTCTGTTCATACGCACAAAACTCACTCCTCTGTTCATACACACAAAACTCACTCCTCTGTTCATACGCACAAAACTCACTCCTCTGTTCATACACACTAAACTCACTCCTCTGTTCATACACACTAAACTCACTCCTCTGTTCATACACACTAAACTCACTCCTCTGTTCATACACACAAAACTCACTCCTCTGTTCATCACTCTGTTCATATGCACAAAACTCACTCCTCTGTTCACACACTCTGTTCATATGCACAAAACTCACTCCTCTGTTCATATGCACAAACTCACTCCTCTGTCACTCCTCTGTTCATATGCACAAAACTCACTCCTCTGTTCATCATGCACAAAACTCACTCCTCTGTTCATACGCACAAAACTCACTCACTCACTCTCTGTTCATACACACACAAAACTCACTCCTCTGTTCATACGCACAAAACTCACTCCTCTGTTCATACACACAAAACTCACTCCTCTGTTCATACACACAAAACTCACTCCTCTGTTCATACACACAAAACTCACTCCTCTGTTCATACACACTAAACTCACTCCTCTGTTCATACACACTAAACTCACTCCTCTGTTCATACACACAAAACTCACTCCTCTGTTCATACACACAAAACTACACACAAAACTCACTCCTCTGTTCATACACACTAAACTCACTCCTCTGTTCATACACACTAAACTCACTCCTCTGTTCATACACACAAAACTCACTCCTCTGTTCATACACACAAAACTCACTCCTCTGTTCATACACACAAAACTCACTCCTCTGTTCATACACACTAAACTCACTCCTCTGTTCATACGCACAAAACTCACTCCTCTGTTCATACACACAAAACTCACTCCTCTGTTCATACACACAAAACTCACTCCTCTGTTCATACACACAAAACTCACTCCTCTGTTCATACACACAAAACTCACTCCTCTGTTCATACACACAAAACTCACTCCTCTGTTCATACACACTAAACTCACTCCTCTGTTCATACACACTAAACTCACTCCTCTGTTCATACACACACTCACTCTGTTCATACACACAAACTCACTCCTCTGTTCATACACACAAAACTCACTCCTCTGTTCATACACACTCTGTTCATCATGCACAAAACTCACTCCTCTGTTCATACACACAAAACTCACTCCTCTGTTCATACACTCACTCTGTTCATATGCACAAAACTCACTCCTCTGTTCATACACACAAAACTCACTCCTCTGTTCATACACACTAAACTCACTCCTCTGTTCATACACACTAAACTCACTCCTCTGTTCAATACACTCACTCTGTCATACACACAAAACTCACTCCTCTGTTCATACACACTAAACTCACTCCTCTGTTCATACACACAAAACTACACAAACTCACTCCTCTGTTCATACACACAAAACTCACTCCTCTGTTCATACACAAAACTCACTCCTCTGTTCATACACACAAAACTCACTCCTCTGTTTCATACACACTAAACTCACTCCTCTGTTCATACACACAAAACTCACTCCTCTGTTTCATACACACACAAAACTCACTCCTCTGTTCATACACACACTAAACTCACTCCTCTGTTCATACACACTAAACTCACATACACACTAAACTCACTCCTCTGTTCATACACACTAAACTCACTCCTCTGTTCATACACACTAAACTCACTCCTCTGTTCATACACACTAAACTCACTCCTCTGTTGATACACACAAAACTCACTCTTCTATTTTGTTCATAAATCAATTCCTATTCCTGTTTTTGAACTTTCGCCCAAATTCGGTCCAATAACCTTGTGAGTATCATTTGAGTGGAGCCGAACACTAAGGGTGACGTCGCCCTCTGTTCGTCCACTTCTTAATACACAATCTATGGTTAATATGCACAAAACACACTCCTCTAATTATACTTCTCTTACTAAGTCGTTTTAGATCCATATTACGATTTAGATTGGGCAAAATGTTAAATAATGATCTACATGTTACTTGGTACAATTTAAGACTGAACAAAAGCCTCTTATGTCTCCTTTAAGGTTCCAGTTTTTTCATGTTCAATATTTAACTCTCATTTATGCGATACAAGATAAAGTGTTTGCTGTCTTAATAAATAGAATTGCGGTCCACTTGTGTGCGTGTAGAGCTGTGACCTTAAGAATCAGACACTGCATCATGGCAGGGCTATCAGCGTGGCCTTTCTCAAAGTCACTAAAATCCATACAATTTCAACATTTTCACTCGACTTTCATCATGAGGAAATGACCCTGGAGGGACCCTGGTATAATTCTGGGACACCTGTGACACCCAGGGGGGTGGATGAATACTGATCATGTTTTTGCGTGCATGTGGAGAGTTTCAGAGTTGTGCTTGTGTCTCTCAGTAAAGATTTACTTGAGTAACTTTTGGATAAAATTGTACTTCATATTCAAACATATCATTTTCAGTCAGCATATGTTTTCTCCTAGCAGACTTATTATGTAAAATCAACTTTTAACCATGTTATAGTTGTTTCCCATCACCATTTACTCATCCAAAGTAGTATTTGGAATGCTTTCAGCTTGTTTAAGTAATATTTAACCGCTTATTTTGAAGATTTATCTCTTATTTTGCAGATTAATCAAATTTTCACTACTACTTATGCCCTGCTGTCCACTTACTTAGTTCTCCAGTTTTATTTTCTTAGTTGGTGATACATGTAGGATTCAGCAGTGTCGCCTTGTCATTTTGATACAAATGAAAAAAAATAAAAAATCTGCAGCCTTCTAGTGTGATCTGCTACTATCCATGAGATACTTTTTGCAATGACGTTTATGGCGACATCTGCTTCCATTGGGCACCACAGTTTTCACCTGAAGTCAGTGGACTTGTTTCTTTCATTAAGTCTTTTCAGATGAATATTACGATGACATAATGATCCAAGGGTGTCATATAGCTATATAGCAGACATAAGCACAGGTCTTCTTTACTAATATTAGAGTTAAGTCAGTATCACAAGCTTTATGTTGTAAATACAAAATTATGAATTATTATATATGATTATATGTTATATATGATTTGTTCTCATTTTTCTGGTATATCCTTGAAAATACCATATTTTGTGTGTTACTTACTGATATTTTTTTTACATTACTTTACTACTTTCTTTGACCACCGCTTTGTACTTTTACTTTACTTATTTCGTTTCCTCTTACTTTTTTTGGATAATCCCACTTCTCAATAGAAATTTTCTTTGTATAATTTAGTACCCTATGCAACGTTTACTTCTTCTTGCTGACTGGCCCGTGTACACAGCGTTGCATTTCGACCTTGAGACTGTCCTCTTGTGCGGCTAAAACAAACTCGCACACTGATTTATTTTGGTTGACTATGATTGAATCTGGGCCTTTAAACAATGTTGACCTGCTGGCTCCAGATTTCATCACCCATTGGCCAATTCCTCCCTGTCTACATCAAGCCTTTTCCTGCAGCCAGCCTCGTGTCTGTGCTGTGCTCATTATTTAGAGCCTGTCCTCCAGTCTCCCCCTTAGCACCTCCTCATGACTTTTGTCTTCTCAACTTTCTCTTTATGTCAGCTTCCACAAGTCTTTATGTTATCAACTTTCCCCTCCATAAAAAACTGCTTTGGAGGTCACCTGAAATACATTGCTACTACAACATTATATAAAAGGTATAGTAATTACCTAATGCTAAATAAATAAATACATGATGACTTGCCATTTCAATATTTCATGTGAATATTTTAAAGCTCGGGTATATAATTTTATTAAGCAGGGCAGTGTGGCAGTTAAAACATTAAACTCTACAAATCACATTTTATGTAAAGAAAAAAAAAGGTGGATAAGTCTACAAAAAAGTTGTCCAAGTTGTTTCCTGTGTCTGCGTACACTGATGAATGGATGAGTGGTGATATAAAGTGCTTTGAATGCCTTAAAGATTGAAAAGCACTACATAAAAATATGACCATTTACCATCAATACCCCATATTTTCTTAACTAAATAGACAAGTGAATGTACACTTTACGTATTACTCCATGCCTCTGTAGTAACTTGTCAGGAGCAATGGGCATCACATTGCTGCACCCGGGACCCCATCTCCATACCCTGAGCTAGGATCAGTCAGCACTTGAGTATTTTAAAATATTGTGTATATTTTGACAATGCTAACCATTTATCCATCTTACAAAACTAGATGTATTTAGAGCAATTCATGTCAAACCCCAATATAAGTGTCCATTATAAGAGGTATTCCTATTTTTCAGTTTTTGACTGTAGTATGATATCCACACTGATGTCTTTTAGAAGAATGCAGTATGGTTATAGTACAGTGTCTGTTGATTCATTTATATTATTGGCATAACACAGAGCATGTAAAGTGAGAAATGAAGCATCTTAAATCATGCATAAAACTCACAGTGCTGTGCATAACTCTGCTCCTTTGCTCCTGCTGCAGAGATGACGGCGCTGCGTGAGAAGTACAAAAGAGTGCACAGACCATCCCATGGTACTGAGAAAAAGCCCAAGTCCGTGCTTCCTTTCATTTTAGATACAAAGAGAGACAAGACCAAAGTTGAGCAAAGTTTGTTAAAAGCCTAAAGGCAAAAGACAAAAAGTGCAGAGTGTATTAGCTCTAACAAGTGAACTTTTCACATAAAGATCAGTGCACATTACACTCTCTGTACTTAGTATTTACTGTACACATGTGTATTTCTAAAATACCACATGTTTTGGAAACCAATATGACATTTTAAATTAAA
The DNA here is from genome assembly GCF_026225935.1 of Boleophthalmus pectinirostris. Lineage (NCBI taxonomy): Eukaryota > Metazoa > Chordata > Actinopteri > Gobiiformes > Gobiidae > Boleophthalmus > Boleophthalmus pectinirostris. The sequence goes on along the minus strand of NW_026571018.1, from coordinate 25,182,615 downwards.
GTTATCTGGGCAGCCTCTCTAACACTGTGAGATGTCTTGTTTATTATAAAGCTTTATATATACATATACAAAGCTTTATATATACATTACAGGTTATTACATCAATTTCCTGTGGTCATTTCCATTCTAATCATATATCGAATGACAAACTTTTTAAAAAAAATCAACTTCTGCCTCTGTAAAGAAAGCAAGACATCATTGAAATGACATCATTTCAATTCTTTACTTGTTGCCATAATACTATCTCAATGCAGACAGCTTGAGTTACAACACCAGCCCATTCGCTTCAAAAACATTTATTTCTAGCCCTAAGGGCACCATAGCAGTGTTTGGTCTGATCTTGATTGCCCCAAATTTCAACATTTTTCATTTTTCCTCTTCGATCCCCAGTGAAGATGCAATGACTGTCAAATGGCAGTGCCAAACTGTAAGCAGAGGCTCTCACACACCTGCAGCTCAATGTATATGTGCACACAAACACACAGAGCCCACATATTCAGGAGTGGCACTTTTAAAAACCCATTTTCCCCTTGGTTAAGCAAGCAGCAACAACACTTGAGTAATGGAAAAGCCCGCACCTAAATGAGGTCGGAGAAATTCTATCTGGCGCATGCTGGTTGTTGTGAATTCTAATAAAGTCATGTTTTCATCTTGTGTCGACCCAATCCTCACTCTGCTGACTGCTGGCAACAATAGTTAGTCTTATGAGCTGCAGGGAAATTCTCTATTACAAGCGTAGCAGCCACATTACAATGCTGAATCTGGATTAGCCTGTGTGCACTCACTAAAAGCTCAAATAGTTAGCATGTATGTTTAACAGTACCAGACCCTGCTACTGTTTCGCTTCAAGTTGTAGAATACATCTTGTGCAGGGGACATGATATCTGCATGTCTCCATGGAGCTGGGTTTGCTTTGCCTGCATGTTGTGCAGTGTGGCATTAAATCTATTTTCCAGTTCTTTTCCAAAAATAATGGACAATAAAAACATGTTAACATCGCATTCTTACGAGGTCTAATCTCTGCTTGTCTCCAATGAGATTGATAAGTATTAACATATTGGTGAAAAAAAAAGAAAGAGACTCTACACAAACCAAAACACATCAGATGCCATTCTAAATAATAATAAAGACATGGATTTATTCCTTATCACTTACTATTATTGTGATGTTATTTTAAAGGAGACATATTCTGTTGTTCCCTCATCATTAGTGTACTTGTATTATTTTGATTAATTCATAATCTGCATTGTCCTCCATTTCAGGCTTCAGGCTACATTTCAGGCTGTTCTGTTTACACTTACTCCTATCCACCCACGTCTCTCTACGTACTTGTGATTATTCAAAACATTCAGACTCCAGATCAAACATAATCAAACACAGTAGCATGCAGTGACTTATGGGTAGGCTAGTAGACTTGGGGAGGACATTAATATTTAGCCAATAACAATTTCATAACACCACTTTTTATACATATTACATTGCAAATATATTTATTTATTTTATTGTCACATTAAATGCATAAGCCAGCCATACTAAGCCAGTAAATGGAATACAGAGTCAAATTAGGGAGACCTAGACCATATTTGTATGTTGGACTATATCTGACACCCTCTTTGTACAAACAGGACTATTTGTTGCTTCACAGATTTGTCCAATTCCTGCACGGTATTTATCCAGCTGAGCCTTCAGTAATATTGTTGTCTATGTAATTATTATTATTACACATGTAGAAACCATATGAATGACATATGACAACTCTACACATGTGGAATGCACTACACAAAATGGACATTCATGAAGATCATGAAGAAAACAACAACAGTGCACTGGTCAGAAAGGTGCACTTATAATACAGCCTGATGTGTCACAAACGTCCCGTCACATTAGAACAACACATTATCACTCACCTCTCACTGATGCAAAACTGCATCTTTCCTGAAGAAACATCCTGTATTTCTCTGAAGTGCAGCAGGTCTAGAACAGGCACATGTTCATCCACACATGTGTAATAGTGCTGTTATTCCACTGATGCTGTCACTCCTTCATAAACACACAGACGAGGCAGAATCCTGGCTGCAACAGCCACTCTAACTCCATTGCTCTGTTTAACTGTGCATATAACTGAAAGGTTTTCATTCCGCACTCTTCTCTCCAATTTATGTCTCTCTTTTTTAATTTTAATCTTCATGATTATTTATGTTTTGATTTGTTTTTATTATGATTTTAATGTATTTTTTATTCTGTAAAGCACTTTGAATTACTTTGTGTACGAATTGTGCTATACAAATAAACTTGCCTTGCTCCGTCCGGATCCTCCATTTCACACAAACTAGCCCTGAAACCAGCTCACTGTTTCATTAAATGGCTGCTTGTATTTCTAAATAACATCTAATCATTACAAACGCAAAGCTACAAACAATGGTTTGTCACTAAAAGCAATTTATCTTTAGACACTTGTGTTAAAAGTTAGCTCTGTTGTTGTCATCTCCTGCTGCACATTCGCACTTACTAGAAACCACTTCACATCTCTGGTTCACATATGGTTCCCATGGATGAAGATGTGGGTTTATGCAGCGCTGTCTGAGCTGGCTCTGGTCCTCAGTACACATGCATAAACGTCTACAACAACCAGCTGGCATTTCTGGTTGTAAGAGCACATGTAGAATGCATGGGGTAGAAAGCCACGCTCTCAACATGTGCCCCAGGCCACCGTAGAAAGAAAAAAAACACAAGTGAATGGGACATTAGGAACCGCGATTTTTGCAGTTTGCTCCATGACCAGTAGAGTGTTGTAAAGGACATAATTTCAAACTATTTAATTGTACTTTTGACTTGCAATGAGTTTAGATTTTATTGGTCAACCACTGCTTGCCTTGACTGACTGCACACCACTGATCAAACATGTATGGCAATGACAAAAACAAGTAAATGACAATCCGCAAAAATGTTAAAACTACATTTTAAATAATAATCTACATATAGGTTACATTTTAATATGAAATACCCAGAAACAGTGTAATATGTCTGAAGTCTTTCTCTGCCCATTGTCTCTAAATGTTATGTATAATGTGCGTTACCCGCTCCAGTGACTGCACCCTCCCATGTAATCAGCTCACATATCAAACTGTGTGTTTCTCAAAGTCTCATAAAGCCATGCACTCCACCGACAGCTTGTTAAATTATATAAGAAATGTAAAACCAGCTCCGTGTGGGGGACTCAGGGACAGTTCTGTGCTTGGTGCAGTGAAGCGACTCATACCTGTGCGGGACTGTGGCTCCCAAACCAAACCTGGGAGGCAAAGGCAGAAATATCAGAAAATCTCTTTGTTGTGTTAAGGGATGTTTACCTGACAACTAGTCCCTAAATGTTTAAACTGGCATTATTTCAAATGGCTGTCCCCACTGAATAACACCAACTTGTACTATATGGAGTTTTCTTGTTTGCAATGAAATACAATGACAGAAAAGTTGTGTGCTAGAATTTCTACCATAAGCTTAAAAACATGCCTCATACTGTCCCCTGTGTGAAACGCTGGCAACACTTCTTCAATTGACTCTAAAACCAATGGAAGCTGTTGATAAGTGAGTCATTATTTCAGAAGTGATTTGCCTAATAATAAAACCGGATAGCAAATTGGCTGGTAATGTGCCAAAAACAGCGAAACAAATTAGTCTAGGAAAAATCATGATTTTTTTTAAAGCATAATTATTGAATTTTTGTTCATTTTTTATGGTCAGTTATGGAAATTAGCAATCATCTCATAAAAAAATTGTATGACTAATAGGTACATTTTGACCTTTTTCTAGACATTTGAAAACATTTTTACACCAAAATATAGACTTAAACTTAGAAAAACTTTTTTGATCCACAAGGGAAATTATTTGGACACAGCAGCTCATATCACAATATAATATGATAAGAGTAAAGATATAAATGGTAATAATACATTCAAAATAAGTAGCAAAAATAACAAGAGACATGTGTTAGTAAGGTAGTATTATATAAATGTATATGTAAAACTAAAATATAGAACTATAGTAATACAAATATATCTTGGTTATCATATCACCATTTCATTAAATATAATAGAACTTGTACAACTGTAAGATATGTGATGATACACTGCGATAACTGACAAAACACTGGCCTAATTTTGTGAACAAAAAGTACATTTCTGAAATGTCTACATCCTCATGCCACTCTGAATGTTTTTCTCTCCTCTATACGCTTCGGCAAATTATTTTATCACACATCTCGGCTGTCATGGCTGGCTGTCAAAAACAAAAGTACAACTCAACCCTCAGTGAAACTATAAAACTCAGAGCTGCTCCTCGCTCACTTCAGCTTGATGCTCATTACACAAGGTCACAGAGGTCATAGTAATAATTCTGTCCGTCGTTATATCCGTGTGGGCTACTATTCATTTGTGAAGACTCCATGCTTGTGAACTGGCCGATCGTGAATTCAGACAGACAAACAAGAGGGATGATAAGTTTCTCCACAAAAGTTTGGGACTTGGGCAACACTGCTGATTTTTAATGGTTTTAAATCTTTAAATCTTGTCACTTTTTACAACAGAAAGCTTTTGAGGCATCTCCAGCAGACCAGTAGCATATTGCTTTATGACACAGCCAGAGGAGACAGTGTTATTTAAGTTCAAAATGTCTAAAGAATCTATTTTATTCATCTTATTCAATGTATTTACTTGAATTATATGAGCAACTGAATTCTCCATATTAAGTTAGCACAGGTTGTGGCTCCTCTCTTTCAGTGGCACTGAAACCATTCTTTATGGAAAGATATTGAAACTATAGCTGCTAAAATGTGTGTCACTCCTTTTACTAACTTGAGATGAAATTTTGGAATTGTAAGATATGCCTAGATCCTGAAAAGAATGTTAACTTTACTATAATTTATTCATTATCAATGAATTATTGATTTATATGATAATTTTTTTCTAACCTTTAATTTGTTTTCATACGTGACCGTCGAATGCTCACTAGTGGTCTTCCTCAGAGTGGGCACATGATATTGCTGTAATGTGTCTGGTCAGCTGATTTATAAAGGTTTTAGCACAGTCTTCCCACCGGTGGAGGTGGAGGTTGGACGACAGCGCTATCTGCACATTTCTTCAGAACAGTATCCCAGTTTATAGGCCTGCAATCATGTTTCCGTATTTAGATTTCCTCCTTAATCCAGCAATGATGTTTGTTGTTCTGTGTTCCAATGATGTTTGCTCTGTTCCATTTCAGTTGTTCCTTGATTAATATCAGACGTAGCACAGGACCACATCAAAGTTCAAAGTTCAAAAGGTTTATTGTCAATTCTTCATACAAAAACATATAAACAATCTAAATTGTGTTTCTCACTCCCATACGTATAAATACATAATAAATGTAAATAGTGCAAAAGGCATAAAGTGCAATGCACAAGGAGTTCTGGTGCCTAGCTTCCTGGCAGCCTGGTGGGTAGAGAGGAGAGAGAGTTCAGCATCCTAACAGCCTTGTTGACTTTGTTAGTGAGTTTGGTGGCAGGAGGCTGAGCAGATTGTCTGTGGGGTGACTTGCATCACTCACAATTGTGACTGATTTACTTGTGAGGCAGGTGGTGTATGTGTCTTGCAGAAAGGAGAGTGATCTTCATGGCTGTGTTCATTATGTGCTGCAGGGCTCTCCTGTTGTAGTCAGTGCAGCTTTCACCCCCCACAGTGATGAAAGGATGCTCTCAATGGTTCCTTTGTAGAATGTGGTCATGATGAGTGGTGAGTCACTTGCCCGCTTGAGTTTTCACAGGAAGTAGAGGTGCTGCTGGGCTTTCTTCACCAGTGATGTTGTGTTGGTGGTCCAGGAGAGGTCCTCACTGATGTGCACCCCCAGAAATTTTGTGCGGCTCACTCTCTCCACAGCAGCATTGTCGATTGTCAGTGGCGGGTGTTGAGTGTGGCCTCTCTGGAAGTCGACAATAATCTCCTTAGTTCTGCTGACATTCAGCTGGAGGTTGTTGTCTCTGCACCACGTGGTCAGAAGGTTTACTTCTTTCGTTTCTTGTCACCTTTGGTGATGAGACCCATCAGATTTGTGTCATCCGTGAACTTCACAAGGTGGTGGTGCTGTAGGTTGTTGTACAGTCATGTATCAGCAGGGTGAAGAGCAGAGGACTGATCACGCAGCCTTGGTGAGCCCCTGTGCTCAGAATGATGGTGCTTGAGGTATTGTTGCCAACACATACTGCTTGTGGTCTCTGGCTGAGGAAGTCTAGCAGCCAGTTGCAGAGGGAGGCGCTGAGACCCAGCTTGTCACGTTTGCCGATGAGTTGTTGTGGTATTATGGTGTTTGTCTCACATATGAATGTTTAGTGTCCAGATGGGTGAGGGCTGGGTGGAGGGCAGAGACATGCTAACATTTGTTTTGTGATTGTGTGGTAATGAAGTTGGTAATAAGCATCAAGCATTTTCATTAGTATAGAAAAGTAATTGAGTTTAAATTCCAGTATGTGCAGTAGTCTCTCCCTCTCTGTGTGCAGGGGGATGAGCAGAAGCCTCTTACAGCTCACGGGCCTGTGTGAGTGGGCAGAGGGGCTGGTGCAGTAATGCCACATTACACATGTATCCAGTGTTAAAGTGAGTTTAATGGGCCTGAGGAGGAGAGAGGGAGAGAGAGAGAGAAAGAGAGAGGGGATACTCCATCCTCCTGTGTGTTTTACGAATTTAGGAACCTCATCCAAAACAGTCTTATTCTGTTCATTTCACAAGTGGTGCCTTTGTAGACAAATAATATGTTGTCTTCTTTATTTTGTGGTATGCACAACAATGTAAACCAAAAGCAACTCACTTATACAGATTTCATACATAGTGTATAGTGACTTTGTACATAATCTTTCTCTACTAAGAGTGCATTTTATTTACTTCTGTTTTCCAGTTATTATCTTAATTCTGCTGCTGATGTTCTCAACTTTTCTGTTACAACACAACAGATTAAAGGCTCTTCTTATGTTTTTCTCAAACTGTTTTATGTCTACCATTAGCGGTTTGCAGACTGCCTCTGGTGGTACATGCTCATAATATGTGTTTTATGCCATAAAAAGTTAATTCACAATGCTTTTGTTCATCTATTTGGTACATGTGTTGTGTACACATCCCCCTACAACAGGTAACACCAACTTTGAAGGTAATAAAAATATGGGAGTGGTCCTCAAACCTTTCTCACTAAGTATCACGTAAGATAATACTCAGCTTTCTGAGTACCAATCTAAACCCGGACTTTATTAGTCCTAAATTATTCAAAATTTGTTCTAAACCAGGTCTAAACCTGTTTTACATTTAGACTAAATCAGGTCTGAAATAAGACTAAACCATGGACAGGTAGTTATAAATAACATTAACCCAAAGAAGGACAAAAACATCAACTGATTTCAATTGATATTAAACAAATACTTGAAGCATACCACCAGTGGTACACATACAACAGTGTGAGAAACACAGCATTAAGGAAAACTATGATTTTTTTTTTTGATTTTTTTTTTTTTTATCTGCCATATAACATATAAAGGTATATGAAATATTATTGCACAATTAATTTGTGATCCCAAAATATCCTAACAGCAAATTGTCATTCAAACATTAAATAATGATATAGGTGAGTTTCCTCTATCTATCTCTTCTTAAAAATTTCCATTCCGTGAAAGCCACTTACTTGTGCCTTCTGAGACAGCACATCTTTAATTGGCTTGTTCCATCTTATTCAAATTCATATTCTAAATATCATTACGTTGTTTTTTTATTCTCTCCAACCCATTAAAGTTGTGTGTTGAAACGAGCCCCCGAGACAGAACCCTTGAATAGCAATGTACCTTATCAAAAACACTCTATGGTGGGGAATACAAAGAAAGGCATTGGCGATGGAGCAACAGGGATTTAAAAACATCATTTCTAATTCTACAGACATGAAACATACCAAACTATATGCTGGAATTTTAAACACCTAGATAAGAATTTTTCCTTAGCTCTTTATTGGTAGAAATTGTGAATTAAAAAGAGAGCTTTATTTTCTGGCCAATCTTTTGACCATTATTTTGGAGCAATCTTATCTCGCTGAACAGATCAAATGTGTTTTAATTGTAACATCTCTCTTATTCACTGTTACAGTCATAAAGTCATCATTGTTGCCCTCTCTGTAGCAGATGCTCGTGACACGATGTGTTCAAAGTGCACCAGACTGAAAAGGTAACTCTAGCTCTCTCACTCTGGAGGTGGTGTTCCTAAATTACTGTCAGTGTGCGCGGCGTGACAGAGGATACAGATGGCCGGGAACACTACAAACCGCTTGTGAATATAAATAGTGTGCATTAAGTCGACGCCAGCCCAGAAGGAGGCTGCTTTTAGAAAACCTAGACACAAACATATGCAGACAAACAGGACGGGCATATCAAGACAATTTAACATTTGAAGACTGGAAAGCGCGATGGAAGTCACACAAGGACGCAGTATAGATCTAGGGGTTTTGAGCGTCCACGGGGTCCCAAAGAGGAAGTGCGTGTAAGATGAATAGACTGAAAGAGATAATGGATTCGGAAATAGGTGCAAGCTGAATTTAATATAGGAGCGCTGAGGGGTAGAGGGTGCTACCAGATTCGTCACTGTGTTAGGAAGTGACTATTTTAGCATGCATTGGACATCCTCCCTCCCTCGCTGAAGGCAGCCAGCCCGATATGCGCTGCCATTTAGTCCATATGGTACGTACTTGGCATTCGGGGGCGTAGATCTTGCTGTCGGTCACATCTGGGGTGAGGAGAGCCACATCCATCTAAAGACTGAGCATGTTCGTGACTCTTTTCAGCACTTTGAATGACTTGAAGTTTACTTTTCTGCAACAAAAGAAGTGGGCTCAAGTTGGAGTACAACATAGGCTACTGGAGGCTATTAGCGTATGTTATTTTTGTCTTTAGAAATTCATTTTCCATGAATGTGGAAATAATTTAGAAGTAGATTTTGAGAGCACATAACTCAATCATGTATGGCAATGACAATTCTTGCAATAGAAAACAGAGAAGCCATTGCTCAGTTGGAAGTAGATTTGTCCATTGACCCAAAGAGTTCAATACCAGCTTTCATGAGTACTGTTGTGTCCTTGGGCAAGAAACATTCCCACAATATCTGTACACTGGTATATGAATGTTTGTGGTTTGGTCATGGATAGTGCTTTGAGTGCCAAAATAAAGATAATTTTGCTGTATTTTTCTAAAAATAATATAATATATAAATATGATTTATTTACAAATGTATGAAGGACAATGTTTTACCAACCTTACCAAGTGTTTCTATGGTAAATATATAGTATACATAATATACTAAAGATTTCTTCATCAGTATCCATGGTCCGTGTCATATAAATACTGGGGATGAAATCCAAATTCTACAAGATTTGGTTCAGTCATAAGCAAAAGAATTAAGATTTAAATGTTTTTTTTTTTGTTTGTTTGTTTTTTTTCATGTACTTTGCACTGAAACGGAGCAAAGCATCATGGTCTATGTCAGGGGTGTCAAACTCAAATTCACAGAGGGCCAAAATTAAAAACTGGGACTAAGTCGTGGGCCAAACTAAATATTTATTGAAAAATTTCAATAGCATCTGCATGTTTTCTCTTCTTTTGAGATATGTAATGTTAAACCTTTTCTTAATAAAATAAATGTTTAATAATAGTTTTGCTTAAACACTGAATCCAGAACAAGCCTAATATAAAATAATAACACAATTTTAAATAAATAATGTCTCTATAGCCTATGTGTAGCCAGTGGGTTAGCTCTTGTACATATTTGATATGATCTCGCGGGCCAAATATAATTATATCACGGGCCAAATTTGGCTCCCGGGCCAAACTTTGACATGTCTGGTCTATGTAGTCCCCTCCATTATTGCTCCATGATAACTATTAATTTAAGCAGAGAAACTTCTATATATTGATATTTTGATTTTTGTTACATCCCTAATAAATACATGCTTCTGCTCTCATAAATACATTTGGTTCATTATTACAAATTTGTAACTTGTGTCATGAATTTTCATTCAGAAGAAAATACAAAGCCACTTAAGAGCTGACAATCAATAAAGGCCGTCTGTCTGCGATCCTTTTTCGTGACTGACCTGCTGCTCACTATGAGGATTGACATGTTGCTAAGATACCCCGACACAGACCAGAGATACCAAGAAGAAGCTTGATTTGTATCCACTCTCGGTATGTCTCTATCAATGACTGGTGTTAATACAGAGAAGATTAGATAAGAAAGAGCTGACAGCTACCCCGATCCATGTGTTATCTGTAATAACTGCTACTTATGTCATACCTGTCAACATCATGATTCAGGTGTTTTTAGTGACGGAAAATTCAAAGCGATTAAATAAACAAAACATGATGGTCACACTCTAATAAGCTTAAAAGCATACATTTTGACATTTCAGCTAGATTGGCAAACTTTTGATTATGTGACTTTGTTTGGGTGTTGAGGAGAAGTTTCCTTTAAAAAAGTAAGGAATACATAAATTTCACATTCATGAGGGAGGAGCGCGTTCAGGTAATGTTGGGGAAAAAGCATAGCATCAGCTCCCCGATGGCAGGTAAGGCAGACTAGTGCTGACAACGCGTGACTAACACAGCCCTCTCCTCTCTCCCCCTTTCTCCACCCGCTCTCTCTCCGTCTCTCTCCATCTCTCCTTTCTCTCTCTCCTTCTCTCTCTTCTCCCCCACCGTAGTCTTGCTCTCATGGATCTTGTCACAGGATGTCTTCAGGTGCTGACTCTGTGTGCACAAGCTCATGCTGATTTAAACAATGCCTTATCTTTATCCATGTTCACGCTCAGGTTTAATTGTCTCTGTACAGTTATATAAATGGAACCAACAATACATGAAGATCCACATATATTTAGAATGAGGGAAGATTAGTATGGTAGAAGGCTTACTGACTTTCTGAGTTGTGTTGTGACTTTGTTGTGTCTTTCATGATTATAGCGATCATTATAAGCATTATCGTGCACACAGTAAAACTTGCTTGAAGAGGCCACTCTGAACTGCAAAAAAGCCATGTGACTGAACCTACCAGCAGTAAAATGAAAATGACAAGCTCAAGTTTGTGTGGCTGATTGTGTTATTAATTTCCTTAAAATATACTGTTTTAAATTTTAAAATAGTCAAAAAGAGTGACATCATTTAAAATTTTAACTGAAATGATCCTGAAATGTAATAATAATAATAATAATAATAATAATAATAATAATGTATCCGTTTTACAGTATATAGTGCTTTTTTGGACACTCAAAGACGCTTTACAGAACATTATTCATTCACTCCATACCTGGTGGTGGTAAACTACTGTTGTTGGCAGTTTGACAGAAGCGAGGCTGCCAATCTGCGCCATCGGCCCTCCGACCACCACTGTCACTCACACACACACCACTTTCATACTAGGCAATGTGGATGAAGTGCCTTGCCCAAGGACACAACGACCAGCCCTGTTTAGCTTCTGAGATCTGAAGGGATCAGGCTTTGACAAGCTGGTATGGCCATCTTGTGGTCTTCTACTCAGTGCCATATGCTTTGCAATTTAGGGACCTCCTTACTGCAGCATCCAGTATCCATCCATCATTTAAGTCAAATGATGATACATTTTTTAAACTGTATTTTACTTTGCCTTTATTGTAGTCCCACTGAAATTCAGTCTTTTTAAGGGGAGTCCTGATATCCCCTGTTGTTCATGTGTTTGACTGTATGGGACATGGGGGTATCTAGAGGAGAACATGCAAACTACACAATGAAAGGACCCTGTTGCTATGAGGCGAGAGTGCGAACTGCTGCAGCTAATTGACTCTAATTCTGCATTAAATGTTGCATCTTTCATTCTAAACTTTACATCCATAGACCGTGATATCTTTAGCTGAATATTAGACAACGATGTGGAGATGAGGCTGCCCTAAATTCCCTAAATCACCTATTAATAAGCAGTGATGGCACGGTGAGATTATGGCGGTGACAAGTTGATTTGTGTCAAAACCTTTGTCTAACCCCAATTACAAGCTACATTAGCATTCATTTAGTGCAATCAAAAGCCTTCATACTCTAATCTGGGAGTATTTTTAAATACACGCTATCTTGCCTATTGAAATAATGTGGTACTTGAATAATCGTATAAGCCACCTTGTGCTAAATTGACCTTTTAAGAGCCATGTGCTAATGATGTTTGCACTTTCATAACATAACATTTATGCACCTTCACACCAACTTCACACCATTCTAAGAGCTGTGCTGCTAATTAGCAAATTCAACATGCCCCATTACTCACTTTCACCAACAGAGGGCGATGGACACTCTTTTCACAACCAGCTACTTGAATGTAGGTTATTCTTTATAAGAAAGTTTTATAAAATGTTAAATTATGATAGGTAAAATCCAAATGCCCAAAAGTATATCTAGAAAAAAAAAATCATGTTTCATTTTCAATTTTGCCATTGTTACATTTAAGTGCACAAAAGTATTCAAATCCTGTAGCCTGAGTATACTTTCCGCACCTTCTTGCAATCAGCAGGTAAAATATTAGCTCCAAACTGTGCCTATAATTCAGTGGAGCGTCTGATGACTCCCACCGACGTCAGTGCTACTCCAAACAAGAGGCACTCGAGCTGCCAAATGTCACAGCGTTTGTGCTCATGAACATGCTAATTTATGCTGCTAGCTGCTCCTGGAGCTAATCTACTCCACAAGTGCATACCTGCAGCGCGCGCATTGTTGTTGAATTGTGGCTTTTGAACAAAAACATACTGTACTTGAACTGAATGAACTGGAATGTACAAATAGAAGAATAAATAACACAGGGGTACAATTATAGGTATAGTATTAATAGTACTAATATTCACTGCTTTAATACAATTGCCACCCACTAGATCACTAACTATTTATATAGTAATACAATACAATCATTTTGTGAAAATCTATTATGGAATCCTTAAACAATACAGTTTTCTTAAGAATAAACATAAATCAGGGGGAAGCTTCTTGGTACAATTCCACATAAGAATCCAATATTAAAATGAGTAAAAGTGTGTGGCTGGCAGATATAGTGCACAGTGCAGTAATTGATATCCACACATACGCAGCGTGCACACAGTGTATTTATGAGAGCTGTTCCTCTTATTAAGGAAGAGATGGGGAGCTGGACCTCCTGCAGAGAGAGAGAGAGAGCTCAGCTTTTACTACATCTACAACCATCCCTCTTTCATCTTACACACATACACCTACACACACAGTATGCATCTCACAAAGCTGGAATACATGAACTCATTTACATTTGTTCTATATTCATATCTTAATCCTATGAGACATATACAGTCGTATGGTTTGCCGCATGTGATGACACTTAGTTTAGTTAGTTAAACAGTGAAATGGGTCACGACAGCGCAGTGACTTTGGTACAACTGGTATATGTAACTTGATCTCTTAAAGGCGATGAGTTTATAATTACTTTTGACAGCTTTCTAAGTCACTACCATTCTTAAAGAGTACCAGCATTACTTCCTGGTTCATGTACAATAAAATGGCAGACTCATTTTTAGTCACTTTTCCTACATGTGGGCACTTATTACATAGTCAACAAACCCAAACTAATTCCAGTAAAACATAGCCTAAATAGATATTTGATTTGTTATCGCTAAAGAGGTTGATTTTCTGCAGTTACTCATCTGATTAAGAAGGCTGGAGTTACACCATAATTCACAATGCTATAAGGTCTCATAGGAAATGCTCTACACCAGTCCTTTAAGTGGGTGTGAAAGCAAAAAGGGCAGCATGTTTAGCTTCTTAAGTGCTTCACCTTCCCTCTGCCCCCTGAAAACTGCACAGCTCGGGCTCTCTTTTTGTCAGTGGCTTTCTTAAATCCAGGCTATGATTTAGTTCATCTGTCAGAGCTGCTTTAATGGGATATTATTCATGCACCAAGACAGGGTCAAGGGCAATAAAAACTGCGAGGCTCTAAAAGGCTCGCTGTGGAAAAAGTAGTATGATAGTGAGAAATCAAGAGCTGAAGAATAAGAAAATATGGTGAAAGTTTACTTCTAAAATTGTATCTGATGTAGTGACAAAACTAAAGTTATAATGAATATATTTCAATCCAAAAGAGAACTATCTGTTTCACTGTTCTTGTAGAGGGTCCACTACCTGCTTCTCTCATTGGTGATGTTGCTTTGCCTGAAATGTTCCACAATCTCCACAAGCAAACAGTGCCATAAGACCAAGTTAGAGGCCAGATCTGTGGAGGAGGCAATGCATGTTTTCCAAGGGGATTTTGGAGTGAAATCCCTTAAATTTAATACATTCAAGATATTAATACCATACTTACTATTACATACTTACTATTACTTTTATTGAGCAGCAACAGAGAAGAGTGAGAGGCTTTCCTGTTCTCCTGGCGCCTGAACATTACTGTGATACAACAGAACACAGAAGAGGGACACTTTTGTCCTAAGAGATGTTCCTTCCCTCAGACTACTCTGACCAGTCTTCCTGTTAAACTGCACTGAATCTGTCTCTGTCTCTGTCTTTTACTTCAGTGAATGACCTAAAGATTGTATCTTACTTTATCAGTGAGTTTGTTTGAAACCCCACTGAACACAGTTCACCTGTCACTGTTGTTTTCTTCCTGTTCATAATAGTTTTAGCTCACCCTGTACAAGCTAATATTCTAGTGGCTTAAACAAATAGACAGGCAGAAGTCCACCTCTGCCTACAGATCCACTCGTGGTGCAGTTTGCTCTGAATGTACAACAGAACCCATTTTGGTCAGCGTGACCTTTGACCTGTCATCTCTGGCCTGACTCAGATCTGTGCTCGGCCCATCCCAGGGTTTTATCACCAGTGTGCTGCAGAAATGCTGCTTTAATTCATGTCCGTGAAGGCTGCACTGTGCTGCTGCACTGTGCTGCCCGGGGTGGAATTGAAAGGTCATGAGTGGACAGAAGACTGCACACTTACACAGCAGTGTAAGACTGTAGCATACAAGGAGACAGGACACTATATGGAGCTCATTCACTCACTCTGATCTTTGATTATTATGTTGGTATTTACTTTTTGGATTTAAAGATTTTTCAAATTACTTTGAAGTATTTGTGATATACTTTAACTGTAATATAGAGCCAGTTTAAGCTAGTCTTTCTCTAGGTCTGACTTGGGCTTGTCGGTATTTTTTGTACTAATCCTTTGACAAAAATATGTTGCTCTGGTTATTGCACTCTGTACAGCAGGCACTTATGTCACTGAAAGAGAAATAGTCATACTTCACTTTAAACCATTAAAAGCAAAGTCTCATGTTGCTTTTTTAGGTAGAGCTGCCAAAAAGTAATAATTTGTCGTTTAAATTCAATATGTAGTCCAAAATTATATTCTTGTGCTAAGTGTCTCAAAGTCAGGCTGAAGTTTTATGGTACTTTGGCAAAATAATGTATTTATTTCCAATTAATATTAATGGTAGTCATTTCTGAATTTGCTAACTTTCCTCTTCCATTAGCATACATAAATTTACTGCTGTGTAAAGGTCAACTCAAGGCCAGATTGGTCTCCAGTCTTATACTCAACAGACTTCAATATGAACTGTGCCGATGTGCATTTTGTAGTTTGGTATCGAGTGGGAGGTAAAATAAGACTTAAGACTTAAGATATTTTTCAGTAACACATTATTATTATATATTATGTGTGACTAATCTGTTGAACCAATGTGTGTTTTGACAGTATTTTCTAGAAGGCAAACTACATCCACTTTTACTTTTAAGATGTAAAAAAAAATGCTTCTACTTGTGGAAACTTCTAAAATATGTAAAATATGTACTTACATGTTTTACTTTTTACTTTACTATAGCTGATTTGGGTACTATTGTACAATTGCACAAGCTTTGTTGCAGAATTTAAAGAGGGTTACTTGTCTTACTAAGAAAAGAAGAAGAAGAAGAAGATCTGTACATTTATTTGAATAATGAATGAGTGGAGATGGAGATCAATGTTGCATTGACTGCATCTTGCACAACAAACTGAACAAATGATGTGTGATCAGGATTTGAAGAGCTGCAAGTCATAACACTGATTACTTCTTGTTCTGTATGTACGTGACAGTCTCCAACAATGGCAGCTTTTGTTATTTCACATTCACTTTAAACACAATGTGCTCTATGGAAATTGATCTTTTTTGTCACTTAAAGGACATGTTTTATGACTAAGTTTTTCCATCATTATTACCTTGTATAGTGAGTTATTTGTGCATGTACTGTATGATTATACTGTATATGAGGAGTCAAGGTTCGGTGCACTTATCTCTCTATCTGTTGCAGTGTTGTCCTTATGGAAGTGTTCAAGTTTCTTTCTTGAACTCTGAGGCTTTTTTGTTATTAAAGAGCTCTTATTACACTACATTCTGATCTATGTTTTAATGTTGTTTCCTCATCAAAAACATACCTGAGTTCTTCTTTCAGACTGAAAACACTCCACCTTGTGATGTCATGTAGTAATACAGGATGTGCTCCATTGTGTTTTTACACCTTCACTATAATCATTTGGATAATCTCAGCTCTGGAATTGTCAATCGCAACTGAACAAAAGGTCAAAGATAACCATTAACAACCACTTCATGGCTTCACAGGGTGAAAAAGTGCATTTGAGCTATGGAGATAGATTCATAATAATGTGTTATTCAAACACGTGTAAAAGAAGTGATAGATTTAGTTGTAAATGTTAGACGAGAGATGTCCTCCATATTTGAAAGACACATGATAAAATTTAGCAGCTGTGGTTGGACTGTCTAAAGTTTGAATGAAGGTTTCCAGGCTCTATTGTGCCTTGTTTCAGTCCCTCCTGGATTCAAACAGAATGTAGAAGGGACTGGCTGGTCAGGCAATAATGTCACATGCAATGGTATGTCCAGTGAAGCAGAGGTATTATTTAATATAGCATATATATTGATAGCATCAACAAGATGCAAACTCCATAGCTCCTTTGTAAGAATCTAGACAATTAATCTCAATAAACATGACCAATTATTTATCTTGTGAAATCCTAATTCAATATTAGTGTGAGCAGTCTTTGCTTGTTGTCCTGCAGAAGGTGACGCTGATGGTCCATTGTGGCACAACACTGGAGGAATGATAATGTGGAGGGGGTGCTCTCTGCATAGTTATAGGCCTCATTCAGCACACTTTTACACAGGCTCAGAGACAAGGGCCTGCTCACACTGGAGAGGTGAAGGAGAGCCGGCCTGATAATATTCATATGATAGAATAGTGGGATTTAAAGGGGAAGGACAGGCCTGAATAACAGTTACCATAAGATAAGCTGTTATCGTAGCATCTGGGCCTCTCAAGTGTTTTCTACAAGCAGCGTTGGAGAACACTCACCTCTTAATCTTCATTGGAGAGCAGGACTTTAGCATAATTACTACTCAGGCAGTGTCACAAAGGCACACACGCGTGGCATCCTAACATCCTGCTCTGGAGGAACAAGAAGAGCAAAGCAACAAAGACAATGGAAAAGGGTTTCATGCTTTGGGTAGTAACTACTTGTCCATGCTATTAGTTTTATTAGTTTAGTAGCATTAGTTTTAGTGGTGGAACGTAACAAAGTAAAAGTAGTAAAGTAATGTAATTACATAAGCATTTTAGGTAGCTAACTAACAACATTTTTCAAGGGGATATTTTTTACTAGGGATATATTGATCGAGCTTTTTCATTTCTGATACCAATATTGATACTTTGACTTTAAGTATCTGCCAATGCCCGATATTAACTGATAGCAACGGAAAATGCAGTTTATTTCTTTAAACACAGTTAAGTTGAAGTTAAACATGAGATCCAATTGTTTTGTGTAACTGTTATTTATCCTTCAAATAACTAGTGAACAGTTATGAATGAAAGTTCAAATATGAGACGTTCCAGGCCAAAATCAACCTGTAAAGAGTCTTATTACATCCAAATAAAGGCCCAACCAGGATACTGACTGAACCAATAGCATGGAACCAATACCCGATCCAGCAAATTTTTCAGTATCAGTGCCAATATTCAATACCAGTATCAGTATCAGTGCATCCCTAGCAGATATGTGTACTTTCTCTTCCAGTGCATTTATGAACTGAACTGAAAAGTAAAAGTATTTTTTTATTATTGTTTGAGACCTGCTGAAAAAGCTGTAGGTTATTATTATTACTTTTTTTTAAAATCAAGTTCATAGTTTGAGCAAACAAAACAGCAATGAGAAAAAAAAGTTTCTGTTGAACAAAATTCATCACAAATCTTCATTAAGAACAATACATTTGAAGAGATAAACGGGTACTTAACCTTCATGTGATACTTTTACTGGAGTATTTTTTTCCCCCCGTTATCTGTACTTTTACAGGACCAAAGTTTAATGCTTCTTTCACCACTGTTTTTCTCGTCATTTGATCCATAGAAGGCATGATGGATAGGCATGGTCATAGAGATCTGAGTGTCCAAAAAAGCACTTTTACATTACATTACAATACATTTTAGGGCCTCGTGTTCCTTTTGTTATTAAAATTACTCTTTAAAAAAACTTTAAAAGGTTATTTTCTAATCTTTTTATGTTTCCTTAATGTTTTCCAATAAATAAAGTTTGCAGGCTCTCACTGACTAAGGCTTATTTGCTTTCTTGCAGCCAGTAGTAATAAGTGAATGATTTTGCAACAGGAAGGATGGCCCATTGACTGATAAGACAGTTTAGACCAATGACTCATTACCATCGATTTAAGATAGCATCTCTCCTCTGACAATGATAATGACTTGCATTATTGTTGCACAAATAAGCATATCATCTGACTGAATGGACTCATCAATTATTGCATTTAAGCCATCAGGGCCTTTTCTCTGGCAATTTCCTGAGAGGAAATGCAGACTTTGTAAGCACATCTTTGGGTTAACCCAGACCATTCCAGAGAAACACCATTTGTCAGAATGCATGTGAGAATAATGACATTTGGAGCATTTAGAGTGAGATCCACAGTGGGCACATCTGCTTTCACACAATGGACACAAACACCAGTGATTTCTTTTGCTTAAACAGAAAGGTTCACATTCTCATAAACAAATTCTTACACTGTTATTGTTTAGCTTCAGTGCCATCCCTTCACCCCAAGAGCATCTCTAACAGTGACATGTACTTCATAGTATGTTAGTGATAGTAGTTTTGATCATTTGCAGCTGAGGTCATCGACATTCCCGGGAGTGTGATGCTAACTGTAGGCACTGCTCTGTCTGAAGCTTTGTTAGACATCTGACCTTTATTTTAACATATAAAAAACTGAACTATAACAAGTGAGTTGATTTCTGCTGTTAAACAACAACTTTCTTTCACATAAAATGGCTGTCGCAAGCTAGCTAGTATTATTCAAAAGTTACACACACTCCAAACAACCTAAACAAAACCATCAACACTTGTTCTGATCACAGGCTTTAAATCTATTTTTATTGGGTTCTTTTTTTACAGTGTTCAATAATGTGTGCATTGTGTCTCCATGGCAACTGCTGATACTGATGTTACTGCAAAGTATCAATACTGTATTCATCTGTAAAACTGTGGCCACATGTGCATGACTGAACTTGAATTCTTCCTCATGAAGAAGGAAGTGCTTCTTAACACACTATTTAATCGTGCTAGTCGTCTAAACACATTCAGTCAATGTAAACAAACATTATACATGATGCACAGCATATGCTGTAGAATAGACTCACAGAATTATATTGTATAGTTAAGTACAGTGAAAATTTGACATTCACATCTTCACTCAAACAAATAACGCAGATCGATCCAGGGCCAAATTACTGTTTAGTCACTCTCTTGAGAATAATAAAGGAGGACACCACAGCAAGTCCCCTTCTGTCCTCCATCACATGTGCCCGTCTGAACTCCATGTCTTGGGTTGGGTCTTACATATGCTTCCTCCGCCCCATGTCTCCTCCTGGTTCAGTGGCCAGTCATGGCTGGATCTGCGGAGGACCAGATGGTCACCAGGGGGCGGCGATGTGCGCATATGCATTCATCCATACTTGAACAAACAGCACTAGAGCCACCCTCAGAGCTTCCTCTTCCCCTGATTTACTGCCCCAGTGACTGCCATGTGAGGACCCCGTTTTGTCCCTGCCTCGCCCTCTGCACCTTCTGTTGCCTCTTGTCTAGAGCAGGTCTGCTCTGTGTGACTCCTCCCAGCCCAGGGCCAACAAGCATAATGCTTAGTGTCCTGATAGACACCCCCTTCCTCCATCCATATGGTGGAGCTGGACCTTGCTCATTTAAGGAAAAGCACAAAAAGCCCAAATGAGCCATCCCCGTTCTGAGTTCTGTGGCTCGCACTACACCTTTAACAGACAATGCACAGTACAGGACAAATACCAAAAATACTAGTCTAATTATAATTTAATAGTTTATTTGTTGTGTGGGACTCATGGATGGGGGACCCATGTCACTAACCACTTTGTAGATTCTGAGCGGCACCTTGGTTTCAGCATGAAAAAAATATATTCCAGTCACTGTGTGATATATTCTGAGCACATGTTGAGAAGCAGAACCAAGATTCATAAGGCCTTTGTCTGTGGAGCAACGTTTGGCCATTTGTATTTGGAGGCTGGACACTAATGTTGAGTTCCGCACTATCTCACATTTATTTGCTATAGGTCAGTCTCCTGCTGTCACCATTGTTAATCACGTAGTCATGCATTTGTAAAAATCATGTTGCAGCCACCATCAAAACCCTGAATGTGAGCTACAGATGGCACCCATATTGGCATTTTAACCCCTCTTGACAGCCCAGGAAATTACTACAATATTCTGTCATCTTGTAAGGAGTGGTAGATCATCGGCTCCATTTTTGGGATATCAGTGCAGGTTGACCAAGAAGATTGCGTGCTGCTAGAGTGTTTTGACCAAGCTGGTTCCCCAACTTAATTAGAGAAGTGGAGAGGTGGCCTGAGCATAGTCCTTGTTCCGCTGGTTAATGAAGTCCTGCCCTGAGAAGCACATCAGTGCAGCACAAGCTTCATTTAATCATCATCTCAGCTGGGCACAGATGACCGTGCAGAGGGCCGAAAGGGAAGGTGATGGTGCCTCATGAAAAGATGTAACTGTCATATCTGCAAGATCAACTATATCATCGCTGCCTGCTGTGTTCTCCTCAACTTTTGTCAAGTCCACAGAGAAGAATATGAAGATGGTCCATATGAGGAGTTTTATCTGATCTGCAGCCTTATAGAAAATAGGGTTTTGTCTGTGCTTGGGCAAGACATTTGAAGTAGATTGGAGAGGCCATAGGAGCAAATCAGAGGCCACACAGTTTGACCTGGGGCAGATGTGTCAATCAATCTGGTAGAGCCTATTTTATCCAGTTGTGAGTTTGGTCTGAGATAAACCTGAAATAATTGCACTGTCCTTTAGAAGACATTTAGGTCTCTATACTCTCAATGCAGAGCCATTCAAACAATTTTGTGAGAAAACTCTTGACATTTTCCATTCTCTTCACCAGAACGGCACAACGGGTCGAAGACACTGCACTCTGTCAACTTCTGCCAACTTTCCTGTCTCTTTGTACCAACTCTGTCTGAAAGTTATGTAAAGAGAGGTGTGCGGGTCTAGACTAGCTCAGAGAATTTATAATACACAGTTAAGTTAAGTTTAAAATTGGAACCAGTGCCTTGAAATTACATTGTGATTGCAGCTCAGTGCTATGTTGCAATACCTCACATTATAAAGTGTTGCCGGCTCTTTTTTATATTCTCGGTTCTTGTGAGCCACTTACAGTAAGTGTTGACGACAGGGCAGCCATTTTCATGCATAAGGCTCCTGCTGCTATGGGGTTATGCTGGGACTTGCACATAAGAAGAAGAAGGGAACAGTAAGAATGAGAAAATAGTCTTTCGTCAGGTCTCTGTTTTTTATCAGAACATGCGCTGTACAGACACGACCAGGGCTGTTGTGATTAATGGCTTTACATAAGCGACTCTGACAGCAAGTGATTTAACAAGAGACCAACATTACAAAGTTAAGTGGTAAGAGCTTTATTTGTCACAATACAGTATGAATAAATTATATGTAAAATATTGTAGAGGGAGAATTAGTTATAAGCTGCTACCTGCTGTGACTATAGGGGCCAAACTGAGCTATTAGCAAAAGCGTACACTAATGGAGGGAGACACAGGGAGAACATGCAAACCAATGATGATGTTTGTGAGCAAGTCCGCTTTTTTGAAAGTCTACTTGTCATGAGTGATTGGAAACAGATGTCATCTTTTAGAAGAACCACATTTTTTGGTCCAATTTGTATGTGTTCTTATACTGATTAATGCTGAACCAACACGAGAATCAGCACAAAAGCAGAGTAAGCAACATGAGTGAGAGCTTTGTGCACTAAAAGCATATTTGGCACTGTGATACAGTTAGTTTTAAAATGATTATTATTATTATTATTATAGTGCAATTTTTGTTTACATTATGTGTAATTTCAAAGGGTAGGCACAGTCTCAATTTGAGCCTTGGTCATTTTTCTCTTTGATTAGTTTGCAAATAAAATGAGTTCTCACATTTGCTTCATTTTAAAAAATGGTGGCGAAAAAAAATGCCAGTCTTTTGAATGTCTTTTGAAATGATAAAATGAACAGATAAAAAAAAAAAAAATGGATCCTATGAAAGAGCCTAAAGTCCCATCACTAATGCAAACTCAACACTGAAGCTTTCAAATTGACCTTGCTTAACCTGCTCAACCACTGCCATTTTCAGCATTACTTTTTTTTTTTTCAAAAGAAAAACCAAAGAGATAATATTGAAGTCAACTGGACTTTTACTCTAAGATGTCAGAGAAACAAAAACTCATGCACAAGCCATGGTGGTGGTCTGTGATCTTTGAGGGTTTAGTTTACTAATTATGTGAGTGTGACTGCAGGGTTTACCCAAACACACAGGTCTTCTTCAGACACAGGGATAACTGTTTTAATGGCTGCAGTGCACATCCTTTAGCTTATGCCACAGGGGTGAGGCCTTATGGGTACAGACACTGACCCATCATTGGATTGTGAGGGAGAGATTAAATGTCAGAGAGGGAGAGAAGAGAGTGATGGATGGACAGACATGAGGAGGTGTGTGCAGGTGATTGGCACGTGCAGCTGCAGTGACTGATGGGCAGAAGAAGCAGCACTGAAGTCTCTGACAGCAGGTGTGTGTAGAGGAGAGCCAGCTAAGAAGCACACATGGTCAAGTCTTCAGTACATTGGGAACAAATGGACATCTCTGTCACTGCACCGTATTCAGATTTGACCT
This sequence comes from Boleophthalmus pectinirostris, assembly GCF_026225935.1. Classification (NCBI taxonomy): domain Eukaryota; kingdom Metazoa; phylum Chordata; class Actinopteri; order Gobiiformes; family Gobiidae; genus Boleophthalmus; species Boleophthalmus pectinirostris. The sequence continues at coordinate 25,159,283 of NW_026571018.1, read as the reverse complement.
GTTCACTGGTGCAGGTGTGGATAGAAACTAACAGCCTCAGCTCTGTTCTCATGTTATACAGAGAGTTGCTGGACAGAAACCCTAAGAGAAACAGGCAATAATGTTTGGTTATTTACAGTTTGGCATGGTTTGAGTGAGGCGTCGGAAAATTGGTCTGAGCCCGTCAAGATGGCTGCCATGAATTTGTTCTTTCTGCTTTTACTTTTGTCTAAAATTAGCACCAGAGCATTATAACAGGATTAATTACTAAAAAAAAAAAGCCCATATTACACTGTTTTCTGATTTATGTTTCCTCATTAAAAACATATCTGGATTTGTGTTTTGTTTCATTCACACAACCCTGCATAGTTCCTCTATCAAACAGGAAACACCCTGTTCCACCTTGTGATGTCATGTGGCAATACGGGAAGTGCTCCACTGTGTTTTTAAACTCTGTGCACAAACTTCAGAATCATTTGGATAATTTTAGCTGTCTACTGAATACTGAGGGGGAAAAAAATACTACTTCATGACATCATAAGGTGCAATAAAGCATTTTGAGCTTTGGAGATGTTAACTAACTAATAAAGGTATTACTCAAACATGTGTGAATTTAAAAAACACAACTCCAGGTATGTTTTTGATGATGTAACGCCATTTTAACTTGAAGACGTAAAGAGATAATTTTGTGTTACATGGGACCTTTAACCTTGTGTCACACTTGCTGGGGGAATCTGTATTACTGTTTAGACTATCACCTCTGTTCATCCTGTCCACTGACTCTTTACTGTCCAGATGTACTCCATCAAAGGCCCATAGTTTAGAAATGAGCATCTGTGAACTACAAAATCCCCCAAAGGCTGACCATTATAATATGTCCAACTGCATCTGCTAAAGAATAACAAACATCTATTTTCTATTTTAGTCTTTGGAATGATAACATGTTGCTGCACGCACAAAAGATTGTCCTGTTTTGTGCATGTAAATAACCAAGATAGAAAATGATGTTTTATGAATCACAATTACAGAAATGTATTGCAAGGAGGATGCACATGAAAGCTACATTTATTTCTCGGAAAAGTGCAAAGAACAGAAAGAACCAATTTCTCATTTGTGAAAGTGTGGTGTGAGTCTGTGAAATGTGTGTGTGCGCGTGCGGGCGTGTGTGTGTCAGATTTCTCTCCATCTCAGTAAACCTCTGTAATTACATCCCAACAGAGGGGGGAATTAAAGCTTGCTTCATCTATTGGGATGATGAATATGACAGCGTATGGTTATATAGACTTCATATCTGCAGACAAACATGCATAAATCTGGGCTATGATGGCTGCGCTCTGAGGCCGGTGTAATTAAACATTGTTATATGAGAAAGTGCATTAATCTGTGCTGTGTGAATGTGCCATCCGGTTGCAGTTGATGGCTCTCTGACAGTGGGAGAGGGTGATTTAGCTGGAGACGGGCCTCGTATAAAACCTGGTGTGGTGCTGAGGAGGATGGAGGATCATTTGTGAGCTTCCTAAATGATGCCACTTTATTCAATCTCTCCAGGATGTGTGTCAGTGATGGAACAAAGGAAGTCACCAAGAACAAAAGAGAAGGAGAGATAGGACAGACTCCAAGCTCACTTCTATACTCAATGCATACTTATGACTTTACAGTATATGGTTGTAAATCTGGTGGTTACCTGAACTAATACAGTGTAACAAGGATGCAAGTAGAATGTGTTCACATATGGACCAGACCGGGAATACACTCAGATCTAAACCTGGACTGGATCTTGACTAAACCAGGACCAATCCAAGTCTCTGCTGGGACTAAAACTCAAAAGTGTGATGCACCCAGACATAACAGGCTTTTGACCTACTGGTGTTATTTACTGTTGGACACAAACACCCTTAACTAGGATGCTCTGGTGCTTGTCTCCATGGAGATGTTATTGCTTAGCATTGAAATGATCTATGTTGCATTTATTCAATTTCAATACATGCATCCAGAATTTCAGACTTCCAGTCATTGCACAATGCATACTGGGAAAGATCCTCAGAAAAAGTGAGCATTAAACCGCCATGTTTGATTTCCCAGTGGGATGGGTCTATTGTCAAAGTCGATCTTTTCAAGTTTTTTGAACCATATCTCTTTTGTTTCTGGTTCTGATATTGTCATATTTTAGTTAAGGGATTCAGAGATCATAATTGTGTGGTTGTTGGATGTCCTAACAGCGGAAAATGGGCTTTGAAAGTTTGCGAACTCCGTAACTGCAAAAGAGAATCAGATCTGTGTGACTGCAAACCTCCTACAAAAATAGTTCAAGGCAAAGGCGATGGGCAATACTGATACACAGGAAGGACGAAAAAGGTAAACTTTGGCTGCGTAAGAAATCATCCCAAGTTTGCGGTGAACATTTTGTATGTGGAGCGCCATCAAAGCAAAATCCCATTTGTTAAGCGAGAGGTACAGAAGACAAACAGACTGAGCTAGAACTTTCTTGTTCAACTGACTTTACAGCAACATCACGTCTTGGTCACTTTGTAGTGGAAGGTGTTTCTTGGCGAACAGCTGGTGCCTTTCGCTTTGACTTTTTAAATTTGTAACCAAGGTGGAGCGAGGGATCGGTAATTTGCATTGATGGCACTCCACATACAAAACGTTTGCTGCAAACTTGGAATGATTTCTTAAGCAGTCAAAAGTTACCTTTTTCGTCCTTCCTGTGTATCAGTACTGCCCATTGCCTTCACCTTTCACTATTTTCAATTCCGTTGGGAAGGGAAACAGTTTGAAAGGAGGTTTGCGTCACACAGATCTGATTCCCTTTTGCAGTTATGGAGTTCACAAACTTCCAAAGCCCATAACTAAAATATGACAATATCAGAATCAGAATTGTTTATATTGCAATGAGTGATTAGTGCATGTGCCAGAATGACGAAGATATGTTAGGAATTAATCAAGCTGCCCAAAGTGAAAGGACATTTGAAACACCCCCACACACCCACAGTACTGACATGATGTGTTTTAGATATGTTCTGATCCAGTCCACCTCTTTATTTCCGCTAACTCATTGCTCCTGCCTCCAGCTGATCTGTATTGAAGTTAAAATACCCACCTGCTTCCATGGTAACCTAAAAAATGTGTTCTCTAACTCAATTCATATTTGAGTTTTTGGCCAAATTGTTATATAACTGCTCCCAAAACATGACTGTCAATCCTCTGTTTTTGTGCAGGAGGCAAAGCATTTGTTTTCTATAAATACCAGTATTATGTTCAATCCATATGTTTCTTTTGTTTATAAATGTGTTTCTGGAGGCCAATTTAACTGAGGAGTGCCACTATTAGACATAAACCTCAATGATTTTCAGAAATCTGAACTCAATGAAATGCTAAGCTAACGAGTGTGTCTTTGTTTTTGTTTGTGTGCTAATAAAATCATTACTTACACAGAGCGTGCACAGGCTGTATCAGAGTTTACAAGTGTATAGCTGCTCTTTCTCAGCGCCTGTAGACCTATGGGAGCCAATTAGAGTGTAATGTTGGAAATGACAAAGCGCGCTGGTTTGGTGCGGCCCGTCCATGTCTGCCTGGCTCCTGTCCGCCTGATAGCCAAACAGGGCTTTAATAAGAGAGGTGTCTGCTCCTCTCATCTCCACACGCACACAGGAAGCACACTGGCCACAGAGTTTGGTTTAGATGAGGTCACTGCCCCCTGTGGGCTCAGCTGTGCAAGAGGAGACAGTGAAATAAATGGACACGAGACGGAGAGAGGAGGAGAGAGAGGTGTTGAGCTGGAGCTTAGCGCATGCAGCCGCTCAGATATTATATATGAGACTATGGGACGAGGGCGCGGATCACAAGTGCCCTGTAACACTGACTACAGAGGCAGGGGATCAGGGGTGGAAGCTACTGCTGAAGCTGCTGCTTTCTAGAAATACAAGCAATGTACATGTACAACATACAGGGATGTGGTTAGAGCATGAGTTACAAAGAGGATTAGAAAATAAAATGTCCAGAAGCTATTGTTAGTAAGCGGAGATTGTGGTGGAGTAGACACCTATCTGGTGAATTTATGAAGCTAACTAGAGGCAATGCTCTATCTGAAGCTCTGTTACTTAAGTTAGAATTTAGAAAGTGTTCTGTTTTAGTGTAATCTGGCTTTTAAAAAAACTGATTTAGAGCTACAACAGATAAGCTGAATTGAACTGTTATAAAGTTCTGTCTGATCTTAAATATTTTCTTATCTTCTTTATTTATGTTCTAGTGTGGATTTTTGTATGGTGCTTATTTTGCTGTGTTGTCCTGTTTTTGTGATAAAGCATGTGACCCCGAACCAGGCTGATGCCACCTAGTGCCAATTTCATTTATCTAATCATTATCTTTCATTTATCATTTATTTATCTCTTATCGTCTCAGCGACTAAGTCAGGAATCAGAATACAGTAGATGGTTCCCAAAAAGCCCGCAAATGTGAGTTTGGGCACCAGCCAATTAGTGAAGAGCCATACATTCTGTTTTGGCAACGATTCTGGAGATCGAGGATTTGAAGCCAGAATAAAGAGAATGTTTGGTGAATTTTATCAAGGGGAAAGACTTTATTGCCCTTCTTCCTACGGGATTTGGGAAAAACTTAATATAAATTAGCCCCGTTAGCGGCGCATTACATACATCACGACCAAACAGCAGCAATTGTTTAACTGACAAAAAGTACCCGCCTACTCTCACAATAAATTCTAACGCTGCGAGGTTTCTACGATGTGAAACTGGCTGATGAATCAGGCTAGTGATCCCCTGTCCTAACACAAATTTCTCCCATGGCAGACAGTGAAGGATTATCTTATCTTCTCTTAAATAAGATTAATAACTTTAAGGTTTTTCAGTTAATCACACTCACACTTTTGTTTAGGCCCCTGAAAATGTGTTGTTTTTTTACTTGAGTTTCTGAACCATTTAAAATCTTGTGGTTCTTGTGGTTATGTGCCTAATTGAACAATAAACTACCAATATTTAAAAAGTCTTTTATAATTATTTAGAGGGTAGTTCTCCTAGTAAATGCTAAAATATCAACTCTTTTATTAAATGTGAACCATGGCCATGCAGTCACTCACACATGAAGCACTGACACTACCCCACAATGCCAAATACATTACTCAAACTTCAACAACACAGAACTTTTGGCAGACAGCCCCCCTGGAGGCGCAGGCTCTCTCCTCTTACACTGAGTAAAGCTGTGGGCTCCTCGCTTCTTTGTACCGCTGCTGCACTGAAGGTTTGTGGTAGAACACGTCGTCAGAAACATCTACAGTCTGTGCATCAGACTGTCTGCAGGTGGTTCTGTGTCACACTACGCTCTCTCAAGTCAGACTTTTCTTTTATTTTGTTTCACATGCAAACTTAGCATCACCATAGCATCATAGTAGTTGTTTTTGGAGCCACTTTTTGCCTGTGATATGTGACCATACTGCAACAAAACACTGCAAATAAAGCGCATATGTTGCACTTAAGAGAGATGCTTTATGTGCAATGGAAAAGCGTGTGTTGTTGAGGCACCAGATAAAAGCAGTTTCACACAGAGCACAGAGACAGGCTTCTTTTGTTCTCTGCAGCTACAGACACATCTTCAAACACCCCACACCAGTTTACTGTCAATTTAAAGTGCACATGGCCACCAGGGACTCAAATAACACCAGCGACCCACAGCCAGAAGCAAAATTACTGCTCATTTCATTTTAATCACCAGTCAATTTACTTTGTGTGGAGACTTTTGGTTCACTGTTTACTTTTATATCCTGCACGGGTGGAAATGAAGTATTTCTAAATGTTGAAATTTGCATAAAGAAATGTTCATTAGATTTTTTTTAATTGATTCGCTACTATGTAAACTAAATATTTCTGGTCTGGGAATATAAGATTACCTATTTAAATCATAGCACAACAAACAGTAAACCACAAATATACTGTGTGGACGAATCATCTTGTGTCTGATATGGGCCTGGTTAGTACCTGGGAATACAAGGAGGGGTGCCTGTACTTGTTGCTGTTGTGTCGTTTGGCAAGATACTTCATCCAGCTTGTAAAACTACTTTGCTCTGGAAAAGTACTTGGGATGCACCGATCAAGATTTATCAGTTCCGATACCGATTCCGATACTATAGATTTATGTATCTGCTGAGACCCAATATAACTTGATACCAGTGCAGAGACAGCATTTATTTCCTTTATAAAAAAAATAAAGTAAGACAAAACTGATCCAAATGTACGGTAATTTCCGGATTTTTTTGTGCACCTGAATATAAGCCGCAGGTGTCCACGTCTTCAGCAACATTTTCAAGTTCGAGCCGTCTGCTTTTCTCGCCTCTGAAAGCTTTTGTCGTCTTTTTGCATTGAGTCAGTTTGTCACGCCCTCACCATCGACTCACTGATGCCGAGCTCACGTGCAGCAGCTCTGTTTCCTTCTTCCGCCGTTAACTTAAAAGCTGCATCATCTGCATTTCTTCGTGTATTTTCCATGAGGAGGGTGTGTGTATGAAGCGCAAAATAGTTAGAATCTTCCTTGGCGCATCACCCCGTCTCTCCCCTTTCTTCTCTACTGCGTATGTCTCCTGCAGAAAGAGCCTCTGTCCTGTCAGTACCATGTCAGCATCTTGTAGGATTTCAGCAGATTTCAGACTCTTTCGGGGGCTGGGTTGGTTGTATCGATCAGGTATGAGTGGACTACTGAAGTTTGAGACATTGCTTCTCATCATTTACGCATACAGGTAAGACGTATCCCCCTCACTAATGTTCATTTAGCATCATAACTTATTTTATCACACAGCGATAAACTGTTTAAGTGCACTGACAATATCGCGAGCTAGTGTAGCAACTTCATGTGAACCCTAGATCCATGTGCTACCCACACAGACAGCGGTGCTTTCTGCACTCAGGCTGCGCACATCTGCTGTGTTATCAAACCATAGACCAGAGGTGTCAAACTCAAAGTCACAAGGCCAAAATTAAAAACTGGGGCTAAGTCATGGGCCAAACTAAATATTTATTGAAAAATTTCAACAAAATCTGCATGTTTCCTTTTCTTTCAAGATATGTAATGTTAAATCTTTTCTTATTAAAATAAATGTTTAATAATAGTTTAGCTTAAACATTGAATCCAGAACAAGCATAATATAAAATAACTACATTTTACATTTTTATCACAGGTTAAATTTGGCCCCTGGACCTGAGTTTGACATGTTTGCCATAGACCATATATGAATGGACAATGTGCCAAACAAAGAATCCATCCATATATTAGCTGCATCGTTTTATTAGCTGCAGGGTTCAAAGTGTGAGAAAAAAATAGCGGCTTATAATCCAGAAGTTACGGTAGTTTATCCCACAAGTAACAGAACATTGTTGTATAAAATGGTCAAACATTGAGACTTTCTGGGCCAATACGACCAGCAAACAGACTAATTACATCAATTTATGTCCAAACTGAATATCAGCTGAACCAATATTTGCAAGCCGATATCTGATACAGCAGATTTTTCAGTATCTGCGCCGATATCTGGTATCAAATCAGTGCATCCCTAATCTAAACTCGCATTTGGACATTCAATAACTCAACCTAACACCAAACAATTGAAAGAAATGAATAAATCAGTAGATCCCCGCTCTTTCAGTAACAGACTTTCAGCCCATTTGAGTCCAGTGTTATCGCCTGTAGACCTCCTGACAGTATATTACCCTAATTCCATCCATCTTAGCTGCCACTCCCTCACACCTACACGGTTAGCAAAACAGCTTTTGCAGTTAGCCTTTTGTCCTATACTTCCCCAACTATTTCCATTATCTTAAGGTCAGAGTGGGGAGCGTGTGGCTGCCAGCTGCAATATTTATCAATCAAACGGGTCGGAGACAACACAGGAAAGTGGAGTGGCACCGCAAAGAGCACTTAGCCTGGATAAACAGAGCACTAGCACCATGGATCACTGCACTGCTAAGCCTGTCGCTAAGAGAGAGGCTAGAGGGAGACAAAGAAGGGACAAATTCAGGGTATAGAAGTGTGTGTGGTCAAAATGTCATCAGCGGTCCAGCTTATAGGAGCTTGCAAAGGCTTTAGAGTTGCAATATTTATCCTCTGGGCTTTGGCGTGGAGGGAGGAGGAGGAGGTGGACTGGGAGAGGAGAAAATATCTGTAATTTCATGGTGTCTTCGGGGAGAATTTGATTTCAGATGGCTGGCAGTCTGATAAATAGGAACTGCTGCCTGCAATGCCTTCCTAAAGGGATTGGAGAAAGGCGACAAGTCCGGCCTGTGACTGGGGCACTGTATGTGAGCGAGTGTGTGTAAAGGACATCTATGGATCTGGGTTTGGACATTGAAGGCTCTTTTAGTCACCACATGGAACAGCTTAGAGACCTGGACCATAGGGGTTTGGTAGTTTGCTATCTCTCTGACAAGGTTTGTTGTTATGTTGTATAAGTCAGTGTACTGGATTATAGGTCCATCATTAATTGGGGATTCATGAAATTAATGTTTTGTGTTTGTGGTTGCTACATATATCTCCCCATTTTTGCATTATAGCTGTCATCCATGGAGACTATACAAAAGGAGCTAGCTGTGGACTTTTGAGACAGGTTTTTACACCATATGTGGCAGCAAATGTAGCAGAAGATCTTCCAGAAGAAATACTTTCCTCGTCAAACTGGCCGGACACAGGATCTGCTGACCGTACCAGACCAGTCCTGCTGTTAAACTGCACTGAGACCTTTGATTGAGACACAAAGATGACTGAGAAGTGCAGTGTAAATGTTGCTGCAGCAAAACTTGAATTCCCTCAGGATCAATATAGTCTTTTTCTCTCTATCTCTCTCTATCAAAAAACCCAAAAAACAAATACTGTGTCACTATTTTGCAGCAAAAAATTGATTTCTACATTGCACTTTCTTTGAGAATTTTCTTGTATTTGGCTCTATTAATTATTACTATTCCCTTCCTCTCTCGCACTAATAACCATCTTAAACGTGCAGTAAACGTGTGCATAAGAATGAGTTCACTGATGTGTGTCACTGTTTATCCCATGGTACTACTACTTCTCATTTACAATATAAGGTCTTTCTTCTCTGTCCGTTTTACCTCTTCCCTCTGTGGCTGCTCCCTGTTCTGACTGAATTAAAACCAACACTCGCTCAATCTGGTCATAAATTTTTAACAGTGGAATCATAGCCTATTAATTCGATGGAGACCTCTAAAATTCAATATGCTGTCTAAACAATTAGATTGCTCTGTCCATCATTTCCTCCATTCATATTTTATGTGCCTCTTTGCACAATAGGAGCTGATATGGAGATGAGAGGAGCAGTCGCAAGGAATGTACTCAGCCCGTCCACTTCGGAATGGCTCATGAGACAGAAGAGTACTGGTACTTTAAAATACAATTATCCAAACATGTATCAAAGTATACATAACCTGCTCTTTTAAAACAGCAATGTTTGAATGAGAAAAATTATAATATACATCTTTTGCACAACAGCAGTCTCTTCATCATACCTCAAGTATGATTTAATCAACAGAAAATAATTTGATAAATGATAAATTCTTTTCTGTATAAATAATATTCTGGAGATTTCAAATTGGGCAATCTATACTGCATCGTTTAATCTCAAAATTATTTTTCAAGGAGAAAATGTGATGCATTCTTATAATGAAGTGAAAGTGAAGTGAAATTTTTCTTTACTTGACCTTCAAAATAGTCAGAACACTGCACTAATACAAATGGACTTAAAATAGCTGTGTGTACGAACAGTATGAACAATAAACAAATCTTCCGATATGATTCATCTTTCTCTCAATCTGCATCGCTTTGTTTCATCACAGCATCACAATTTTACATTACATTACATAATGAATTCATACATAACCCTCATCAAACTCCTCTGTGTCAAACATATTGCAACAGCTGTGATTGCAGCAGAAATGTTTTTGAAGCGTGTCTCCTGTTGGGATCTTGCAAATCGGGTAAATGCTAATTTTGATTTCAAATGGCCTCATGACCTTATTTCCCTCAACGACTGTCAAAAACACATACGTATGCCCGCTATTACAGCTCTTTTCATCTTAATATGTGTAAAGCAGTAGTTGTTAGTCTGGCTGCTGTGTCTGGCATTGAGCTTGTCTATCTATTTGTGTGTATTTGAACCAGTGGAGCAGGGACAGGCCTCCAGTGATGCCCCCCAGCAGTGTAACATGGTGTGTCATGTCTCATCGCAGGCAGCCTGTTGGAAGCTATTGTCAAGAGGCAAATGCTGTTTCTGTCACAAGTGATGGGAAATAAGTGAGCGGTGAAATCATTTAATGTATGCAAGCAATCAATATGCAGAATGGATTCATGTTTTGTAAATTATCCCCAGCTACATGGAGCCCTTTGAATAAATCATACTAATTTGCAGGATTTTTATGTATTAAACTTACCTGTGCGTGAAGGTATAAAACATTGCACATAAGCCATGTTTTCCCCCATTACTTACACCATACACACATATTAATCAAATTTATCAGGTCCATTTTATTACGATACTTAAAGGGCCCATATTACGCTATTTTCCAATCCATGTTACCGTGTTGTTTCCTCATCAAAAACTGAAGTTGTGTCTTGTTTCATTCACAAAACACAAACCCATCTTCTCTCAAACAGAAAACACTGTGTTCCACCTAGCGATGCCATGTGGTAATACAGGAAGAGCTCCACTGTGTTTATTAAACTTCATACACCTTAATAATTTGGAATAATTTGGTTCATTTCAGTTCTAGAATTGACCATCTGCTCTGAACAAACTAAACACAGACAGAGGGACAGAGCATTTTGAACTTTGGAGATGTGGACAGACTAATAGTGTGAATGAAACAAAACACAATTCTAGGTATGTTTTTGATGAGGTAACAACATTCTAACATGGCTTAAGGCTCACAGGAGTCATTTTTGCGTAATCTAGGACCTTTAATGAAAATTTACAGAAGTTCATTGTGTCATTCGTTGCTATGATACTGGATCGGCTGGTACCAAACATTTTAGTGATGTGTCAAAAACAGGAAATAGGTGTCAGACAAGGGTCAAATGGTGGTATGACTTCATAAAAGCATCTCCAAAGCTGTTGCTCTTTGCTCTGTTTCTGGTCAGTTTCTATCGAAAGTGGTACAGCAAAGTAACAAAGGTGAAACTCTATAATTTATTCAGTTACGAAGGGTTTTACATTGTGTGGGTTTTGTGTTGCCTCTCCACAGATCTGACGTGTCACTTGTCAGAGAAAGGTTTAATGTTATCTCTGGTACACTCAAATGCAATGCCATGACATTACCCTGTACCTAAAGCTCCATAATGCACCTTTAATCGTTCTTGTTTCATTTTATTTTACTTAACCGTTGTTGCCATATAAACAAAACATTACATTTTATAGAAGTTTTTTATAATTCTAAATCAGACCCAGAATACATCTTTTACTTTTATAACACAGACCTATTTATTTCTTTAAGTAGCCGTTGAAAATGGACTACGACAAATTATTTTTTAATACAAATAAAGAATTACATATTTTCATCTCCTCGCCAATGTTTTTCCATTATTGTGCCCCAACAAAAGAAAAACCTCTTTGTTTAAGCCTGTTTCGGTTGCCTTGGAAACAGATTTCTTTTCAAATGTACAATACATATATATATATATATATATATATATAAAACGTACCTTAATGAGAACATAGCTTCATTCCTATAGCAATGGATTGGCTTTATCTGCAACGCTCCATCACACCACTAGCATGCTAATGGACAGTGGCATTTTGTCCATTTGATCTCTCATACATAAATGCAGGGGTCAGGCGTGTACATAGAGCACACATTACAGGTCTTTGATGTAGCACTTCTGTCTAATGATGAGGACTTTCTCTCTCATATGCTGATTGAAGCCGTATACACACATCAATTATTCACTCTGCTCACTGTATCTAAAGGTTATACACTATATCTTATGTTATTGTTTGATCTGTCCATTCACAACACATGTACATTGTTTACAGTCATCAAGCTGCTGTCACTCCACATGTCTGGTTTTATTTTTACTAAACTAAAAAGCAGATTGATTTCGTGCAGTATTTTGCAAGGTGACATTTGAAATTTGTTTTTTCCTCTCACAAATAAGCTGCTAATTACCAATTGCAAGTTGTTAGTCAGAGTTAGTGAAGGATATCTCAAGGAAAGGGAATAAAGTTTGACTTAGATGAAATTTTACTGTTTTGGCTCAGTCGAGATTGTACAAATGTGAAAATGCATAATATACAGTTTGCTGATATTGCGACTTTTATGTGTCCTGTAGATCCTAAATAAATGTAAATATATTTATTCGCTAAAACAGCGCATGATAAAGCTTTTTTTTTTTGCATTGGCTATGTAGAATTGGCAAATACCCGATCATTTTAGGAACAAAAAGCCACATTTCAGTTCAGTTCATTTATTGGAGCAACGTTTACAAAGTCATTGTACTCAGAGCTGGGAAAATCAGCATATTCCTTTCCAGCACCCTGGTGTTCAAATAATTTAAAGATTTTAAATTGTAATATTTAGTGTGAAGTTGTTGAGTTTAAGAAATGTTCAAAGATGCGGTACTGACACCTGTTTATGTTTTCCTTAAAACAAAATTGGTTTTATATTTTCATATTTTGTGATTTTCTGTGTTTGGCTGCTACTACGGCCATGTCTCTCTAAACAAAAGTCTGAATCTCAGTGGGACTTCCTAGTTAAAGGTGCACTATGTAAATTTTAACATGGAGGGTCTACTACTTGTCTTCATGGAGATGTGACTTCTTTGCCTGGAATTTTCCACAGTACAGCAGTAACATATGTACCTTGCATTTGTTCAAGTACAGGTGTTTTATAGCTGAAAAAACATGAACTCTTAACCATGCGCAGGCTTGCTTCTTCACAGATTTGATCATTAACCTGTCTTCATTATGATTACCAAGTTTATTTCCCTGCTGTTGAATAATCAAGGCAAAACAATATTATCTCCATGGAACAGGTGGCAGACTCTCAACCAGAAAAGTTACATTGTGCACCTTTATATAAAGGTATAAATTAAAAAAACAAAACAAAACAATAATACTTAATTTGTGTGTGGAAGTCTTCCACCTGCTGCACGCTGGAGAGTTAGTTGAAGCCTATTGTTCTTATATGCAGGTGATTATAGGCTCTGAGCATTTGTCAGCAGCAGTGTCACCACAGATGGACAGGAAGTACCCCGGGGCACTGGGACAGCCACGGGCCATGTGCTCTGGATGAGTGCTCTGACCATTTCAACTACACAACCCCCCAATGAGCAACAAATGCCATCCCTGTATGCCTGGGTCAGCTCCAAATGAGAGCCATGCATAAACACATACGGACGGAGAGGCACAGACATATCTGTGAAAAATGAGATGATTTGGAGTTTTTCATTACTCCCGTTAATAGCACACCATCTATTTCCCTTGATAATAAGCTATTTCTCCTCACAATTACAATGTAATCATTCATACACGCTGAAATACATCTAAACAATAGATATTCATGAAATGCCTGCTGGAAAATAACAGGGTGCTGCGTTAGACTTCAGATCACTAATAAATAAATACAAATGCAGGGAGTGTTATTAACTTCTGAAAATGGTGCAGATGTAGTCTGCTTTTGAATGCATACTTTGACTTGTTCTGGATAAAGAAAATATTACCTTTAGGGTAAGATAGGACACAATCAATGCTGTTAAAAGGATAATGTGTGAATTCCAATGAAGATACTCTCTCTCCCTTCAGGCTCTCAAAAGACTCTCTTTGTACATAAAAGTGTACTTCTTTCCAGTGTGGTGTTGCATAAAAATGTGTCCTCTGAAACATAACCCTCACTGTGAGCCTGCACATGGCTCTTTCTGTAAGTGACTTTAAAACTCTTGGAGCATCAGATCTGATACAGAGTCAGCCTTGAAGCACTCCAGAGCCATTACTGCTGCAGCCTCACCTCGCTAAGAGCCGCACTATTCACATGGAAATGATCAAGGCCTTGAAAAGCCTTTTTTCTGCTCAACTTTTGTGTTGACTGAAGGTTGCAATAATCAGAAGTGAACAATCCTACCTAAACGTGTATTTGTAAAATAAAGAGAGAACAAAACTGAAATAAAATGCATTGATTGAACATTTAAAATGTCCCTCTTTCATTCCTATGCAAATATGATGTAATTTATATCAAATTAGGCTCCAGGCAGCAGCCTCAGGTTAGCTGAAGTTATTGAGACAATTTCGAATCAGACAGTCACTGCATGATCTATAGTGTATTGAAAAGAATTCTATGCCATTCAATCAGTGCATTCACTGAACACAATCATATTGTTTTCATTGGATATCACATATAGCCTGTATGTCTGCTAGTGCGCTTAAGCTTTGTGCATAACAACCTATGAGTGGGAGCTGGCCCACTGTGACTAAAGTTTTGGCTCTGAAATCACCACGCTGAGTTTATCAAACATGCAATGACCTCAGGATGTCATGGAAAATAAACCAAAAGGCAGTTTAACAAGAAAAGTCAAAACTAATGAAGGATCGTGCAAGGGTCAGCCATCAGTAACCAAAACTGAGTTTAATATTTTCCTTCTTCACTGGAGGACACAACACTGCAGACTTTTTATGCTAGTCCTTGTTATATGAAATCAACCACCATTTGCTTTACTCTAATTGCTGTGTGTGAGAGTGGAGAGTGGGACGATACATGCCACAAGTTCCAATAAGTATCCTAAAACATGCTTTTCAAACATTATTAGAACACTGTTTTGGAAGTTTGCTCTTAATTATGTCAAGGTTCCCTGTGACAAGTAAAGACAAACTTATCTGTTGTGTTTGTTAGGGAACATTTGCACAAGAAGCAGTAAACTGGTGATCCAGGGACCTCATTAAAAGTAGCACAGGGTCGAACTGTGGGTAATGAGTCACCTGTGTGTGGGACTGTTTAATCACAGGTTGGACTTAGCTGTAGGCCCATAGATCAGCCCAGACGCCACAGTGGCAGGCATATAGCACAGGGCCAAATGCCAGTCATATGCAGAATATAGTGAAAATTATACAACTGTTTCATTCTGTAAAGATTAAGATATATGAACTTTTATAAAACGGTTGATCACTTTAAGCCGATGTTACAGGTCTGATCTGTGGAGAGGCAATCTAGCTCACAATAATTTAATATAAACAACTGTAATAAAATAAATGCAAGTTAGATTCATTTAAGGGGCCCATATTATGCTATTTTCTGATGTTATAATGCTGTTTCCTCAAAAACATACCTGGAGTTGTGTTTGGTTTTATTCACAGGCTGGAAATCACTCTGTTCCAACTTGTGATGTCATGTCGTAATACAGGAAGTGCTTCATATCAAATGTTTATATCAAATGCACAAGAATTTCAAGAAACATGTCACCTTGATGAGTCCTGAAAAGTAAAAATTTATTCTGTGATGCCTCTGGTTGCAGTCCTTATGGAAAAAAATACATGTGTTTTTAAATAATTATACACTACTACCAAATATATGGGTTTGTCTAGAATCTTTGACTGATTTTTTTTAGGCAAAAGTTGTTTTCTTTTCACACTTAAAAACATTTTCTCTGTAATAAAATACTAAATAACTCTGTATTACTGCTTTAATTCCTGTTTTTATCTAAATTTGATGTTTAGCCTTGACATTAGAGATAATTACACATTTTCAAGTAAATACAGTGTATAAAAAGGACTTTCCTCTGGTGTACATGGGCCTGCGTAAAAGACCAAACAGATGTGCTTAGACTGCATTGACAAACACTGTAAGAGCCCAAATACAGACAGCAGTTATCTGGTGCTGCTGCTATCTTCTCAAATGAACTCCTTTTGCCTTTTATTCACTGTAATAACCCACAATTTCCACCCGTTTGTTAAACCTAAATGATAGCAATCTACACAGAATTCCCTCTCTGTCAGATCCCCTTAATGTCAACTGTAGCGGGGCCATATTATTACCACATTATTGTAACAAAAGCGTAGCCCTTCTGTCAAGCATTTTGTCAGAGTAGATAGACTGTGCCATAGAGACCACTAATGTAATCAGCATTAATAGTGTTCAGAGTTCAATGGAGAAAATCTCTCACTTCTTTTGCTGCTGTCAGAATAGAGTAAGTGCATTAGCCCACTGTGCGTTTCACTGATAATGGCTCTCCTTTTAACACAACCATTGTACTGTACCAACGCTTTACTATCAAAGTTTTCAAAGGTGGAAAGTTCATAGGTATAATCGGGTAAACTTGGAGTCCTTTTGGTTTAATTGTATAACTGTGCATAGATAGAGTTACTTTTAAAGGTCCTATATTATACAAATTGGACTCTTATATACCTGGAGTTGTGTTTTGTTTCATTTACACATGTTTGAGTAATCCTGCATTATTAGGCTGTCTATATCACCAAAGCTCAAAATGCTCTGTTGCACTTTGTGATGTCACCTGGCAGTAGTTTTTCAAGTTAACAGCTACTTTTTACTTTTAGTTCAGTAGAGACTGGCAATTCCACGGCTAAAATGATTCATTATACTGAAAGTCTGTGGAGTTTAAAAGCACAGTGGAGCACTTCCTGTACAATCACATGACATCACAAGTTGGAACGGAGACTTTTCTTTTTGGTTTGTGAGTTAAACGTGTAAATGAAACAAATCTTCAACCCTTTGACTGACAAATTAGTGTTCAACCTCTTATATTTGGATTGTTTATGCCATGACTGCTATATAGTTTCACATCTGTAACTCATTTTCTTCAAAGTATCAATGAGAATAAACAGATAATTTTACCATTACCTTCTGTGTAAATAGTTGCCTCTATTATAATCTTTTGAACTTCTTTAAACCTTTAACTGTTGCCATATTTCATTTCATTATTTACTATAACATTTCAGGACATTCACTTCTGAACACAACGCCATCATGCTTCACAGATGATATGAGCTAAACTGTTTGGCTGAGCAGAGAATCCAACTTGAAACCAGCAGCACAAACAGCCACTGACCATGGATACACCACACGCCTTTCAATCCTAAGGTCACTGGATCAAGACCGGACTCTGACACTTTGAAATTGGTAATTGCACTGTATCTACTTATTTCTATTTATTTATTTTTAGCAAGTCTGGGGTTTTTGTGAGAGTGTTGGCTTATAGCTTCCTTTGTGCAGAAAATGTAAAAGCAACATTTGGCTGCTCTGATCAGGGTATTCGGGCTTTCTCTATCGTCCGCTCACCAAATTTATAATCTGAATCTAATATATCAATAAAAAGAAGCAAAACAATTAAACCTTCTTTTCATGCTTATGTTTTGAATGTCCCAAAAATACCGAATGTCCAATTTTTGCAATTTCGGCAAAGCTTATTTTATCGGCAAGTTTATTTGTAAAGCACAATTAGTACACAAAACAATTCAAAGTGCTTTACAGAATAAGAAATACATCAAAATCACAATATAAACAGATCAAAACATAAATAATCATCATAAAATTAAATAGAGAGAGACACATTAAATTAGAGAGAAGAGTGCGGAATGAAAAATGAAAACCTTTCAGTCATACGCACAGCTAAACAGAACTGTTTTGAGTGTGGTTTAAACAGCGTTAAAGTAGAGCCTGTCTCACATGTTCAGGATGTTTAGCTGCTTTAATCTGAAAGGCTGATTCACTCGTGTTTAGTCCTGACTCTGGGCACCAGCAGGAGAACGGTCCCTAAGGTTCTCAGAGTGTGAGATGCTTCATATGGCACTAACATGTCACAGATGTACTTTGGTGCTAGGCCATGGACAGACTTGAGAATTTAGCATTTTTCTTATATAAAAACATTACATGATGAAAAACTTGTAATACATTTTGTTTGTTTGTTTGTTTGTTTTTCCTATTCATCTGTAGTGTAGTGTAGTTCAGAATTTTGGACATAAGGCCTCCTTTCCTATTTAGCCAGAGTATTGGAGATGCGTGGAGACACTTTTTTTAAATATTTCATCCAGTCCTTGTATTTGCAGAGGTCAGTGGTGCTAGGCTAGCGCATGTCAATGGCCATAGTTAGCCTGCCACTAAAACCAGTTTTACACACTCCACAAAACACCCAAAACAAAATAATTATAACACCAGATTGTTGATATGAATGTCTGTGTCAATAGAATAATTTTAGAGGTAAAACAAACCTTGCATTTGAACGATTTACGTTTGAGCAGCAGGGATTTGTACTTCCTGATAGGAAGCTTGGTAGTGGTGGACTGATATATGAGAAAATATTCCCTCAACATGCAACGATTCATGCGATGCAAGGGTTAGTTTTATTTTAAACATTATTCTATCAATACAGACATTTACATTGATAGTCTGGTGCAATAACAGATTTGCTTCGGGTGTTTTGTGGAGTGGGTAAGACTGTTTTTAGTGGCAGGCTAACTATGGCCATTGACATGCGCTAGCCTAGCACCAGCGACCTCCGCAAATACAAGGACTGGATGGAATATTTTAAAAAGTGTCTCCTCACATCTCCAACATGGAGGCCCTATGTCCAAAATTCCGAACTGTCCCTTTAAATTCCTATTCAAACCAAAGCATTAGAGAGCACAAGTTTTTGATGACAACAGTTCTATAGGACATTCTGCACAGACTGTGTGCTATACCGCGCTGCTCTAAACTCTCCCATTCATCTCCTTGAGCCTGACAGTATAGCACCACAGCTGCCATCATTGTTTTTCCTTTTTTTCCTGCAGACCCTGAACACCACAGAAGTCAGCCCATCCCTGGAGAGCGTTTCTCACAACTTTGTGAACACGTCCCCCGTTTTGATGTGTCTCTTTTTTGATGACTCTGTACGTTTCACTGATCAAGGACAGTTCAAAACAGGACAGTGGAGGTGACTACACACACACACACACGCACACACACAGCTTTAGGAGGTTGCCAGAACACCTGCGCAGTCTGAAAAGCCCAGGAACACAAAAGCATGTTGTCTTGTTTTTTATGCAGGAGCCATGAGGTGACGCTCCATTGTCTCCACCTGTGTTCCTCCCCTGTGCATTTTGATTGGAGCTGCAGAGAGGAGGCCGGCGCCATTGAAGTCCGATGTGAGGAGAGCTGACGGAGGGAGCGGCCATCACAGTCTGCCCTTCACACTCACAAACTTTACAAAACACCACGGCATACGCTGTGAGAATGAGAAGGGTTTTTATTCAAATAAGATACGACAAAGCTATAGTTGTCCCTTGTTGTTTAGTTAAGTTGCAATGACAACTAAAAGGCCATATTCGATTATTTTCTGATCTGTTATAATGTTGTTTCCTCATCTAAAACATACGTATCTGGAGTTTTTTTGGTTTTTTTTTGTTTCATTCACACATGTTTACCACACAAACCCTGCATATTTAGGCTGAATTCTTCTCTCAAACTGAAATCACTCTCTTCTGCCTTGTGATGTCATGTGGTGATAAGAGCTACACCTTGTTTTTAAACTCCATGTGTCTTCACTAGGATCATACTTTAGATAATTTCAGCCCTGGTATCTCCAATCTCTACTGAGCTAAAGGTAAAAGATATTTTTAGAGCTGTTAACATGAACACTACCACTTCATGACATCACAAGGTGGAACAGAACATTTTGAACTTTGGAGATTTAAACAGACTGATAATAAAGGGTTACTCAAACATGTGTGAAAGAAACAAAACTCTCTCTAGGTTTGTTTTTGAGGAGGTAACAACATGTCTTAAAGCTTGCAAGAGTCAATTTTGCATAATACATATGGGGACAGACTCTTAATGCGCCCTTTTTTAAGCAAAGAAAAACTGATTATGTGATTTGAGAAAAAAAAAATCTTTGCACATTCTCTATGAAGATTTTTTTTTTAATCTCATAGAAACTTCAAATTCAAAGAGTAGTCAATAAATTATTCATTAATTGCATCTATGTAGTCAACACTTCACAAAGCATGTTTACATTTATTTTTCTGGTTTGATCATCAGTAAGTTATAAAAATGTCTTTTGAGTAATGCTACATGATGAAAAGAACCATGAACAAGTCCAGTCATTTGACCTTTTAGTAGCACTTATGTAAACCATATTACAGAATCTTTTATTTCGTCATACCCTGTTATTGTACTTCTAAATATATGCAAAAGAACAACTTGTACATTTACTTGTATTTGTAATTCTACATCTCCAAAGCTCAAAATGCTCTGTTTCACCTTATGATGTCATGAAGCTGTAGTTTTCAAGTTAACAGCTTTTACCTTTTGTTCATCTGAGATTGACAATTCCAGGGATGAAGTAATCCAAATGATTCCAATGGATTTGCATGGAGTTTAAAAACAGAGTGGAGCACTTTCTTTATTACCATATGACATCACAAGGTGGAACTGTGTGAGAGAAGAACGCAGCCTAAATATGCTGGATTTGTGTGTTAAAGATGTGTGAATAAAACAAAACACAACCACATATATGTTTGTGATGAAGAAACGGAATTATAACATAGATCAGAAAAAAGTGTAATATGGGCCCTTTTTATGTAAATGTTTATTATTTAGTAAGAACTTGACTTTCTATAACAGAATTCAAAAATAGATACAATTAACTATTTAAAATTAAAATGAGATTCACATTGAATTTAGTTGTCAGCAAAAGCAAACAAAGCAATGCACAAAATGAGTGTTTACCTTGAAAGGTCAGAGAGGGACAAGCATATTTGTTTTTGAGCCTTCATTGACTCGTCCTGACCCTGTACCTGTGAGCAGAGGGGGCTTTTGCATGTGTGCGAATGAGAGCGCTCTGTCAGTGTAAACATATTGACCTGTCAGTGGGGCTCCTGCTTCATTGTGTGTCCATGCCCCAGCCACTCGGAGCCAAATGAATCACACATGATGGGATGATTAATCCAGGTTATGTTCCAGATTTAAAGGCCATCTGCCCCCTGCTTGGCCATCCCCCCCACCCCCCTGCGTAAACAAAATAATAAAAGAAAAAATAGTATTTGTATTACTCATTTGTTGTGATGTGGTTTTAAGTACAAATTTAGAAGAAAAAAAAAACCACTAATACCCAAAAACAGAGTCACATCAGAGTAGATTAAACTGACAGGGTGAACTTCAACTTTCAAAGAGTGCCCTTATAAAACTGCTGAGGTTCAGCCATTCAAAGTAATATGGTCAGAAGTGAGTTATACATTTCTGACTGCCTAAAATTTCACAACCTTTAGATGTGCTTTTAAATCATATGGACATTTGTGGTCCATCCAGTTTTATATTTTAGAATCATATGCACTGGTAGAGAGACTGAACTTTGTGGATTTAAACTAGCGGTGGATAATATTGACAAAATACATACAGTACATGCATACATAAAAACTCACTTCCTGATAACGATAATGAAATAATAGTGTTGCAATCCAACAGAAATGAATGGACTACAAAATGAAACACGAAAGTGCGGAGCTGTTTCATCCTTATCAGAAATCACAGTGCAATGTGATTTTCTAATGTTGCACATTTTCAAAACAACAGTGTGGTTATTCTCTTGTAGACAATGTTTTCCCACCTTCAATACAAACACACTCATAAAGGTTCAAACCAAACAAACCACTGCTGGCAAAAGGAATCTTTTAGACAAGCTACAATCATAAAGATCCATGTTGAGATCTCACAGATGCTGTGTCCACGCACTGCTGCTGTATGTAGTGAGCTGTGAGGCCATGTCTGAGCTCTCCTCAGATCTTTCATTAGGAGTCTGCAGCACTGGGCACAGGGATATTGGACCATTCTTCAGACCTGTCGCACATTTACAGGATGAGCCACCTTTCCACATGATCGATTACACCTGGTCACATTCTTATCATATTTCCAGGGTAAAGGTGGAGAGAAATCTACACTCAGAAATGAAATGTTTCCCAAATCAAAAATACAAAAATCCTGCCATGCTGAGCTCAAAAATAAATAAATACACTTTTAGGAATCAAGATTTTGCTTGCTAAAGACTTGGAAACAGTGACTCTTTATGGATTTGTGTCTATGAGCAAATGAAGATGTGCTATGGATGAGACACAGACCAAGCTGTTGTCATGGAGACATATTGATGACATATGACGCTTATGTGTTACAATATGTGCAAACACTTCTCATACATCTGGCTGATGGTTCCATGTGCTTTAATGAAGCTAGGTGATATTTTCTAATACTTAATGTTAGATCTCAAATTTGAAAATGTGTTTAAATATGTGCTGCCTTTTCATACCCCTTTATGGTAAGAAATGTCATATTATTAGAAGTCTTCTAATGCTATTGAACTATTCTGTATAACCCCCCATGTGAAATTACTAGGCAATTTGTAACAATTAATTAATATACAATTATATTTCAGAACATTGTCAAAATGACTGACTTTTTGAGCTGAAGACAAAGCAATTAAATGTGTCTGGTATCTGGGGAACAGGACCTAGCCCCCTAACCTTTCATTATATTGCTTCTGTCAAAGTACATACATTAACATGAACGGCTGTGATGTAATTAACTTTTCTATTAGCAGAGTGGCCTCAGAGGCAGGAGACGCCATGGTTTTAAAAAAGGAGTTGTTCATTCAGAGTGCGTGGGTTCAGATCACTCACTAATGATCCAAGTCTAATTAAAATGCACAAAGACTCTATTGAGAGAAGTTTCCAAATGCACAGCTCATAGCATGCGAAATATCCTCAAGAAAAAAGAGAAAAGTGATTTTAGTATCATATTAGCTCTGTACCTGATTGGGCAATGATCTGCGCCTGGAGAGCGACTCTATGGACTGCTGTATTCTAAATGCAGATGGATAATGTTGTTAAAAAGAGTTTAAAAGGTCATTGACATAAAGAATTGGAATGAAGTTTAGTTCTAAGTTAAAGCAGGACTCATGTGGCCTTGGTGAGTGTTTGGCTTTGACTAGAAGAAGAGTTTGGGACACCACTCAACAGCTGAGAAACATTATCAGTTATCAGTATAATCAGTTGTTTTTATTAATTTATTAATAATTAATGTAACAATTATCTGAAGGTAAACTATATTCATTGACCTATATCTGGAAATGACATCACTATTCACCAAAGCAAATTGTGGTTCATGAATATTTAGTAACCGAGTTAAACAGACAGAATTTGAATATGAAATATGTAAATGAGACTGGGGTCTAAAGATTAAAGATGAGATAAACTGGCCCAGAGTTATCTAAGGTGTGTAATATGTTATGTCTAAATTGATTAAGCCAGTCTGTAATGTGCGCTCATACAACCAGCAGTGTGGAGATGTTAGTCAGGGTGTGGTTCAGGACACCGATGGTTTGGAGGTGTGAAGTCGTCAGGGCATCTGGGCTGAAGAATCAGACGAGCTGAGATGGACTGTGGTCATGTGATCTAAACCACAGCTCAAGGAGAAGAAGAATGCACCTTTACAGTGTCCATGAGGTCTGAACAGCAACACAGGTCACAGACTGAGGTTGAGTCCAACTGAATCAAAAGGTTGTTGACTACAAAAATGGAAATTGGAAAAATGGGAAAGCCTTTCCTTTAGTCAGATCAACTGCAGTCGTTTGGATTAAAAACACATCAAAATCAACATTTTGGAAGAGAGGACTGAGACATTTAATTCTCAGGTTTGTCTAAGCTGATAAGAGGTCATGCTCTGTCTTTCTTTCTTTCAAAGGTTTGGATGGTACTCCTTGGGGGCTGGTCAGAAGATGGCCAATGTATTTCTTGTTGAAACCATCCACTTAGGTTTGCACTGGGCGGTTAAACCAGTGAAGTCATGAGTGACATGGCTGACTTGGCTAAAGTTGAGTGGATTTTTTGAGGATGATGAGAGTTCTGTGAGTTTCCACTCACATGTGCAGTGTGAACCATTAACCCTGTTTCACACTAATAAAATATTCACATGACATTTACAGATCAATATGCAAATAATATTGACAATATCTACAGCATGAACTATTACAAATGTCATTTACTATTTCAGTCCTCTTCTTTCTGTGAAGAAAGTCATGAGCTCAAATGGATTAATCAAACCGCAGTGTGTTTTATTTGTGTCTCGCTCATAGCAAGTTTATCTGAATTTACCTCAGTCAATAGGTTTCTTTCTTTTCTGAAGGAAGGGTGTCAATCATTTCATTTCTGGAGAAACTTTCTAGCTCTTGTGGCTCTTTTGGAGAGTCCTGGTGAGTTCAAAGTTAAGACTCTCTGCTTGCAAAACACAAGCCTCTCAGGCTTAAATACATATTTCCAGGGTCCTGTTAGAGCTGAAGGGAAAGGGCCATGGTCATGTCATAGAAGGCCTTATGTAACCCAAAACTACTTGGTTTGTTAAACATTTCCTACTTCAATTGCCGGTACCATGGCAATGCTGAAGTGGGTTTCATGGGTCAATCTGTAATAATAATATAATATGAATTATCATTTCTTTTGTGAAGGTTTATACTTTATTTTTACTATCTTAAGATGTAACAGAAAATGTTATATGCATTGTTAGTGAACAAAAATCCTAAACTAGAATGTTTCTTACATCTACAATGAAAAATAATAGTAGAATAGGGTGTTAGAATAACAACAGACTTTTCACTCAAATAATGTAAAGCTAGCGTCCTAATTGTTTGTAACAATTTCAGTGGCCAAAAGCTGCTAACAGTGCACCTGCTCAGTCTGCGTTTGACCCCAAGAAACACTTTTACATTCTGTCTGTACTGGGACAAAACGAATGTTACACACTCTTTTAATACAACATTGAGATTTATCCATATCAAAAGTACATTTGCTGATTATTGAAAAAACAAGCCATTAAACATAAATCAAAGACAGCTTAGAAATTCAAGAATAAAAGGTTACATACTTACTCTATGTAATATAATACAATTT
The DNA here is from genome assembly GCF_026225935.1 of Boleophthalmus pectinirostris. Taxonomy (NCBI): domain Eukaryota; kingdom Metazoa; phylum Chordata; class Actinopteri; order Gobiiformes; family Gobiidae; genus Boleophthalmus; species Boleophthalmus pectinirostris. The sequence goes on along the minus strand of NW_026571018.1, from coordinate 25,134,391 downwards.
CTCCTGCACTGCAGAAAACACTGAAGGTGCCATTAAAAATAAACTGACCTTTATCAACAATGCCTCTGCTGACAGCTCCAGATGGCTACCCAAAAGATCAACACAAATCAACTGGCTATCTATAGTGGAGCATAATTTCCACTTGTAAATTCAAGGTAGAATGAAGAACAAGACTTATATAACACAATATTATTTCTGTGTTGGTTTATTATATTTCTGGACTACAGTTTGAACATTGTGGGCATACATCTGCTTTAGTCAGGAAATACCTGTCTATTATTAAGTGTATGTCCACCATCCAAATAACAGCGCTGCACGGTGACTCAACAGGCATGGCTTTAATTGCATCACAGAATGTCAAATGGAGGATCAATATTTAGTTATTGGGTCCACCATATCTGAAAGAGCATGGATAATTAAATGGTTGTAAAAAAAAAAAGTCAGCCATGTGAGAAATGAGGAAGAACAAGTGCACATCACAACATAGACCATACAAAGCCATATCTTCTGTTTCCATTTACATTTTCATTTCTTTCTTTCTTTCACTTAAATGACACATTTGACTGACATACAACCATGCTAGTATGTGCTTCATTTACTGTGTCTTCTTTTAAAAAATTAACATTTTAGACTAGGTTGTAGTAATTGGCTCCATTCAGTTTGATGAACCCTAAAATAGAAACTGCTTTCAGGTGTACTTAAAGCAGACCTATTATGCTAAATCAACTTTTTAGAGCTTTTGACCATGTTATAATGGCTTCCGCTACTCTCAAAGTTGCATTTAGAGTGATTCATGTTTGAGTCATCTTTACTCTCCTGTATTCAATATGTCACTGCTCTTTACTCAATTTCCAGTTTTACTTTTTTTTTCTTTTATTAAGACATTTTAGATCAATTTGACCATTTACAATGTACAAAATATAACATAATTATCCACAGCTGTAATAGATTACAACTATATAGTACACAGACTATCCAACAGAGACAATAGAGGAATTTTCAGGTATTACTCGTCCTTCAGGGTAGGACTAAACTGGCTCCATTTCACTCTGCAGTACAAAATCTGGCGTATCAGACCAGTATCTTTGGATTGAATATTACATATTACAGTGAAACATCTCATTTTCAAAAACAGTTGACTCCCATTGATACTTTCTCTAGCAACATCATATACATTTCTTCACTCCCAGCAGCAAAACACTATTCCTATTCTCTTCCTATATTGAAAGCGCCCCCACCGTCCCCCCATTCCCCATCTCTGCTTGTCTGGAGTCATCTGTGGAGGCGTGAGACTGACGTGCCAATCTGGTCCAGACAGCATCCCTTCATTCTATTATGTTCCAAATACAAACATGATCATGAGTACAATGGGAGGATTAGAGACACTGAGAGAGGAGTGGCTTGGGTGGAAGAGTCAAGTGGGGAGGCAGAGACTGACAGGTGCAGATAGTGACATGCCGGGCCTGTCTACGATCAGCTCACGTAATATGGCTTTTGTTTGGACACCACAACACAAAACAAATAAATGTGGTGAAGGTAGAGATGAGACCTGGTGCGTTTGTGTGCACGCTAATGGAAATGTCACATGGAGATGTTTCTCTAAAGGGAAGACATACTGTATAATATGTACATTTCCTTTGACATTTTTTGTCAGCCAAATGGGCACTCTAACCTAAAAGTGTGTGTGTATGTTTATAGGGTTTTTTCCCCTACCAATTCTGTTATACTCACATGGTATTTTGTTTCGTGTCTTGATGGGGCCTATGAAGTAGTAAAAAAACAGAAAGATTTTTGTCAAGCAAAAAAAATAATAATAATAAAAAATCTATTATCTTGTATATACCAAATGTGACAGTTGAATCAAAATTTTGGGACCTTTAAAGAATAAAATATTGTGAGAATATTTACATTCATTCATGCAACATTAAATATGCAAATGTAAAATGGTAAATCTCTGGTATTTGCTTGCCTCTCCACAGATCTGACTTGTAATTTGGCCTGTTGGTATCAGCCGCTTGTCTCCATAAAAATAGACATGGTTATTGCTATACTGTAGAACAGACATGTCAAACTGGGACTAAGTCGTGGGCCAAAAATTTCAACAACATCTGCATGTTTTTTCTTCTTTCGAGATATGTAATGTTAAATCTTTTCTTATTTGAATAAACGTTTAATAAATAAATACATAAATAAATCTTTTGCTTAAACATTGAATCCAGAATAAGCATAATATAAAATGAACAAAATTTTAAATAAATATAGTTTCTATAGCCTATATGAAGCCGGCGGGCCAGCTCTAATACATATGATCTCGCGGACCAAATATAATTATATTGCGAGCCAAATTTGGTCCCCAGGCCTGAGCTTGAAATGTCTGCTGTAGAACATTCTACTGGCAGAAGTGGACAGTTCACCAGTAAAGTGACTTACTGCCCCTTTAAAAATCTTCTTCATTATAATATATCACTTCAAGTCCAGACTTGATGGTAATAAAGACAGTGTTCAAATCCAAAAAGCGCAATTTGAAGGTTTTCCTTGTTGGTGCCTGGGGAGCGGGTGTTGAATGTCGCCCGACTAAAGCCACTTCTTCTGATATTTTGTCTTAATTATAGCTGCTCTTTCCCCTGAACATTCATTAAATTAGCTCCTGATCTATTTGAACCAGAGAACGGGGAACTTGGTTAAGGAATAGGCCCATTCAGTGGCTTCTCAAATGTCACATCGCCTCAGAAGAGCACCTCTTCATCTGCCCTAATTGAATGAATATTTAACATGCACATTATCTGTTAGAGACAGTCCAAAACACGCCACAGAAAGCAGACGCTGGTGTTTGTCACAGCACAAAGAGTGGATGCAGTGATTGTGGAGGTCTCACTCTGGAGGTGCCTCTGCCTTTTTCATTCTTGTTTACTCACTATTGATGAAACAATGTGACCATGAGCCGTTTTTGCGGCTAATGACACACAACAACATTAGCTGTTCTTTTCAAATGTCAATCTCCTGTATCTCACAACTGCTTACAGATGTATCTATAAATATATGGTCCAGTTTGAACATGTTCTAATGGAATACACAGGAATATGCATGACTGGACTTGACAAAGAGTTGTTTGGGTGTTAACAACTGTATTGTATGACTGAAGACTGTTGTAACATGTCTGAAAATTATCCATTATTCTATTCTTTTCTATTCTATTCTGACTCTGAAATGAGATGCTGTAATTTGTCCAGGAGTGGTTCGATGTAGTCACGGTTTCAACAGTGGTCCTCAAATGTAAAGTGGCTTCTGGATGGGTCGAAACATCTTGACTGCAAAAACGGTGTTACCACAGCTGAAACCTTCTCTACAAATTCTTCTGAAATGCCTAAAATAATGAGATTTGTGTGTATATAAAAGGAGTGCTTTTCAGCTTGGGCTCCCGAAGTGATTTAACTCTGGAGGGAGAACAACTAAATACAGTTTTCTGAGCATAAAAGCAAAACACAACTCCAGAGAGCCTATATATTTGATGAGGATACAAAAATTTTCAATGTAAAAGACCCTGAAGTGAAAGCTTCAGCTGATAGTTTTATGATTGCAATTGTGGAGGGGCGCACAGTGGAGCTCTTGTCCCTGATGAAATGCAGGAAGATGGAGAATCCTCACAGCCTGGTACTCTCTACCATTGTGTCAATGGGCAAGGGCCTTCACAAATCTTGTATTGATGTCTGCAGCATTTGTTTGTGATTGTGATTTTTATGCCAATCGTGGTTAAGCCTGATCAATATCCTAATCCTAAATATCATCTCTGTAGGATGACTGTTATGTTTTATTCTGTCCATAAATGATTAGCTATAATGAAACCAATACAGGTTAGGAAATCTTAATAAAATGCGTCCAAACTCAGATAATCCTTGTCTGGCAAGCCAAAATGATAACTCTCTGTATGTTTTTTTATGGATTGATATCAGTCTGGTCCCCACACTCTGTGCTGTGTGTGTCAAGCCTGGTCAAACGTGATTTTGCTATCAGATTTGTCTTTTTTCAGTGACATTTACTAATAAAATATAATGTATCTCACCTCAGATCCATTATTAATTTCACCTCAGATCTCACCTCAAATGAACAATTTTGTGCTTTACTCATTGATCATTGATTCTGCAGAAATCTGTAAGTTTTTTTTTCATTCCCTATGATTTTTTCCCTTTATTTGTTTCTGATATTGACAAACAATGCATGTCTCCTGATTGGCTGATCCACCTGCCAGTCACACCGATCTGAAAACAGGGAGATTCACTGGTGATCAGACTCACATCTTCATAAAATATTGAAGAAGTATGTATTCTAAATCCCAGGCATGCATAAGCCCTTTCTGAGGTCCAAAAATAACCCTCTTGTGGACACTGAGACTCAAGTCTTCTTCAGTCCCCTGTGAATCTTTCTCCATATCCACATGAGTCCAGGATCATGCTTCTCCAGCCCCAGTGTTTACAAACAGTCCCCCATGATGAGGCTCTGGCGCTGGTCTGATCACACACAGGCCAGTGCTGCAGCTGGATCAGGCTCCTATCAGCCCAGCTTGTTCTCTGAAGGACTCACTCCCACTGAACAGGAAACACAAGTCTGTTTCTGATCACCACCCATCTGAGCTCAATCATATCTGCACAAGATGGAGAACTGCTGTATGCATCGCTCTGGTAATGAAGTAGAGTCTAAAATAATAATGCACAATTCCAGCTATTCACAGAGGTGTAAGAGCTCAGAGCGTTTCCAAGTTACCGTGTAGCACTTGTTAAGTTGGAAAGTTGATATGATATGAAAGTAATGAAAAGAATATTATATTTAGTTATAGGAAGTATAGGCTCAGTGAATACTAACCAGGCAGCGTTGTTATAATTACTATACAAAAAATTATGGAGATTTTCAAATGTGAATCTTTATAGGCTATTTATTGCACTTTTTTGATGGTGGGGTAACGAAACATGTGCTCTGATGATGTAGTTGAGATAATGAGAGCTGTCCATACAATAGAGTCATAATAACAATACATCTAGACAAGAACTTGTATTGTTTATACTAAACATTTGAATGAACAAGTCTTATGTGTTGTTATATAAATGAGCCATATATATAGTGGAAGAACAAATAGGATTCACCCTGAGTTCTTGACTGAATTGAATAGGGAGATTGGTGTTGTTGTTAAAAGGAGACAATTAGCCCATAACAGGAAAACAGTCACCTTGGAACTATATATTATTCTCTACAGCTCTGTGTATAGTTCAAACTGATATTTTCAACTGAACCTATAAGGGAAACACATGACTCACTTTTAGTGCAAGAATGTGCCATGTGTTTAAATAAGGCTATTACGACTTCCAAGAAAATAATTTTGATTCCAATACTGTCTACAAAAATCCAGAAGGACTGTTAGCGGTCCATGAAACCTTGAACTTTTGGGGTTTTCATTTAGAGTCGCGCACATCATTATGTTCCAAAGCGCAGATATTTTTATTCCTCTTTCCTCACACATTGTTGAAACATACCCTGAACTGACTTTGTAATTTGTATCCCACACTGCTCTGATTAACAGTACAAGCTCTAAATGAGTGGAAACGGGGTTCAAAAGGGACCCCAGTGAAAGCATGTCACAGCAGTCCACATCTGCTCCAATTAATTTCCCCAGCTCGGGTTTACCTCTCCTCCTCTGCCGCACATGCTACCTCAGATCACGTGTCCTTCGCTCTTATGTCGTTGAGTGTTTAATAAAGACAGTTTAAAAAAACAAAAAGCTCCCGCTGTTCCCTCTCTTGCCGCGTACATAAGCCTCTGCCGGAGTCTCAAACCGTCGCCCCCGGAATTGGCATTAATTGCTTGAGAGAGGGAAGTCATTATCTCAGGTAATTATTACTCTGGGTAGAGCACGAAAGCAGACAGGCCTTCTCAGCCGGATCCCCGCGGAGCTAGAGAGGAGAATTCTGTTTTTAACGCCTTTTAATTGGAGAGGTAGGGCACTCCCAGCTATAAGGACTCAATATTTAATGGCCTACAGTATGCACAAAAGCAATAAGTCTTTAGAATGACATATAAAATAACAAAAACACACCTTTAGATAGATGAAGATATAAATTAACTTACTCCTGGAGGAAATTCAGGGTTGACATCTGCTTCCACAGCCATCAGCACACTTCAGTAAGATCAAATAATAAATGCATAAATAGCTTGAAAAATGTTAAGATAATCACAACGGGGTGTACAAAAACTGCATAAAATCTCCCTTTTACATCCACCCTCCCCTCGTCTTCCTGGGAGTTTAATAAATAACTTGGATAATAACTTGAAGAATGGAAAAATGGGAAAAAAAAATAAATAAATCATACATTACAAAAAAGTACTGCAGCCTGCGGTGGTCATACAGTGAGAAAGTTCCACCACTTTTCTGCAGACAAACAAACAAAGAGTGACTGATTTGAAGCCCATTCTGCCTAAAAATGTCCTAAAATTTGAACGTGGTGCATGTTGTAAAAGTTAGTGCTGTGAAGCTCCTCTGTGTGCTCCCCGCGGTGGTGCAGACATGCCAGTCACTCTGCAGTTGGTCCGTCTCCCGCCAAGCCCCACATCTGTAAGTATATACGCACGGACACACACACACACACAGCAGCAGCTCAGGACCAATGCAGAGGTCTCCAGTTATCCCCAATACAGCGATCTCACAGGTCATTAAAACACAAGTGAAGAGTACAGGCAAAGTCATATGTATTTTACAGATAAAGCTTTGTTTCTGCTATTTTGTTTGATATTATTGAATTGATACATACTGAAGCTTATACTTGGATATGAAAGCTTGTCTATTTAGCTTTTTCATTTTAAATTAAGGGTGTAACAATAACTGAAATATTGTGATATAGTGATATTGTATCGTCAGAGTTCTCACAATAATATCATGGACCATCTGAATATATTGAATTACAAGTCTCTTTGCTTAAATTAAGAGTTATGGTACAGCAACACCCAAAAATAGACCATAGACCATGATCCTTTGCTCCATTTCAGTGTAAACTACATGAAGAAATAACAGCTCTAAACACTTTTAAGTCTTAGTTCGTTGGATTAAGTCTTGTCAAGGCATTTTAAGAGGAAAAAGTAGCATATTAACAGTTTTGTTGCCTCCACAAAATATCGCAATAAATATTGTACCGTGAGATGTATATCGTGAAAATATCATACCAAGAGAGTTGGATATTGTTACACCCCTCTCTCCACCATATCGTGAGCTTTCCCAAGATAAATATAATACATATAAAAATACAATAAATATCGTGCCGTGAGGTTCATACTGTGACGATATTGTATCGTGAGACTTGGATATTGTTACACCCCTATTTCAAATGCATGTGTTTTTTCTCCAAAATAAGTCACCTGCCCACTGTCTACATCTAATTAGAAAGCTCTTTATTGTCATAGAATAACCCTGGACTCAGACTCTACACGGTACAACTTCGGTCCGGTGGTCACAGGTATTCTGAATAACTACAACTATATTCTGTACAAGTATTCTGTATACTACAATAAGTCTGCCGGTTTAACTTCATAGAAACCATCTGACCTTTAGGATTAGCATTAGCATTAGTAGGTGGGTACTGTTTTTCATTTAACCAATCGCTACTATTTGGACATGATGTATAGTGCACCACTAACGGGGCTAACTGGTATATTAAGCTTTTTCCAAATCCTGTAGGAAGAAAGGAAATAAAGTTGTTCCCCTTGATTAAATTCGCCAAACATTCTCTTTGTTCTGGCTTTAAATCCTCAATCTTGGGAATAACTGCCAACACGAAATATATTGCTCTTCACTGATTGGCGTATTCTGATTCCTGACCTAGTCACTGGAGAGAAATGAAATTGAGCGGAGGCACTAGGTGGCGCCAGCCTGGCTAGCGTCGCTCTGGTTCAATTTGAGTATTTTCCGCTGGATTCCATTTTTGTCAGAGCAACCGCAGCCTTAATAAGTGAATAGCTATGGCGTGAACACATGGTCTCTGTGTAGCCTTCAAAGGTGGTGACCACAACAGCACAGCAGAGCTCCGGTCCTCGTCTGAGTGTCACAGAGCAATAAGACCAGTCCAACACTGAGTTGTAGCTGGACTGGGTGCACTCTGAGCTTGGTAAGGAAGTTAATATCAATCTCACCTGTTCTCCTTGTTCCTGTATTTACAACCACACTTCCTGTTTGCAACTAAGTCCTTTGTTTGGCACAGTTTCCTCTGTTGGAATCACCACCAGCAAAGTGAAACTGGAGTAAACCGCCCAACTGCAGTCAATCAGAGCCTGCTTACAGCTCTGACTTTCAGGTTTACAAAAGATAAAATACTTTATTATTAGCTACAGAGAGAGTGCAGTGGTCTCATTTTCATTAGGTGCTAACAGTACGCATATACTCTCTAGAGGAAATACTACATTAACTCATATTCTGAAAAGTCGGGTATTCCAGTTTTAATCCACACCAAATGTAGTGTGGTTTTGTATCACCACTGAATTAGGGATGTACTTGTATCTTCATTATTTGCACTACACAACTACAATATTATTTATAACAATTTTAATGAGACCATTTATTTTTCTGCTAAGTTATTTGTGCTGGTTGCCATTGTAATAATAAACAGAAATAAAAATAAACACAAATCCATATTCTATAATTATGTCCTCTTGCAAACGGCTATTGAAATGTCTTTTGGACATATATGTGTGTGTAATCAACAGTTACAACCTTGAAATGTCCCATATTAATACACACGTCTTATTGCCTTCTAATCCTCCTTATTTTTTATAGACTTTGATCTTGTAAAATGTGCTATAATTAAAAAGCCCATTAATTTATTATTGTACACCACAGCATGCTATAAGTGTACATTACAATTAGCAGAAGGGTATGTTGTAATCTCTAAAATAATAGCACTTCTTTCTTCAGAACGGGTATGGCGCTGGAACTGAATCTTGAATTCTTATTTAAAGCTACACTATGTAACTTTTCTGGTGAAGGATCCAACACCTGCTTGTCTTCATTGAGATGTCATTGCTTTGCCTGGAATGTTCCACAGTGAGGCATTAAATGTACCTTGCAATCATTCAATCACCAATGTTTTATTGCTAAAATTCCTTGCAAAACATACATTCTTACAGTGAGTGAGCATGCCTCTCCACAGATCTGATCTGGAACTTGTACAAGTGGGCATAAAGGGCGAATTATAGTTGCTGCATCAACTCAACGCCCACTGCCGCCATCATTTTTGATTTATGGATCTCGAGGTCTATGTGCCGCAAAGTAATTTACCGCCACAGTGCTATGAGGCTAGGATTTAAAACTGGTGTCAGTGTTTACAAAATGAAGCGGGAAAGTGGAGTACCAGAAATATTATGTAGAGCTGATGCACAGAGGACCAATCACCGCCTTTATTGTTTGCGCCGCTTCCCCTTGCTGTCTGCGTCGATTCAACGTGTAGTTAGAAAATTTTGTAGGTACACGTTGGTTTGACGCACAACCATAAATTGGGCTTTATGCTGCATTCAGACTGCGGTAACCGGGGCATCAGGTTTACCTTCAAAGGCATCTTGAGGTGCTATTTTGACGCAGCAGTCTGAACACAGCATTACTGCAGAACAAGAAAAGTTCCTTTAATATTTTCTCTCAAAATTTGTAAAGAATTAAGGTAGGCTTTTAAAGGTTGTATTTGAATGTTTTTTGCTTTTACTGCCATTACTCAGACTGCATGGTATTCTAATCAGGTAAGCATCCACTTAGCATTCACAAACTAGCGTTTCATATTTACGCAGGGAAAAAATTAAAGCTTTTCTCGGATATTGCTCATTTTCTTCTGCTGCTGTTTGGGATAAGCACAATGATTTATTCATTTCAACAATTTGGGGTCTGGAGATGGTATTCAGGGCCTGTTTTCGCTTTTAATCAACACAGAGAATCGAAAAAAAGTGGATAATTTCTGAAACTCTGCCTCGTGTGACAGAGTACATAAATGTAGCAATAGCGACTACTAATGCGGCTTTCAGAGATTTGTATTCAGTGTTGGGAAGTAGCTCAATACATGTACTGCAAATTCTGAGTGCACATTTTGAGTACCTATATTCTGGTACAGTTATTTTTTCATTTGGTGGGATTCAGAATACAATTACTTCCCTCAAATCAAAGCAATACATTATTATAGTATTTGATCATGTAATTTAGGTTTCAAACTGCACATCATCAGTGAGAAAAATAGACAAATGTTGGGAGTGTGATTTTTCTTTCTATAATTAGTATTAAATAAATGCATAACAAATGTGAAACAAACTGTTTTTAATCCTATGTTGCATTTTTACACTATACATTAAGTGCAACTCTATGTAAAAGTATTCAGAATATAATACTCTGATCAACCCACGTATCAGAATACATATATTTTAATGCAAGTATTCAGTATTTTTCTCATCACTGTTTGTACTGTATTGTTGTGTCTCTCCTCCATTATGTAGAATACAGGCTAATGATATGAGATATGAGCTATAAGGTATTAAAGTAAAGTCCTCTCCAGAGCTTTATGGAGATGAGCCATTGTGATGCATGCCTCAGGTTTAGCAGCGGGCTACTGATGATTAAACTAATTTAAAAATAACATAGCGCCTCAGAGTAGAGACCAACACACGAGGAGGCACCAGCGGAAAATACAATAAAACGCTGTATTTTACACCATCACTTGACTGTAGGAGTTTGATCTTATTATGCAGAGCTCCACTATTGATGTAAAGACGCACTCCGGCACGCTGCTTTCTTTTGACATGGCTATTAAATCCAGCCAGAGAGTGGAGTGTCACAGCTTATTGTAAACGTCTACAAGTCTATCAGCACTTTCACTATCTTCTGTATTCCGCCATTCGGAATACTTTGCATACATTATTATTAGATATAAAAACACAACAATTGCCAAGACCGGAACCATATTCATAAGACTGAATAATCAAGTATTATGAAACCGGGTGAGTATCTTGCCAAATGGACTGGAGAGCAAGACATCAAATCACTATTGCACATCGCATCAGGCTTGGCAAGTTGTTGTGTATGATTTTGTAAGTTACATATAAAGCTATTTGTTTCTGTTATAGTCTTTGGTGCTGCTGAATTGGTTCAGACATGTTGTAGCCTATACTGTGAAACCAGAAGAAACTAACAAGTGTGAGATGCCTTCAGTTAGAGCAGAGATGGCGGTTGAGCCAAAATGAATCCAGTTGTGTTACGCCTGCCCAAAATGGTCTGACCAACCCAATCAAAGCTGGTGGAAAAAAATAAAGAAACACAAAAAGGCAAAATAGGAATAAGAAGACCTCTGAAAAAAGTGTAGAAACTGAAGCCACTGAAAAAGAGGCTAAAGTTATGTACAAGGGAAGTCTTCCAGCATTCTTCCTGCAGAAAAGACAGAATTGCATAAAAAGACCCAGGTCAAGCCCAACCTCACCAGAAATGCACAAACTAACAAGCCTGAGGGACCTTCAGTTAGATGGCAGCTCAACCACAAACATCACAGAAGCCAAAACCAGCAAAGAAGACAAAGGTTATGCCCAAAGCCAAAGAAGAGTGATGGGCAGATATAAGAGGCAGGTTAACGTAAAATTTTCTGAACATTGGAAGAATGTCGAGGAATCTCTTCCTGCACCTCTGGGACCTGAAAATGATAAGGATGAAAACCCTTCAGCAGAAGACACCAGTACAGTAGCTGAAGTTGAGATGGTCACTAACATTATAGTTCCTCCAAATGACCATGAAGATGGGACTCAAATGTCCCTACATTTGCAGTCAAGGAGGAACATCAATCAGAGTCATCAGATGATGTTCCAGATTATTCCAACTGTGTTACAGCTGCCCAAAATAATCTTCATAGAAACATCACATCAGATGAGGCAGATCCACAGTGATCACTGCACTGAATTTTGCTGAATAGGTAGAGCCTCCTTTAGTTCATCTGAAACCAGAAGAGATAAGCAATAATCCACATCAAAACTCAGAACAACCTCCAGAGTTAAAAGAGGAACCAGAGATTCCCATTTGTAATACTGATGACGTGTCTCCATAAGTTGGTACATCACTGCTAACTAAAATAAATGAGCACAATTTAAAAAAAGGTTTAAAGGAAAAGGCAAAAGGCAAAAAGAAGCCATCTAAAAAGGTGACTGAAGTTGAAATAGGCAAAAATATCAAAGATCCTACGATCCTACACATGAATGTGATTTAAGTGACAACGCATATACTCAAGAGACCAAGGAGCCTATTATATCAAATCAAAGAGGAACCTAAATCTTCAGAGTCCACAGATGTTGTAAAAGATGATTCCAACAGTGTTACACCTGCCCAAAATGATCTGACCAACCCAACCAAAGCTTGTGGGAAAAAGCAGCAAAAAGCAAAAAGGCAAAAGGAAAAAAAAAAAAAGACCTCTGAAAAACTTTTGGGTAGAAACTAAAAAAGAGGCTGCAGTGGAGGTGACGCACGAATCTCAAAGTGAACAGCTAGACCTTAAGTGAAGGACCCATAAAGACTATGGAACCTTCAGCTGGAGTCCAAAAACAATCACTAAAGACTAAAAATAGTGTCCAACAGAAGTCTTCCCACACTAATCCTGCAGAGGAGATAAAGCCTGAGGAGCCTTTAGTTAGAGCCAAGATGGCAGTTCAACCAGCTTTGCACATTAAGGACACAAAACCAGCAAAGAAGATAAAAGTTATTAGACTTTAGACTTTAACTTTCAGAATTTAACTTCCTAAACTAGTCCTACTCTAACTAAATGTAATAGTAATAGTTAACATGTAAACTACTAGTTTACAAATTAAACTTAGGTCTGAAAAAAATAAAATAAATAAATTATTGGAAGACCTTATTAACCCCATTGGATCAAAATCGAACACTGACTTGACAGCAAGATGATGTACAACTAACAGCATTCAAAGATCTTCAGGATCTTTGACTCACAGAACTCTGATGGATGTGCAGATGTCGGGAGAGATGAAGACCAACTTCATCAACTGGAGAAGGAGGAGAGTCCAGAAGATTTAGGACTGTGGTGCCTTCTCCCAAATGTCACAATGAAAGTTAAATAAACATTTGATTAGTAAATAATTGTTCTGGTGTCATTTTCATTTTTCATTCATATGATTTGAGATAATATTCTTCTCCTTGATGTCTTGTTTAATAAGAATAAGCAATTCCTTTGCTTCTTGTTTTCAGCACCAGAGCTGTCTACCTATTCACTTAGGGGGAAAACTTAACACATTTTACATGAAAAATAGCTTTGCTATGTTTTGTTTCACTGATACATGTTTGAGTAAGTATTAGCCTGTCTACATCTCCAAAGCTCAAAATGCTCTGTTCCACCTTGTGATGTCATGCAGGGGTAGATTTCAACAGTTACCTTTTAGCTTTAGTTCAGTAAAGATTGGCAGTTCCAGGGCTGAAATCACACATGGTATCACAAGGTGGTTCTCAGTATTTAGGGAGACCTGATGATGTGCACACAAAAAGATACTAAATCATGGCCTCAAATTACTATTTCGTTCCCATAGTATGTAATTCGTTCCGACGGTTTAGCTAAAGTCGTTCCCATGTTTTAGCTGAATCGTTCCCACACTTTAGCCAATTCATACACATCACTACAGGGTCAGCCCATTGGTCCAAAATCCAACAGCCTGTTAGTCTGACCATACACAGTAGACATGCATGGATGACTTGATAAATCGTTCATAAATTTGGAGAGTGGGTGGAATTTTCATTCCTTTAGAGAGCCACACTGGGGTGGGGGAGCCACAAACACCAGAACAAGAAAATGTACACCATGACATTAGTGGATTACAAATATATACATGCTGCAACTGATGAGCCGATTGCCAGGAGGACTACATCATAACTGAACCAGGACTAAACACGGACTGAATCAGTGCTCACTTTTGGGACAGGATCACCTGAGTGTTGAGCCCAGACAGAGGGGGTACAGGATGAGGTGGCTTGTGCCGCCATATGTACGTGTAAACGTTGAACCCCATTTCTTTAACTGTTTCAGTGATGTTGGCGTTGTCAGTGCCTATGATTTCTTTGGCCTGCTCATCAAGCAGAGTGCTCAATGTCTCTCTGATGTTTCGGTTTCTGTCAAAGGAGTGAGGGATGGAAGAATGAATTAGCTGAAACGTGGAAACGAGTTAACTAAAGCATGGGAATGAATTACATATTGTGGGAATGAAATAGTAATTTGGGACCACGATTTGAAGTCTTCTTTTTTGTGCACGTCATCAGGCGGGCTCCCTAGAACTCAGCCTAAATATGCAGGATTTGTGAGTTAAACATGTGAATGAAACAAAGCACAACTCCAGGTATGTTTTGATGGAGAAACAACACTATAAGAAAATGGCATAATATGGAACTTCAAGCCAAATGCTGTTCACTTTTCAGAAGCCTGTATTTTCATGGGGTAAGTGTTGTGCCTTGTTTAGATCACAAGTCACAAAAGATCTTTTAATTTTCTACAAATGTGTGGTGTAAAAGGGCTCCAAAGCTCAGACGGTGTAATTGGCGAGGAGGACTCTTGAAAACAAAAGCTCTCTGTTTTGGCATCATTACAAACATTTCACGCAGAATAATGAAGCCCCAAGTAATGGTGACTCACAAGTGCCACATTAACAATACTACGGCCTAATAGGACTTTTCCATTTATTACTCATTATCAAACAAGAGCCCTTATGTTCAATGGGCAAAGAAAGTCTTAGGGACCTAACCCCAACTTCCAGCTCAGGGCACTGCTTATGATAACAGCTTCTCGACGTCCTACTGACCTATAGTATTTTCAATTAAGGGGCTCATTTTGCGCTTTTTTTGGATCTATGTTGCAATGTTGTTTCCTCAATAAAAACATATGTGGAGTTGTGTTTTGTCTCATTCATGTTTAACACACAAACCGTGAATATTTAGGAGAGTTCTTCTCTCAAACAGAAAACACACTATTCCACAAGTGCTCCACTGTGTTTTTAAAGTTCACGCACCTTCATTAGAATCGTTAGGTTGATTTCAGCCCTTAAATTGTAAATCTCTACTGAACAAAAACTACGGCTTCATGACATCACAAGGTGGACCAAAACATTTTGAGCTTTGGAGATGTAGACAGAGTAATAATAAAGAGTTACTCAAACATGTGAATGAAACAAAACACAAATCCAGGTATGTTTATGAGGAGGAAACAGTGTTGTAACATGGCTTAAAGCTCACAAGAGTCAATTTTGTGTAATATAGGATCTTTAAAAAATACATGATTCTATGGAGTAAGTGTGTGATTGTGGAAGAAAGTCACATTTAAAAGCCACCTCAATAGGACATAATTTTCAAAGATCTAGAGACCATGTCAACCAGGTCATGGCAAAATTGCATGCATCTTTATTGAAATGTGAGCGTTTCTGTTTATTGGTTGTACAAAAGTTAACTTTCAAAGACCTAAATTAACTCTAAACATCAATGGTTAACCTTCTCCTTTCCTATAATAGTATGATGTATTATCAAAGATTACATTATAAATACTTTTCAACTTCAGTTATTTCAAAGTGTAGAGAAGTATAAATTCAATTATGCTGAAATGTAGTGAATTAAGTTTGATTAACCACCACACTGGTGTTAAGTAGCGCTTTAGTTCTAAATTTAAATTTGACATTTAGAATGATTCAAAAGTGGAAATCACACGACAAAATGCATGTGCTGACTGAAATGGTGGTATTACTAAAACTAAGCCAGTCCTACTTGAAATTCTCCAGTCTCTTTTCTGTTTTAGGATGAGTGCTTTGCATGTCAACAAGCCTGCACTGGCATAACCAACAAAGTGTTTGAGCCATGAAGAGGTAGAGATGGGAAGTTATTAAAAATTCCCCAATTCTGAACCAAAAACATTTGAATTTGTGAGCTTGGGAGCATTGGATTTTGTGTCTTCTAATCACTACTTGTCTTGTTTAAAGTGCAAGAAGAAGCCACAAGCTAGGCTAATGATCCTTTCCCATCCCAAGCTCATTTTGGTTTCAAGTAATACATGTTTACTTTCGCGCATTTAGTCAACCTCTTCTCTCTCCATATCTCTTTACTCCAAACCAGCTCTGCTCCAGTTACCCCCAAGCAAAGCAGGGAAAGTACCGCACAAAAGAATAAATTCTCCGCTAAATGGCAACAGGGAGCAAACACGTGAAAGTGACTAGCTACGTGCAACAAATGATAATGCGTTCACTTAACACACAAGCGCACACGCGAGCCAAGACATGAGTCAGAGCAATGGAGTGGTACCTATTCATTTGGGGAATATCATAGTCATTATCATAGCTCACCTGTAGGCCTTGTCATTAAAGCTAATTTAATGAAAGATCTGTCATTACGGCAATAGATCATCCAATATGACAGATAAACAAAATTGTTGGGTTGATACGTATGTCCAATTTTGATAATTTTTCTCAAAATTTTGCACTTTAAATTTACAACAAACTCACCCACAACCCTTTTTTGCCACGAGCTGTGTAGTCATGTACAGTTATTTCAGTTATTTTAGTGGAGGGTCCTCAACTATTAGCCAGGCAGGCGCCACCTAGTGCCTCCGCTCAATTTCTCTCCAGCAACTAGGTCAGGAATCAGAATACACTAGACGGTTTGCAAGAACCCTGGAAGTGTGAGTCCAGGCACCAGCAAATCAGCAAAGAGCCATACATTCTGAGCTGGAAACGATTCCAGAAATCGAGGATTTAAAGTCGGAACAAAGAGAATGTTTGGTGAATTTATCAAGGGGAAAAACGTTATTGCCCTTCTTCCTATGGGATTTGGGAAAAGTTTAACCCATTGACGCCTGATGCTGCGCAGCGCAGCGCTGAATCTCCTGTCGGCGTTCCTGATTGTCTGGCGATCAGCGTAACTGGTAAAGGCGGGGCCACATCTGGAAGCATGGGGGGCATGTCCTCCTCTCGCTTCCATTCACTCCCATAGAGAGACGCAAAACTGCCGGAGCTGTATTGTTGCGTTAAACCTTCTTTATCGTGGCGTATTATTTCCCATGGAAGCGAGAGGAGGGCACGCCCCCCATTCTTCCAGATGTGGCCCCGCCTTTACCAGTTACGCTGATCGCCAGACAATCAGGAACACCGACAGGAGATTCAGCGCTGCGCTGCGCAGCATCTGGCGTCAATAGGTTAATATACCAGTTAGCCCCGTTAGCGGTGCATTACATATGTCAAAAATAGCAGCGATTGGTTAACTAAGAAAAGTACCCGCCTACCGTCGAGCGAATTAATTCTAATGCTGCAAGGTCAGACGGTTTCCACAAAGTAAAACCGACTATAGCTATAGCTTGTCTCCATGGAGAAGTTATTCTTTTGTCTGAAATGTTCTACAGAATGGCATCAGACTTATCTATCTCTCCAAAGACACCAGATTAAATTACAGGTCAGATCTGTGGAGAGCTGACCCTGCTTATGGTGAGGATACATGATTTTCAAGGTGGTTTTAAGCCATAAAATACATCTAATTAAATACATGTAAGATCCATAATTAATAATTTATTTATCATACTCTGAAACAATCCAGGAAAAGCTATAACATCTGCATGGAAACAAGCAGGTAGCAAACCCTCCACAAGAAAGGTTACACAGTGCACCTTTAAAGTGTTCAAATGAAGCTTGATGTGTATTATTTAGGAAGCAGACTGGCAAAAACAAAATATCAGCTTCTGCTTGAGATTTGAGTTTAATAGTCGATATGATGAAAAGAGCAAATATCAGCCCTATGGGTCAATCGATATATTGGTCTATCTTTAATTATGATGTCTAAAGAAGCGCTATGATGATCTATATTTTCTTCAGGGGACACATCTGCATTGTGTGACTCCATCTTCTGTCGCTATGTCCATGTTCCACAGTATGGCATAATAGATGTATCTTGTGTTACTTCAAATACAGGTTCAAAATACAGGTACATTGCTCGAAAGGTCTTCAGAAACATGTATACTTACTGTTAGTGGGTGTTGCCTTTGCACAGATCTGACTTGTGATGGCTTTACTTTGCTAGTTTCCATGGAGATGGATACATTTAATCAAACCAAAGTGATAATATCTGGAGACAAGCACGTGGCAGACCTTCTACCTCAACCCCACATAGTGCATTCTCTATGTTTTGAGTAGATGCCAAGTAAATCAAAAATGTGTTTATATGTTTATTTATTTGTAGGGATGTAACAATAACTGACATATTGTGATATTGTATTGTCAAAAGTCTCGCAATTATCGTGGCCCATCACAACATATCAAATTACAAGTCTCTTTGCTTAAATTCATTGTTTTGTGCAGCAATAGCTAAAAAAACAAAACAAAAACAAAAAAAAACGACTACACAGATGTTGATCCTTTGCTCTGTTTCAGTGCAGACTATATGAAGAAATAACTGTTAAGCACTTTTACATTTTAATTATTTGTATTATATCAATACCAATGGCTTGTCAAGGTAATTTAAAAAGAAAAAGTAGCTCATTCATAATTTTTTTCGTCAGATCGTGGAAATATCATATCAAGAGATTTGTATATCGTTAGAAGGGCCAGTCTTTCTTTATGTAAAAATGCTTTACCGTTTTAATTTCATGAAGTCTTAAAAACTATATAAACAGTATAGTATGAATAGTTTAAATTAAATTACATGCAGTGGGCAATTCATCCTTACATAACTGAATGATTACATACAAAATATTCCATAATTTCATCTCAGATTCAAGTAAAATTAACAGGTGTTTTATATCTGTAATATAAACGCTCTTTTTTCTTTTTCAGTAGGCACAGAATAAACGGATCTTTGGTGGCAATGAATCAATGAACCATAAGTCAACATTCAGCATGTAATTGAAAAAAATGTGAAAATTGCACTGAATTGTATTGCTAAAATGCATATATTACTGTATAGATATGTTATGATAAGATTGAACAAATCACATCACATTCTGTCAGAACAGTCTTACCTACAGTTTGCTTCTCCTGTTGTTAAAGCTTAGACTCTCCTCCTCTTTATCTATGGTCCCACTGTTTACTGTTTGGACTTAGCGGGCTCCACCTGTCAAATGCACTACAAAACAGACCTGATCTTGTTTTCTACCACCAGCTGTGCAGCACAAAGCCCCAAAAACAGGCTACAGAAGACGGGTGGGGGACTGCTGTGTGACCTTGGACTGTGCTCCTGGTAATATGATTGTGTTAGTGTGTTGTGTTGCTGCTTGAGGCTCGTTTAGAATACATTGATAAACATATAGTGGACATGCGTGGAGCCTTCTGCATGTCATTCTGCAGACAGACAGCACCCCAGCAGTACATGTGTTCATCAGTGGGGGCACTAGTGAGCACAACACAACATTGGATTCAGAATAAGCAGTTTTCTTGTTCAGTGGTTTGAGTGCTTATCCATCAACCTAAAATTTGGAACATAATTTCTCGAACAAAGCAGCGCCTACTGTCATTTTGTCCTTAAAGGTGCAGTGTGTATTTTTTCTGGTGAAGGGTCCTTCACCTGGCCAGGCTGGCACCACCTTGTGCCTCTAAGGCAATTTCAATTTCATTTCTCTCCGGCGACTAGGTCAGGAATCGGAATACACCAGACGGTTTGCAAGAACTACAGAAGTTGTAGAGCACGCACCGGGCAATCAGCAATGAGCTGAACCAACCGGAGTTGCAATAGCAGACTGTATACGCTATCCTCCTTTGGACTTCCTTTGTCAAATATAAACTTCACATGTTTTATTGCATCTTTAATTCAGCAGTTCACCTTGCAGAAATGACAATGATTGTTGACAGACATGTTCACTCTCTGATTTGTTTGCTGTTGTGCCAGCAATTACTTGGACACCACTGAGCGTTCCGGTGCATTACATACATCACGACCAAATAGCAGCTATTGGTTAAATTAAAAAAGTACCCGCCTACCGTTGAGTGAACGAACCTTAATGTTGCGATGAATCAGGCTACCCTTCACCTGCTTCTCTCCATGGAGATATTGCTTGGGATGATCCACAGTATGGCATTACACTTATTTATCTCTATGGAGACAGCAGGTGACACCACAGGGCCAAGCTACATGTCAGATCTGTGGAGAGGCGAGCCCACTCACAGTAATAATGGAAGTTTTAGTCAATAAAAACCCATGTTATTGAGTAAATGCAAGATGGATATGTTTAACTGGGACATTCCAGACAAAACAATAACATCTCTCTGGAGACAAACAGGTAACGGACCCTCCACCAGAAATTTAAGTGCACTCATGCAGAGAGCAATTTAGAATCTCAACTCTTTACCATCTCCTTATCTCGGGTCATCTAACTGGCATCTGGTTTAAGAAAAAAAAAACAGCTAAACCTCGATTGAGCTCTGGTGATTATTTATTGACAGTTATTATAACATATGAATGAGAATGGGGTAGGATTATTCCCACAGACTTTGACATGGAAATATGGGAAGTATAAGTGCTTTTGCTATAACTAGGCCTGGAACAGACAGACTTGTTTACGTATGAAATGGGAGCATAAATGAGACTTAACATGTCCGGGAGTACAGCCAAGTGGGTTCTGTGGCTCCTCCTACTGTCTGCTCCTCTAACACGAGTCTGAGCCATGACAGTGTGTGGATGGAGCAAAAGGCTAATTATGCAACAGCAAAGTAGTTATAAAAATATGTGTTCGCACCAGAGATTTCCATATGGATTTGAGGAGACTGAGAAGTGGGCTAAAAATATGCACTGATTGTTCAAACTGTTGGTGTTGGCCTCAGAGCAGCTTACACTCGTCTCGTTTGACGTCAACACTGAAAACAATTCTTCAAAACTTCTGTTAATGTCTTTGGAGTGTAAACTTGAGAAGTAGACAGAGCATTTTCAAACTTTATACCTTTCTGTAAATAGATATTTTTGCACACTGTTCACCTGGAGGCCTGCATCCTTCTCTGGCCATACAGCTAACAGCAAAAACTGGTAAACTATCACATTTTTATGAAGTGCTTCCACTGTCAAGGCTCTCAACGCACTTTACATCAAGGAACCACTCTCTTTTTCACACAAACATTCTTACACCATTGTACACAGACACTGGAGGCAGGATGGGTTAAGTGTCTTGCCCAAGGACACAAACAACTGCATTCATCTGTGGGAACTGGAATTGCATCACCAACCTATGAGTCAGTGGATCTGATCACTCTACCAATGATGATTTTGTCAAGAGCAGGATTCAAAGCACCAGCCTTCAGATCAGAGGATAAACTCTTTTCCAACTGAGCTACTGTCACCCATATCATGAAGACCCCACCCACCTTCAGGATCAGCACCCATAAAGTATCTCGGTACAAGCGAGATATGCCAAGGAGAGCAAAGCAAAGCATGATGAAAGTTGGCCCCAAACAAGTGAACATCTGCATGTTTATGAGCAGTTGTTTTGTCAAGGACAGATTGACGACTTTGGCTCTTGTTTACTGTTTATGTTTACTATCTCTGATCTTTAATTACTGACTATCACCACCACCTGTAAAGTCTTCATTTTAAATGTAAATCAGCAGGAGTTACGGCCACCAGCGGAAAATTGTATGAGGCAACTTGTATAAGATCAGACGTCAGACTTGTTCATAATAGGACTGTTAAAGGACCCAGTAAACCAAAAGCGACTCCTGTGAGTTTTATGCCATTCAAACATGTCTGAGTAATCCTTATAATAATCCTAATACTGCCACTACTACTAATAATAATAATAATAATCATAATCATAATGCATCAGTCTTATATAGCACTTTTCTGGCCACTCAAAGACACTTTACAGATCATTAGTCATTCACTAAATACCTGGTAGTGTTAGCTGCAGCTGCCCTGGGGCAGGCTGACAGAAGCACAGCTGCCAATCTGCGCCATCAGCCCCTCAAACCACCACCATCATTCACACACCACTTTCATACTAGGCAATGTGGGTGAAGTGCCTTGCCTAAGGACACGACAACAGTTTTTGTGACAGGCGACTGATTTTCCCAGAGATCTCCCATCCAAGTACTAACCAGGCCTGGTCTTGTTTAGCTTCTGAGATATGACAGGATCAGGCTTTGACAGCCCGGCATGGCCACATGTCTGTTGCCATTCCAAAACTCAAAATGCTCTGTTCCACCTTGTGATGTCATGAAACAATAGTTTCCAAGTTAACAGCTACTTTTTTATTTTTCTTCAGTAATAATTGCCAATTCCAGGGAAGAAATTATCCAAATGATTTTAGTGAAAGTGTATGGAGTTTAAAAACACAGTGTATAGTGACTTCTTATATTACCACATGACATCACAAGGTGGAACAGTCAATATGCTCATGTTTATGTGTTAAACATGTGCAAATGAAACAAAACACAACTCCAGGTATGTCATTGATGAGAAAACATTATTGCATAGATCCGAAAATAGAGTAATATGGGCCCATTTCCCAAAGAATAACTGAATAATGTTGATTTCATTACCATGCTGTCAGTGTTTTTACAGTGTAGGCTGTGCAGTTTTCTCCTGAAATAGTACCATACATATTAAACACACAGTTAACATAAAACAGGAAACTATGTGTTTTAACACGCTCTTTCTCACTCTACAATCTGCTGCTTGCTTAGATCTACCTTGTATTTTGATGAATTTACAACCAACATAGAGCTTATTGATTAAAAGGGCCTGAAATACATGAACAGGATAATTGAACAGAAATAATGTATGTTTTATATCACTGCAATAATGCGCTAGAGAATATAATTATAACAAAGAATGTTCTTTACTGCACTTTTAAACATAAAAAAGGAAAAAAGAGCGATGTATGGCTATGCTGCACTACCATTATTATTGATGTTTCTTTTTTATATATATATTTTTCCCTGTGTTTTTATGTATTTGTTTGTTTTTGTTTTATGTTGTCTCTCTTTTGCCATCCATGGTTGAAACGAGATGGGTTCGGTGGTCATGAGCTTTGTTGTTATATTTTTTTATATTTTATGTATTTGTGTCTTGTTTTTGTGTTTTATTATTGTATTGCTTAATATTTTACTCTATTGTCCTTAAGTAAAAAATAAAAAAATATACAATGTACAATTATGTAATATTATCGGACATTTCCTTTCAGTAAATGGAACATGAAAAACAACCAAATCATGTGTCTGTGTGGCTTGAGTCGTAGCTGTAGCGTTTTACGAGGCTTTGTGAGGATTTAACTACATGTGGTGTGAGTATGTGGGGCCATGTGCCTGTTTTCCCCAAAGACCACTAAACACAACAAAGAGCTGCAAAAGATGACAGATTTACAGTGGAGACATGAGCTATCAAGATACATCGCTAGGAACATTTTATATCACAATATCTTTTCAGTGTCGCCATCTGCTTTTGCCTGATTTTGAGCTTATGAGACTACTTAAGAGTTAATACAAGAGCTGTGCAAATCAGTTACAATGAAACACAAAAAGTACCTTAAGAATTTACTTGTTAGTGTCAGGTTGTCAAAAACTGAGTTGTTAAATGACCACTTCAACATATTCCATTCGGTGTAATATCAGAGCAGGACTAGCTCCTCCTACAGGACGTTTTTCTGAGTTTCTTCAGTGCAATAAAAGCACTGCAGACAAAACTCATTTTTATTTTTTTGGTCAGTTTAGTCCCTCAGCATACAAGCTTTCATGTGGAAACAAGAAAATAATCCACCTGCACTAAAAGATCTGTTAATATTGAATTCACTTGCATCCATAGGTTCATATGGAGCATTGTAACTTCAACGGGCCATTTTGATGTGCATTTTTTGATGTGAAAGGATCACCTATGTATCCAATCCAACTGGTATGTACACCAAGATTTTGACAAAACATACTGAAGGATCCAATTCCAAGTTTGATTTATTATTGCGAAGAAATAGATGTAGTTAGAGCGCTCGCTGCATCACCTCTGAAGTGAAATAATAATAATCAGGTGCTCTTCGGAGATCCCCAGAGGACAAATAACTTACTGCATGAAAAGGAGATCCAAGGCACTCCGATATACTTTGCTATAATTTTGTTTCATGTCAAACACCAATGTGTTTCAACTTGCGTCTTCATCGGGGCACGTAAAATTCATAGGTGTGTGCTAGTGGTATTTAAATGTACAAGTCACATGTTGACACCGTCACGTGACAAATCACCCTTACAACCGTTTACATACATTTTTAAACACACATATTTAAAAAGGGATAAAGTAATGCATCACAATAATATGAGCGTGCACCACTCTTGGTACTGATCACCCGTAACCTCTGAGTGGTGATGGGTGACAAGAAATAAAATAATAACAAAGTATAGTGCCTAGTATAAGTGCCTTAGATTTCCTTTTTCATCCAGTTTGATTTATTAATGATTTAACTCAAAAAAAAAAAGAAAAACTTAAGTGGAAATTGAATTTTCAGGCCAATTTTCAGTCTGATCTAGTTTACTCAAATATTATGTAAGATATCCAAAATTTCCTCGGTTTATTTTTAGTATTTAATAGGTTGACAGAAAGAAACTGGAAATGTAAACCTGGCTCTTTACCTGTGTCTGTTTTGAATGTCCTTGTCAATTTTGGCCTTTTTTACACAGAAAATGCCTTGTTCTTATATGAAAACATGACATAACTAGAAAAGCACTCAGAGAGCGCAGACCTCTGCCAAGGACTACCCCCATTTTTTATATAAATTGCGATAAAATCAGTCTTCTGGATCAGATCCGGATCAGCCTTTGGAATATGAAAGAGGATCCCATTGTCCATCCCTGAGTCAAATGTCATGGGGTTTGGTCAGTAATTAACCGAGATATTGAGAAACAAAATTTTTGGCCCCATTTACCACAATGTTAACTAAAATTTCAAAGTGATCCAGAATCCAGGATTTCTTCCGGATCACCCCCAAAATGAAATCAGTTCTTCCTTTTCACATTTCCAACAAATCCTGAAAATTTCATCAAAATCGGTCCATAACTTTTTTGAGTTATGTTGCTAACAGACAAACAAACAAACAAACAGACAAACGCCGGCAAAAACATAACCTCCTTGGCAGAGGTAATGAAAAACTTGTAATACATTTCTTTAACATTTATGGAAGTAAAGGACAGAAAAAGTTTCAAATTGATATTTCTAAACTTAAGACTTATCCCTATTCACCTGCAGTGCATCACCTTAAAGAAATCTGCTTTTGATTTAACTCTGACTAAAAAGTTACACAGCGGGGCTTTAAGATAACAGCGTGAAAGTATCCTAAATATCCTGTCGAGAGCATTTTAAGAGAACTTTCAATAGGTTTTGGTCTTTTATCTCACATTGGTGCAGCTCTTTTATGTCGTGTTCGGCCCAGAGAAGAAAGCTCATTGTGTGGTGGAGAATAAAGTCAAAACGGCGGAAGAGAGAGGTGACAGATATGATTTAGTGCGAAGGGGGACACTGATCGCTGACGAGGGAAATGGGCCGGAGAGGGTAAGAACAGGTGAGCAGAGACAGATGGGTGTCACAAGATGGAGAGTATTGATAATAAAGTGCATTAAATGAATGTGCGCGGCTGGTAAAATATGGCCGCCGGAATGAGAAAGAGCCATAAGAAGAAATATCAATCCTTATTCCAAAGGTCACTATGGTTTGTATTAATGATAATGTGAGGCGCGTAGAGGAATTTGCAAAATTTTCCATCGCAATTTATGTCTCGAGCAATTTGTGTGAAATGTACTGAGATGTATGGTTGCTTAAAGGGCCCGTATTACACTATTTTCTGATCTATAATGACGTTTCCTCAAAAAGATACCTGAAGTTGTGTTTTGTTTCACTCACGCATGTTTAACACACAAATCCATATTGCATATTTAGGCTGAAACTGAAATACTGGGACTGCTCCATTAGGTTTTAAAACTTCATACAGATTCACTAGTATTATTTGGATGATTTCAGTACCAGTAATTGCCAATCTATTCTAAACTAAAGATAAAAGCTGCTAAAAAAAAAACAAACAAACAAACAAACAAAAAAAACCCTAATTAAACTACTGCTTCATGACATCATAAGGTGGAACAGAGCATTTTGAGTTTTGGAGATGTAGACAGTGTAATATTAAAGGTTTACTTAAACATGTGTGAATGAAACAAAACACAACTCCAGATATGTTTTTGAGAAGGTAACAACATTATAACATGGCTTAAAGCTCACAAAAGTCAATTTAGTGTAATTTAAGACCTTTAATAATACAGTAATAGAAAAGATATGGAGTTGTATAGGAGAGTGTTTGAGAACAGAAGGGACATCAGTTAAAGCAAAGACTACATTATTAAAGTGTGATTTGATGACCCTTTCCATTAGGGTGGTGCCATTAATCACATTATCATAGAGATTATGTAACGTCTAATTGATCATACGCTTCGATCTTTTAAATCAAGAGGTCTTCAGTAAATCCACTATAAGCAGTTTGTTTGGAGCAGAGTTCAGACTTTGGATAAAGACATGTCACTAGTTTGTGTGTTTATCCAAAATTGAGTTTTAAGTCATGTTAAAATGTTGTTACGTCCTCAAAAACATACCAGGAGTTGTGTTTTGTCACATGTTTGAGTAACCCTTTATCATTAGTCTCCCTACATATCCAGTGCTGTTCCACCTTGTGATGTCATGAAGCAATAGTTTTCAAGTTAACAGCCATGCCTTTTTAGCCTGATTCATCTGCTGGTTTCACTACGTGGAAACCGTCTGACCTCGCAGCATTAGAATTTAGGCTGGTACTTTTTTCAATTTAACCAATCGCTGGTCGTGATGTATGTAATGCGCCACTAACAAGGCTAACTGGTATATTAAGCTTTTCCCAAATCCAGTAGGAAAAAGGGCAATAATGTCTTTCCTCTTGATAAAATTCGCCAAACATTCTTGTTGTTCTGGCTTTAAATCCTTGATCTCAGGAATCATTGCCAACACAGAATGTATGGCTCTTTGCTGATGCGGGGACTCGCACTTTTGAGGTTCTCGTAAAACATCTAGTGTATTCTGATTCCTGACCTAGTCGCTGAAGAGAAATGAAATTGAGCGGAGGCACTAGGTGGTCCCAGCCCGGCCAAAACCTTTTACGTTTAATTCAGTAGAGATTGTCAATTCCAGGGACAAGTGCTTCTAGTGAAGGTGTATGGAGCACTTCCTGTATTAGTGTTTTCTGCTTGAGAGAAGAACTCAGCCTAAATATGTGTCTGTGAGTTAGACACGTATGAATGAAACAAAACACAACTCCATGTATGTTTGTGCTGAGGAAACAACATTAAAACATAGATCAGAGAGTGAAGTAACATGGACCCTTTAACTTGCTCTGATTAAAACGTTCGCTTATTGTTTACAGAATCAATGTTAAATTAAATAATTAAAATAATTTCTATTTTTAAATATGAGGTCAAAAAGTCATGATTTGTGTTTGCCATCTCACTGCCACACTTACCTTTGTATTTCCTCTGCTTTACTGTAGGTACCGAAAAATCTGAGAAGATTAGACCCCATGGACATTGAACTGGTGTCTATGTGGTGTACTTCTATACCTTATGCATGAGGGGGGTCGTCTCTACACAGGGCCAAGATGCCAGTTCAATTTCCTTACACTTTTGCCCATAAACTTTTAGATGATGAAAACCAGTGAAATTCCCAAAGAGAACACATGCAGACTGCACACACAAAGTCCATTAGTCCTGCTCAAAGTTCAGACCTACAACTTCCTGCTGTGTGGCTGGGCACTGGGATCTGTCTGAAGCAGGTCGTGAAAGAGGACTTTTCAAAAATACTTACAAAACATATTTCATTTTTCTTTTTATGACTAAATGCACATGCAAACTACACTGCAGACATTACAAAAATACATATTACTGTGTGATTTCTTGTGAGCGTTGAGCCATGTTATAATGCTGTCACCTTATCCACAACATACCTGGAGTTGTGCTTTGTTTCATTCACACATGATTGTAACCCTTTAGTATTAGTTTGTCTACATCTCCAAACCTCAAAATTCTCTTTTCCAGCTTGTGATGTCATGAAGTAGTAGTTTTCAAGTTAACAACTCCCTTTTACCTTTTGTTCAGTGGAGATCAGCAATTCCAGAGCTGACTTCATCCAAATGTTTCTAGTGAAGGTGTGTGGAATTTAAAAACACAGTGGAGCACTTCCTGTATTATCATATGACATGACAACGTGGAATAGCCTGATTCATCAGCCGGTTTCACTTCGTGGAAACCGTCTGACTTCGCAGTGTTAGAATTCATTTGTTCTATGGTAGGTGGGTACTTTTTTTTTATTTAACCAATCGTTGCTATTTGGTAGTCATGTATGTAATGCGCCGTTAACGGGGCTAACTGGTATATTAAGCTTTTCCCAAATCCCGTTGGAAGAAGGGCAATAAAGTCTTTCCCCTTGATAAAATTCACTCAACATTCTCTTTGTTGCAGCTTTCTCGATATCGGGAATCGTTGCCAACACAGAATGATTGGCTCTTCGCTGATTGGCTGGTGCCCGGACTCGCACTTCCGGGGTTTTTGCGAACCATCTAGTGTATTCTGATTCCTGACCTAGTCGCTGGAGAGAAATAAAATTGAGAGGAGGCACTAGGTGTAAGGTGAGTGTTTTTCATTTGAGAGAAAAACTAAAAATGCAAGATATGCGTGTTAAATGTATGTAAACGAAACGAAACACAGTTCCAGGTGTTTTTGACTGAGAAACAACATTATAACATAGATCAGAAAATAGTTTAAAATGGGTCCTTTAGCTCACAAAAGATTTAGAATACTGCTAAATGTTAGATATCCCTGTGCTGATATTACATGCAGTGGTCCATTACACTCTTTATCCTCATTGAATATAAATGAGCAAAACAGTTCTTTATCTGAATACAGCGGGATGTTAAACTGTGCAGTAGCCCGCTTCCACAAAGGAGTAGGGGTGCAGTGACCTCACATTTATGCTTATTCATTCTGACCTTTGACCTGATTTATCTGAGCCGCTGTGAGGTCACACCGACCAAACACACTGTTAATAACCATGGCTAATGAAGCAGCTCAAAGGAAAGATCTAACAGGAGTAAATACAGCCTCAGGAACAAAAACACCAGCATTCTATCCAAAGCTTGTTGTCAGTCTGTAGTCACGCTGTAATGAGCAATGTGAAGTAAAATGTACACAGAGAAACAGAATAACAAAATGCTCTTGTGACACTGCAGGTGAATAAGAAAAATATCATCTTTCTTCTGTAGTTCATATATAAATGCAAGAAAAATGTACTGCATGTTTTTCATCAAGTAACGTTAAAACAGACAGATATTAGACATGAACAAATGTACGTTCCGCCAAAATGGTTAAGTACAAAAATGTGAAGTTTAGTGAATAGATGCTACTTTAAGGGGTCATTTTTGAGCGTTTTGAGAAAGCAGCATTTGATGTTACAATGTCAGATGCAATAATAAACCATCATTAGGTGCAGACTGGTCAATGTTGTTGCTTTCAGGTTTGTTTCAGGTCTCTCACCTTTAGAACAACTGCGAAGTGTATTTTAAGAACTGCCAAGGGATTCACCAATTCAATAGTGGTATCGGATAACTGCGCCAGTATGGAAATGTTTGCTGAATCGGATATCAGCTTCCAAATATTGATTCAGCTGATATCCTGGTTGGCTATATAAATTGATGTAATAAGACTTTACTGGTCGTAGTTGGCCCAGAAAGTCTCATAATGTTTGAACTTTATGGTCCCATCATTTCATTTTTCTATAGCACTTTTCCACCTTCAAGGCATTGAAAGCACTTTACATCAAGGAACCACTCACCTATTCACACACTAGTGTACACAGACACTGGGGCAAGGTGGGTTAAGTGTCTTGCCCACGGACACAACAACAGCAGTCAACTGTAGAAGATGGAATCAATCGCACCACCATCCAGGGTGAGTGGATTTGACCTCTCTACCAACTAAGTGACTGTTGCCTCTTTATTTATAGTTAGTTAGAGTTGTTCTGTCGTTACTTGAGAGATAAATAATAGCTCCATAGCACATTTGGATCAGTTTTGCCTCATTTTATTTTGTTTAAAGGAAATAAATTCTGTTTTCAGTCTATGTACTTGTATCGGTTGATATCGAGTATTGGCAAATAGATCAGTGTCAGAACTGAAAAAGCTGGTTCTGTGCATCACATCAATACAGCATTCTGCCCTTCTAAAGCTCATAGTTGCCAAGTTAAGCTCCAACTGTCGTGACTGTGAAGCAGAGGCAGCTCAACTTGTAATTATTTTGCCAAAATGTTTAGTAGAGACACGGAGGCTTGTTCCCCTTACATCTGCAGCACACTGGCTCACTATAGCGACAGACCACAACACGGGGAGCCACATGCACTTTCTGTTGTTTTGCTGTAAAACATCAGACGAATTGTAAATATTCGAGTGTGAACGGAGGCAGATCTGTCCGGCTGAAGCACTTAGCGACGCCAGCAGCAGGGCGATCAAAGACTTGCTGTTAATGTGTCTGAATGTGGAGAGAGAGAAAGAGAGAGAGACAGAGGAGGGAGGGGGACGGAGCGCCTCCCAGCACAGATAATGATGTGTTGTATTTGGACGAGGAACACTTTTCTATAGCACAAGCTCTATAATGATCACGCTTCATCTCAGCTCCAACAGAGGGGCTTCAAGAGACATTGGTGTGGTGGCTAATCATTATCAGCTAAAGCTAAATCAAAAACACTGTCCAGCATCATTTTGACTTTTTACTTTGGACACCCTAGCGCCTGTATTTCTGGATGTAATGCCAGCAGGGGGAGCAAGCCTGCATTTGCTGACACAGTGAGAAGAGAACTAACGTACCAAGCTGGTCCCTCGCATGAAGCTGTGTAGGAGAGAAAATCTGAGCACTGGTTATAATGATCATAGCACAAGTTTGGGGAAACTGCATGTGCTTTGAAAACATGGAGGATCTTCGTGGATGCTGTGGAGCTGAGAGGTGTGGGCATTTTGAAATCTGGAAAGAGAGACTGACTAAATATTCAGGATTTCAAAAACATATTTGAATAAAACAAAACACAACTCCTGGTGAATATTTGATAAGGACCTGGTTAAAATTAAGCTCAAAACATTGTGGTCTACTAACTACTGAATGAAGACTATAACTTAAAGGCTATATTTTATGTCAATTTTAATTTCAACCATGTTATAACGGTGTGCTCTTATCATTAACTAAATCAAAGTTGTTCATTGAAAATCATTGTTTTTACTTGCCCTCTATCTCCACCCACTGTTCTATATTTATGTATGACTATTTTAAAAATTCTAATTCCAGGTCCCACAATTTTTATTTATTTTTTTTCAACACCGCAATTGTATATCTGCCTGATTAAAGTGGTGGGACAAACGCAAAAATTATGAATCAGTGGCAGGCCATTAACAAAAAAAAAGTAAAACTAATTATTTTATTACAGCAATTAAATACCAATTCACAAATATAACACAAATATGAATATCCTGTCATATTAGGTGTTATTTTGTGAGTTATATGTTCAGAGATACTCTCTTTCCTTGGACCTTCTGTCTGCAAGGTGCTGCCCTAGCGTTAAAACTGACCAATCAGATTGTCCCTTTGCAGTTGACTGACAGGCAGACACCAGCACTGGTGCACTGGCTTTTGTACCGTCCCCAGGCCAGCTCTGTGCTTAACCCTGCCCTGTTATGACTAGACAATCCACTAGTTGGCGCTAGAGTGTTTGTTTGCCTGAGTGACTGGCACTAGCTTAGGGCCTGTCCACACAATAACGTTTTTTTGGTGGAAACAGTGATTTTTTTTCACGGAGCCGGCTTTTTGGGTGGGCGAAAACTGTGTTTTTTGAGCACAGGTTCCAGAGTGGAGAAATGTGAGAATGCCGGCGTTGCATTGTCGTGTGGACAAGCAAACTGCAGCTTTTGGAAAACAATGATGTCGCGACCTCGTCACAGCCCTCGAACTAGCCTCCGCGGACCACAAGACTGTTGCTGAAATGTGACAGGTGTAACCTAAGGAGCCGCTCCTGTCGTCCAGCAACCGAGATACGCTGCTAATGCTAACAACACACACCCAAGCCCCAAGGTTCCAAAATGGCCGCCCATTCAAGTCAATGGGCTGAGCTGAATGGCGCATGATCCCAGATTAGCCCAGCATGGCTAGGTACTTCCGGTGGCTGTGGGCCGACCGTGCATGCGCAGTAGTGCTCTTTTCTCCCACGGGCACACGCGAATGCACGCGGCCACACGCACAGAGCGCGGGCTTGTGTATCACGTGATCGCTTTGACCAATCAGAGCGAGAGGAGCTAGCGCGGAGCCGGAGTTAACGAATATAAAGCGTTTTTTTAAGACAACTAAAGGATTTTGAGCGAGAAAAAGTTTATGATCTAAAAATAGGTAAAAATCGCCAACAAATCTGATATTTTTGAAAGCTGTAGGTGACCTGTCAGACGAACACGAGCAGTTTGTGATTACATTGCGCTCTATGAGAAAAATCTTGTCTCGGCCCATGGGACTTTTTCTGCTGAAGTCCCAGTGAGTGACCACTACGTCAACTGGAGGCAGCTACAAGCAGCAGTACTGTATCCAGTTATTTTAATAGATCCATGCACACACCACGCAGATTACGCACACGGATCAATAACAACAATTGCACACGAGTAATCAAACTGTTGGATTTTGAGACCAAGTTATTTTAATTCTCATCCAAATCTTATGGCTAAAAACGAAAACTTATGTTTAACTTTTGCAAAAAAATAAATAAATAAATTTAAAAAACTGTGATGAGACTTGCATTATTAAATATTATTATCATTGTTACAGCGCCACATACAGGTGTGGTATATGTATTACATTGCTTTCACTCGGTGTTTTGTTGTCGTCTAGACGTGACTATTGATCCGACACGTGTGTGGACGCAATTTTTTTTCAACCTGCAAAATTAAAAAAGGAGCGTTGTCGTGTGGATGTAGCCTTAGTCTGCTTCACTTTTGACTGAGTTTTAAAAAAAATAAAATAAAATAGAATGTTCTTTCATGTGGATTTTCTTTTTGGACAAGAGAGGAGCAGTTTATGTTTGTTACCTTAAAGTTAGCTGTAATGAAACTTTCAGAAGAGCATTTAAAACACTCAGACTACTAGCAAAGGATTTCTTCACAGAGTACAGAATGAATGAACTGCTGGATTACACAATGGATGGCGATATATAGCATGTGCCAAAGTCATAGAACTATAATAAAACTATTTTTACATTTTTATTATAGATCCATGGTTAAAGTACTCATCTTTTGAAGGCAGCAGCAGTGAGTGAAGTGCAGGTGTTTTCATATGACTTGTGTGCTGTAACTTGCCTAAAGAGTTGAAAACCAAGTTAAAAAGTGTCCATTATAGTTGGACATGGACAGTTATATCTGTAAGTATAGGCAGCTGGCCCAGGTCCCGAGGCCATGGTCTGCCACTGATTAGGATATTCAAAAACATCTGGATTTGTGTTTTGTTTCATTTGAGTGTTTTTTTATTATTAGTCTGTCTACATTTCCAAAGCTCAGAATGTTCTGTTCCACCTTGTGATGTCATGAAGCAGTAGTTTCCAAGTTAATAGCTCTTTTTACATTTGGTTCAGTGAAGATTGGTAATTCCAGGGCTGACATTATCTAAATGATTCTAATGAAGCTCTATGGGTAATAGAGCACGTTGAGTATTACCACATGACATCACAGGGTGTAACAGAATGTTTTCTGTTTGAGAGAAGAACTCAATCTAAATATGCAGAAATTGTGTGTTAAACATGTGTGAATGAACTAAAACACAACTGCAGGTGTGTTTGTTATTAGGAAACAACAAACAGTGTCATACGAGCCCTTTAGACAGTGTGATTAACAGTGAACAAAATGTGAAGTAATGATCTACATATGTTTAAATTATAAACCCGAAACAATGGCATAATATGTTTTTTTTAAAGCTTTGCGCTCCTGAGAGAATCCTCTAATCATTACAGTGAGACTTTGTGGACACTGGATGCACCTGGGTAAAGCTACAGATCTTTCTTGTATAGTTTTAGATGTTTCTATAAAGAACCAAGGGCGGCCTAAGGCAACTTTGGGGTAAGTTTAAACACTGACTTGAAGTGTCAAAACACCCCTGCAGCACCTCATGCAACTTCAAAGGTCCTCTCTTCTAGCTTCTGTCATAAACACACATCAGGAATTTGGCTTTTCTATTCACACTGTTTTTCTGTTAAAGTGTTTTTAATACTGGTGTCCTGTGGAGAGCAGGCAGCAGAAACTAAGTGCGGCCCAGCTCTCCAATACGACCTTTTTGTTGCTATGGAAACACTATTTTAACAGAGCGAAATGCCAAAATAATTCAACTTTTTCTACCTTGAAAGTGTCCAGTGGTTTCAGAGGTTTCATTTTCTCGTAAGTTGTATTTTTGTTTTTACAATTGAATGTGATATGGGACTTGTAGCTTGGGTCACCTTCAATGTCTGTCTGTCTGTCTGTCTGTCTATAGTTTTGGAGATGCCATAAACCAGATGCTTGTCAATGCCAATTATACAGTATAATGACTTGCTGTACATACTGATTTATGTAGACTATATAATTTTTTTTTATGTTTAGAAGCACTTTTATAGCGCCTCTGTCTGGACACTTGGCAGATAAAATATATGTAAAATGTGACAATGGCGGCATGTCAGTGTGGTGTGGACTTTAGATAAAACAAACAGCTTTGTTCGGCTTTGAATCGCAAAAAGACTGGATTTGTTTGTGAGGACACTAGTGATTCATGCTTGTCCATATTTAACCTTTGAATGATCATTGTGCATCGAAAACACAAACAGTATTTATATGAGGCCAAATTATCTGGAAAACGCAGGTGGGATGTGGTATTAACTCTAACTGACAATTTTGATGAATAACAATTTTGCATCAGGAAGAACATCTAAACTCTAAAATCAGGCCTCTTTATGTGACCACCTGTAGAATGTGTAGTACAATAATAAGTAAACAAATTCATCATAAAAAGTACATAAGTCTAACATGTCATGTGACTTGTTGGTGTCACCTGCTCGGCTTAATGGAGATCAATATGTTTATCCCCTTAACGCCTGAATTTATATAGATGTATATAAAAATATTCTGTGTGTCCTTTTGCCTTTAAGTAGATGGGAAATTAAGTTGAGATTATTAATTTGACTATAGCTATATATATATATAGAGAGAGAGAGAGAGAGAGAGAGAGAGAGAGAGAGAGAGAGAGAGAGAGAGAGAGAGAGGGAGAGAGAGAGATTTAGGTATGGGTTAGGGTGTCTTAAAGCTCACAAGAGTCAATTTTGCATAATATAAGACCTTCAAGAGTTTTAAATGACCTTGACCCAACCTATCCATGGGTTTCAGAGTGATAAGCACTGTTACCATACAAATTAACAATTCAAAACTAAATATCTTATCTAAATAACTGAAATAATAGATAGTTTACATTACGCAGGAATTTCATGCATTTGAATTGATTCCTGTTGATGTCTAAAGTTATATGCAAATCCAGACCACAATCAAATCACTTGATTTTATGCACAACTAATAGAAAGAATCTTCATGACTAATTACAGCTAATTACACAAATTAAGTTTGTATTAGTAATACAAATTAAAAAGGCTGAACTACCAAATAAACAATTTTTGTGAAGCAAAGTAGCCTGAAGAAAAAATTTCACTGCTCCATGGAGATAAATATGTTTAACCCTTTAACGCCTGAATTTATATAGATGTATATTTTTTAAATTAAAAAAAGGTTTTGTTTGTGTTTTTGCCTTTAAAGGGATAGTTCGGGTTTTTTGACATGAATCTGTATGTCACCCCCGTGAGCAGTGTCGTGCATCCACACTGACTTAACCCCGAAAGCGTCCGGTGAGCCGAGATACTGGCCGTTTTCGGTGCTGACGAAAGTAGTCCGGCAAGTTTGCTGGGGACAGTAAAATAAAACGTTTTTCTTCTCTAAACAATATGTGTTTAAAAGAGTTATACATTTGCATCACAAAACCATCGGCCGCAAAAAAGTCAGACCTCATAATCGTTTGGCACTATTTTCTCTCTGTTCGTATCACTGCGCGCTGCCTCCAGGTGACGGCCGCGCACAGATCCATCACTTTCTTCAGGTGTTCGGCAGTGTTTACATGCGCAGACCGCCGCAACACGAGAGAGCTAATGTGAGAGCTAGAGCGATAAGTATATTAGTTTGTATAAGATAGTCCAGGCACAATATAGGCTCTATGTGAGCTGTATACGAGTTTCTAAATGACGTGATGTGTGATTGTCTCTCACTCGGTCTTTCACGGCTCCAGCTGTGGCTCCAGCTTCAACTTGTACCACTTCTCTGTCTCTCTTCTCTCTCTCTCTGCCTGTTCTAACTCCATCTGGCAAATTTTGGCATCAGTATATTCGGGTTCATAAAGATATCCCCTTGGCTTTGTGGTAAAGGCAGTGTGTTTATTGTCGGTGTTGTATTCAGATATGTTGTCGCTAACATTCCGAGCAGTAAACTGAGTGAACCAGGCGCGGCTGTCACCTGGAGGCAGCGCGGAGTGATATGAATGGAGAGAAAATAGTGCCAAACAATTATGAGGTCTGACTTTTTTGAGGGCGATGGTTTTGTGATGCAAATGTATAACTCTTTTGAACACATATTGTTTTGAGAAGAAACACGCTTTATTTTACTGTCCCTAGCGAACTTGCCGGACTACTTTCGTCAGCACCGAAAACGGCCTGACTCGGCTCACTGGACGCTGTCGGGGGTAAGTCAGTGTGGATGCACAACACTGCTCACGGGGGTGACATACAGATTCATGTCAAAAAACCCGAACTATCCCTTTAAGTAAAGTGATAAATTAAGTTGAGACTATAGCAAAAAAAACAACAACATATGTATATATATATATATATATATATATATATATATATATATATATATAGAGAGAGAGAGAGAGAGAGAGAGAGAGAGAGAGAGAGAGAGAGAGAGAGAGAAATGTAGGTATGTTGCAAATTTACAACAACTAGAAACAAGTGCTTGCCAAAGGTTTCTAGGAAGGTACTGCATATGCACTAACCGGCACTGGGGTAATGCAGTCACTGTCTTGGCTTATATCTTGATCCAAATGGTTGGTCGCATATTTGTGACAGTGGGCATTAAGGGGTTAAAACCCTACTGTGGAACATTCTAATCTAAGCAAAGTAATAACATCTCCATTGGTAAAATCAGGTGGTCGTGGTGGTGGTGGTTAAAGGTCCTTTATTGCATAAGATGGATTCTTGTGAGATTTAAGTCATGTTATAATGTGGGTACCTCCTCAAAAATTTACCTGGCATTTTTTTATCATTCTGGATTATTAGGCTGTCTGCATCCCCAAAGCTCAGAATGTTCTGCACCACCTTGTGATGTCATGTTAACACCTTTTACCTTTTGTTTAGTGGAGATGGGCAGTTCCACGGCTGAAATTATCCAAATGATTCAAGTGAAGCTGTAGGGAGTTTAAAATACAGTGTAGCACTTCGAGTTTTTCAGTTTGAGAGAATATCTCAGCCTAAATATTGAGGTTTTGTGTGTTAAATATGTGTAAATGAAACATGTTGACTCCTCTGCAGGGGGTCGCTCTTTAGGTGCACGGGGAACCTCGCCCGTGCCCTCAGCCTGCATGGACATCTTTACAGATTTAGCACCGGTAGCCCACCAAGGTAGCACAGACAGAGACAGGAGACATGCTAAACTTTTGATAGGTAGCCACAATGCCTGGCTGCTCTGACATGCAGAATCGCAACACAGGAGGCTCCGCATTTATTTTATAACCGCGTAACCTTGCGCACAACAATATAGTGCCCAACACATGAAATGGCAATCATCGCACTCTAACAAAACAAAACACAACTCCTGATGGGGAGAAACAGAGTAATATAGGCTCTTTAAATATAGTGCATGTTAATGTCATACCCCACTACGAATTCAAGTTTTAAGCATTTCAAACATCAATATTTTTGCATTTCAATGACCTTTGTATTTTCCATTTCATTTAAGGCTAATTAAGTTCTGTACTGTTTTATGATTTCCAATTTAGCTTCCTGTTTATACTGGCAAACTCATGTCCCTCCCAGCATGCATTCTGTCTCTCCCCTCCCACACTGTGTCCACTTGTGCTCCATCACAGCATGTGGTAAGAGCCCTTCTCTCCGCGGCCTAGCTTTTCTCACCTTTAAGTTGTATGACAGTTCCAGACATCCACACTCGGCTCTTATCAAGTCTAGCCGAGCTCCTGTCAGTCTGGGCCCCTAAGGAATCAACTTTTGGAACAATACCTGCGTTTTTATTTTATTTTATTTTTTTCCCAATCCCGCTATCATTCTTTCTCTACAGATTTTTTACTCAACTGTACGACTCTGCGAAAGCCTTAGCCCATGGGGATATTTTTCTTTAGGCTGGAAGATCAGAAGAAAGCTGCAAGCGCCTCAGTCCCTCTCCCCCTTTTGGTGAGCACTGCGCTGGGAATTAATGACTTCGCCGAGGCCCCATCAACGCCACAAAATGCGTGGGTGGAAAACATAAGAGACCAAAAATAACAGATAAGACTAGGGAGCTGTATTCGTGGTGTGTTGTGGTCCTAGCAGTGGTAATGGTGAAAGGTGACCAGAGAGCGATAGAAATGAAGAGGGAGAAACAATAAGACGGTGCTGAGTCAGATTGGTGATATTGCAGCAGGAAGTAATTTCATTTTGGGCTGGTCACTGGAGAATACACAGAAGAGACTGGGGTTAACACACATGCTTTCAACTAGCCCCAGAGACGAGGCATTCACTTACTCTAATGCACAAGTCAACTGAGTGAGCGTTAAAGGTGCATTGTGTAACTTTTTTCATGCTGCTTGTTTCTATGGATATGTCATTGCTCTGAATAGAATATTGCACAGTATGACATTAAACAGCTTTTATTTCATTTAATTTTTATTTAATTTCATTTCATTTTACAGAAAACACGCTGTTTTAACTTGTGATGTCATGTGGTAGTATAGAAAGTGCTCCGCTGTATTTTTAAACTCCGTAAACTTTTAGTAGAATCATTTGGATAATTTCAGGCCTAAAATTGCCACTCTCTACTGAACAAAACTGAAAAGGTAGCTGTTAACTTGAAAACTATCACTTTATCGATATCACAAGGTGGGACACAGCATTTTGAGCTTTGGAAATGTAAACAAAATAATCATTTAAAAAATTACTCAAACATGTGTGAATGAAACAAAACACAACTCCAGGTCTGTTTTTGATGAGATAACATTATAAGGTGTCTTAAAGCTCACAACGGTCCATTTTGCGTAATCTAGGACCTTCAAGGGTTGTAAATTACCTCGACACAAACCTATCCATGGGTAATAAGCACTGTTACCATAG
Source organism: Boleophthalmus pectinirostris (assembly GCF_026225935.1). Lineage (NCBI taxonomy): Eukaryota > Metazoa > Chordata > Actinopteri > Gobiiformes > Gobiidae > Boleophthalmus > Boleophthalmus pectinirostris. The sequence continues at coordinate 25,094,916 of NW_026571018.1, read as the reverse complement.
AAATTAACAATTCAAAACTAAATATCTTATCTAAATAACTGTAATAACACATGAACAGTGGACAGTTTACATTACGCAGGAATTCCATGCATCTGAATTGATTTCTGTTGATGTCTAAAGTTATGTGCCAATCCAGACCACAATCAAATCACTTAATTTTATGCACAACTAAAAGAAAGAATCTTCATGACTAAATAGCAGCTAATTACACAAATTAAGCTTGTATTAGTAATACAAATTAAAAAGCCTGAACTATCAAATAAACAATTTTTGTGAAGCAAAGTAGCCTGAAGAAAAAATATTGCCAATGGTCTGATTTAGAGGTTTTACTAATTAGCATTTGTACTGTGCGTCATGGAGGACTCACGCTTGGTTCAATGTGAGTACACTCAATCCAACTGAGGCCATAATCTCATCACACACTGACTCAGAGATGTTTGTGAGTTTTTATCAAGGAAAATATTATCAATGAAACATGTGCAACCACAGCCAGCATATTGGTGCATATCCACTTGTTGGATTTCAGACAACACAACATGGTGGTGTTTGCAAATGACTTCATACTTTATGGTTTCTACATTGATGAAGAGACGTCACCCACCATACATGATGATGCTGGTATGGTACCACGGCAACCACACCCTAACCTTTTACTTAAGTTACTAAACCTGAATCATTCTTAGTAAACCATTTGTTCATTATGAATTAAAGCTACCATCCATAAGTTTTTGTTTTTTTGTTTGTTTGTTTTTGTTTTGTTTTGTTTAGTTTTTTACCAGTAGATGGCAGATATGGGGCATATTCCCCTGACCCTCACCAGACCTTTGTGCAGGCTCACCTGTGCCCTCTGCTCTTCTTCTGTCAGGCCAAATCTGATACACTATCAGACAAAAGTAATGTAGATAGCATTTAATGGTGATATGTGAGAATACAACAGGGCCCAGGTCAGCCAATCTCTGGATGGTAGTTTAAGTGAAGCGTTGTTCAAGCTTTATTGTGAATATCAAGTGTTGTGCCAAATGGAGATATACAGAAGATCTAAACACATACTAACATTCAAAAAAGTTGTTCATTTATGTCTTCATTTGTCTTTTAAGACAATTAAAATACTACATGCAAAGTAGAGTCTTCATTAAAGACATTTTTAAATGAACTTTCCCTGTAAAGACAGGCCCTATAGTCCATCCTAACTTTCCTCTTCTTTCCCGTTGTAAATGTCAGCAGGCCCGGATGGCCGTGCCGACGTTCCGCCCCTGAACACTCAAACGGAATTGAGGGGAGCCAAGAGGAACCGGAACAATTTGGCCTGATAGCTCAGCGGCTGCTCAACATTGCTAAGCGACCACCGTGAACTCAATTTCACCAGCCTTCCCCTCCACTATCCCTTTACCTTCTACCTAGAGGCAGAGGGAGAGAGAGGACACTTCTCCACTGAATCGTCCTAAAATCGGAGCAGGTTTTGGTCTGTTGCACTTGGGCTTGCAGGATGTCCTCTCTTGTGTGGACAGGGGTGTAGAGGAGAGAGAGTTTGGAGGTGGCATTTGTGAGGTTCTGCATCAGTGAGGAGGTCCCTGGCCCCGGTGGATACCCCAGCTGTGGACAGTCATGGTGCTATTACAAATAAATGACAAATGATGGAGCACACTGCAGTGTATGTGTGTGAGGCACCAGCAGCGCATACTTTTAGATAAAGTCCTGACTTCCCTTTCACACCTTAGTTACAAACTTTTTTGATGTTTTATTTATTTTTGTTTTATTTTGTCTGGCAAAATATTTTGACCCTCAAAGTGTTTTGGTAAGCTCTCTTGTATTTATCACACACACAGCAAAATGTCTTTCATCTACTAATGGGTATCAGCTTTGTGTTATATGAAACATTTTGAGAATATCTAAATTAACAATCACCATTTCAACAGTCTCAATTTTTTTAGTATTCTAAAACCCATGGATGCACTTTAGAACAAAATGTTTCATGTTTTAAACTTTATTCAAATAAAAAGGGAATCGGTGGAACTTCTATATTAAAGTCCCTACATTACACAAAATTGCTTTAAGTCATGTTAGAATGTTTGATGTTATCAAAAATAGACCTGAAGTTGTGTTTTGTTTCATTCACACGTTTATCCTATGTTATTAGTCTGTCTACATCTCCAAAGCTTAAAATGCTCTGTTCCACCTTGTGATGTCATGAGACAGTAGTTTTCAAGTTAATGGCGATATTTTAAAATTTCAGTAGGAATTGGCAGTTCCAGGGCTGAAATTATCCAAATGATTTTAGTGATGGTGTATGAAGTGACACTTCCTGTAATCCCACCGCATGATATCACAAGGTGGAACAGTGTTTTCTGTTTGAAAGAAAAGATTTAAATATGCAGAATTTGTGTGTTTAATGTGAATGAAACAAAACACAACTCCAGGTCTGTTTGTGATGAGGAAACAACATTATGACATTGCTCAGAAAATAGTGTAATATGGGTTTGTTTGTCATTGTTGATTTATTTTCCAACCTAAATCTGTCCATCTAATGATTAAGAATGCCTGACTTTAATGTAATGGAATGACATAGTTGCTGGTTTTGTGACAAAAGCATCAGAAGCTGCTTGTTCCCTGAGCCTTTCTCGCTCTGGCTTGGCTGCCTCTGTTAAGCTGAACATGGCACCAGTACTCGGAAATGTAACTTAAATGGACTGGCTAATGATTTAACCCAGAGCCAGGAAACAGCCATGTGTGCAAATGTGCTCCTCCTCTGTGTTCTCTCTTTTCTCCTCTCTCTCTTCTGCTCCCTCTCTTCTCCTCTCCTCTCCTCTCTCTGCTGACCATTCAGGACAATGCTCTGTGTCATGAACAGACAAGAAGGCAGATAAAGAGCTGGCCTAAGAGTGCCCTGGAGATTATTTTTAACTACACTTTTTTTCCTCTTGCATCACGAATTTCAGCTGAGCCAAAGACAGTTTTCAAATATTTAGGTTACTATGTGTCATCTAAATCTTTTTTCAGCAATTTTTTTTTTTCCCAGCTTTTTTTTCCAGCTTTTTTTTTTTTTTAAGAAGACCTATGATGTAAAATGGGTTTGTCTTTAATCACTTATTTTCAAGACTCTATATTGCGATCAACCCCCATTTTCACCACCGCCGACGTATGTCCACTGTCCTGTACTTACTTCTCTCTCCAAAAAAATTGCACAGTTCACTAGCTTGATCTGCAACTATCAATCGGAGGTGCCAATATTGTGATGACATCTATGGCAACGTTGCTGAGCCTAATCTAATATACCATATTTTCCAGAGTATTGAGTGCACCTGAATATAAGCAACATCAACTAAATTTTAACAGAATTTTAAAATTGTACATATATAGGCCGCATCTGTCTATAAGACACATGAGTCCATGTCTTCAAGAACGTTTTCAAGTTGGGGCCGTCTGTTTTTAATGCCTCTGAAAGCTTTTGTCTTCTTTTTGTATTGAGTATGTTCGTCACGCTGCCGTCGCCAGAGTCTCAACATCGACTCACTGATGCCAAGCTCACATGCAGCAGCTCGATTTCCTTCTTCGACAGCCACATCAATCGCCTTTAACCTAAAAGCTGCATCATCTGCATTTCTTTGTGTGTTTTCCATAAGGAGGATGTGTGTATGAAGCGCAAAATAACTGTTCAAAACACAGTCAAACAAGCATCTTCCTCGGCTCATCAGTCCGTCTCTCCCTGCGCATGTCTCCTGCAGAAAGAGCCGCCTTCCTGTCTGTATCATATCAGTGTCTCGTAGGATTTCAGCAGATTTCAGGCTCTTGGGGGCAGGGCACACTGTGATAAACTGTTTGAATGCGCTGCAATATCGCGAGCTAGTGTAGCAACTTCACGTGAACCCTAGATCCATGTGTTACCCGCAGACACAGCGGCACTTTCTGCACTCTGGCTGTGCATATCTGCTGTGTTTGCCAAACCATAGACCGTATATATGAATGGACAATGTGCCAAACAAACAAACAAAGAATCCATCCATATATTAGTCTCATCGTTTTATTAGTCGCAGGGTTCAAAGTGTGAGAAAAAAGTAGCGGCTTAAAGTCCAGAATTTACGGTACTGTATTGTAATCCAAATCCCTTTTATCATGCAATTAAAATGTAAATAAAATCAAATTAAGACAATAAAACAAGTAAGAAAGCCACAGTACATTGTAATTGTCATAATAATGTTGGCAAACCTAAAATAGTAATAAAACCTAACTGATAAAAAAACAGATGTAAAGTGCAATGTAGCCATAAAGCTCAAACTCACAATGACTGCAGAGTTTTACATTAAAAGCTCCATTAAAGGTAGACTGAACAGCTGTTCCAGAATTATTCCCCCATTCATAAACACACAATGCACTTTGTCCTTTTCTAGCTCTGCAGATTTCACTTTCCTTTTGACGCCGAGCTCCAGTTTGTGAGCAGAAGGACGACAGACGTACCGTGGCATTTTGAGGAAACACAACATACAAAAGGAGAATTCTGACCTTTACTGGTTCTGATTTATTAGCAGCAAAATCTGCAGGCACGTGCTGTCTTTTACAAAGATCACAATATTTTTAGGCTTTTGACCACAAATGAACATACACCGGCAGTTCTTATCATTTTGACAATACCACTGCAGTATTTTTTTACACGGAAAATCAAAAAAAGTAAAACCGTGGATAGTTTCTTGATAGCAAAAACTTACCTTAGATCGAGAGTTCTGCTCTGTTTGACAATTTCATTTATCTTTTTTACATTTTGGGTTAAAGCTGCATTGTGTAACTTTTATGGTGGAGGGTCGTCAAATGTTTGTCTCCATGGAGATGTTATTGCTTTGTCTGGAATGTTTCACAGTATAGCATTAAACCTTTCTATCTTCATGGAGACCAAACTAGACCAACAGATGCAGGTTACAGGTCAGATCTGTGGAGTGGAGTGGCAAGCCTGCACACAGTCAGAATGCTTGTTTTTCTAGGTATTTTTGAGATATGAATCCACTTGTAATTGAATAAATGTAAGATAGTGTTTAATGTCACACTGTGGAACATTCCAGGCAGAACAAAGACATATCCATAGAAACAGGCGACAGACATCCAACCAAAAGTTACAAAGTGCACTTTTAAATGAAAAATAATGACCTGCCAATATTACATAGCTAGCCAGTCTCTTTAATTCTTCTGATCTCAAAATGGCAACATATCAACTTGACCTTAGTTTAGTTACCAGGCAACACCACCATACATTGCTTTTTTCCTGTCTTCTTTTCTGTGCACCAATCAAACACTATTTGAGAAACATACACTAGAACCCACACATGTGCTGTCCAAACATGTCACAAACAACTTCCCATGTGTTTTTACTCCCTTCCATCACCAAAACAACGTATAGCCCTGACATGCTCATTCTTCGGTAATAGTCTGGCTCAGTTGTAGCCCAGTTTGTTTTTGTGTTCAAAGTTTGTTTCCACTTTCCAAATGAGTGCAAGCAAAACAATCGGGGTGCCATGCTAATCTGGATACCGCTGCTGGGTCCTGGAGCTAGTCACGCTGGCAAACCTGTATGTGCCCTGGACTATCCGGCACGTGATGATGCCAGTGAAGGGGGGCAAATGATCAAACTGTGACGCAGAGACTTGCAAATGCAGGCTTTAGAATGTATAAGATGTACTGGCTGACTGATTGGCTGATTGATTCATTTATTTGATTAACTGAATGATTTTGTTTGATTTAGTTTTGTTTGACTTTTTATTGATTTATTAATTGGTTTATTACAAACAGTAACATCATGCACCCTGAATCTAATCTATGCATTATATATTATGTTATGTTGTCAAGTAATCCAAATCCACTTTATCTTTCATGCGTTTTCAAAACATACGCCATTTGAAATGCAGCAGCAGTTATTATTAAGATAATAAAACAAGTAAAAGTGAGTCACAATATATTATCATTGTTATAATAATGTGGCCAAATCTGTAATAGTAATAAAAAGGAAATGATAAAATAACCATATATAAAATGTATTTACTGGCTGATTGATTAATTGATTTATTGATGGATTTTAGTACAGAGGTTACACTTAAAATGCATGGGACGGATGTTGGTCTTTTAGATACTAAGATATTTGAGCAGTAAGGTTATGAATCTAAGGAATGAAATCTCAAAATTGCTCAAAACAGATTTAATATAACACTGATATGTGTTAATTCCTGTTTCCTTTGGCGTTTACATTTGTTTACATTGGCAAATAGATCCAATATGGCAGCAAACTGCCAATTCATGGGTTTCAGTCACGTCACTGCTGCCTGTTTTTGAAACACTTTTGCTCATTCACAAGATATACATTTTATGAATATTTGGTATTTTAAAAGGTTAGGCGATGGTTAGCCAATTCATCACACTTTGAAACCCATGCTATACTCTAAACTAATATAATGCAATGCAATTTGTGTAACTAGATGATAACACAAATAATAAGCATGGTTAATTTCTCATCAGCCAGTGTGCTCTTTGCCAACAACTTGAGTCCAGTGACTCATAAGCAGCTCATTAACTTTTAGGCCATTGGAGGTTTCAGTGAATTTAGAATTTCAATCTCTAAAGTTACACATTGACTCATCAAATATTTGATAAAAGCATGTGTACAGCCATGCTCAAGTAACATTATTTTCTGTTAGAGTAGAGAACACGGTGAGCAAGCGCAGAATGTCAGACCACACAGAGGAATGTTTTAAACGTGTAAAATCCTGCCTCTGAACCACTCACTTCCACCTGTCACAACCCAAACTTCTCAGCTCTGCTTTGTTAACACATATCTGCCTCAACTGTGAGACTAGTGTGCAGCTTTAAGAGACACTGAAGAAAAATACTAAATCAAAATAAAAACAAACAAAAAGCATTACATTTCTGCTTTGTCTAAATAGATGCAATAAAATAATTCTTATAAATAAATTGGTGTATGCATCCCCAGATGCTCTCACTATATAAGGCCCCTAAAGAATAAATGATAAAAGCTGCCTTATACACAAAAGTGCTTTATGCTGTATTGTTTCATGCAAAAGATGTTCAGATAAAAAAGGTCCCAAATGGTCTTTTCCCTGTCCCCATGTTTATTTGTGTACACGTGTTTTGCAACAGGCATAAACAAATTGTTCTGTCTTTGAATTGAGCACCAAAGAATAAATGGTTGAAAGCACATTTCAAAATAAAAGCTCCAGAGTGATTCATTGTGTTTCCAGCTCTGCTCTGTCTGAGCCAAAGTGCTGTGTGCTGGACTGGCCACATGTGTCAGGCTGCATTAGGTGGACCACTGAACAATGGGCTGATCCAGGGGCAGGTGGCGCCCGCTCCTAACTCTGAGAGCCTCTGTGTGTTCATGTGTGTGTGTGTGTATGTGTGTGTGCGTGTGTGTTTGTGACAGGGGCAGACAGGGACAGGTCTGTGCCATCTGGAACACGGGACAATTCCAGGTGAGGCAGAAACTCGACTGTGCGGCTTGCCTGGCCTCTTCCCCTGATCTAAAGACTTTTCAGAGCAGAGACGGAGATTCTATGTTATGGCTCCAGTGACGCTGCACACCAATTCTGACAGTGTGAAATGAGCCATTACGAGGTGTGCTGCTCGACCCCCTCCTCCCCTGAAAGTGGATTGACCCAAAATGGGATCAGCAGGCTCAAGTCAAGTCAGGTTTATTTATAGAACTGTCGTCTCAAACAGATTAGGCTGCCAAGGTAAACAAACCCTTACCTAGCTCGTAGCATGAATTAGGGTTTAATTAACTATGAAAGTAATACCATGGATGTTTTAAAAGGAATCTGTGTGTCACCATTGTTGTTCCACAGTTCTCCAATTCAATACAACTAATACAAAAATACTGTCCTTATCAGAATGTTTTCCTTCAGTGTTATGAAGGTTATCTGAAAAGGATGTACATGGACATGTTGTGATGTAAACACTGTGGTAAGTTCTATGTCATCATCAATAGAAAGAGGATGGGCCTACATAAGGTAGCACTTCTACCCACTCTTTTTCAAACAATTGTTTGATACCTAGTGTACAAATGTGTATTTTTCCCTTGTATTGATGTTTGAAATAAACAGCCAAACAAGTACCACTGCAAATATGTGAAACATAACTGTCAGAGTTAACATGTTGAGTGAAACAAAAGTGCATGTCTGCTTGTCTTTATTGAAATGCTATGTGTCTTAGTTCTTCTGCCTGCTATAATCCTGCTGTGCTTTCTATCCACTTTGAAATGAGTAACACCTGTGATCCTATTCAACTGAATGTTATTGAACATTCTGATTCACATGAGTTTTATGTGACCTTTACCAAACACCAGATTGATTTTAACAAGCACATTACATCAACAGCAACTTGATGTCCTCGCTTTGCCTACTCATATAATGTTACATTAATTTTAATGTTTCAGAGTTTTCAGCAGATTTAATGAAGGACACTAAATCAGATGGGTATTTTTCACACCGAGATTGAAACTGCCAAACCACCAGATATATTAAATGTTAAATGCTCATTTATCTCATTGGTTACCTTAGTAACCTACATAATGAACCCTTTAGTCACTAGGCTGACCTGAAGAGCAAAGCTTGACTTTATTCCATATTCAAAGTCACCTGTGAATTTCAACATCCTGTCCCTGTCTCGTTCAGTGAATAAAACAGAATAAAATAAAGTTGAAACTTGACCTGATACCTGTGACTTTTTGACTACTTTTGTCTTTGACATGTCTTATGACATATGAGGCACTGGGGACTGTAAGAACCTCTGTAGTTTTGGTAACTTTTTAAATTCTACTCTAGAACCTTTTAGTGATGTTATATAGCAAGAACATAAGAACATACAAGTATATGTTTTTGGCAGTGTTAATTTATTATTTATCCTTTAAATCCTATCATCAAAACTGAAAAGAAGAAAGAATAATGTTAATCTTAATGTTCATACACTGTAAAATCCTACCTGTGCCTTCTCTTCACAAAGTCCTGGCCTGCACCCACATCTCTCTCTGATAGGTCTTTGTGAGTGGATCTTCAAAGCCTGGGCAGGTGTCACCCAAGGGCTTCAGATCACTCCAGCACTGCCTCTGTCAACAGCTACACACTCTAGGAACATATTCAAGTGGTAGTTGAAGTTTGACTGTAAGAATAGCATTTGTCTTTCAACCAGAATGTGTAAAATATACAAAAGTATGCATAACAAGTGGATAACAAATTGGATGTTTTGCTCAGAGTACATTAACTATTGCTCTACTCATTTTTACAATGCACTTTATAAAAATGTATACTGTTTGCAAGTCTTCTTCATTCATAATTTGCAATAACTAATTAGCTACTGTAATTCCTTAATAGAAAATGTATTCTGGTCTGTTTATCTTATGACAAAGCTGTCCCCTCATTCTCTTCACATTTCAGCACCCCCTCTCAGATTTGAATTCTGTGCCTGTAGTGTGAATGCACTCTAAAAAAAAAAAATTTTTGTCTCAGTAAAAAACATCCACAATAAAGCAACAGACGTGAGCTCTGGATGTGTTTGTATCTTTTCTAAATACAGGAGTAAGTTGAGACACTCTAGAGTATATTACTTGCTTGTGTCTGAGGGTTGTAATGGAAATAAGCTGATTTCCATGTGCAAATCGCAAGCCCGCAGTTGAGGAAACTACGGAAGGCAATATTCTGCCTGTCAAATTTTAATTAAAAAGGTGAACTGGAAAGGCTATTTGTTTCCCTCAAATGCCAAACCAAATAGTGTAAAAAGAGAGAATTATTGGGAAGCCATTTGGCATAATTATCTTTAGGCCATGGTGAATCAATATCCAAATAATTAGCAGTTACAATTATGTTAATTGGGTAGTGGTTCTATAATTGAAAACACCAATGTGCGTTTACAAAAAAATCACTTATTAATTAGATTTTTAATTAATTGATTAATTTATGTATTTGTTTACACACTTCTAGGTGCTACTTTCTTCATCTAGGTTGTCTGGACCTTGTAAACTTGTCACTCAGTCACAGTGTAGTGAATGAATTTGGCAATGTGAGTAAAATGTCTAAGGACACAGTGTCTGTGTTCTGGGGGAGATTTAAACTGGTAATCTACCAGACAAAATAAAATGCTTAGACTACTGATGGCACCACTTTCCCAGAACAGCTTCTTATGACAGAAGGGGAAATATTATTATGTTTTGAATTAGACTATTTCTCATGTTTGCAGAAAAGGCAAGATATTTGAACAAGGACTCCTTCAGTCCTTCTTTCAGACAAATGGGGTCAAAATACTATATACTGAGAGACTAGGTGTATTTATGCCTAAGAAAAAACACATTCAAAATGTTGTAAATCATCAAAATGTATTTTTAAAAAAGCAGCCAAATAAGGAAAGAATAATAATTTTATATTGAACTGTTCAAACGAGCGCAGAGTGACAATTTTTACAGTGCTCCGCAACTCCTCCTCGCGTCGCCCCGCCCCCCTTTGCCTATAGTCACTCTCATTGGTTGTCCCATTCTGTCAGTCAAATCCATTTGGGCGGGACTCAAACAATCGACTCGTGGTCGGTGCTCAGTGTGGACTGTACGCCACAGCCGACAGTGCAGCGGCAGCATCTATTCATCCATCCATTCAGGACCGTGCGTAACGGAGGACGTGCTGTTGACGAGGCTTTACTACTGCTATACTGCCCCGTCCCATCTACTCAACACGAACCTGCGTGACTATACTATCGCATTCCGTGTGGACATAAGCGACAAAAGCATCATAACGGGGCCGTGAAGTCAGGCAAAGAAGTCCATCTGGATAGCTACAACAAAGCGGTCCGGTTCGGGAACCAGCGAGGGGAAAGAAGAAATCAGAAGTGCGGAGGAGAGAGGACGAGAGGAAGGAAGACAGGATGAACCTCAAGAGTCATTTGCTTTTTACCTTCTACACTGTTTACGTGCTCCTGGTGAAAGGTGAGTGCACGGAGTCGGCTTAATGCATGTGTTGTTGTTGTGTTCAGCAGGGCGGGAATACGGGTCAGCTCTTGCGGTCACTGGCGCTTATTCTTACGCACAGGTGTGTCAGGTCCATTACGCTCAGTTGAAGTGATGCGTGGATGAACATAATTTTTCTCCTCTCACTAGTTCAAAACAACGTAAGCTTCATACAAATATTTATCTCTTTATGTTTTATATGTCCATGCAAACCAACGTATGCCATGGAGAAAGACACGCCTCAGGATGAAGTGAGGTGGGTGAGTCAGAAACCCACTAGGAACGTCTTTTAATGTTGCTGATTATGGATTATATTATTACACCAGAGTAAACCAATTTAATTATTTCTTTACACCTTTTTGACCATTTCAAAATTTACTCACTTTCTATATGTATTGTATCAAAACAAGACTATAACGTACGGAGCTATAATAGTGATTAAAGCGCCCATTCCACCTGCTTTCTGGCTCCCAGCGTGCAGTGGGTTTTGTTGATGTATACAGGCTATAAATCATTGTGGTTGCCATGTCTTGGAGGTAATTGTCAGCTCAGATTGGTTGGAAGCCAGCACGTAGCTCAGAACTGTAAACACACAAGTGACATGACATTGTTAGGGGCAAGGTCAAGGAAAGCCACATGATTTAGTACTTCCTTTTATCCCCTTACACAAATACATAGTGGCGTGTGCTGAATGGCCGTGGATTTCACCTGTTCTGTACACTATGTGCATGACTATTGGGAATGTGGGCTCATGCATTAGGAATAGTCACTAATGAAAGCTTAGGTTCGTAGACTGACTGATCATTAAAAACGTCTTTCCAACCAGGGGTCTATTTTCAGTACAGCGTAGCAAACTTCAAACAAAAGCAAACACGCTCCAGCTTTAGCCGACCCCCTCTACTCCTGCCTCTCCTCCTCCAAAGTGCCCATCAGTGGGTTGCCGATTTAGTCATTTCAAAGTACACTTAAACATGGTGTTGAATTTTTATTTTTAATGATGGTGGTTTTCACATTCCCCAGGCATCAAAGGCCAGAGCGAGAAGCATCTTAGCCACTTTCACTATTTATGTCATTTTTGTTTTGGTTTAGATCCCTGCTTTTAACAGTGTATTTCTTATTAAGCGGCTGAATTACAATCCATGCAAAACTGCTAAAAACAAGACAGTTCAATTATCATTAAAAAGACAGAATTGATTGTCTCAGCTCTGACTGTGGTGTTCCACACAAGTGAATGAGGAATCCCAAATGGGGGATCATTTGCACTGCGTTCCCTTGATCATTTGTTGTTATCTGTCTCAAGTGGATGTGTGTGTTTGTGTAAAAGTGCTTGCCTAATAAGCAGACATGATTAAGATGATTCTTGACTTAATGATTGGGGATGAGGATGGGGATTCTTAAGATATGAAACCAGTACAACAGGAGTGTATTACTGAGGCTTTTTAGACATTCAGTCTGGATTGGAGTCGGCGTGAACTCACTGACCATCTGTTTTTTAACTGTCATCAACATAATATCCAAAGATATGTGGACATTTGGTGTTTTTATACATGAATGATAAATCTTAACTGCTAGGGCTGATAATGACTAAATCCTACAGTGGTTGCTTGTCTGTTAAAATCTCTGTTGTTTACTTTAAGGTTCATAGTTGCTGTAAGCTGTAACTCCTGTGTATGAAGTGTATCAACAAATGAAGTGCTTTTGATTATTGACATTCCTGCAAAAGTATGTTCTGTAGTGGTTATTACTCATATTGGCCACTGTCCAGGGTGGAAGGCTTGTAGTTAATAGGTCATTTTCAAGTTAAATTGAACGCACAATAATACACATCAATTCAAATAAAATAACTGAAATATTTGGTGCATATTACATCTGTTAAAAATGTCACCTTGGTTACCACCTGAAAACATCTGCGGCCTTGCCCCCTGTGTGTCCAAAACCTTTGCAAAAACATAGACCAGCCCACAACATGCGTGTCTTCTTCTTCCTCTTTACCACACACTGTCCGATCTGTTATCAGTCTCGATTGCTTTCTACCTGAAGAGGATAATGTTAGGGTGCTTGATTTGAACAGTCATCTCGCGGTGCAAGACCTATTATTGTATAGGTTCCACACAGCAGGCAGGTCGTCCTCCCCCTGAATCAAGTCTATCCCATGCTTGCTGTTTAGTAAATGACAGCTGTTGTGGCCCCGGTGGCCCTTTGCCAGCTGGCTACAGGAGATCCAGAAATACTCCATCAGACCTGCAAACATGTTGTGATGGGAGCTAGTTGTTTATCCCGGCAGATCAGGTTGTTAACATATTATTGGGTCTTGTGTTTGCTCGTCGCCAAAGCAGCAGAAAAAAAAAAATGGTTATGCAAATGGGGCGGTTACGTAAGACCTGCAGGCAGAGGGGCAAATAGAAGCTTACACAGAGAGAGAAGAGTCAGAGAATAGACTGATGTAAGAGTAATGTAGGAGGAGAGGTGTGGAGGAGGAACGTTCAGCCAATCTCCACCAAAGTGTCCGATATGTTGTTATGGATGAGGGTTTATCTGCACTGCTTCGCTGGCTTCCTGTTGTCTTTGTTGCTGGCGGAGTTTGTGAACTGTGATCTGGCAGGCCTAAACCAGACCACCCGCCGCGACATGTGTTTATCCCTGCAGTGAGTCCGAGCCGAGGAAGGCTGACCCTCCATCCATCTATTCTTCGTTGTTTCTTCCTTTTTCTGACCCATCTTCTCGTCTTGTGCTCAATCTAACATTCTAGTTCTACCGCTACTCCTTCAAAATTTCTACTACTGCTGCTGATACTAGAAGTGCTGTTTTTATTATGTTACAATGAATATTGAATAAGTTGTCCATATTTTAAAATGAAAATGTAAAAATATGTCAAAGTACAGCTATATCAATCTAATCTAGTATGTCAAGAGATTGTTTTCCTCTGACGTAGTTTGAAATATTCAGAATTGTCAGATGATGGATGGATTAAACTGTATGTAACCAAATTTTATCATGTATAGCAAGTGGAGGAAAAAAAATTATTTTTCTTTTTTTCTTTCGACTTATCCCTGCAGGGAGCGAGAGCCACTGACCCTCCATCCATCTCTACTTCCGCTCTCCTCTTCTCCTCCTCTTTCCTCCTCATCCTCCCATCCTGGTGTGGAGCTTTGTAGCACAGCAGCGTGGGAAAGCTTCTGATAACAAGCCGCCTTGTGTGTGCGAGTGTATGTGTGTGTGTTTGCACAGCTACTGATTACACTGAGAAACAAGATGTACTCTCTATCTGGCCCTCTGCTTCTCTCTCGCTCGTATGTGTGTGTTCATTTTCATGGGCATGCTTTGATGGCTACAACATGTGAGGTGTTGAGCTACTCTGCCTTATACCCAAACCATGAATCTTCAATGTGCTACAGCCTCGGTGGAGCATCACACACGCAGCTCAGTGGATCCACCGCCAGCCCTGCCAAGGGATTTCCCACCATCAAAGCAGCTCTTTTGTTAGTCCAGGTGTTAAAAAGTTGGAGTAGGAAAGAGGAGGAGCAGAATCGGACCGAGCTATAGGGGGAGACATGTCTTTTGATGGAACGTCTGATACGACTCTGTTGCACTATTTCTTTGTACAGTAATGCATTAGACAGATCATATGCCATGACTAATTCAATGTATTTCAAGATCTTCCGGCTATGGCTCCTTTTATATTGGTATCTGGAATGAGAAAGGTGGAGGATAGGAGTGTGCAAAAATATAGACATATCAATATATTGTGATTAGGGGTGTAAGAAAAAATCGATAGAGTCATATATTGTGATACTTCATTACATAATTCTTGAATCGACTGAAAATGGATACGAATCGATTTTTAAAATAATATATTTCATTTCAATATTTCTTATTTATATTCACTGTTCTCATGAAAAAAAAAAAAATTATATATATATATATATATATATAACAAATATATATATATAATATATATATATATATATATATATATATATATATATATATATATATATATACATATATATACATATATATATATTTTTCATACAATTGTGTTTTCTTGAAGGTGTATTATTAGAAGTAATTATTGATAAATTGCAATATATCATCATTGTTTTAGTGTCGGGATATATTGTGATATATTGAATCATGACATGCAAATCATGATATGTATCGTATCGTATCGTCAGACTGAAGGCAATGCACACCCCTAAGTGTGATACTAAATCTGGTGATACCGTATCTTTATTGTTGGCTTCTGTATCAATATATCGCAAGAGTGTTTTTTTGATATCTTTTAGCATTTTTTTTTCTAAACCACACTACAAGAAATCTTGTTTATGTATCGTGAGCCATAAACTGTGTACCCTATCGAGGGACCCTGTGATTCTCAGCCTTAGTGGAGAAGTGTATCTCTATATATTTTTTATGATTTTAGCCAACAAAATATCAACGATTACATAAGAGAAACAAGCACTGATTGAGAAACTCATTAAAAAATGTATTCCACTGGTCCTGTGAGTTACCCCGATGAGTGATTGTGAAGATAGTGATTCTTTGGATGCACTATAGCCTGTTGCAGAAGCCTTGGTGAAATATTGGGAGTTTTATCTTCTCACAGAAAAGGATACACCCACTCTTAATGATACAGCACAGACCGAGAGAGCTGCCAGATTTTGCTTTTATTTCACCAGTCAAAGAAATGACAAAGAGATTATAAGCAGAGCAAAATGGCCTCCTCCTTACTCATAGTGTAATGTTTAGAAAGCATGGCCAAGTCTGAAATATGCCTAAAAGCTATCTGTCTTCAATGCGTCTGTGTCTAGATAAACAACAAGCAATAGTATCAGCTGATAAAAAGAACAGAAATGACGAGGTTTGCATCAAGAGTCTGACTGTCACTATTAGAGATCGACCGATTTGTTTTTTTTGTTTTGTTTTGCATGGCTGGTGCTGATTATTTAGAATCCAGAGCAACCGATGGCCAATAAGCTCTGCTGATATTTTTGGGCCGATATATATAGGACAGATTATTTTCCCCAAATGATCTGATTTTAATTTACTGCAAACTCACCATCACCCGTAAGAGATATTGGCCTGTGCTGAGGATGTAGGGCAGATACACCAATATTTGGACTTTAAAAAAAATCTCTAATCACCAGTCAGGGAAGTTAGTAGTTAGGTGATATATTATGTCATCAGGGCTGTCAACTTTTCACAAAGCCTTGGTGGGGCCCTGGCCTGGTTTGGCCTATATGCTTCTGTTACGGATGTGCAATTCCAAAAGCTCCAAATGACTGTGAAATATGTGTAACGACTAAAGAGCTTTCAGAACAAAAGTGCAGCACAACCACTGTATTCATAAAATCATAAACAAATACCCAGGCCTGGCTATGGCCAATCTTACAGAGACGTAATAAATTATAAAAATCAAATGCAGGCTCACGGTACGAACAAGGCTAGGCGCATAGCTGCAGACAGACAATTAGCACCTAAATAGACCTCTCAGTAGGTGATGACAGCATGCTAACTCAGCTAGCATCTCAGCTAACAGAACAGTTGGAAAGGTGGTAGTTGTTAGTGAGGAGACTTGGCACACTAGTTCTTTAACTTCATCTGCCAATATTATTTTAGGCTTAAACAAACATTGGTAAACTGAAGTCTTGTGTTTCTTGCTTGTCTGTGTGATGTCTGTATTAGCATGGAATTGCAAAGGATTAGCAACAGGCTAATCTGAAGCCCCAGTCTTTGACAAGCCATGTGTCACTAATCTCAAACAGTGGAATAAAGAATAGTCCCCAAGTCGTACACACACAAGCACCTTTGGATTTAAACTGCCTACACAAAAGTTGGATTTTTTCTCGCACATGAGGAAGAAAAAAAAAAATCACAGCTTTCATTATAGGATGAAGACTACTGTGTGAACTGTGGAACATACGGTTGACCCGTAGACTGTATACATAAATGGACATATTAGTAGCTAACTACTAGCTCCTCCGACTCCAGCTCCAATTCACTTTGTCTTGAAAAACGATCACCTTTATCTGTAACTGCTGGTGTCACACTTCTCATTTTGGTCTTAAAATGTTCTTATTAACCTGCTCTACATGAACCTGGTGTTTTTATTTGGATATTTTGTCCGAAAATCAATTCTGTTTCCAATATGGAACTTGCCTCCAAATTCGCCCCATAACTGGTGGCCTCCATGAGCTTCATTTGACTGGAGTCGAACATGAATGTGGCCTAGGCTGTTTAAAGTCAGAAAATGTCAAAAGAAAATATAAAATTTCTCACATAAAATTCAACTTCCTCTGCTATTGTTACAACTAGTATGATCTTTTTTCCCATTATTACTAGCCTTGCCTCCACTAATCGGTTACTGGTTTTAATAGACTTACTAGAGTCAGTTATAATAATTAGGCTACTGCTCTGTTACTGTACTCTAAGACTCACATAACAATTAGCATGTTATCCTCTTCTCCGACAAAGTTAAACATTCCACCTACAGAGAATTAAAACATGGGGAACCTTTGGTCAAACTGATTCCCTCTCACAGGAAACAATGACAACAACGTCCCTTAAAGCGATCACAACATCACCACTCAAATGCAGTCCTTCAAGCAAGAGCGCAAATAAAACACTACTGTCAGCGTAACAAGGGCTTTGAGCTGAACTTCCACTCCTCTACATCATCCTCCGCCTTAACCACTCTTACTGAGATAATGTTCTTTTCATGTTATGTGCCCTTTCATCTGACAGCTCCTTTTCATAGCAGTCCCTCAGGTCTGGCGTGCTGAGAATTGCCCGCACAAGTACAGTAATCGTCCTCCACAACACAGATAGAGATAGGCGCTTCCCTGTTGCTTTCTCTGCTCCCCTTCTGCCCCCAACTCTGCTTTTGTCGTACACCTGCTAGAGTGGTGAATACAGTCACTCAGCAAACACGGCCTCTCTGATAGGATTTGCTCAAGTCGAAGTCAAGTGGGAATTTGCACATACAGGCAGAACACAATGAATGACAAAGTTGGTTCAAAGTTAAAGTTATATATGTACTACAGGATAAAATCGTGTTTCACTTTACAAGTTGTACAGACATTTTTATGGGGAAAAAAAAAGTTTAGACTGAAGGAAGATAACATTGAAAGCTATTTAATAAGACATAGTATAATAAAATCAATGAAGATCAATCCGTATGATGAAAACTTGATTGAAAACTTGATGTCACGCACCCTTGCTTATTTGTGTTCAAACCAGCCAGTGTGCAATTTGTGTTGGCCCCAGAACATAATAAATGGGTAGAACAGCGGCATCTGGCATGCATATCGACCACTGCATACTTGGAATCAGATTTGAGTGAATAAAAAATGTGGCCTATTTGTAATACAGTACACATTTTGCAGTTATCATTGTAATAGGGATTCACAGCGTTAAGAAGAATACTATTAATAAAAAGACATGTATTCTTCCAACCTGATGTATATAAAGAACAAAAATATTGGACACCACTGGTTTGGTACATCAACATTGGATAAGCAGTTACCTCACTTAACCCGGACTTTTTTGATCCTGTCTTGGTCCACATGCGTTCGCCTATCAAATCACAGCAGACAGGAAGACCAAATCCAAGGGGAATATGTTGGAAAAAAGTTGAAACGCATGTCAGAATATTTCAGGTGAAGAAAAACAGAATGAGGACGACAGGCGGATGTGCCTACGAAGACTGGTATAAAGTTTTAGTCTGAAAAATCCCCCTCTCTTTCTGCACAGATGAGTTCATAAATACCAGATATTACTTAGTGTAATTTGTATAATCAGTGTATATTCCCTTTAGATAATTTATAATGGCTACTTGTACATTTCTCACAGCCTTAATTTACTTCAAAAACTAGCTCTAAAAATACATGATTTGAGATGCATATTTAACAGCTTTTAGATATACGGCCTAATTGCTTAACTTGTTCAAAGACAATAACAGTATAGAATTATTGCACGTTGCTAATTGAAAAGTGGGATTTACCGCTTCCACAAATACATCGCCATGCACTTGTTTAGCGGAGCAGTCTCAAAGGAAGCCCAGAAGTAGCTAAAGCTAATTGAAATATAATTCCCCAAAGATACATGTTTGGTGTTAATTGACTTGGTGTGCGTGCTGGTGCTGGTGTATATGCAGACTTTGGGAATGTGTAATTATAAAGAGGGCTTATGTTGTTCAATGGCCAGAAGATGCTTTGGAGTTCCTTGTCTAATCATTAGCTGGAGGGGTTTCTTCTACACATCTTAATTCGGACTTTGAAAGCTATTACACAGTGAGACGAGGGGCATGAGGCTTCAAATACAACTGAAATTAACAAATGGAATGATTCAATTCAGCAGGTGGAAGTAACCACTCTATTATACTTTATTTTTTATAATGTATTTAGTGTATTTTACCAAGGCTACTGCTGCTTTCGTTCGTGTTGTCCTTGCGATGTTTTTATGTGGCTTGAATAACCAGATATTCTGTTTTATAATTTGTTGTAGTATATTAGGAATAGTCAATGTCATTTAAATTTAGAAGGTTTTAGTAATTATGCTATGACTACTACCTGCCACAACTATTACAAATGATGTTACTTCTGCTACAACTACAACTATTACTACTACAGCTACAACAACTACAATGGGTGAACAGTATACCAAGCCTACATCTCAAATTCGATTTTATTAGGGATGTAACGATATCCTAATCTCTCGGTACGATATTATCACGATATGCATCTCACGGTACAATATTTATTGCGATATTTTGGAGATGCTAATAAAATTGCAGATAGGAAACTTTTTTTAGCCATTTTCTTTAGAAAGCTCATACTTTGATTGAGTGAGTAACAGAAGCCTTGTAAGAATGCTGTAACCTCCTCAAAAACATACCCGGGGTTGTGTTTTGTCTCATTCACACATGTTTGATCCTAATTAATCCTTTCTTATTTGTCTTTCTACATCTCCTAAGCTCAAAATGCTCTGTTCCACCTTGTTGTGTATGAAGCGATAGTTTTCAAATTAATATCTACCTTTTACCTTTTGTTTGGTAGAGATTGGCAATTCTAGGGCTGAAATCATCCAAATGCAGTGAAAGTGTATAGATGGGTTTCCTGTTCACAAACTTTTGGAGATGCGCACGCAGCCGGAGAGCAAGACATGCTAAGCGGCTAAGTGGTTAACATTACAGGTCCTGCTGGAGCTCTGTACTGTGTTTGATTAAAACCGGTTTTCTAGTCAGCTGGCTTTTGTAGACTTTTGTGTGGTTTGTGTACTCTTGCTGACACCCTTTAGAACAACATATCATGTTGTTTTTAGATCTTAATTGTTTAATATGCTCTCATAATAACATTATATTATGTAGCCACATGTAGATCTATAATGTATAGAGTTTAAAACACAGTGGAGCACTTCCTGTACCACCACATGACATCACAAGGTTGAACAGAGTGTTGACTGTTTGAGAGAAGAACACAGCGTAAATACGCAGGGTTTGTGTGTTAAAGTAAATGAAACAAAACATAACTCTGAATTACTGATACCATTTCACCAGAACAGGATATTGTCACAGGAATCAGATCACAATTATTTTTCTATTATCAAATTATCCCGCCCTACTTAAGAGTATTTATATGTACTTCATATTTGTTTACCTCTACACATTTTACTCGCTGGCACTGATTGTTGTTCCTCAGTCTAAGTCCAAGCACTTGTGTTGTTTCGGCTGTTATTCATTCGCCTCAGTGGTTATGGTCTGAACAATAGGAGACTGAATGGAAGAAAGTGCAGCTTATTATTGGTCTTTGAGTTGAAATATAGATGCTTTGTGCGTGTTACCTGAGAAAACGCCTATGTGCTTTAAAGACCGTCATTAAGTGATTACTTTGGAGAGGTGGAGGTGTGGAATTTCATCTGCTGGTCTAAATGTTTTACACCAACACAGAGGCCAGTGTGTTTCCAGTGAACAGCAATATAGTTGTTGATTTTTACTGGCTGTGAAGTCTGGTGATGTAGTGAACATTAACATTAAAGGTGCAATATGGAGGGGCCATCAAATGCTTTTCTCCATGGAAGTGTTATTGCTTTGTCTGGAATGCGTCACAGTATGATATTGTATGGTATTGTCAGATCAGCGAAGAGGCAGCCTCACTCACAGTCAGAATGCCTGTTTTTCAAGGTATTTTGGAGCTTTAAAACATAAGGTAGAGCTATTTAATGTCATACTGTGGAACATTCCTGGCAAAACAATGATATAAACAGCCATAGAAGCAAGCAGGTGACGCACTCTCCACCCCAAAAGTTACACAATGCACCTTTAAGAACACAGAAAGGTGAATCTAGTAGTGACAGTGATAAAACACATTGTGTCTTCATCATGCACCTGTTAACGTGTGAAAATATTTTGTCTTCAAAGTACAGTCTTCATTTGTTTATGTACATAAATAATGCATAGGAGCCCAATCAAACAGAGCCGCTCTACTGTAGCAACAAATAGGACAATGTGCAATACAATGTGATTTGAGTTGCTGCATTTATTTAGAGAATAGTGTGTCCTCTGTAAAGAAAAAAATATCCTGTCTTTTTTTTTTTTTTTATCGAAAAAAAACCCCCAAAACTTGTATCTCTACAAACAAGATGTGATGTTTTGACGTTGCATGGGATTTTTGCAATAATGCTCTTATTAATGAACAGAATCCTACTTTGTAAACATAAATTTTGAGCAAAAAAATATTGATTAGATTTGCGAATATTTGCAATTGTACCTTAAAGGGACTGTATTATACAATAAATTTTCTGATCTAATCAAAAACTTACCTGCAGTTGCATTTTGCTTCATTAACATATGTTTAAGACACAAACCCTGCATATTTAGGCTGAGTTCTGTGCGCTGTTCCACCTTGTGATGTCATGTGGTAATGCAGGAAGTGCTCCAATGTGTTTTTAAACTCCATACACTGCCACTATCTATACTATTTTGATCATTTCAGCTCTGGAACTGGCAATCTCTACTGAACAAAATGTAAAAAACTATAGCTTCATGACGTCATAAGGTGGAAAAGAACATTTTGAGCTTTGGAGATGTAGACAGACTAATATAAAGGGTTTCTCAAACATGTGTGAATGAAACAAAACACAGCTCCAGGAATGTTTTTGATGATGTAATGACTATACAACATTGCTTAAAGTTCAAGAATCAATGTTGTGTAATATATAGGTCATTTAAAATTATTGTATGTATTTAGTGCAGAAGATAATCCTCAAATCTTTTTAATTAAAAAATCTGCCACAGAATACATTTTTATTTGATCAACACCGGTATTGAATGACTCCAAATTGAAAGGCCATAATCCCCTAATATTGCTCGTGGCTTATATCTTGTTCATGACTCTCGAGCCTGTTGTATTGAGGGGTGAAAGATGGAGTCAAGTGTGACAATTTCTAACAGCTAAAACCCAAATGAAGTGAGACCCTTTGGCTGGGGCGAGCGCGTGGTGGCATACATAACACGCCTTAGGGATTTGGTCTTCCTTACACCCATTGTGCTGTGTGTGTGTTCAATCTGGTAAACCCACACAGCCCCCCTGCCATCTGTCTCCGCTCGCCACATTGCAAATCTATTATATGCCCCACAACATTATTCCCCCCTCCTAAGTGGTACACACCCTGAGCTCTGTCGCGGTGCCTGCCCCAAACAGTGGAGCGGTGACAATCTGCTAGCGAGCAAGCGAGCGAGCACACATCTTTGTTGACTATTCGGCATTGTGTTTTTCAGCCTGGGTTTAATACATATTTTCATGCTCCATTTGCATATTTTGTAAGTTTGTGTTTAGCATTGGAGGTTGGAGTCTTTACAAGGCTGTTAGCTCGCTCCTGCTGCTTCCTGTGTGGGATTTCTCTCTGATATTTGCTACGGGCCTCCCCTGAATTGACACTGGACGTTTTAATAATTCTTCCAACATTATTAACTTTAGCGTTTTTTGGCAGGGAGATTTAACACGCGCACCCGGCATGAAACTGGGGAAGGGCTGGCTGGCTGGTTTTATAGCTCACTCATCTCCACTTCTAATCAAAAGGCTTCCCCTTCCCCACAACCTCCTGCTGAGGAAACAAAGAACTTATTATGGTTTTAAATGGTCTCCAATTACGGCTAATTTCACTGCCTGTCTTAAAGCTATTTGCTTTTCTCTCACTTCTCTCCGGATGGGTAGAGCAAGTATTGTGATTTTGCAAAAAACAAAACAAAAAAACAAAAAAAACAACAGTCATTCTGTATAAATGTGCATTCTCTCTCTCCCTTTCTCTCTCTCTCTCTCTCTCTCTCTCTTATTAGCTTATAGCACTTAAGTGGAACAAGTACAAATGAAAGAGTGTTACTACTACTAACAATTCATCAATCCCCAACAAATTAACCAATACTCCAGCTGGGACTCTTGCTGATCTGACAATACTGTGACTAATTACAATGGCATTACCTCCAAGACCATTTTTCACTCTGACAAATATATCATGTGTATGTACATGTATGTGATCTGTGTGTTTTTTCCTTTTGAGTGCAGCATTTGTAGTGAATTTTAGCAAAAACTGCAGACTATGGAGTTTGACACAGGTGCTCTCTCTCTCTGTTCTCTCTTCTCTTTCTCTCTTCTGTCTTCCTCTATGAATTTTCTCTGTCTCATCCCCTGCACTACCCCCATGCTCTCGCTCTTTGCCCTCTCGCCCTTTGTCTTCTCTCTTCCCCTCCCTTTCTCTTCTCTCTCTCCCTCTCTGCTCCTTCTGTCTCACTACCTCTCCTTCTCACCCCTTCTGCTCTCTGTCTCTCTCCATCTATGTCTCTCCCTCTCTTACCCTCGCTCACACCCTCTGTCTCTCTCCCCTTCTCTGCTCCCTCTCCTTTTCTCCCTCTCTGCTCCATCTGTTTTACTCCCTCTGCTTCTCTCCCCCTCTCTGCGCCCTCTCTCCCCTTCGCTCCTCCCTCTGTCTCTCTCTCTCTCTGCTCCTTCTCTCTCTCTCTCTCTCTAAGCTCCCTCTGTCTCTCGCTCTCTCTCTCTCTCTCTCTCTCCCTCTCTGCTCCTTTTGTCTCTCTCCCTCTCTGCTCCCGCTGTCTCTCTCTCTCTCTCTCCTTCTCTGCTCCTTCTGTCTCTCTCCCTCTCTGCTCCCGCTGTCTCTCTCCCTCTCTCTCCCCTTCTCTGCTCCTCGATCTCTCCCTTTCTCTGCTCCTTCTGTCTTTCCTTCTCTCTCTCCCAATCTGTTTCTCTCCTTCTCTGCTCCCTCTGTCTCACTCCCCTTCTCTGCTCCCTCCATCTCTCCCCCTCTCTCTCTCTCTGTCTCTCTCCCTCTTTGCTCCTTCTCTCTCTCTCTCGCTCTCCCCGCTCCCTCTGTCTCTCGCTCTCTCTCTCTCCTTCTCTGCTCCCTTTGTCTCTCTTCCTGTCCTTCCTCTGTCTCTCTCGCTCTCTTCTTCTCTGCTCCTTCTGTCTCTCTCTCTCCCTCCCTCTCTCCCCCTCTGTCCTTCCTCTGTCTCTCTCGCTCTCTTCTTCTCTGCTCCTTCTGTCTCTCTCTCTCCCTCCCTCTCTCCCCCTCTGTACTTCCTCTGTCTCTCTCCCTCTCTCTCCCCCCTTCTCTGCTACTTCTGTCTTTCCTTCTCTCTCTCTGTCTCTCTCCTTCTCTGCTCTCTCTGTCTCTCCCCTTCTCTGCTCCCTCCATCTCTCCCCCCCTCTCTCTCTCTGTCTCTCTCCCTCT
Organism: Boleophthalmus pectinirostris; assembly: GCF_026225935.1. Lineage (NCBI taxonomy): Eukaryota > Metazoa > Chordata > Actinopteri > Gobiiformes > Gobiidae > Boleophthalmus > Boleophthalmus pectinirostris. Next base: position 25,070,198 of record NW_026571018.1, on the reverse strand, counting down.
TTGCTCCTTCTCTCTCTCTCTCTCCCCGCTCCTTCTCTGCTCCCTTTGTCTCTCTTCCTGTCCTTCCTGTCTCTCTCGCTCTCTTCTTCTCTGCTCCTTCTGTCTCTCTCTCTCCCTCCCTCTCTCCCCCTCTGTACTTCCTTTGTCTCTCTCCCTCTCTCTCCCCTTCTCTGCTACTTCTGTCTTTCCTTCTCTCTCTCTGTCTCTCTCCTTCTCTGCTCTCTCTGTCTCTCTCCTTCTCTGCTCTCTCTGTCTCTCTCCCTCTCTGACCTCCTCTCTCCCTCTCTGCTCCCTCTAGCTCTCTCCCCCTCTTTCTCCCCTTCTCTGCTCCCACTGTCTGTCTCCATCTCTGCTCCCTCCGTCTCTCTCCATCTCTCTCCTCTCTCCCCTCTTCTCTGCTCCCTCTGTCTCTTTCTCCCTTTCTCTGCTCCTTCTGTCTGTCTCCCTCTCTCTCTTTCCCTGTCTCTCTCCCCCTCTGCTCCCTCAGTCTCCCCCCTTCCCTGCTCCCTCCGTCTCTCTCCTTCTCTCTCTCTCCTCCTCTGTGCTGGTGCCTGTCCTCTTATCAGACTTAACTCACTTCCTCCTTTATCATCCTCATTAGTGTTTGTCTCACACTGAACTCAATTACTCACTCCATCACTCTCCTCCTTTCCAGAAGTCAAAAGCCGTCACTGGCCTGGCTCACTCAAAAATTCCCCTGTGGTTGGAATCGGTAAACATCATTAATGAGCGTGGAGTGCCAAAAATGTGTATGGATCGTGAGATGGTTTAGTCCATGTTAGAGGGGTTGATATGAAAAAAGAATCACCATCTTCATCTAACTCATAAAAGCAGTCAAGTTTCTTCCTCCAAAGGCTGAATTCTGCTTCAAATCACATGTTTTGACTGATGGAGGATTGGCAGTGGACAACTTCAAGTCCCGGGCGTATTTAAGAATGAACAATATTTAGGTTCTCATAATGTTATCCCTGATTTAAGGAGCTAATTGATTAACATTAGAGCCAACTTTGATATCCTTATTCAAGCAGCTAATTATGAGGAATGTACTGATCCATTCTCTGTAACAAAACGAGACTATTTAGCCCGTATGCTAACTGCTTTATGTGTATCCAGTAGAAATGGAGCGGCTAATGCTAATCTGTGCTAATCCGCTGAGAGGCCCCTCGACATCCTACTGCTCTGCTTCACGTTGGACTGGGGCAGAACGAGTAGGAGCACGGTGCACGGACACAGATTTTTGGAGAATATTAAAAGCACAAGCGCTCTTAGCCACAAATCCTCGCTCGCTCTTTCCATTGACTGCAGTCCAGACATGAGTTATTACAGAGCAGATAGAGCCAGAATCTCCAGGCTTGCCTGTAATAATGAGACCATGTTAAGCACAGTTGCATTGAGCTGGTAAATGGCAGCCAGCTCTCCAGGACTAAGCACTGATCCTAAAGCCCTTGTCATAATGCACTGGTCGCCCTAATCCTGACCTTATTAAAAGTGAGCCTCAGACCGAAAAATAAGCCATCTTTAAACTGTAGCCCTTCTTATATTGGTGCTCCTAGATCACCATCAGGGTGTGAGCCATGGGTGACCTTCACATGCAATAATCCCACCATGACCTATAACCCCCATAGGAATTACTGTATGATGCTAAGCCAGGGGGCTGCAGACACAGTGGCAACACTCTTCAGTTTAAGAGAAGATACATGAGAAATCATTTCAAATATAGTTAGGTTTAATTATGAACTGAAGTAACAGCATCAGGTCAAGTCTGATCAAATACCACTAATACCACATTTAGATCAATTTTAATCAACTTGTATGCATCATTGTCATTTTGCCATATAGGCCTATGGTATGATTTTTGTTAAGTATATACAATATTACAATATATTATTGTCATGGGATTTGTGTTCTGTTTTGGCAATTTTGCCATTATGTACCACTATGGGCCTATAACTGCACCTACATCCTCCTTATGTTTGCACAATTTTAATTGCATCTTCCTAAGGGGGCGTTAGAGCTGATCAAGTCCTTATCGTATTCCAAGGAAACGGCAAATTTCATATTCCTCCCATAATATGTAAATCACAATGTCATCAAAAACGCCTGGTTCGTTTTACTAACACGCTTCCATCTCGTCAAGAAAATCCTATTTTCCAAAGCTGATAAAAATGTATGACTTTTTACATTACTCAACATAATAAGCTTGACTTACCGAGCTAGTTATATCGATTTAAACATATGGAAGATAAAAGAAAGCACCAACATCCAGCACGAGGCATCAAAGTGCACAAGTTTGTGCTGTGTCTTTGTTTTCCAGTACTGGACTGTTGTAACATCTCAGGCTGTAAATACTTCATTTTCTCATTTCTGTGTAATTAAATCTTTACATATACCAGAGAGACGACTGCAGTTGCACGTTCTGCCTTTATCCATTGCCAGCTTGATTTGCAAACCTAATGGCATAATCCCCCAAGTCTCAGCAGTTTTCCTGATATCCAGTGGGCTCTTGTCATTCAAAGGCGATCCTCCATGATAGGATAGACTTTCAGAGGGAAAAGGAGACAGCACAACGCCCCAGGACATGGCACTAGAGAAGCCATAAGAAGAAAGCTGCACCCTGAGTGACAAGGATTGTACTCCCTTACGAACACCACACCGGAAAAAATGAATGATGCTGGTAAAGATGTGTGTAAGAAATGAAAAACGATTTTACATAATTATTTTAGGGCTGATTTGTAGAACGTTTTTGTTCTGCAAATCATTTTTCACTACTATTTTTGTGAAGATTTACTGGTCTTTAGAGAACCATAAATATGGCATTTCACTAGACATCTGTATTTATTTTATTACCATACACTTGGTTACATAATTTCATCATTTAGTTTTTCCGTCTACCTCCGGGTATATGAGACTGTAACCACAAAAACATTTACCCAGTGTGTAAGAACGTAGAGTTGAAACATTGAGGAATTTGATCTGGTGCACACTGCAATTTGGGGCTGAAAAAGATTATCACTGACTACATTTGAAGGGAAAAATAGGGAAATAAACAGCACAGGCAGGGAGAAAAAACATAGACAGAAAAAGAACGTCAGCCAAGCGTGAGATATTCAGGAAATGAGCCCTGACACAGCTTCAGTCTCCAACACAACAGCTTTTACAACAGAGAGTAGTGCACCATCGTGTCGTCTGGACCTATGTATTATGCATGAAGAAACTCACAGATAAGCGGGTGCAAAAAGGACAGGGCATCTATAAGGTGGAGCTTCTCATCTGTAAGAGTGTTCCATTATCGTAAGACCAATTTGGATCATATTAATAGCTTTGTTAATTATAAAAAAATAAATAAATTTAAAAAAAAATTATAGTGTGCAGTAATATTGTCACTTTGCAGAAATGTCTAACTTGTTTTAATTAAAAATGTTTGAAACTTGATAGCGATTTCAATGCCATTCTGAAAACAAAAGCACTATTCATAAATCAATGAATCAATAGAATGTAATAATACCCTGTGGCATAACACTTCACCAGGTATCAAGGCCATTCTAAAAATATTGAGGAGTCCAGTTTTTGTCCCTTTATGTTTCATCATTTTTGATAACTATGAAAGCTCCATTGTTTGTTTTCAGAAGTAGAGATGCACCGATCCAGCTTTGTCAGTTCCAGTACCAGTAATATTGATACTACCAGATATTGACTGATACCAGTGTGTGGACTGAAAATGGCACCAAGTTAACTTATAGCATAAGAGACCTTTTTTTTTTCTTCTGCCATTGTTATTTATCCTTTAAATGACTATAGAACAGCTTCCTATGAATAAAAGTTCAAGCATTGTGAGACCTTCTGGGCCAAAATCAGCCTGTAAATAGTTTTATTACATCAAATTTAAGACTCAACGAGGATTGAACTGAATCGACTGAATCGATATCATGGAATCGATACCTGATCCAGCAAATTTTTCAGTATTGGCGCTGATAGTCAAAGCCAGTATCGTATCAGTGCATCTCTGTTTGGAAGAGTTGTGACTGTAATTAGTAAAACAGGCGTCATATCGTTGGCATCACGATGCAGACAGTCTGTGTCGCTTTGAACCCTCTCCACAGAGCATCTGCATTGACTGACGTGCACCTCCGAAATTTTGTAACCACTCTACATACATTTTTGGTACTCCGCTTTCCCGCTTCATTTTGTATACACAAGGTGATGGCGGCAGTGTGCATTGAGTCGACGCAGAACTATAATTCGGCTATTAGTTGTTAGGATAATGTTCTTTCCAAAAAACTTCTTGGATGTGATGTTTTCTCTGCATTGCTCTACATTTACACCTACTACCATAGTCAATCACATATGGCCTTGCTCAGCATTGTGTATAATAATTATCACAACATTAAAATGCACAATGCACATCACTTTTTCCTCCCCTTTTATTACTTCGTCTCCATCTTTTCCTGGCTCTCACAACCCGACCTGAACGTTGGCTTTCTCTTTTACCCTGACACCTCACTCCTGAGCATCACCCGGGGCTTTTATCTTGGCGGGGTGCTTCCTTTATGAGAATACTCCAATTGGCAGACAAGCGCCCTTGTCAGACACCATTCATTGCACTTGCATGGATATGAAAAGTGTTTTAACAAGCACCGCCGAGTGTTGCCACGCTGCACAAATTGCACACCAATGCAACTGCTGATTCTAGGGCCGATGAAAGAGAGCTTATATATTGGTACGTTTGTGTGCGCGCTTTTCACATGTTAGGGATTAATGGCAGGTACAGTCTCATGGTCTAAAAGCAGGCCACATTGGTACTGTATTAGCTGTGTTTTAAATATATTAGGTTAAGGCTGTTACTGTCCTGTCAATCAATTTGCTGACAAAAAAGGTGGTGTGGCAAAATCTCTCCAAACAATTATGTGTCAGACGTATTTGACCTAAACTCACTCCATTTACAAGATTACAACTGCTGGGGAGTTCTTGCAAAAACTACTATTTATGCAGACAAAAGTACTAAAAGTAATTATTTAAAAACTTCTGTATCATGAGTTTCATCTGCCTTTTTACATATAAATACCAAAAAAATACCAAATCTTTAGCTAATTCACAAAATTCTTTCTGCTGTTATCCCATATAAATCTTTATAATCAAAACAAAATTATTGATTGATTGAATTTTGGTCAAGTAAAACACAACTGTCTGAACTAAAAGCTTATAGTTCTAATTTGTATTAAGTTCAGATTTTTGATGGACCTTCTTGAGAGTCATTTTCAAAATCTATATGGTTGTCCCAATCACTTATATTTGACTATTATTATGGTTTACTTAAAATACTAAAAACTTGGAGAGCTCTTTAAGGTTAGTCACCTCAACGAAGATCCAGACCTGGACTACAATTTGGAGTTGACCAACACTTAAAAATGATCTATATTAAAAACAAACATCTCATTAGTAATTACTGAAACATTTTTATTTCATATGGGTTAGAAGGATTACACAGCTGCTTGTGCGTTCTACAAAATGAATACACTCCAGTTAGCATTGGAAATCTCCAGTCCCAATGGCATAATCACTTTTTAATTCATAAAATTATCAATACAAACTTAAAAATTCCAGTTCCAAATACACTCCTCAACTAATCGCGTCTTCTTTGGCCCATTTCTAACATTTCATAGAACAGGGCAAAATGAATGTAGTTTTCCAGTGCAGATGGTTTTATGGTCAGCAGTGAAGTTCAGAATACCACACAGACTGGGAACCTAAATGTCAAACACTTAACAGGGGCAAAGGTCATTGGAGCACCATGTTCCGCCTTTTGGCTATTTTTGCTCTGGCTCGTCCAAATATACGAGAGGAATTTTGAGGAAACTCTATCCTAAAGATATTTGAACTCTGCCACAAATTGTTTGAATGCGATACTATAGTAAATGTTCCTTTAGCTGTAATACCCCACAGTATAGGACATAAAGTGTGTCTTTTTAACGTCACCTCCAGAAAGTTCGACATTGTTGCTTTAATGTATATTTTACTCTGCTGTCTAACTTTTCTCAAATTAGGCTTTCATATTCCCTTGCACAATGACACACTAGTCAGTAGGATGGTGTCTCCAAAACTATATAAAAGGTTTGCTTTATAGACCATGACATATCATTTCCCCTGCTCAGGCGGAAACGCTCACTGCTCAGTTTCCATTCGAAGGCTTTGGGTCCTCGCTGATGAAACTGTTACACTGTTACAAGCACATTTCTCACATATTCACACTGTCCTTAGCCTTTTCCTCTCTCTCTAAATGATACGAGACTTTAGGGTTATTCTGGAGCAAGGGCACAAAGGCAAAGGTGCATAAGATGACAGTTAGTATGCCACAGTTGTCCAAAGCTCTTGATTCACTCCTCATATAGGAATTTACCTGCTTTGTCTCATGGGAAATGTAGTTTATTAGCTTATTCTGATCCAGAGGTTACCAGTAAGCAACAACAGGCCATCACCTAACACATACCAGTTTTTGGCATATGGGCCTATCTATATTTCTCTTCTAATTGTTTTCAGTGATTTCTTAAAATGTCCTATATTACACAAAATGGACGGTACGATATTTATTGTGATATCGTGGGAAAGCTCACGATATGGTGGAGAGGCTCACGATTAGGGATGTAACAATATCTAAATCTCTCAGCACAATATTTTCACGATATACGTCTCACAGTACAATATTTATTGCGATATTTTGTGGGGGCTAAACAACTAAAACTGTTATTATGCTACTTTTTCCTCTTAAAATGCCTTGACAAGCCTTAAGCACTTTTACGTTGTAGTTCTTTGGTTTAGAACTGTTATTTCTTCATGTTGTCTGCTCTGAAATGGAGCAAAGGATCATGGTCTATGTCTTTTTTTAACTATTGCGACACCATGACTTTTAATTTAAACAAAGAGACTTGTAATTCGATATATTTTGATGGTTCACGATATTATTGTGAGAAATCTGACGATACGATGTCACGATATTTCGGTTATTGTTACATCCCTAGTTGTTACCTCATCAAAAACAGACCTGAAGCTGTGTTTTGTTTCATTCACACATGTTTGAGTAATTCTGTATTTTTAGTCTGCATGTCTATTTCTCCAAAGTTCAAAGAAGAACTCTAAACATGCAAGATTTGTGTGTTAAATGTGTGAATGAAACAAAACTCCAGGTATGTTTTTGATGAGCAAACACCATTATAACATAGATCAGAAAATATTGTAATATAGGCCCTTTTAAAGCAAATCAAATAAATAAAAGGAACATATATGCAAAGAATTGTATAACTCATTTGAAAACTATTTCTCAATTCATTTAAAATGACCAGTCTGGATCACAGAGGTAATTGGATGGACAAAAACACAATTTTCAACCAGATTACTTCAATAAATACTGAAATTAGTTTTTTCTTTTTTCTCAATCCTTGTTGTTTTCCTACTATACTGTATCTATTTCAAACAATAGCTATCCCCACAGTAGCCACAGTAGAGTTTTCAGACAGACAAAGGCTTTGCAGAGGGCTGGAATATAATGATCCAACTCCTGCTGTCTTATGTTTATTTAAAAATTACACACCAAAATATGCTTCTAATCTTTTCAAAAAATTATTTCTGAGCCAAATAAAACCTTGACGCTATAATCTTGCCCTACATAAAAGGTGGCTATGTATTTCTGGTTATTAGTGCACGAATGCTTCACAGAGTGGAAGGAAATTTTTCTTGTATTTTTTTTCAATATAGTTAAAAAAAAAACACCTAGCAATGCATACATCTTTACTGTGAGCGGGGCCACCTCCCCACAGATCTGGCCTGTACAAGCCTCGTGGGTTAAATAATAGTTATGGAGCATCACTAGTTAAAAAAAAATTAAATTAAAAATTAAAAATACAGCGGGAACTGCATAGGGATGTAACAATAACTGAAATATCGGGATATCGTATGGTCAAAGTTCTCACAATAATATCATGGACCGTCACAATGTATTAAATTACAAGTGTCTTTGAGAAAATTAAAAGTTGAAGAACTACATCGACCATGATCCTTTTCTCCATTTCAGTGCAGACTACAAGAAGAAATAACAGTTCTAAGCACTTTTCAATCTTAGTTCTTTGGATTAAGTATTGTCAAGGCATTTTAAGAGAAAAAAGTAGCATAATAACAGTTTTGTTAGCCTCCACAAAACATTGCAATAAATATCGTATCGTGATGTATATCGTGAAAATATCATACCGAGGGATTTAGATATTGTTACATCTCTTTCAATTAGGGATCATTAGGGGTGTAACGATATCCAAGTCTCACAATACGATATTGTCACGGTATGAACCTCATGGTATGATATTTATTGTGATATTGTGGGAAAGCTCATGATATGGCGGGGAGGCTCACGATTAGGGATGTAACAATATCCAAATCTCTCAGTACGGCATTTACTGCGATATTTTGTAGAGGCTAAACAGCTTAAACTGTTAATATGTAGAACTAAGACTTAAAAGTGGTTAGAACTGTTATTTCTTCATGTAGTCTACGCTGAAATGGAGCAGAGGATCATGGTCTATGTAGTTCCCTCTGTCTTTTTTAGCTATTGCTGCACCATAACTCTTAATTTAAACAAAGAGACTTGTAATTCGATATGTTTTGATGGTCCACGAAATTATTGTGAGAACTTTGACGATACAATATCACAATATTTTGGTTATTGTTACATCCCTACACGATATTGCAATAAATATCGTACCTTGAGGTTCATACTGTGACGATAACGTATCATGAGACCTAGAACTACATAGACCATGATCCTTTGTGTGCTTTCAGTGCCGACGAAATAAAGATAACAGTTCTAAGCACTTTAAAATCTTAGTTGTATGGATTAAGTCTTGTCAAGGCATTTTAAGAGGAAAAAGTAACATATTCACAGTTAGCCTCCACAAAATATCCCAATAAATAATACAGAAAGCTTTGGATATTGTTACATCCATACAACAAAAAACACAAATTTCTGCACATTTGCAAAGAAAAAGTACTTGCTATAAATACTGAGTCTCAGATTATATTGTTCCAGCTTTCACATATTGAACGATAAGTCGATACAGTAATTATTGTGGCATGCCTAGATAAATGTAATGCCATACCGTGAAACACTGCAGGCAAAGCAATAACATCTCCATAGAGACAATCGGGTTATATAGAAAATCTACACAGTGCACCTTTAAAATGGCAGCATACATTTCTGAGCACAGCTGACACCCTGATCCTACTTTGGTGTGACAGGCCTCTCTCACGGTGAAAAGCATGACCTGTTTACAGTGTTCAGCAGCATCCAAATCAAATCACTCTCCCCATCCGTCAGTGGGCTAATTGAGGCTCCCTCTTTCATTAGTCGTCACCTCACATCTGCTTTGGAGGAAGCCAGACCAATCAATGCTGTGGGAGTGTTGGTGGGATGTGTTTGTCCTCAAGAGCCCTCAGCACTTTCTACTTTTCTTTTATGTGGGTTTATTCTGCACTGTACTGCTATTCAAAGTCATTGTTCCTCAGAGCTTACAAAATAACAAAATGGATCTAAAGTACTTATAAGTTAAGCGTGTGCTCTGGAAATGTTGCGGTGGAGAGAATGCCACCTGCTTGGGTACACGAAGATTGCTTTGCCTGGAATGTTCCACAGTATGGCCTTAAATTTATCGTCACAGAGACAAGCAGGTGGAGTGGCACAATGATGCGAGGTTAAAGGTCAAATCTATAGAGAGGCGACCCTACTTGTAGAATGTAAGTTGCAAGAATGTATGTTTTTCTTACCAACATCTGTAACTGAATGCATGCACAATTTACTAATTTGTAATGCCAAAGTGTGGAACATTCCAGGCAAATTAACCACACCCTTCACCAGAAAGGTTACAGTGCACCTTTAACTTGAATACAGATTTTAAAAAAAAAAACATGCTTGGACTAAGACTTTTTTGGAACATAACTTTTTTCCGTTTTTGAAATGGCTATTTTTGTATTTTTCTGTATTTTTGTTGTTGTGTATTTTTCCTTGTACTGAGAGCTCAAAGGCAGAGTGAGGTGTGTGAAGGAATTTAGCCAACACTGGCCAAGAGTAAACTCAGAAAAGACAGAAATAAAATGTAGGAGAGAAGTGCAGCTCTACATATATTTAGCATGTTTCAGCTGTGCAAGACTGGTGACACCACTAATACTTCCTCTATCCTGGACGTGTGTGTGAAGAGTTCCTATCTTTTGTGGAGTTAGAGAGATCCTGGCGGTTCCCATAGACTTGGCAAATCCCTGCCTTCCCAAATCCTTTTCTCACTGATTCTGTTGTCCTGCCAACGGTGAATGAAAAGCGTAGCAGTGCATTGTGGGTTGTTCATGCATGAGTAACGCGGGCCCCCTCCATCTCCATCTGAGCGAGTGTACTTCTCCAGTTTCCCGCCCAGCTCAGACCCGGTCATTATACAGTGGCCCTGCCTAAATCACAGCTCTGTGGTTTTACTGCTTTTACTGTATGCATAGGGCACACGTCAGAGCCCATTAAAAAGGTACTTTTGTAGTTCTCCATAATGAGTACGCCCACACAGTTCATTTCCAGTCTTCACCTGTCACATATCCACCACATCTGTGCATCTGCGTAGTTCTGCACTAAAATATGTATGACTGACTCACTAAACCAGTTTAAGCAAAGAAATCTTCAGATAATCAACAATATATACGTTATTTGTTGTTTCTATTGCAATAGCACAACACCAATGCCTCTGTCAGCTATAGGATACTAGCCTGATTCATCAGCTGGTTTCACTTCGTAGAAACCGTCTGACCTCGCAGCATTAGAATTCGTTTGCTCGATGGTAGGCAGGTATTTTTTTCATTTAACTAATCACTGCTATTTGGTCGTGACGTATGTAATGCGCCGCTAAAGGGGCTAACTGGTATATTAAGCTTTTCCCAAATCCTGTAGGAAGAAGGGCAATAACGTCTTTCCCCTTGATAAAATTCACTGAACATTCTCTTTGTTTCGGCTTGAAATCCTCGTTCTCGGGAATTGTTGTTCACTGTTTGGCTGGTGCCCAAACTTGCACTTCTGGGGTTCTTGTAAACCATCTAGTGTATTCCGATTCCTGACCTAGTTGCTGGAGAGAAATAAAATTGAGCGGAGGCACTAGGTGGCACCACCCTGACTAATAGGATACATAGGTAGTTAGTGACTTGCTGGAATCAAGAAAGATCTGTGAATGTAGCAGTGTCAGGAATTCCAGGAAAATTGTTATATACATTTTTTGGCATATTGCCCACCCCCAAATGAAGACTTTAGCAAGCTTGTTAAAGGCTAAATTGGGATTATGTTATAGCATCTTGTCTGGTGTCTTGTCTGCACTGTTTCAAGTGGCCCATGATAACAACAACAGTCAGTCTTTGATAGGGAATTCCTGCATGGCCATTAGCCTTGATTTTTGTGAGTTAATGAATTCTTGAGAAGTCTGTTCAGAGGGCGACACGTCAATCCACATAACCACCATTCACTCTGTAACACTGTGAAACTGTTCCTTGATAAACTGCAATAACTGGATAATGATAACTGTAATATTTTGTACAATCCATCTGCATAGTTGCCTTCTGTCACTATTTGTACTAAAGTGGTCCAACACAAACCTGCCTGTGCTGGTTTGCATCAGTTTGTGACATTTGCGAGGTGCCAGAGGGAGCTGTGGTTTTCCTGTTGGACGTGGCGCAGCACCGTTCAGATCCAGTGTGGAGAGGATTAGGGCGATGCATTAGTCCAATCTGTGTTGATGGAGGGAAGCAGGAGATGAGCAGCCGTATGTCACAGCCGCGTTTGGATTGCTTTGGGTTTTTGTCACGTCTGCTTTGGTCCAGTGTGCCTTGGCAAAGCTTCACTAAATGGCATTCTGTTGTTTTGTGATCTGTTTTTTTATACATTCCTTTTTGCCAATGCATAAACATGCCCCGCACTGCCAATAACTGATGAAGCACACCAATTAAGAACAAAAGACCTCTCTCCATGTGCTTCTATATGCTTTTGATTTTGTTTTCGTATTGGAAAAGATTAAAAGATTGTAAAGGGAAAAGCAGGTTCTTGCATTCGCTCAGAATACAAATCTGCTGTATAGTCCATTGTAAGAGTTAGATGACACTGCCAAATGGGTTTTGGCGCAGGCAGAAAGGCAGATTAACAAATCACATCCAGTGCAAAACACTTTTCAAATTGTTTTCAAGAGTTTATCACACATTGAACTTGCTGTAGAACTATGTGTATGTGTTATAGTATTCAGATTGAAAACTAGAATTCAGAGGTTTATGTTATGATGAATGGGTTCAATGTAGTGTTGTCACGATAGAAAAAAAAAAAAATCAGTTTTGATATTAAGGATCTGCTCAGTGTTCTACAGTGATAATAAACAGTTAATGTTTTTTTTTTTTAATTTCTGTGTGTCATATAGATTATAGATCAAAATCCGTGTATCATTCGTTCATTCATTTTTCAATATAAAACCAAAAACAAGAAAACAAAAAAACAACTGTTTTCTTCATTATTTGTCTCTAAAACAAAAATGAAAAAACGGATAACAGATAACGATTCTGGGACTAGACCAGGACTGGTCCCGGTCTCAGTTCTGGTCTCAGTTCTGGTCTGGGCCCAGTCTCAGTCCCTGTCTGGTCCCAGTCTGGTCCCAATCTCAGTCTGAGTTTCAGTACCGGTCTGGTCCTGGTCTGATCCTGGTCTCAGTCTTGGTTTAGTTCCAGTCTCAGTCCTGGTCTCAGTCCCAGTCTAGTCCCAGCCTGGTCCCAGTCTCGTCCTGCTCAGTCCTGATCACCCGACAGTCTACGCGGGCGCACCTCTGGGCCTGTCCCGACACTCAGTCCTGGTTCAGTCCTGTTTCAGTCCTGATTTAGTCCTGGTTTAGTCCTGCATCGCAGTTTTACGGAAACGAGAAATGGCAGTTATCCGTTTTTTCCATTATTCATTTAAACACAAAATCGAAAAAAACTGAAAAAATGAATCCTTTGGTTTTGGAGACAAATAATAAAGAAAATTGTTGTTTTTTTGTTTTCGTATTTTTGATTTTATATTGAAAAACGAATGAATGAATGATACACGGATTCATCAGGAGCATTCTGAAGTTCAAAGACAGGTCAGATTTTGTCCTTTATGCATTTTTTCAGTATAAATTCTTGTAAGTATCTAGTTTTAGTATCAGTTACTTTCTGTGCATCAGTATTTTTGACAACCCTTCTCAATTGTTGCCAGTCATAATACAAAAATAGACAAATATATAGACTTGGACTTAGACAAACTTTATTGATCCACAAAGGAAATTATTTGGGCACAGTAGCTCACATATCACAGTATAATATAATAACAAAGTGCGAAAATATAAATGGTAATATTAAATTCAAAATAATAAGAGACTGATGTCAAATAAGGCTTAATTATATAAATGTATTTATCATCAAAACTATTGAGCTCACAAATGAGATTGGATACAATTACTCCTCCCACTCCTCAAATCTATATTTCTGCATATCTTATAACACCAAAACATGTTGTTCACAAACTACCTGACATTCTCAAACTGGTGCCATGTTGAAAAGATAATCACTTCAACTGTCAGTGGCGCTAATCTTTTGTCTGTTTGTTGTTTGCACATGTAGCCCCTGCTCTCTCCATTGTTTCCCCATAGACGTGAGTGGTGCATTAATGTCAGTGACATTCAGCATCAGTGAGAGAATAAGACAAGCTGAGGTTGACTCTTGGATGACCTGGCCTCACGCGGCTTTCTTGTACTCATCAAATGGACATGAGGGATGGGAGTCCAAGGCACTCACCCAGAAGATGCATGCTGCTACCATTGGATTTTACATGTGGCTACGAGGGAGCTTTTACACAGTACAGACACATCTTACACCCTTACGCTCTCTGACAAATTCACTCAATGTCTCTATGGAAATTTTTTTTGTTTGACTAGAATTTTCCACAGTATATCATTATTATATTTTTTCTATTACAAGTGTTTTAATTTCTCCAAAAACATGCATTCTTACCATGAGCAAGCTTCTCTGATCTGTAATTTAGTCTAGTAGCATCATCAGTGTATCTCCATGTGAAAAGGTACAGTTAATACCATGTTTTCGAACTTTCCAGGCAAAGCAATAACAGCACCATGGAGACAACCAGAAACATTAAACTTTACAAGGCCTATATCATGTTATTTTCTGATCCATGTTATAATGTTTGTTTGTTTTTTTATCACAAACATACTTGGAGTTGTGCTTTGTTTCATTCAGTCACAGATCTTGCTTATTTACTTCTTCCCTCAAATAGAAAACACTTTTTTTCTCCCACCCTGACACACAGGAAGTGCTCCACTGTGTTTTTAAACTCCATACACCTTAACTAAAATCTTCTGGATCATTTCAGCCTTGGAACTGCTGAATCTCTACTGAACTAAAGATTAAAGGGAGCTGTTTTCATGTAGTTTTCAAGTTACCACAATGTGGATTTTGAGGTTGGAGATGCAGACAGACTAATAATAAAGGGTTACTCAGACATGTATGAATGGGTCTGTTTTTGATCAGGGAACAGCATTCTAACATGGCTTAAAGCTCTCTGTGTGATATAGGACCTTTAAATCACATACCGGTAGTGTTGTTAAAGTGAGCACATGTGTATTTTTCTTCTCCCATGTCAAATTCCCAGGAGCCTTACATTTAACATGACTCGATATGGCCTTAACCATGTCAGCGCAGAAGTCACATGCAAGGGACTGGTCTGTGTGACGGATCAAACACTCTACCAGGATCACATGTTGGGTATTGGCCCTGCTGAAGCCTGTGTGTGGCTCCTTTGGTTCCCATGGCTGCTTGTTTGAGCTGCGTCATGGGTGCTTGCATGGGGTTGTGCAGCCATTTTCTCTCGGCCACAGAGCTGTTGTGGTTTTGGAGCAGTTATTGTTTGGCTTTCTTTTAGTTCCATTCTATTTTTGTTGAGCCTAAAATGTGCCATGACTCTGAGCCCACAGGCACAATACAGCACAGTCACGAGAAGCCAGAGCTGTACATATGGGTTATGAAGGGCAAAATTATTCATCCACTCTTCACAATTTGAGCTGAAGTGAAAAAAGGGAATTTGACAAAAAGATGGCGTGCAATGTACTAAAAAAAACACACACATATTTGGACCAAGCTCTTGTCCTAAATGATTCATACACTTTCTCGGTAATAAAAAGTGAAGACTGTTTTTTTCACTCAGGTGCCAAAGACTTTAAAAAATATTTTCTGTCAGTGACACATTTCAATTATGCTCTCATTATTTTTAGTTTTCTTCAATTCTCCGCAAATTCACTGTGACAAGGCTCAGGTTTGGTTGCTTTGCTTTCCCTTGGTTGTCATTTTTATTTTCTGACAACCTCATATCTTGATGGTTGCTTTTGGTCATTGTCCAGGCAAAGGGTATGATTTGTTTTTAACTACTTGAACTAAATTGTATGTTCTGCTTGAAAACTCATTGTTACTAGATTCAGCTTGAGTAGAAATGTAATTTTTGTAATGTCTGTCAAGTGTTTTTCAGTATCACGCAGAGAAAACCAGTCACAATGCTCCAATAATGACCTGAATTCAAAGTGACACATCTCCAGTCCTTTGAGTTCTGGTCTGTTTTTCTGCTCCTCTCAGCACGGGGCCAGTTAGAGCCAAAATGGCGCCGTAGGTTCTGCTGTGGCCCCCTGACAGGCTGACGAGGGGACCGCTGTCTGTGCTATGGTCCAGGCCTATTACATGATCACACAGGCTGACCCCCTGACAAGACTGTGCCTGCCCTGTGCTCTTCTTATGGGCTACTTAAATAAATATCGACTCCCCTTGATTATTGTTCCGCCTGTCATGTATTGAACAGTTGATGTATTTATCGTGACAGGCCTAGTCCTTCCTCTTTTGAGTAATTTTGATTTTTATGACCTAGATTATTAAACTTGTTTAATCACATTTCTCAGTGGTTTCAAAATATTTGTTTAAAGTTGAAAATACAATTTTATTACCTACCCTACTGGCCTATTATTTAACTTCATGCCAAATAATGCCCCATTGAAACGTTGTGTAGCCATTTCTCTAAAATAAAAACATCTACATAGAAATCTGCTGCTCTGTGTAATGCCACTGTGATGAGGTAACAGCAGCAGCAGAGAATCACTTCTCCAGGTCTGAACATCAAGTCATTGTTCCTGTTTCTATTATGAAGTTTAGTTCTGTTTATGGTTTGCATAGGTCTGTCATGGTAATACATTTTGAATATGATATTTTGCTACAGAGAAGTATTGATATAAACTATAGATGGATTATTTGTTTGGCAACACAGCGGATATGCATGCAACCTGAGTGCAGAAAGCGCCGCTGTCTGTGCAGTTAACATGAAACTGCAACACTACCTAGCGATGTTGTCAGTGCAATAAAACAGTTCATCACTGATAAAATAAGTTTTGATGCTAAATCAACATTAGTGAGTGGGATACGTCTTAATAATCCATATGTGTTAAATCAAGTGAGTGCGTAAATGATGAGAAGAAACGTCTCAAACTTCAGTAGCCGGACATCCTCTCATACCCGATCGATACAACTAGCCCCACCCACGAGAAAGCCTGAAATCTGCTGAAATCCAACAAGGCACTGACATGATACAAGACAGGACTGCAGCTCTTTCTGCAAGATACATGCGCAGTAGAGCAAAGTAGACCAAAGTGACATACTCTGATAATCCCTCTATAATACTGAAACTACTTTATGCTACTGATACAACAAGATAATCGCAGTAAATCATTTGCATGGCCTGCACAAATAAATGCAGGCCCAAAATATATTGTTCCAGCTTTCATATACTAAACGATATGTCGATATACTCGTAGTTATTATCATGACAGGCCTGTATTTGCAGTAATACAATTAGAGTCGACCAGTATGGGTGTTTTTCATGACTGATGCCAGTACCGATTGTTTAGAGTCTAGTGCAACCAATGGCCGATAAACTCTGCCGATATTTTTGGGCAGATTTTTATTATTTTCCCCAAATGATGTAATTTAAATTGATTAGAAACTCCCCTACAGCCCTTTTTTAAAACACAAACCTGTAAGAGACCTGTGTAATCATGTTTTGTGCAGCATCCTCTTTGTATTAAATATAAAGCTTTGAGTGTATTTTAAGCAGCATATTGACAAAAGCTAAATATCGGCCTAGGCTGTAGCTTTAAGGCCGATAGCCAATCTAAAAAGTACAAATATCGGCCCGATATATCTAGATGCAATACCACAAATCTAAAAAAAGCATAAAATGTCATCTTTAAAGTAAACAAACAAACGCGTCGGCCTCCTCCTGAGCGGCTCCATGGATGTTTAATTTGATAAATAGCGTATGTACAGTTCCGTCTCTGCTTGTGCTGCACACAGGAGCTCAAAGCGCTCCATCGCTGTAACCCACGGGGCGCTGTGCTGTATCTCGCCGTGGCCCAGGAGCTAGATTTATTCCTACCGAGCCATTTTGACAGCGATAGCAGTGTGAATTTGCCTGCATGCTGAGAACTGGAGAGAAACAATGAATTCACATCCTCAAATACTGTGTTTGTGCCACGGCTGGTCATTATTTGACCATTTGCCCACAGTTTCACATCAACAAGTCTGAAGGCATAGACCAGCACACAGGCAGGCCGCTGTCTAGAGCCGGCCCTGGGATGAGACAGAGCCTGGAGATATACTGCGTTCTTCCATTTCAGCTGCAGCTGGTGTCTTTGGCAGATGTGAAACAGTCCTGCATGAACACTACTGAGCACAGGACATCTACAAGCTTTCATGTGGTTTGGGCTGACAATACTGACAAAATTCATGTCTTTATACTCAACTGTGATCCTTCAAACTTATCTTGGGCGTTGGCGATCAAACCAAGTTTACCCTGTGGTTATGTGGCCACTGCACATTAATACAGGAGACTATGGTGGCTCCTGTAGTCTAAAAATAACCTGGACTCATTGTATTATCATAAACACTGGTCAAAAATTAGTAGTTGAAGATGAAATTTAAGCAGCTTCAAATTGAATGAGATCTAATTATTCAAACAAAAATAATTTGTACCACCAAAATTTAAACCAAATTTATGAGAAACACTGTTAAGGCAAATACTAGCGTTAGGGTCGAGTGATTATATAAGCCCCAGAAACTAGGTCTGCAATTAAGCCTGTCACTATAGCAAATTTTGAACCACGTTATTTTGCTACAAAGAAATATAAACGATAATACTGACTACTACTTTATGCTGCTGATATAATTAAAATAAAGCAGATAAAATAATTCCAATCAAACATTTTTAATAGATTGTATCCAACAAATAAATGGCAGAATGAACTAGTAGTTGACGATAGACGTGACTTATTTCCCCAGCAGCTCAAATCTTATTGTATTACAACAAAATCAACAAAAATCTCCCCCAGAATAGATTGTTCCAGCTGTCATATCGTAAACATAAGTCCATATAGTAATACTTGAGTAACCACTCAGTATCACACTTAAAGATGCATTGTGTAACTTTTCCAGTGAAGCGTCCGTCAAATGCTTTTATCCATAGAGATGTTATTGTTTGTCTGGAATGTTTCACAGTATGACATTAAACCTTTCTATCTTCATAGAGACCAAACCAGACCAAGTTACAGGTCAGATCTGTGGAGAGGTATTTTTGAGCTATAAAATCACTTGTAATTTAATGAATATGTGGTATAACTGTTTAAGGTCATACTGTTTAACATTCCAGGCAGTGCAATTACAGGTCTATAGAAACAAGAAAGTGACAGACCTCCAACCAAAAAGTTCCATAGTGCACCTTTAAATATTTGTTTATTTTCCTGCCGTGTTATGTGTAACAATGCTTTAAAAAAAAAAAATTCAGCTTAAAGCACAAAACAACGCCGTATGTATAGAATATGCTCATTATAAACTCATTAAGATACTCATATTGTTTTACCTAATATAAAATTCTCAAAGATTAAAGGAAAAAAACATGGACACTGGCTGTTTTTAAAGAAATGACTGTTGTTGAATTTGTACCCTTATTACAACCAAAACTTTCACATGTTTTTGATGATAAAATGAAAACAGCTCAGGAGTGCGTGTGTGTGCATGTGTGTGTGTGTGTGCATGTGTGTGTGTGCGTGCGTGCGTATTCTCTCTGCCTTAGAGTGTCATTAATCAAGTGGAGTATTATTGTTTTCTACATCTCCCCCAAGTCTACACATTACCATTTTAATGACATTACTCCGCTATTAATCTGCTTACCACACAGCCACTGGTGCAACTTATAAAACTATCAAAGAAGTACTTTGATTAAAAAAAGAAAAGAAATTAAAAACAAGGCCATAAAGACAGAGCAGTAATTAAAAACCCAATTTAATGAAAGAAAACTCATAAACAAGAAATAGAACTGAAAGGATTTGGGGGAAGAAAGTGCCAATGCAGCAGTTGTGAAAGAGACAAATAATTGAAAGCTTAATGCTCTTGCAAAATAAATAAAATAAATACATAATAAAATAAAAAGTGGATGAATTACATACACAGCCTCCAATCATAGATGATAGAATGTACCATAACTTCAAAATTAAAAGGGCACCAAGACATTGTTTAAAGCTAAAATGTATTTGTAAGTTGTGTCATGTGTTGTGTTGGTAATTAACATGCTCACTGATTTCATAATACTGCTTTTAGCCATATCATATCATATCATGCATCTCCAAAGATAAAAATGCTCTTTTCCACCTTATGATGTCATGTGGTTGTAGTTTTCAAGTTTACAGCTACTTTTTACCTTTTCTTCAGTACAGAATGGCAATTATGGAGCTGAAATGATCCAAATGATTCTAGTGAAGGTATATAGAGTTTAAAACCACAATGGAGCAGTTCCTGTATGATCACATGACATCACAATGTGGAGCATTTTCAGTTTCGTGCGAAGAACTCATCCTAAATAATCAGGGTTTGTGTGTTAAACATGTGTGAATGAAACAAAACACAACTCCAGGTCTGTTTTTGATTATAACACATCAGAAAATATCATCGTATGGGCGCTTTAAGTAATATAATGACTAATTGTACAAATCTAAATATAATTTTTTCTTTATATATTCATTCATTCAACTATCGTTGATTCTCTATAAGTAAATAGTTCCCACTGTGCTTGACTTACCTATTGTTGTTTATTTTTACTTTTCATACTAAAGTGAATATATTGCCCAGCCTTGGAGTACCTTTTAAAAGCTAAAGAGCAGTGTCCTTAATACAACTTCATTATGCCCTCTCATCGGGAGTTGCCATGGCACCAAATAACCACTATTCATGCCAGTCGTCAAAATGTTATAACTGCTTAGTGTACGCTTCATAATTACTGAAGCCTAAAGGGAACAAAAGGACTTATTAAGGCAAGTACAGGTTGTCTTTTTGTGAAATAAAATGTAGTCCATTTCCCCTTTAGCTGCAAACAAATCTTTGTGCTGAAAATTGTCCAGTGAAAACAGGTGTATCAGGAGTGGACTGGAAAAATGATGCCTTGGGTGAGAGCCAAGAATGCGCTTATGTGTTTATGAGCTTGTTTGCATGGAATACAAATCTGGCTGGCACCTCTCCATCAGTAAAATACTGCCACTGCCATGTTTGCTCAAAAATGACAAGTATAATTTAGACAACAGGAAATTAAGGATGGGGCGTAACAAGACTTAACATGAAAATCAATATACAAATGTTTGTGTACTGGCAAAAGGAGGCTGCACTACTGATACGTTGTCCGTGAATGAGTCTGCTCTTTTGAACGGTTCCTTTACAAGAATGATTGGAACCAGATCTCATTTTTTTAAAAGAATCAAGTCTTTTTCTTTCTAATTTGTAGGCATTTGTGTACTGATTTATACCAAACCAACTCAAGAGTCAGCACAGAAGATTATGCAGCGTTTCAACACACTCCCACTTTCGTTTTGAACCATTTAAACAATTTTTTGCCTTGGTCATTTCTCTGGGTGATTAGTTTTATAATGAGTTCTCACATTGGATTCTGTCATATAAATAAATAGTTAGAGAGCCAGTCTTTTGAACGGCTCTTTGAAAGAACCGATCCAAAAGATTCGGATCCCAAAAAAGAGCCGAAAGTCCCATCACTAGGGTGCACTATCTGAAGTTGAATAGTTGCAGTTTGCTGATCACAAAAACGCTGCAAATTGTATGTATAAATATGTATACAAGTTAACACTTACAGACATGACATGAAATTCTTGTATTATTTTACCATGATATTCTCTTCTCTTGAATGTTAAAACTTAAACCTAAAACAAAACTTGTAGTAATTTCTGTTACAGTACTTGCTTGAAAAATTGGCAATGTTTTTTTTTTTACCCTCAAAATTTTATGAACCTTGCTTTTCTGTGATGATTTGAAACTCCTGCATCTTGATTTATTTAAAGGGGCAGCAGTGGGCAAGTTAGTAGAGTATTCATCCTCTGATCCGACAGTTGGGGGTTCAAATCCTGCTCTTTAAATAAACATCATTGGTTAAGCGGTAAGCTCCAGTGGCCCACAGGTTGGCGACATGATTTCAGCTCTCACAGATGAATGTTGTTGTGTCCTTGGGCAAGACACTTAACTGACCTCTCCTCCATTGTCTGCGTACACTGGTGTATGAATGTGTTTCGGAATGGGTGAGTAGTTCCTTCATGTGAAGATGGAAAAGTGCTATTGAAAAATGTGACCAATAGTCACTAAGTATAAGGTAGAAATAACAACTTGTTGACCACTAATAATAGGCAGTTTGTAATGTTGTGCCTTAACTGATAGAACAGTGCTGCCAAGTGTGCCACTGAAAACTCCTCAATTGTTTGCTACGTAAACAGCTTTTACAATAAAACATTCACACAGAGAGGAGCCTGGCTGGTTGAGAAGAATGAATCAACATTACATTTGTTGTTTTCACTACAGTCCATCTGGCCTTTTAGCAGTGACATTCTTGCTGTTGCATCTTGGGTAGCGGGCTGCCAAAAGTCCCATGTGGCAAAATCAGCTGCTCCACTGTCAACAGGCTGGTAACGCCAACGTAAAGAGGTCAGGCTCGGGTAAATCTGTGCGACCAAGAGTGAAGGACCAAAACCTGGGGCCTGGGTACAAACCATCTTGTTGAGCCCGGACTACAGATTCTCTTTCCCTGCACATGTTTGTGTTGTATTGTGACTGCTGACTATTAGACAACTTACAAATGTACAACTTTCAGTAGTGGCACAATCATTAGAAGTCCTATTAGACAAAATTGGCTCTTATGAGCTTTAAGCCATGTTATACCTCATCAAAAACATACCTGGAGTTGTGTTTTGTTCACATATTTTTGAGTAATCCTTTATGTAACCATTTCTGTCTACATCTCCAAAGCTCAAAATACCCTGTTCCGCCCTATATATACCATATAGTGGTAGATTAACGTTAACGGCTACCTTTTAACTTTACTTCAAGAGATTGTCAATAGCCATTTCGGAAATTATCCAAATGATTCTAGTGAAGGTGTATGGAGTTTAAAAACACAGTGGAGCACTTCCTGTATTACCACATGACATCACAAGGTGGTGTTTGAATGAAGAACTCAGCCTAAATATTCAGAAATAGGGTAATACGGGCTCTTTAAGCATATCCAAAGATGTATAAATGTTCAGGATAGTGTCAGAAACCTTCACATTTAAGACATACAGTGAAGCTTGAGAAGTAGCATATATTTTAGCTGTAAGAAATCTTGAGTAGTTCATTTTTGACGTTATTTTTTGAGAAATAGAAAGTTGTCTCGGAAAATCTAATAAAATGCCTACAAAAGCAAATGATTTTCGAGGGATTTTTTCCTCCTCAAATGGACTACAGTATTTATTCATTTCTGCATTGAGAGCTTTTCTGACTGACCTAGTTCTGGCAAGTGCATAAAAATAAAAACATGTAAAAGCCGACATCTACTTATTAACGTGTTACTTTAGAGTTAAGGGCACATATATTATATATTTTATAATGATGTTTCCTCATTAAAAATATACCCAGTGTTGCATTTTATTTCATTCACACATATATTTTGCATATTTTGTTCTTCTCTCAAACACAAAACACTCTTGAATAATCAGGGTTTATTAGTCTGTCTACAACTCCAAAGCTCAAAATGCTCTTTTTCACCTTTTGATGTCATGTAGTAATACAGGAAGTGTTCCATATTTTAAACTCTATACACCTTCACTAGGATAATTTCAGCACTGGAATTGCCAGTCTATACTGAACAAAAGGTAAAAAGTATAATTGTTAACTTGAAAACTGTCACTTCATGACATCACAAGGTGGAACAGAGCATTTTGAGATTTGGACAGACTAATAAACCATGATTATTCAAACATGTACAGTATGAACGAAACAAAACACAACTCCAGATATGTTGATAAATTAACAACATTATAACATGACTTAAAGCTCAAAAGTATCCATTTAGCATAATATAGAACCTTTCAATTATTCGTTAGGTCCACAATTCTGTCGTGAGGATAGTGTTCCAACAGGCTCACGTATCTTTAATGTAAACAGAAAAACCCATCCATATCCCTCAGTTTCTCCGATCAGTTTTTGCTTTCTGTATTTGCCCCATCTTTTCCATTGAATCCAGCAGATGTGTGTTTGTGCCATTCCCAGCACATGATGAGATTCTGCGAGTGGAAAAAAGAGAAAGACTTCCTGAAAGTGTGATCCCGGCAGCTCCGGAGTGCTGCTGTCCAAGAAATGGTTTTATTGGCTTATGGTTTGTGCTGAGAAGAAGTCTCATTCACATAATCCTTAAGCAGCTAGAAGCCAGAACATCCACTGCTGTCAGCCATTGTTGTGTTGAGGCAAATCCAGCTACAGTTTAGTGTGTTGGCCCCAAAGAAGCGCACATGACAACAACAAGGTTTTCCTGTAATTGCTTGATTTTTACTATTGCTCAGATTTTTTTCTAGTTTTATGAAAAGAAAACCAAAACAATAGCTCAAAATTACATTGCATAGCTGTGATTGGACTGTTTCAAAATTGGATGGTTGTCAGATGTGCTCTATGTTTTGGTTCCAGTTTCTCCTTCAGTATTTCAGAGTATTTCAGTCCCATGTAGTAGTACCTCAGTCCATCTCCTTTTTCATACCTGCGGCAAGATCCTGGTCTGGGGTTTTTGCTGAGCTTATAGTCTGACACAAAGAGAAGATGTAGGCTCCACATAGGTCTTTCAGAATAACAAATTTTGATGTGTGATATACTGCTGATGTAAATATAGATGATATATGGTAATACTGAAACTAATTTATGCCACACACACAATACACAACAACCCAAGCACAGATTTAAACCACAGAATCATATTTGTTAAAAAATCATGAGCTGTAATACATAAGTAGTAGATTGAAACACGTTTGTACTTAGTTTGTTTCGGTAATGAGCAGGGGTGTAGTGGTTGTGGTACGCGGGGATACGCCTTCCACCCACTTTTCCCAACGTGAAATATCAAAAAATAACAAATATTAAATAATCTATAACTTAAATGTCAAACTGAAGCTACTGGCAATGGTGAAAACAACCTGCATAGGCTCATGATATCTACAGTACTGTCTAGGGATGGGCGTTCGATGAAATTTTTATTAACTCAGTCGTCGGGAGAATTAACGATTGATTTTTGATTAATCATTAACTTTTTTTATATAATAAGTATCCTCATTATTATTGCTGTTACTAATCTGCATAAATAAACTCAACTTTACAGCATATAAACCATCACCACTCTAGAGCCACATCAGCCCGTCTGACATTATAATGTGTTTAATGCAGCTTTGCACAAGTCTTACAGAAACAAAACTTAAAACTGCATGGTTAATTTGCATAAACTAAACCGAGAGAGAGAAAAAAAAAAAAACACTTTTGTACGATGATACGGTCAGCTTCGGACTAAAGGACTCAGTGGAATATAGGTATTCTGTCTGTGAGAAAGGGATGTTGATGCTGAAGGTGAGTCTGCTCTGTGTGTGTGTCGCGATGTTTTCGAGATGTTTTTCGAGATCTTACGTGTGCAGGTTTAGGGCACTTCTTTACGTTGCAGTAACCAGGATACTGCGTAAACATGCAACATGACAAAACCGGGATATTGATGTGCATGTAAACACTCTCATTGAGTGGTACAGTGATCTCCAAGGAGGTGCCAGAGCCCAAACGTGAAGCCACAACTCCAGTGTTTGCGCTGTCAGACACAGCCTCATATCTACGCACAGAAACCTATATTCAGTTTGTCGATTAGAAATGAACGTAATCGATGAAATTCTTAATGATCAATTATCGATTAGTCGACTAATCATGCCCATCCCTAGTACTGTCCTATAGTGACCTGAGACATGAGGGTCCAGGTCTGAACCAGGACTAAACCAGGTCTAAACCAGGTCTAAAATAGAACTAGGAGGTGCACCCACATAGACAGTTGGGTGACCACAGGCGAAAAGACCAGCACAGAGGTGTGCGCCCCGCTTCACAGATCATGCTTTGTGGACACCCTGCTCCATGGGCTTGGGGTTCTCTCTCTCTCTCTCTCTCTCTCTCCAAGTCTCTCTCCAAGATTAGTCCTGATTTAGTCCTGGTTCCGTCTCGAATCGCGTACCCCCACTTAAAAAATCCCCACAACACCACTGGTCCAACTTTTTAGGGCTTAAATCTTGTCATATAACCAAAAAATATTGCAAAGAATGTACATATGATAAATACTGACCCCAAAAAATATTGTTCCAGCTTTCATATATTGTCTGTGGAGTAATTATTGTGACAGGCCTAGCTCCACACAGTGCCAGAACTGAACCATGGACCTTCTCACATCCTTTCAAAGTAGTATAAAACATACGCAGTACAAGCTTGGCATAGTTCTCTCAGATTCTCTTGTTAAATTAGCTCAAAGGATTGTGCTATTGTTGTGGGTAATCCAACCATTTCCATTTGAAAAGCTTGCCTAAGTGTCTTTGATAGGCGCAAAAGCACACTATTAGCCTTGTCACTTTGTTGGATCACAGAAACACGCTTGCTATGGGACGCCAGGGTCAAAGGTACACTTGAGGCAGAAAAAACACAATTTAGATTTTTCATCGACAGTGGGCTGCAGAGTGGACAGGCTCTCCCCAGGCAGCCGGACCAGGGTCAGAATGCTGTATGCTTTTTGCTCGTTTTATGCTGCTGTATGCAAATGAGCCCTTAGAACAGTGCTACACATTTGCATAGTTTCAAAAAGTAAAGTAAAATACATTTGTAAATTTAAAGATGCTCTCTTACACTAAATGGATTCTTGTGAGCTTTTAGTGATGTTAGAATGTTGTTACCTCATCAAAAACATACAGGAGTGGTGTTTTGTTTCATCCACACAATAATCTGTGGGGATGTAACGATATCCAAATCTCACGGTAAGAAATTATCTCGATATGCATCTCACGGTACCATATTTACTGCGATATTTTGAAGAGGCTAATATATTTGTAGATGGGGCACTTTTTTGCTTTTGAAACACCTTGGACAAGATTTGGATGTGAATTATTTCCGTCATAATCTAAAGAATTCAAGTCAAAAACATATTTGTTCATGTTGTCTGCACTGAAATGAATCATGGGGTATGTAATTCCCTATGTTCATAAGATGTTGCTTCTATAAAAACATGCATTTAAGCAAAGAAACTTGTCATTCGATATTGTGACAGCCCTTGATATTATTGTGAGACTTTTGACGATATAATATCAGGATATTTCGGTTATTGTTACATCCCTAATAATCTGTCTACATCTCCAAAGCTCAAAATGCTCTATTTCACCTTGTGATGTCATGGTACTTTTCATGTTAACAGCTTCTTTTTATCTTTCATTCAGTAGAGAGTGGCAGCTCCAGGCCTGAAATCCTCCAAATAATTCTAGTGAACATGCATGGATTTTAAAAACACAGTGGAGCACTTCCTGTATTACCATGACACCAAAAGGTGGAGCAGAGTGTTTTCAATTTGAGGAAATAACTCATTCTCAGTATGCTTGGTTTCTGTTTCTGTATTAAACATGTGTGAATGAAACAAAACACTATTCCAGGTATGTTTGTGATTAGGAAACAACCTGATAACATAGATCAGAAAATGATGTAATATGGGTCCTTTAACCAACATATAAATATTCTAAAATCATATTACATTTTTCAGACTGTAAGCAACAGACACTCAGAGAAATTTTTGTGTTGTCTCTATCTGCAGGTGCATTTTTGTATTTTTTCGACTGCGTACACACGTAAATTTGTGCCCAATCAGCCTAGCACAAAGCAGCTATTCTCAGCAGATGAAAGCTACTTCCTCTAACTAGTTTTGTCGTGGATCAGGTGCTGAAATTCCAGTCTTTATCTCAGGATTTTACTCTGTATACTTATGTTACACTGTCAAATTCTCCCAGTCTAGAACACAACAATGGCTAAACAAGACAGTAAAGCATTTATATTTTATTCTGTTTCATCTATAATACATTATTTTCACATTTACAATACCCGTTTGCTCTTCTAAGGAAGCTTGTACTGGCCAAGATACATTATCATCCATCGCAAGGGTTAGCTTTACTTTGCCTTTCGTCATTTTTCACAGTGATAGGATATCGACAAAGGCATCATGCTTTGAGCTATAGGGGGCCATGAACACACGTATGCACACCAAGGCTTCAGGAAATATGCACTGATCGAGCAAAACATTATGACCACTCACCTATGCTCTTTTTTTATTTTTATTAGCAAATCGCAATTAACAAATCACAAAGGCTGCGTTTTTTGGGACATTATTTTCATCATATTTACGAGGGTTGTGCAAAAATATTAAAATATCAATATATTGTGTCGTTTAATGTGATGATACAGAATTGATATCAGGGGCTGCTGTATCGATATATCTCCAAGAGGATTTTTACCTCCGCCAAGGAGGTTATGTTTTTGCCGGCGTTTGTCTGTTAGCAACATAACTCAAAAAGTTATGGACCGATTTTGATGAAATTTTCAGGATTTGTTGGAAATGTGAAAAGGAAGAACTGATTTCATTTTGGGGGGTGATCCGGAAGAAATCCTGGATTCTGGATCACTTTGAAATTTTAGTTAACATTGTGGTAAATGGGGCCAAAAATTTTGTTTCTCAATAACTCGGTTAATTATTGACCAAACCCCATGAAATTTGACTCAGGGATGGACAATGGGATCCTCTTTCATATTCCAAAGGCTGATCCGGATCCGATCCAGAAGACTGATTTTATCGCAGTTTATATAAAAAATGGGGGTAGTCCTTGGCGGAGGTCTGCGCTCTCTGAGTGCTTTTCTAGTTTGGTATATTTTGTTAAATTATTTTGTTACAGCGCTAGTTTTATTGCTTGTTTGAAGGAAGGAAACTTGTTTATGTGACATGAAAATGGGTGACTTTCATATTCACTTTGCTCAAGAAGTGGCTTCACAAAGACTTTTAAAATCACAGCCATGATTTAGCCATTATTTTTTATTGAACCATATCGAGTCGATTTGAAATATATCGTATCGAATTGAAAGTGCTCTGTATCGAGATATGTATCGTGGCTTATGTATCGAGGTATGTATCATATTGGCAACTTCTTAATGATAACCAGCCCTAATATTTACATAATTTTCTCAACAAACTACAAATGTGATTCTTGTGTTAGTTTGTCAGTTCATATTTTAGCCATTTTGTCAATTCTTCTGGACCTGTTTAAATGGGAACAGAATTCTATTATTAAAACCTAAATCCCAAATCTAAGGACAATTGTAATGTTTGCCCAAAAAATTGCAATTCAATATTTTTCTCAAATTGTACAGCTCTGTGTCACAGTCTCCTCAGCTCTGTATTCAATATTAAACGAAAGAAATGATCATTGTGGGCGCTAATGTGGTCACGAACAAATGAATGAATCATCCGCTGCAAGCAATTACGCAATATCTACAATTCCAGCTCAACATGCTTGGGCACATAGTATGACGCCAAGAATAATGTCATATTTTATTCACATGAAGATGATGAAACTGATCACTTAATATATATGTTAGATTTATGCCCTGAAACAATTACAATTATTGAGTAATACATTTGGACAAACTGTACCCCCACGTTTACATTTTCAAAAGTACAGATTGTGTAACATGGAAAAAATCCAAATTGTTTAATTCATTTTCTGTACATACTTTGGGCCCATAACTACAGTGATGACTATATATAACTAAGGTAGAACACGCATTAGGTCAGTTTGTACTCACAGTCCCATCTGCTGTGTTGGTTTCTTGTTCATTATCACCTCACTTTCTCTGGGTTAGGTCAACACCACAGGACTCGTGTCTCTGAAGTTCACTAGTATATTTTCTTCAAACTTCTTCAAGGCCTCATTTCAGGTGTAGTTGCGATGCACGTTCAAATAATTGTGAAGTACATAAACTATTTTAAATACTTTTTACTGCAGTGGGACTCTTTCAGACCTGTTAAAAGT
This sequence comes from Boleophthalmus pectinirostris, assembly GCF_026225935.1. Classification (NCBI taxonomy): domain Eukaryota; kingdom Metazoa; phylum Chordata; class Actinopteri; order Gobiiformes; family Gobiidae; genus Boleophthalmus; species Boleophthalmus pectinirostris. Next base: position 25,040,619 of record NW_026571018.1, on the reverse strand, counting down.
GGCACTTGCGTTCCTTATACTGTAGTATGTCAAAATTGTATGTTTATTTTATGACGTAAGTACTAAAACTCGACTTTGTTATTTTATTAGTTAAAAGTTCTGTACCTGATTTTTTGTAAAATGAGAACTATATGGAAACAACTGCCAACACTTTTTCAACACGCTTCCATTTTTGGCTAAGAACAGTTTATAGTGTGTGCAGTGTCTGTGCCCTCTGTAATCCTCTAAGACATGCCACATATTGTGACAGGGCCCGTCCCCGCCCACAGCTTTGATTTTGTGCAGGGAAAAGATAATTATTTCACCTTTCACTTGAAATTCATTATCAGAGCAAGAGAGAGACAGGTAAATGACAGGTAATTGCTTTTCAGAGTCAACACCATTCTTCCTCAGTATAGCAGAGAGCTCAGGGAGTGGGAGGGGCCTGGGGAGGCTGAGTGGGAGGAAAGAGAAGGAAGGACTCATTTCCATAATGAAAAGGTAATAATTTGTGGTGTTAGTGTTAGTTTCTGTCTGCTGTCTGTGGCATGTCAGCTCCTTCCTCGAGGTCATTGTGCTGTAGCAGTGGTGCATACTAATCCAGGAGGAGAACCTGGAGAATGTCACTCTCACCTTCCATCTCTGCTCTCTGCTGGCACTGCCTTTCTAACACACACTTAGTGCCATTTCTGTGTGAAAGTAAAGTAGATGTGTGGTTTTTATCTTGCAGTCAGATATATATCAAGGTTTGAAAGAATAGAAATATCCATAGAATATAGTCACAATATCTATTGTGTGGTTTAATGCACTTTACAGCGCTTGTGTGAATGCAAGGACTGTGAAAAGTAGGTCACAAACGACAGGGCTCAATGTTGTTTCCTAAGTTCAGTATCTTTACAGTGGACATGTTTACTTACTAAAAGTTGACAAATTTGAGCTTAGATCTTTAGCTTGCCCTCCATCTTCATGGTATTCATTAGGCTTGTTAGAATGTTATGACATTGTGGACACACACTTTTTGTAATCAACACTAGAATTATGTGAACATGCACATTGTAACCTGCCTCATTTAGACCCCCGTGTACATAGAGCAGGCTGTGTCCACTCCTTCACCACATGAATGATTTAGGAGCATGCACATCGACTATCTGCCACCTGCCCTGGGCTGTGCTGGGGCCCACCTAGGGCCGCTGCAGCTGCTGAATCTTAATGCCCGTCAGATAAGGACTTGCATGTTAACATGGAGACGCATGACACGCAGCCAGCTGACACACAGACTCCACGCAGGGTGTTTTCAGCGTACTTAATAAAGTTAAACATAGATTTTAATCAGATCGTATTAGCCAGACTGACAGTATTGTCATGGACTTAATAATGGTAAACAGGGAGCGTTTTTATTATTGGACCTAAACCTTTTCATATCTTTATTTCAGTGTTACTTTGATACCATCCTATCTTAATCTTCACTATACTTTCTTTTTCACCCCAATCCATCCAAACCGTATAACCCAAAGTGAAATATATATATAATGGTCGAAGAGCTCTTAATGAAATGTATTGAAGTAAATGCAGGAAGTTCTGAAGCAAATGGAAATGAGAGCTGTTGACATGTGAAGTGATCGGCAGATGGTAATGTTACTGTTATTAACCAAAGAGGTTTTAGCCTATGTTCACAATCTCTGCATGCTCAGTGGTAATACAGGCTCCTGTTGCTATGTTACTAATGGAAACATGCTTCAAGTGCACTTCCCTTCTGCTATTGAAAACTTTTGGTCCAGTTGTTTTTTTCTCCACTTTTACCCCTTAGTGCTGTCACCAGAAGGGCATAAGCGCTTTATTGTTTCAGTCATAAATAACATGGACTTTTGGCAACATTTGAGTGAGTCACAGGAGCCACACATACAGTCTGTGTGTGATTGTCACTGTGTTTTAGGGAAGTGTTTGTAGTGCCAACAGAGGCCCACAGTATCAACAAGCAACACAGCACTGGAGATATGCAGTTACATTATGTACAATTATGTACAATTTTACAATTGTTGGATAAAGATTGCACTATGTCATAAGGTAAACCATAAATAAACATACAATTACATTTTCTTATATCATGTTATGGAGGTTGTCGTATTTTTTGTTAGAGCAAATTAATATTTCTTTCAAAATAGTGATAGTGATTCCCCATGGTGAAATGGAGGCCCTTCTGAGACTCATTCTAAAGTCTTGTGGATAAGTTGAAGCCGTAAATCTTTATCTAATGTCATTGAACACAGTACATTTGGCTTTGTATTTGATGTGGTAGTTGTGCTCTTTGATATGTGGGAGTTAATTAACAAAAAAATCGAAGTCAGTCTTTAAAGAGAACAGTGATGTGTTAACCCTCTTTGTATTTTCTGCCAGTTAGATATTAATATTCTTCAAGCAAGTGTTTTTATATTGAAGTCTATTTAGAAAACCAAGTGAGTTGGAAACTGAAATTAATGGGGAGAAAGTGACCATGCACATACAATGAATTTCAATGAGTTTCTCTTTGTTGAGCACAGAACCTGATTGGTGTGCAGAATTTGACACACAGTCCAGAGGAAATGGTGTTTATGCAGGTAGATAAAGATAAACCAGCCAAGACAGTGTAACAGGGCAAAATGAGATTGGAATCTTCTCATTACGAGCTTTAGTTATATCAACAATTATCATTGTGTTACTAGCATGGAGCTGACGTGTGTGCTGTGCACAAACACATTGTGAGAGGATTATCTATTTAAATTATTTTAAAAATTCTAAAACATTACTTTTACTTTGAAATGTGAAAAAAAAAGTTAAGTGCAATACCATAAAAACTGTAAATTGTATAGAATTGTTTATTACAGCTGTGCTGTTCATGTTTCCCACAATGCCAGTTTAAAAGAGCTGTTTCCACTGTTCATTACTTTGTTTTTGCCATTACTATAATGGCCTAAAAATACTAAACTCCTAAAGGCGGTCAGGTCTTTCCACAGTGTTACATAGGGTACATGGAATGCAAAAGAGGAGCAACAGCCATACAATATGCACTTGTTACACTCAAACACTGAAATGCCTCACATATTCATTGATATGCAGGGCTCAGATGACACTCGTGTTAGTATAGTTTTCACCTCTCTGCTTCTCTGGGCACACTGATGCTAGTAGCCAGGCTACATTGTGGAGGTGAGCGTGAGACTGGTGCATAACTGTGTAACCGGATTATCCCAGCTGGAGTGCGTATCTCTCCCCACTATCTCCCAGTGGCCATGCACAGTCTGCTGGGCTGAGGAGCCTGTCAGTGGGTGGCCAACATATTCTCCTACACTAGAGGGGGATTTGATAGAGTCTGGCAACCGCTCCAAATAGGACACATAGCAGCAGCGTGCAGCTCCTCCATCCGCCGCCCCGTACCGTCTGGGCTTGTCAACACTAAAAGGGGAACAAAGGCGTGAGCAGTCGAGGGATTCGATTGTGCTTGTTTGCAGCAGAGGTGTGTTGTTCACATGTTGCTTTCCCTTTAACAGGATGCTACATGGTGTTGTCATACAGGAGTAGCAGCAGAGCAGTTAAAGTAGTATGGTCTCATATAATAAAGCTGGTTTGATCTGACCCGTGGGTTAGCTGATGCTATACTTCTGATGCACTTTTTCCTCTAACAGCTGCAATTTAGTAACCTGGCTCTGGCCAGATTGATATGTGTGGACCTCTGAGTAGAGTTCTACACATTAATCTGAGATGGTTCTCGCTGAAAGTGATCTGAACCAATGATCGGAGCGTTCAAACTAAGACTTCACATTTTTATGATTGGTGGAGGCGTCACAACAGCGGTTCGAAAAAAGCTGAAGTTATCCAATTATCCAGAATCCAGTTGAGAGAAAAGCACATGCGCTTCCCTTTGCATGTTTTTCATAAACAAAATAGTCTATTTTTCTGTCACAATAGTCTCGTAATAGTATCATCACTTGGTCCACACGAATGCTGATACTTGTTCTATATAATCTGAATAACAATTCATCTCTGTTGACACATTGGTGCATTAGAAATGGTTGTGTTGCATTAAAAATACACTGATTAGGACTCATTATGCCTGTTTTCCTCACTAGTTGAACAATATCTGTGTTTTATACAAGCTGATAATAAAATAAATCATGTGACAGGAGAATAATTGTGGAGCCATCGAAACAGCTCGCCTCTCAATTAGCACATGTGCAGTGACCCTGTGGGAGGCTATGTGGCACACAGAGCTGCAGTCTTGTTTACTCTGTTTCACTTAAGTGGACTGGCCTCCCTTTTACATTTGTGTCTGAGGCCGTTGAGCGTGAGAGACTTCCAGTGCTTTCTTGTCGTGCACTGAGGCGTAGAGGAATATTCCGCTGCTCAAAGTAAATAGAAGAGACAGTAGTGCTCTCTGTAATCCTCGCCTGTGTTTGGCTCCTTTAGCTCAGGTCAACAGTAGTTTGCAAATCACCCACAAGATGAAGAAGGCTCTATTTTTATGCTGATGCAACACTTTACACGAACAGCAGGGAATACTAAACCTGAGCCAAAATGATACCTATAATTACACTACACAGCACATTTACCCATCATAATCATAAAGTACACAATGCTAGAGGTAAAATGTTTTGCTTCCATTTCATTATTACCTGAAAATTCATGAAGTTGTACATGAATCAGATTTATTCTTCCTTAGTAAACCCATGCTTACCACCAGAGCACCATCAACTTGTATTTTAGGACCTGCTGGTAAATGATAAATGGTCAAATTTTTATATAGCACGTTTCCACCTTTAAGGCACTCGAAAGACTTTACATCAAGGAACCACTCAGCCATTCACACACACATTCGTAGACCAGTGTACGCAGACAATGGGGGCAGGTAGGTTAAGTGTCTTTCCCAAGGACACAACAGCAGCGTTCATCTGTGGGAGCTGGAATCACACCACTAACCTGATCTAACTGCCCAAACAATGATGTTTATGTCGAGAGCGGCATTTGAACTGCCAACCTTGCGATTCGTGGACAAACACTGTCTATTGTTTTAAGTTGATTCCGTATTTGTCCTTCATTCAAGTGTGACCAACTTCCTTTTCGGCTGTAGCCATTATTTAACAGGCGTTAACACAGGATCCCATTATCCATGAGGTGTGCAGTTAAACTCATTACACCCTGTCCACCCTCAGATAGGACAACATTCATTGGCAGCATTAGCATTAGCATTAGCGCCTCTGTGCTGGACTTGCGCCTGCTGCAGTAGGTGTGGTGGTGACAGTTTCATTGGCTGTCTTTTGTACGCTGTAAACACTGATAATTCCTCTGACAGTTTGTAAGCAGCCAGCACAGTGCTGTGAGTTGAGCTGTGGCTAAATGAAAGTCCGTAAGCACCGTGGAGTTAAGCGAGGGACTCTTGTTGGACATGCGGATTTAAAAACAGCATGCTGTCTCCAGCGGTGGACGTGTTCAAAGCTCAGTGCTACAGGCTTATCGCTCCATGGGGAATTTCAGCAACAAAAGTCACACAAGCCACACAGCTAATGCAGCCAACAGTGGGAGCTATGATAGGGTACAACCAGGGCACTCATTTGCATTTGAGGTGTGCCACTACATGGACAAAGTTTGAAAATATTTGAAGCCTCTTTTTCCTCAGGGATTTGTTGACAGTTCATGCAGGCCAACAATCTGCTGGCAGAGTGGGACTGTGTTAATTAAGAGTTCTATAACTGTATGAAATAGCCATAAGAGTGAACGACCGAAGAATCCATTGTGATGTTAAAAAAAACACATTTAAAGGGCCTATGTTACACTATTTTCTGATCTAAGTTGTAATAATGTTGTTTCCTCATAAAAACATGTCTGGTGTTGTGTTTTGTTTCATTCACACATGTTTAACACACAAATCCTGCATACATAGGATGAGTTTTTCTCTCAAAGAGAAAACGCTCTCTCCCAACTTGTGATGCCATGTGGTAATACAGAAAGTGCTCCACTGTGTTTTTGAACTCCATACACATTCACTCGAATCATTTGGAAAAGTTCAGCCCCGAAATCTATAATCTCTACTGAACAGGTTAACAGGTTGCTGTTAACCTGAAAACTACCACTACATGACATCACAAGGTGGAACAGAGCTTACTCAGGTTTGGCTTTCCATTTTAACCAATCAGAGAGTTTACATCAGCAATGTCATATGCGCGTCCAACGGCCGTCATTACGCTATGCTTCACTCAGGTTAGAGTTCTAATTTTTCAGCGTCAACAGAGCATGGTGTCAAAATAAACTTCCCAATGATCTTTCAAAATACGTTCTCTAAAAACACTAGAGTCACGTGAACACCGTGTGTCACATCCAGAAGCTCGAAGAATGACTCATGATGGACAACACAAAGTTTACAGCCATGAAAGATAAATATAAAACACTTAACAACATCAGATAGCAACTTTACAAGAACAACTTCTGAAGGAAAAAGCACGTAGTGTAGACAACCAAAGTGAAATGTTGAGTAGCTTAGTGAATGTGAGCACCAGCTACAGCTTGTTATCACTGCAAAACACCGTGTCTCTTGTTGTCATCCAATCAACAATGAATACATCAGCAATTTAAAAAGTTTAGTGTTTAAACATGAGAATACACAGAGGCTGGCGTCACAGGAGCAGCTCTACTGCCTCTGGTGTAAATTTAAAAATATGCACATGTGCACTGAACATGTGTGAATAAAACAAAACCCAACTCCAGGTACGTTTTTGACGAGGTAACAACATAATAACATGTCACAAAGCTCACAAAAGTCAATTTGACCTAATATAGGACCTTTACATGACCACATCGCATTAATCACAGTGAATAGTGTTATAATTCTTCATACTGTCGGGATCATGTCCATAGTTGAAGCATTTGGAGAACAGTCTGAACAGTGGGGCAATAAGGGCGGCAGATTGGTAGCACTTGGGGGATAGCTGACATTTGGTCCTGGGTGATGGGTGGGCGACACAGAGCACCCACGGGAGACCACTGTGACATCTGCATCAATGCACTCACAGTCCACGCCTTCTTTGTTGGTACTTTCTCTTTTATGTGACATGACATTACAAACCATTTCAACATGCATCTTTAGAATACCATTTGTCAGGTGCATACTCTGTTTGGGCTGCACAGGATTTCACTATTGAATCACAGAGACTGCATTTAGGTAATGACTACTAAACATTAAAAAAACTGAAAAAAACAAACTGCTTCTAATTCTTATTCCTAGGTCCTATGTTATGCTATGTTATAATGTTGCTGCCTCCTCAAAAACATACCCAGTGTTGTGTTTTGTTTCATTTGCACATGTTTGAGTAATCCTGTATTATTAGTCTGTCTACATCTGGAAAGCGCAAAATACTCTGCCTTGTGATGTGATGAAGCGGTAGTTTTCAGCTATCTTATCAGCTATCTGAAATTCTCCAAATGATATTGAAGGTGTATGGAATTTAAAAACGCAGTGGAGCACTTCCTGTAATACTGCATGACATCATAAGGTGGAAGTGTTTTCTGTTTGAGAGAAGAACTCAGCCTAAATATGCATTGTGTTGTGTGTGTTTAATGAAACCAAACACAACTCCAGCTATGTTTGTGATGAAGAAACTAAATTATAACATAGATCAAAAAATAAGGTAATAAGGGCCCATTAAACATACATTTGAATTTTAATCACATTCGCAATACGGCATTATCATAGAATCTTCCATGATACTGTACCAGAGATTTCAGTGCTACATTAGGTAACATCCACTTTATATGTATCTGTTGTAGTAGTGTAGCGCTTCTCCCAGGCGTGTGGGGTGAGGGCTAAAACAGTGCAGGCGCTAAAGGAGGTGCGCAGCCTTGACTAGAGCAGATGTGACATGTTTGTCAAATGACCTACTTCTGTCCTTATTATGAATTAAAATTGTATGACGGCGACTGGGGAGCCCATTGAATCATACATGGAGAGGGCGGGGCTTGTGGCTGGAGGGACAAACGAAAGGTTACGCACACAGAAGTATGCTTTGTTTATGGCTGCGCACATATAGAAGAGTATACAGTATGCATGGTTGTTCTAAATGGCCTGAATGGAGCACACAGGCTTGTTATAATGGGGAGAATAGGCACAAACAGTTCAAGGCTGATGACCTGAGCCGCCCACTAACCTGAGCACTAATGTCTCTGTAACTGGTTGAGTGTTTTGTTGAAGTAGATATAGACGGCTTCATGCTGGTCTGCTCCTGGTAGAGGTGGTTGGCCTTTGTTGTGTAAAATAAAATAGCTAAAGATAAAATTGCTTTAACTATAACTGACACTTCCTCCTCATTGCCCAAAGCGATGGAATGTGGTTTAAGAATGTGGATGGTTGTGTTGAGAAAGCAAGTCTGACATAACATTCTTTCAAATCATCTGGTAGTTTGCTTTTTTTTGCCTTTTTTTCTTCAAGATTTTGAATTTTAAAGGTCCACTATGTACTTTTCTGGTGTAGGGTCCACCACCTGCTTGTCTTCTTGAAGATGTAATTGCTATGGGATGTAACAACCGAAATATCAGGATATCGTATCGCCAAAGTTCTCACAATAATATAATAATAATAATAACAATAATATTATATCGTATTACAAGTCTCTTTGCTTAAATTAAGAGTTATGGTGCAGCAATATATAAAAAAAGACAGAGGGAACTACATAGACCATGATCCTTTGCTCCATTTCAGTGCAGACTACAAGAAGAAATAACAGTTCTAAGCACTTTTAAGTCTTAGTTCTTTGGATTAAGTCTTGTCAAGGCATTTTAAGAGGAAAAAGAAGCATATTAACAGTTTTGTTAACCTCCACAAAATATTGCAATAAATATCGTACCATGAGATGTATATCGTGTAAATGTCGTACCGAGAGATTTGGTTATTGTTACATCCCTAATCGTGAGTCTCCCCACCATATCGTGAGCTTTCCCACAATATGGCAATAAATATCATACCTTAAGCTTCATACATACCGTGACGATATCGTAGCATGAGACTTGGATATCAATACACCCCTAGTAATTGCTATGGGTTAGGAGGTTTGCTAAAAAGATACCTTGAAAATCATGCATTCACAGATCTGACCTGTTATCAGTCTGTCTACAAGCTCAAAATGCTCAGTTCCACCTTGTGATATCATGAAGCTGTAGTTTTCAAGTTAATAGTTATTTTTTTACCTTTTGGTTAGGAGATTTGCATGTTCCAGGGCTGAAATTATTCAAATGATTAAAGTAAAAGTGTATAGAGTTCCAAAACAGAGTGGAGCATTTCCTGTATTACCACACGACAGCACAAGGTGGGACAGAGCGTTTTCTGTTTGAGAGAAGAACTCAGGATAAATATCCAGGATATGTGAATGAATGAAACAATGTGTCCCGTCTCTCCACCAGAAAAGTTACATAGTGCTCTTTTAACATATATTTAGATTTTGTTAATAATTTTTTCCATTGTACTTGTAGGGCAAAGTGAGACACTCATGACGGACATGCAATGTGCTTTATATACTTAGCTGGATTACTGTGCGTGGGTATACAGTGACGTCCGTGAAGATTAATTTCCACATTTACACCAGGGCTATTGTGCCAGCATCAGCAGTGCATGCAGGAGTGGTAAGCGTCCTCTTGGCCTAACGGAGGCTGGCGGCGGGATGCTGTTTGTGATAAATGAACATCCTCTGTGTAAAACGTATGCATCTGTCGCGTGGTGGGCCTCCTTCTCTTTTGGGGCGACTCTCGCGGCTCCCGGTGGCTCAGTGAGGCACAACACAGATCATATCCTCTTGACCTTGCTCCAGGACTCCCGATATATTTCACCTCTCATCGATTTGCTTTTCTCTGCCATTTTTTTATTGCCCACAGCCGTTCCAACGCCATCGCTCTTCCTCGCCATAAAATCATTTTCATCTCTCCTCCCGTACAAACATACTAACAGAATTTCTATTAGTCAGAAGGAAGAATGAGCAAAGTAGTGGAGTTGGAGCACAGAACAAAGATTGCATTTTCCATCAGAGTGAACTTGAGGAAAATGTCCACAAACAAATAGAAAAATACAGGTGTGCTTCAGAAGTACAGATGAGAAAAGAGATTGGAAAGAAAATCAATATGTTCACATGCGCCAGCACGTTAGCACAAAGCTTTATGGATGGGCCTACTTACACAGCGGCCATTTACTCTTATACAATAACAGCTACAGTAAAAGTGCCACGCACAGGGAAAGCACAGACTCTAAATAACCTTTCTTTACCTGCTCCATCTTTGACCCTAATGCTGTGCTAATGTATTTGAGCTATGCAGACTGTCCCATTACCAAGCGGGCTGGCCAGAGTCATTCAAGCTCACAGACCTGACCAGTCTATAACCTTAGAACCTTAATATACTTCAGTTGTACTACTTGACAATAGAATTTCCCACTATGAAAAACATTGTACTCGACCAAATAGACTGTATAACAGAAGTGGACTAAGGGCGCGTGATGTAACCAGTAGTGTTCAACTCCAGTCAAATCTCACAAAGTTCACGGAGGCTAGTAGTTTAGTTATAGAAGCAAATTTGGAGCTAGTTCTGAATTATGAATAGGATTTTATTCACAGACAAAATGGCAAAATAAAAACGCCAGGATCATGTAGAGCGGATTAATACAAACATTTTCACTCCAAATTATGGAGCATGAAAGCAGCAGTTATGGAGATAGGGGTGATTTTATTTATTTTTTCAATACAAAGTGAACTGGAACCAGAGTCAATGGAGCCAGAAGAACGAGCATGTAAGGGGCCATCCACATGACAAAGTTTTTTGGTCAACACGGAGACGTTTGTATTCGTTTTGGCCTTTCGTTCACATGGAGCCAGCATTTCGGGTGGGCGAAAATCGAGTTTTTTGAGAATGGGTTCCAGAGTGGAGAAATCTGAGAACGCCGGCGTCGCGTTGTCGTGTGGACGAGCAAATGACGTCTCTTCTCATCTGTACAATGACGTCACGATCCCGTCATCGCCAGGGTCCTCTGATGCAGCAAAGCCTGCAGCCCTTGAACTGGCCTCCACAAACCACAAAAGCATTGCCAAAATGGGACGGGTGTAGCCCACGGAGCCGCTCCCATCACCGTACATCCGAGACACGCTGCTAGCACCAATACTAACAACACGCACCACAGATTACGCACACGGATCAATAACAAAGACTACGTTTACACTGAAACATCACCATATCACCGTATCACCGTATCAGAAACGATCTGCTTCCAGACATGTAATTTCTGTGTCCGCAAGTCTTCCTTATGCGCACAGCTTTGTGCATATTTGTTTATGTTTTACAGAAACGAAACTTAAAACCACATGGCTCATTTGCATAAACTAAGCGCTCAAAACTGCTCGCTCTTGGGCGCTGATGTGGTTCAGCTTCTGTCGGACTAAAAGACAGGACTCAGTGGGTTCTTTCTGTGACTTATGTTTATCTTTTGCAAAACAAAACAGCTATATTTCTGGGATACATCTAAAATAGGCTAAATTACCTTAAAGAAAAAAAAAAAAACTGTGATGAGATTTGCATTATTAAATATTATTATCATTGTTAACAGCACCACATACAGGTGTGGCAGATGTATTACATTGTTTTCACTCAGTGCTCCGTTGTCGTGTGGAGGTAAACATTTACTGATCCGGCACATGTGTGGATGCAAATTTTTTCAACCCGCAAAGAAAAAAATCCAGGAGCGTTGTCGTGTGGACGTAGCCGAAGTGTGCTATGTCCATTTACGTATGCGATCTATGGGCCTAACATATCCTCAGAATTCTCAACTGAAACTCAAATATTCCAACCTTAAAACAAATAAGCAATCTTAAAATAAGATACTAAATAATGTATTAAGTAATATACTTTGATTTGTGGTACATTGATTAAAATATATTCAGGTTGTTTTTGGTCAATAAAAACGCTCAGGTTGAAACTGTTATTTTGTGTTTCATGATAAAGTTTTATTTCATCACAAGGAATGAGTGGTTTGTAAATGAAGCATCCAGCCCCAGTGCACCATAAAATCCAGAGCAATCAAAATGAAATCACCAATTGAGTGGCCATAATCTACAAATCATAAAGGCTGCTATTTACTGGACTTACAGTCTATAGAAAACTGTCTACATTTGGTCTTTTTCCTCATAAAATCCACTTATCTTGGAACAACTACTGCATACTGAAGCACTAATAAAGTCAGATTAAGTAAAAAAATATTAAGAATTTTTTGTAGCCTTATTTCTTTAACCAAGCAAAAATGTCTGTGTGATTTCCAGGCCAAAAAATCTGCACAAGAAATCACACATTTAATAAACCACAATTTGTTTTTTTCAAAATCAGGGAAAATAATGAATTGCTGCTGGATTACACTATTGCAGTTGCAAATTTATTCTGCTTCCAGCTGCCATAAAATTAATTTCACACTATTTAAATAATGATTTTATCTTCAAAACAGGCTTGGCGAACAAACAATCGTGCTGTGATTGTGATCTGTTTCTGTGTTGTAACTGTACCTCAGGGGACAGTAGATTTTGTGTCTGTGTGTTTTTTCTGTGGCTCGAGGCTTTCCCTTAAACAGCCTTGAATTATCTGCATGCTTTTGTATCAGGGCCATTGATCACTGCAGAGGTTCTCCCACCAAGGCTGTGGGAATAGTGCTGACCAAAACACTTTTCATTTAGACAAGTTTTTTTTAAGGCGTTTAAAAAGATTTTTACTGTCTTGAAAATGTAAAAAACAGAACTAGTTAATTCCTCACATTCTCTCACTTCTTCCTTCACATTCTTGTCATCCTAAATATTCACTGCTATGAGTTTATAAGCCTGTTTCACAACTTCACAACAAGCTCAAGAAAAGGTTACTTCCTGGTCTATAATATATAAATATAATAGATTTTTAAAATATGTTATAATATATTTTCTCATAACCTTATGTTTATGTCCCGCCTTAGAAATGTAGCCTTTACTGTTGTGTGCCCTGAGCTCACCTTGACTCTATCAGTTACAGGCTGCAGGACATGGCACAGATCTTGACCCCTGTGTGTTTTCATGGTTGACTTGTATAAACTGGGGTGTACCTGTCCCAGAGGAGGAGGAGTGCTGTCAGGAGCAGACCCTTACTCTCTCTCCTGTGTTCTCTCCATCGCCCGGGCTCTGACAGGCGCCTCCTGACACTCCTGACATTTACACACAACTCACTCACTGTGGAGCACCTGGGCACACAGGTCTGAGAACTTTAACACAAGTTTTAAGGACTTGGTAAAGTTTTAGGAGAAATTTTAAACCAAATGTATGAGTTGTGCACAAGTGGAAGACTCGGAATCAATACTTTCAGTCAGTTGTACAGTGGTCTATAGAGGCATATTAATAATCTCATACAGAAACCTCTATAGGGACAATAAAGTGCACCTTAACCTTCCTGCTACTGCATATGTTACAACAAAAAACTAAATAGAAAATACAAACGTAAATGCTCCTTCTAAATCTTTAGTTTAGCACTAATCTGTAGACATGTAGGCCTATTTTTGTCCTAGTTTTTAGTCCCGTTATAGAACTGGTACAGATCTGCTGGTACTTGAGAGACCAAATATTTTCCTGGCTCATACAAACTACTAAGGTATCCAAGTCTCATGAAACGATATCGTCACAGTATGAACCTCACAGTATAATATTTATTGCAATATCGTGGTAAAGCTCATGATATGGTGGGGAGGCTCATGATTAGGGATGTAACAATATCCAAATCTCTCGGTACAATATTTTCATAATATATGTCTCACGGTACGATATTTATTGCAAGATTTTGTGGAGGCTAAACAGCTAAAACTGTTAATATGCTACTTTTTCCTCTTAAAATGCCTTAATAAGACTTAATCCAAAGAACTAAAAGTGTTATTTCTTCCTGTAGTCTGCATTAAAATGAAGCAAAGGATCATGGTCTATGTAGTTCCCTCTTTCTTTTTTTAGCTATTGCTGCACCATAACTCTTAATTTAAGCAAAGAGACTTGTAATTCCATATACTACTATATATATATATATATATATATATATATATATATATATATATATATATATATATATATATATATATATATATATATATATATATATATATATATATATATTATAGATATATTGATGGTCCACGATATTACTGTGAGAAGTTTGATGATACGATATCACAATATTTCAGTTATTGTTACATCCCTACTAAGGTATATTATAAATGCACTGTGATCTCTTTCTCTTTTGTCTGTTCACATTGGGCACTTTGGTTGGAGGCAAATTCAAAAGCCAGACTATGATGCTGGCATTTTGAAACCTTTGTTAAAATGTGCTTTTTATCTTCGTATCAGGAAAGGTACTGCGAACATAGCGCTACCTTTGAATTTCTTGTCTTTTATGTAAATCTGTCTGCCTGTGTCACTATATGTTCAGACGCCAGCCTCTGCTCTGTTTATCAATGCATAATGAATCTACATACAGGCAACGCAGCCGATATCACTGAGATCCATACAGCCAACTTATATAAAACAAATCTTACTTTCTTGTAGATTCATGCTTATGGGAGAAGAAAATAATTCAAGCCTTCCTCACGATAAACAAACATGGCCTTGTCTTTGTTTGTCAAATTGTATATTTATGTGCAAAATCACTCATCATTTGTGACACTGTTTTCATGCTGATGTTAAAGAGATGCTGCAGACAGGTTGAACGCATAACGATATTTATGATAATGTATACTGCTTTTCTGCTTTGTTCTACACTGTGCAGCTTATTGATCACCTCTCTCTCTCTTTCTCTCTCTCTTGTGTCTTATAGGTGAGTTCCTGTTTCCTGTGTCATGGTGTTCTGAGAAGTGCGGGGGTAGTCTTCACAGTAGGGACTGTTTTTTTCTCCTCTCCAGTCACTTTGAACATCACAAGCTTCCCCGGGGGCCTCCGCACTTTAACACTGAATGCTGTTTGATTATCGCCGTTCACATAGATAATCATTATGCGCAGTGTATGGCATTTCACACTACTTAGGGAGCTGTCCGTGGTGCTGGAGACAGATCTGTCCCTGCCAATGCGTTTGCCGTCTAATAGGTCCATTGTTGTTGTGCGTTAGGATTTGTTGGACTGCGTTGCCAGCGTCCGTCCGGAGCTCCATTATCTTTGCGTCTCTACAGTTTTCCGGGCTCATGCATCATCGTCGTGCGTCTGTCTTCGTGTCAGGACGGATAGCGGCGCCCATTGCCCGCAGAGATGACTAATCAATATGGCCGCCGCGCAGGAACAACGGGCTGCTGTTAGGAATGTTTGTCCACTCATGAGGTGGAAGTGTTGGCTCGCTGTCCGCAAATACTGACAAGATGGCTGTAAATAAGATTAGATTAGTCTAGTTTATTTAGTTCATTTTACAAGGACCATTTGCAGGAGCATTAATCAAAGAAACATGAAGGACCCATTTTATGCTGTTTTCTGCTCAGTTATAATGTTTTTTCCTCATCACAGACATACATTGTTTTATTCACACATGTTTAACACACAAACCCTGCATATTTAGGCTGAATTTTTTTCTCAAACAGAAAACACACTATTCTACCTTGTGATGACATGTGGTAATAAAGAAGATTCTCCACTGTGCTTTTAAACTCTATACACTTTCACTAGAATTGTTTGGACGATTTCAGCCTTGGAATTGCCAATCTGTATGGAACAAAAATGTGAAAGGTAGCTGTTCACATGAAAACGCTTCATGACATCACAAGGTGAAACAGCATTTTGAGCTTAGGGTTACACTATCTATACACTACCGGTCAAACGTTTTAGCACACCACACTTTTCCCATTTTTTTTTACTGTTTACCATTTACTGTTGACCAGAAGGTATTCTAAACTTTTGGTTAATGAAAGTGTCTACCTTTGGCAGATATAACAGCTGAATGCACTTGTGGCATTATTTTACAATAGAAATCAAATATTCTTCAGAAAGTTCTTCCCAAGTCTTTTGCAGAAGTTCCCATAAATATGTGGCACTTATAGGTTGCTTGGCTTTCGCTCTTCAGTCCAGTTCATCCGAAACCAGCTCAATGGGGTTTAAGTCTGGAGACTGTGCTGGTCACTCCATATTTTCATGTTTACTTTTACTGATCTTTTCGTTCTTTTTTCCTGAGGTAGTTTTGGCAGAGCTTGGACTTGTCTTTTGTTATCCTTTATCTTTTTTTTTAACCTCTGGCTGTTCAGTATTAACATTTGTATCTATATCTGTATCTATAATATAAAACCCAGATACTAATTGATACTGAAACTAAAACTAAACTAGATGCTTATTTGATAAAGCGTCTTGATCTTTTTCACAAATAATGAGAAACTTGAAGCAACGCCTTTGATTCTCTATTAATCCTCTCTATTACTCTATTTTGATTGGAGTTCAGGACCAGTACACCAAAGCAAATATGGTGGGATCAAGTTTTTCCTTAGTAAAACCATGAAGTTGAATCTTATCATCAGATCTCTGCCCCACTGTGCCATCTAAGTTCTTCATTATCTGCTCTCATTTCTGATTTTAAAATACTTAAGACACTGTTGTTTATCACCGGTATTTCACCAGTTTTCAGTAGGCAACCTCAACCTGCTTGTTTACATATCTGACAATCTACCAGCTTAAACATGCGTATACAGAAGCCATCTTTTCTCTAGCAGGTATCAGTTTACTCATATCATTTTACCAATAAACCCACATTGAATCCAACATTAGCGACTGCTCACATTTTCACGCCCTTAAAAACTCTTTCTTTCTTCTTGCATCACACTAGCCTTCTTATCTACTTATGTTCGTCATTTTACGCTAGTGCGGAACCCGTCAACTTGTGGCAGCAACATTAGTGTCAAGCCCTCAAATGATCCTCTGCTCCTCACTTTCAATCACTATCTCTCACGGATGGGACTGGGGACGATGTATGCATAATATAAATATAAAAAATGGACGCCTCCCGTCTGCTCTGCTGCTCTTTGCGGAGGTGTAATTCCCATAGACAATGTGGTCTGTGAAAGCATGTCTGCGTCTTCACTCCCCCCCGAGGTGCCATTCTGACCCAATAACTCCTTCATTTCTCTCGCACGCTTCACCCACTTCCTCTTATCCCTCTCTCCCTCTATCTTTCTCCCTCCGGTGGCCACAATGTGCTGTAATTGCGTTTTTTATTCAAGTCAATTAAAAGTGCAGGACCGGCTAGAGACAAAACAAGTGCACAGCAGTCGCATTTGTCTCAGGGGCTGTGGCGTGATTTATTCAAACCTTGTATTCTTTGTATCCGTAGCAACGCGTCCGATGTGTGCTTGTGTTTCATGTGTCATTAAGCTGTTTTGACGTTTTTACAGTGTAATTTATCCCTCTCGATGATGACTCCCTTTCCCTCCCCAAAGGAAATCCTATTTAAATGGAAATACTGTCTGTTTGTGGATGCCAGACACAAGTTACACATAGAGCTCTGATGATTGTTTCTTGTCCAAAAAGCCAAATATTTATTCAAGTTGACTTCATTCTTAACTTTATTCTCTTTTTTTCCCTTTGGCTTGATCTCAAGTGCACAGTATATTAATCTCTTCTACACACCGTTGTTGAAAATTTTAAAACAATGGACATGATCAATGACACAAATTAATGTAGCCTCTAGGGTTGTCAAAATAATCAAATATATTGAAACTATACACTCATTTAAACAAGCATTGATACTTTAACAAATTACCTTAAGAGGGCCAATTAGACCTTCGATTGTTTTGTGTTATGTTATATTATTATATTATATTAGTTCATATTTGTATTGGAATAAAAAAAAATTATTCTGACTACTAAGCCTGTCATGATAAGGAAATGTCACAATAAATGATCATATTAAAACATATTTTATGCCACTGACACCATAACAATAAATCAAGATAGGCCCAGTAAACCATTTTTCAATTGACAATATCAGAGCTGCAACAAATAAATTGCAGAATGAAGCCATAAAAATTATGTATTCAGACCCTTACTGCTCATATCTGATCGTATTACAATTACAATAATAAAAAGCTGCCCACTACTGCAAAGAGAATGTCCACACGATAAATAAATATAAAAATACATATTGTTCCAGTTTAACGATAAGTCAAGATAGTGATTATCGTGACAGTGAGACCACTAGTAGCATCAGCAATATCATTAGTTCCTGTCAGTCTGAGTAGCTTGTTTACATGCATTTTAAAGGTCAGAATTGTGTCATTTTGAACAGCAGGAGGAAACATTTTTATAGAACATGTCTGATTCATAAAAAACAGCTCTGAAAAAGTGTTGAGTCACATGAGGTGGAGAGCCGGAAGCCTTTGGACAGGACCTGCTTGACTTACTTGTAATGCATCTTGAAATGATGTGAGAGTTTAACTATTCAGGTTTCATTTGCAAGTGCCCACGCCAAGAGCATTGTGGCGTTTCTTTCTTTTTTCTGCTGAAAGTGAGAACACATTTTATGCCGCTGTGCTCTTTTCTAACCTTGATTTATTACTGTGGGCGTATCTGTATATACCAACACCATAGGGAATACAAGATTAAAAATAAAAAAATATCATTAAGGTTATAGTTATATAAAGTATTTGACTGTAATTCCCTCACCTTACAGTACTGTGTACAGTGCAAACTCGAAGTACCAGCATCGTTACACAATGCACCTTTAAGCAATAAAAGGTTGAATTAAAATCACTTTTAAGTCATTATAGATGCAACCTAAGTACGGGGTTATTAAATTAAAGGGTTAATTTTGATGTTTAATTATTGCAGCTCATGATTTGTCACCATATTGTACATTTAGAATAGTTTTTGTGGATTATATCTACTCTTGGGTTATTGTGTGAGAAGCGTGAATTAATTTCAGTATTGTCTTTTATCACCTATATTTACTTAGTCTTAGTCTATTATTGGTGATGATAAGCTGTGTTTTGCCAGCTAGCACAGTCTGTATGGGAATGTAAACAGCCCAGATAGAGGCAGTGGGCTTTAGATCACCTTGGAAGAGAATCATTGCCATCACATATCTTTGGTTACGGAAGCTCTGGCTGAATGCTTCTCATTGTGTCTAAACTGGTCTGTGGGAGCTGGGGAAATGTCATAGAATCAGTAGCTGTTAACACGAAGGAGAATAATTGATAGGAGGATGCAGACTGCAAGGCCAGATAAGTCTATGTGATCAATAGTGCCATCAATAGCAGTTCAGAGTGCAGGCTTATTTTGTGCATGGGCAAATGATTGGGTTGATGATTTATGCCTTATGCCCGCGAGAACAGTGACGCATGTGGCAGGGGCTGGTTTAGTGTCCAAATTAGTTTTTCTAACTCTATGGCGCCGACTTGCATTCAATTTGTTGGCACAAAAACACAGCACAATTGCTTTGAATAATAAAATAACCGTAATAGAATAGAGCTTTTAACTCTTGGTGATCTGCACAATCTGTTTTCCTCATGAATGAATATGTAATTGTTTGTTGTGGATGCTGGTACCCAAGTCAGCTCTGTCTCTTCGATCGATTCTCCTTTGTTGTCATGGTGACGGTAAAAGAAGATTATTTTTTAACTTATTAGCGAGGAACAAATTGCCAAATGTGGAGTAAGTAGAATTTCATCAATTGTAATGCCATTCTGAATATTGTGCTTTGCTCAGGAAGTATTTATTACAGTATAGATTTCTCCCACAAACTTGACTATATTTGTACACACACACCATTATAGTGAAACGTCTTTGAAACCTCAAGACCTCATTTTATTTAGACACAGTCCACAATATTGTGAGAAAACTGCGAGTAGCCCAGGGCTGCACAGTATATCACAACAGAATCAAAATTGCAATTTGGATTGGTGCAGTAACCAAATTACTGTGGTTTAAATTTTATGGGATATCTGCGACAAATAAAATATTCTTTCTGTTTAGGGGAAAATATGATGTTAAAACCTTTCCAATCTATTGTATAACACCATGGGTTCATGTGCAAGATTAGCAGTTCATATTTGAGTTTTGAGTTTTTAAGATATTACTGCTCATTTACATGTTTTAAATGTGCACTGAACTGAATTTGCAAATCTTCTTGGAATAGATGAATTACTCTGTACTTTTGAAAAGGTAAATCTTGGCTAAATTCAAATAATAAATAAAGATAATATGCTCATTGCTCACAGATATAGACTGTTCACAATGATCTGAACAGCAAAGTAAAAAATTATTTCACTCCTACTGCTAATATTACGTTTGGGCATAATATAATTTTTGCTGGTGCTGAAGGTCAATACTCTCTTATTGAAGAAGTAAGGACAGCTTGGTACTAAAAAGAACATTTCACCGCATTGTATCTACTTCCTCTTATATGTGTGTCTGAGTATGTTTAAATTCAAAACTTGTTTTGTTGCAAGATTTTCTCATTCTCTGCTACTGAAAAAGAACAGAAGGATAGCCATTCTGAAATACAAGTCAGTAAAATCAGTTTACTACTTTGGAGAGGCTGTTTTTCGATGAATAATTCACAGTGCCATCCATATAAAAGCCCCATACGCCCTTCACAAACCAACCCAGCCTCTCTAAATCAACAACATGGGCCCGTAGAGCAGGAGGCCCAGCCTTGTCTGCTCCCCTCTGCAGGATCTAATGATATTGATAACAGGAAGTCATCACACCGGACATGGATCACAGCTGGAAGTGTCCCGGGTGAAACATGTCCCCATCGCAACTCATCAATTCTTTAGTAACCTGCTGTCACTTCACTTTCAGAGCACTGCCTCTGTCACTACTACAGTGTGTGGAGTGTGAGGCTCAGGTCAGCCTTTTCAAAAGCAAGCATTTATATCCTATTTATGCATTAACAATAATAATAACAATAGACTCAATCAAAACAGAATTTGGTCTGTATGTTTGTATGTATTTGATAGTGGACATAGTTTTTAGCAAAAGTTATTGTAGTGGCTCTTGTGGAAATTGTGTGTTCCTGGAACCTTAGGCTTTATTAATAATTTAATAATGTTTGAGTCTTGGTTGCCAGTCCTTAATCTGCATATGCCTCATCTGAAATCTCAGAAACTCCAGATTTTTGTTTGGTTTTTTTTTGTCAAAGGAACTGGCAATCCAAATGAGAAATTCATATGAGGCTCATTCTGCTTTCCTCTTGCTTGAGAACCAAAACACCAAATGACATTACAAAGACCTTGGCCTTCATGTCATTGTAAGCTATCTTTGATTTGAACATGTCTCCTATTTGGTGGCACAGATAGGTGATGTTTATGACATTGAAAATGGAACTAAAGTCCCCAGTTCTTTCAGTTGGAGGTCATTGCTGAACTGTAATATAATGATAATCCATTATCTTTTTTCTGGTGCCATTAAAGTAAACAATGGTATTTAAAATGCAATTAGGTTTTAACACAGAAGAAGACACCAGTGCCTAAAGGTATAGTGCAGGTTTAAAGCCTTCAAGGTAACATATAGCGATACAGTTGTTGAGGAATGCACTGTATTATTGAACCAAAGCCTTGATCAGTCACAACCACATCTATCATCTCAGTATCTTCTGCTGAAATGTGGACTCCTGGTAGTACAAGTTACTTACACTTTCAACATACTGTATTTTATCCCTGTCGAATTCTTTTCTACAACACAGCTTCATGTTATTTCGAATACCAGACCTTGCAATTTGTATTTCTTTGCTCACTTTGATTCAAGCTTAATGTTTTATTATGTATAAGTATTACCATGAGACAGGTAAAATCCATAAATCCTTTCTTCCCCTCGCCTCAGTATGCGTCTGTGTTCCCGCTGAGCCAAAGAGAGTCTGGCTGTTCAAATGAATACTAGTAAATTAGCAGTTGTACAGCCTGGCAGGTGCCTCATTAGAAATATATTAGAGCTGTTATCAGTAAGCCAACACTCCCAGTTACAGCGTCTATAGCCGTGTTTGTATATGAGCCTGTGAGAAGGGAGGAGGCCGCCTGCTTAATTGGAACAGTGTTAATTTCGGCACAGTGGTGATTTAATAGAGAAATTCACTGTGTTAATATTGAGAGCGAAGATGTATTTTGGGGTGTGAAGTGCTCCCAGGCAGCTGCAGCGCGTGAGGTGATGTCTTTACAAATGTCAAGACGTTTGAGTCATCTGAAGACTACTGCGGTCTGAAAGGAGATTTTAACTTGTTACTTAAGATTGTCTGTCAGTGTCTCATGGAAGTGTCAGGTTTCTTCAATAAAAAATGGGATATGGAAATCAGTACTTATCTTTAGCTTCTTAGAGGTTCATTGCTGCTCCAGTTGAATAGGTTACACAAACTGAATTTTTCTTTTTGGTATATGGAGATTTTTCAGTTAGTAGACAGTTTTTCCACACTATCCAAAGACATGCACATATTACATGTGAATCCAAGCATAACATTCTCAAATCAGAGGATCTGGGGGATAGAATTAAGGCAGGCAATGGAAATCATTGTTTGGGTAGTTGGGTTTTTGAAAAATGAATCACTGACCAGTCGACTAATAAAATAATCATTAGTTGAGATCCATAACTTTTTTTTTTCTCTTATCAATTCTTTCTTTATTTTTTGAAGATATGGCATATATATATATATATATATATATATATATATATATATATATATATATATATATATATATTATAATAATGTATGATATACATTCTATCAACATAAACAAGAAAAAATATCTATAATTGACTATTTGAAAATACTGGATCTTGATTTGATTCAGATTCTACCGGCTAGCCCTACCTTCCTGTACTATTTACTTTCCTGTACCATTGTACCTCTCTTATATACAGTATTTGTATGTGCTAATGATCCCACTGGGCACAAAATGCAGAGCTGTCACAGATGAAGAGCTGTGCGGCCTCTTAATAAAAGGCACAGAGGAACCCCTTCTCAAAGGCTTGTGGGTAATCCACTGGTGGCTGTAGACGCCTGACCATGCTCTGTAATCCTGTGTTTACTACTTCAATGAGCAGATTTACTACTTATTACTACTGTCCATATTACCACAATGTGTATATCATACCATACCATATTACCACATGTGAGATAATCCCTGATGTATAGACCAGTATTTACCATTCATTCATGTACAGTGTACTAATTGTAAACTAATCCAGTCAATGAGTGAAATAAAGATGATTTTTCAGTCAGTGATTACAACAGCTCGGGATGTGTGGATAGTGGCAGGATCACAGACTGAGGCGGATTATGCTCTTCGTGAGTGGTGTGGAGCAAGTGTTGGACAGTTCCTCTTAAGTGAGAGACTGGGACATTGAGAGTAAGAATTTGTTGTTATTGTTTTGCCTGGTTAGAGGTAAAATAAATGAAATAAATCGTTCAGCTCAATTTCAAGGGATAATTGTGTTTTCTTTTTTTGGTCCACTTACAAACAACATCTCCTCAAATGGTCTTATTTTGCAACAGTGGTAATGTACATTAAATCCCCCATTGCATCACCTTGTTACTTAAATTGTTATTTCCCTTGCTGTGGGTTCTCTATATTTTATCACTTTAATGTTGCTCCTAAAATATTAAGGTTTTTGGATCAGATCCTTAATGAGAAAAGACTAAGTCTGACTGGACATCAGGCAGTAAGTGGCCTGCTGTCTCAGAAAGAATGCCAGAATAAGTGTTGTCCTCCAACATGACTCCTACATGCATGAATCACTGTAAATATAACTTTCACTGGTTAAAAGGATGTGAATGAGAAGTGAAGACAAAAGCTTGTAAAGGTGCATTTTGCATAAAATGTTCCCTTTTAAGAAGAAAAATATCTGCCTAACAGTAACCACTGGAGAAATACAGGCATGGAGGTGTATGATGTATAGGAAAAGCATGCTTTAGAAAAAGCTTTATATCGAGCTCAGTGCTACTCAAACAACAACCCTCATGGCACACCTGAACTATGTGATGTTTAAGCTCTTTCTGTAGCTCACAAATCACAGAGCAGGTGCACGTGCACTACCTGAAAGTATCCCCATGATAACACATCAGCTGTAACAACACAAATATGAATGCCTTTGTCCCACATATATTAAACACACTCACCCTCATAGTGTGAATGTTTAGTCTTCTGTGTGTAATCAGCTATGGGATTTACAGCAGTATCAGCGCTGGAGACAGACAACAACATGACTGCACATTTAGGTTGAAACGCACTGAGAGTTTGACGACTCCACACTGAGCTGTCCCGCTTTATGTGCTGTCCAAAGAATCACTGTCTGCTCCTCGCGAAAAGGCAACTCTGACATTTTAAGCACAAAGTGCTTCAAATGTCAGAGTCGATAGTGCTCACAAAAGGTATTTGTATTTTAACTGTTCAATCTTCACTGTTAAATCGTCCACTTCTGAGGCAATTTCATTCATTAATTGATTAAAATATAATATTGATCAGTCTAGAGCATTTACTATTAACACTGACGTTGACGTAGGAGTGTGTGATATTGACAAAAATGAATTTTTCATTTATTTATTTTTTTTCATTAATGATATTCAGGCTATATTTTAACAATGCATCATATGAATGGACCATGACATTAACCACAAAAATGTGACTTTACATTTCAATAAATGACATAAACTATAAAAGTATAAATTTTTCAATACCACTATTTTGAATATTGCATGTATAGCATGTCCAAAGGAAACTGTCCTACTTCTTTTGTTAAGTTCTGTCCATTTAGTTTCTTAAATTTTCTTTATACAGAAAAGATGTTTTTGCAAGCCAGAATTATTTTTCTCTTTTTTCAATGTTGACAGTGGAACAGCTATCAGTAAAGTAAGTGCTGCAAATCTGTGTTTCATTTTCAGCACTTACTGAAAAAGTACTGAAAGTCACAAATGTGGTGCTTGTAAAACTTTTCCTCACTTGTATTAAAATTTTCATATTATTTTAGAAATCTATTAAATGTGTTCATATTCAGTTCCCCTGGATTGATTTTACTTTCAAACTGCCCTCTTGCCGCCTCCCTCCCTGCTCGGGTCTATGCTTGCACCACAGCCTGACACCTTAGAAGTGCCTGTGGTGGGGTTGGGGCCTCGGACACTGGAGCATGTCTACACTAGCTTTCACCTTGTCAGCACTTCCTGCAGATGTGTCTCGCCTGCTAAAGAATCCATTAACACGTTACACTACGCTCTGTATCCACACCCCGGCAGCTTTAGGACACCCCATCTCTCCCTTACTCCTCTTTTTATAAGTGCCCCGTCAATCTCAAGGCGCAAATGTGTTGACTGGCTCCCTCTCCCTGGTGCGCTGAGCTGAGTAGCTAAAGGTGCTGCCAATGACCCAAGATAATGCGCGGACTCCAGGTTGGCTGTGGCACTGAAGCGGGGTTACTCAAGGCTCCGTGTTAGTGCCTCATTAGATTTGCCATTTTCTGATTGGAGGAGATGAGGCTCTACTTTGATTTTCACCAGGCACCATTACCCTTGGGTCTTTTACCTTTTTGGATACTGGGATAATCACGTTCCTATAATCATGTACGTAAAGATGAGAGTTGAGGGATGTAGTTCAGGGATCACACACATGACATTTGCACATGTGGTTTATGAAAGTAATCGTCACCAGCAAATGCCACCATCAGTATTGAAAAAGATACATAAGATTAGATGGGTTTTGTAGTGGCAGAGTAGTTGGCTCTCCTCCATCTCAGGGTTATAGACTTTGACATTAAAGACATAGTTATATTCAGTTTTTTTCTCTGCATATTGATGTATCACAATTTTCAGTTTGATTTGAACTAAGTAAAGAAAAAAGAACTAAAAGCTGTGTCCAGTACTTATGTCCTTATTTTCTAGAATTGTAATCATTGCCAATTCTTTCTTTTCTTTTTCTTTCTATTTACCATTTTATTGACAGAAGATTGCCTGTGGAAGATGAAAATGTATGGGATTTAAAAACTCAGTGGAGCACTTCCCGCATTACCACATAACACAACGTGTTTCTAGTTTAAGAGAGCAACTAAATTATCATATTTTTCGGACTATAAGTCGCTCCGGAGTCAGACCAGCTAAAAAATGCATAATGAAGAAAAAAACATATAGAAGTCGTATTTTTAGGGGGAAACTTATTTTATAAAATCAGAGACCAGAAACTGACATTTCATCTTGAAAGGCAAGTTATAGTAATAACAATAGAACAGAGAACAACGGGCTGTTAATGTCACATATGAACAGGTCTGCGACCTCCGGAGGTAAACGGAGCACCGCTTTCTCTTCTGCCTAGTTGTTGTCAGACTCGGCATCACCTCCAGTTAGAATTATTCTGGTGTTTCTGAATCCCGATATGGTTTCAGTTGTCACCGAAGTCCAGGCTTTGTCAGTCCATCCAGTGACTTCCAGGAAAGCTGCATGGCCACCCGCCCGGTTCCTGTGAAGCTGTTATCCGTGTCATCCCTGCCTCCCACCAGTTCCTCACAAGGTTCTCTCTCACTTCAAACATTCTTTCTGCTGCTTGATTACTCTTTTCAGCTGAATATTTCACTACTTGCAGCAGAACACATGCAGGAGACATGCGCAATAGAGGGCAAAGTGACAGTGGTACAGGAGTAATAGGAGTAGCAGATACTGGCACACAAACCTAGAGTGCCCTCTCACGGCTGTCAGAGTGAAATATTTTATATATAATTAGCACCGGAGTATAAGTCACAGGACCACCCAAACCATGAAAAAAAGTACAAAAAATATGGTATGCAGAATTTGTGAGTTAAACGTGTGAATGAACACAACCAGGTACGTTTTTGATGAAGAAAAAACATTATAACTTGGAACAGAAAATAGAGTAATAAAGCTTACCTTATACTTTCCACTGTTCACAATGGCAAAATGCTAAACTGTCTCTGAATGATGCCAGCAGCTTCTCATCTTCCCACTTGGAGTTGCCCACGCATCACTCACACAGACACACCAACTCATATATATGTACAGCCATTCTTTCCACGTACTTTCTCTTCCTGCCTCTTGTGTAATTGCCATCAGTCACTCAGCAGGGGGCTCCTCTGATCGCCGGGACACAACCAAAGTGAAGGGATCAAAAATACATTGTCTTGTTCTTCAGTGTTGCAATGAGAATCCCTCAAAAGCTTTGACATAGTTGTCTGTCAATCACAAGTCAGTCCATGTTTCTCTAATCGTATGTCCACTTAGGCTGCCTCTAACTCACCATTAGCAATAATTAAAATGATAATGTGTTAAAAGTTAGATTCTCCTTACATTGAAAATCAGTTCATATTTTTGCAGCTCATCAGAAATGTGCTAAAAGTTAACAAGCCTGTCAATGTCTTGGTTGAGAGTTGAGATTTAAGTATCAAGTGTGGAAAGATCTCATTATTCCTTTTTGAAGCACACTGAGAACACAGTTTCTCTTCTTTTTTAATTAACATATTTAGCAGCTTTTTGACAGTTTTCTTTTTTTAGGTGATAAACTTATTTATAAATATTGTCATTTGGCATACTTTCAAAACAACAAATCTTGTGGAAGACAGTTCCCACTACTTGTCATGGTAACAGGATGATTCGTATGATCAAAACCAGTGGTCACAATATTAGGCATGAACTGTGTACGAAGAAGGTCAAATACAGAGAACAATTTCCCTATGAAGACAATAAAGTAGGAATGTAACAATAACCGAAATATCGTGATATTGTATCATCAAAGTCCTCACAGTAATATCGTGCACCATCATGATATATTGTCTCAAGTCTCTTTCTTAAATGAACAGTTATGGTGCAGCAATAGCTAAAAAAAGACCATGATCCTTTGCTCCATTTCAGTGTAGACTACATGAAGAAATAACAGTTCTAAGCACTTTTAAGTCTTAGTTCTTTGTATTAAGTCTTATCAAGGCATTTTAAGAGGAAAAATGAGCATAATAACAGTTTTGTTGCCTCCACAAATATTGCAATAAATATTGTTCCGTGAGATGTATATCTTGAAAATATCGTACTGAGAGATTTGGATATTGTTACATCCTTAATCATGAGCCTTCCCACTATATCATGAGCTTTTCCACGATATCACAATAAATATCATACTGTGAAGTTCATACCGTGACAATATCTTATCGTGAGACTTGGATATTGTTACATCCCTACAATAAAGTGTATCTTACAGGGATGTAACAATAACTGAAATATCGTGATATTTCTCACAGTAATATCGTGGACCATCACAATATATCGAATTACAAGTCTCTTTGCTCAAATTAAGAGTTATGGTGCAGCAATAGCTAAAAAAAAAAGACAGAGGGAACTACATAGGCCATGATCCTTTGCTCCATTTCAGTGCAGACTTCAAGAAGAAATAACAGTTCTAAGCACTTTTAAGTTCTTTGGATTAAGTCTTATCAAGGCTATTATTATTGTTACTGTTGTATGATGGATATTGTTATACACCCCTAATCATGAGGCTCCCCACTATATCGAGAGCTTTCCTACGATATCACAATAATATATCGTACTGTGAGGTTCATACTGTGACGATATTGTATCGTGAGACTTGGATATCGTTTCACCCCTACAATAAATTGTATCTTGCTTTAAATTAACACCTAAACTTCACCCAAAACTATATTTCAAATAGAGCCGATCTAATTAGAGCTAACCAAAGAAATAAAATAGAGAATTAGGAGGAGGGGTGGGGTCTGGACACATGAGGAACAGTGTGATTGGTCTAACAGATAAACACACTTCAACCTCTGCCCCTACAGCCAGCTGTTGACAAAAAAAAAATGACTTATGCACAGTTAAGTGGCAAAAAGAGTGGATTTTGTGTTTAGTTCCACTTTAAAGATGCTTCCGTTTGCACAGGCTCAGTCCTTGTTGTCATGTACCACAGCCCAAGTTACCAGATCACATGGAAAACAACAGCCACACTATCCAGTATGTTTTTTCCCCAGATTTGAAACCTTCCTGAACCTTGACTAAAGGTAAAAATGTCCACTTGAGTCCCTTCGCATGTGGGTTAACCGGAAAAGATCTGCGAACATCGTTTTACAATGCACAGTTTGACATATCAGCAGCAAAGAAGCCCATGGAAACCCTCAGAGACCTGTACTCCACTTTTACTCTGCCAAAGTTTTCTGGCCAGCAGCAGGAACAGCACAGCGCTTTCCTCTTCCGTTTTTCCCAAAACATTTCCTGCTCCTACAGTTTAAATCCTGCTCTTAACTCAACTCAAACAGGCTTCTAGATGGTAATTTTGTATTTTATTCAATTAAAACCATAGTATGTTTTGTTTTGTTTTTTAATTATGCTGTTTATTTCAGTGAAAAACATAATAAAACATGTTTCCTTACTGTGAGTAGGCTTGCGTCTCCACAGTCTCTTGCCCGGTGAAGGGCCTCTTCCTGGTTGTTTCCATGGGAATTATGTACTTTTGGCTAGAATATTCCAGAATGTAGCATAAAACCTCAATGTTCTGAATTATGGTTTTAATTTTCTGTTTCCGTAGAATTAAGCAGTTGACATACCTCCTCCAGAAAGTTATGTACTGTCACTTTAAAGTATAGCTCATATTAGCAGTGCTTTGTTTTATGTAAGATTGTGAGCAGATTGATTGGAAAGTATAAATGTACATTTATTTA
Organism: Boleophthalmus pectinirostris; assembly: GCF_026225935.1. Classification (NCBI taxonomy): domain Eukaryota; kingdom Metazoa; phylum Chordata; class Actinopteri; order Gobiiformes; family Gobiidae; genus Boleophthalmus; species Boleophthalmus pectinirostris. The sequence continues at coordinate 25,010,995 of NW_026571018.1, read as the reverse complement.
AGTCAACATTTGTTTGTTTTGTGTTGTGTAAGTCAGTTAGTTCCAGAGCGGACACACTTGGAGACATTCTACACTTTTCTCACTTGTACCATTCTATACTTTTACTTTACTTACAAATGTTCAGTGTTAGCATGAGCACCCCTTATTTTCCAGTGTTCTTGTGCCAGCCACACATTATCTACTTCATGTAATTATGCTGCTGCTATCACAGATACGGATCCTCTGGGCTAATGGCATCTTTTCCTTTATGCTGTTATTAACAGGCTACAAGTATCAACATAAAAGGCCTGCTGTAAGATCAGAGAGAAGGAAAGAGTGCATGTGCCTTCACTTCCCCTCCTCTAGCCGTGCTATACATTACATTATTAGTCACTCACAATTGTCTCGCACCCTTTAAGTGTTATTCCCCTCTGATTCACTTACCAGAAAAGGTGTAGCTGCGGGCTCCTTATAAAAACTCATTAAACTTTGAATCAGGACAATGAAATCATCAGCGGTGCAAACTAGTGGAGTGCCATCTCTGGAGTTTAAGCACAAGTACTTTGACAGTCTATTGCCTTTAATTGCCTGATGCCTAATGTATGCTAAAGACCAGTGTGATGATGTGGTATGTGTTAAACAAAGAAAACAAAATGTTTGTTTTGATAATGAATATTAATTGTTAATTATTGCCTCTTGGCCCCTGGCTTTAGCAGTGGGTGGTGGCACTGTCAGCTGGGATTCACAGTCTGCTCTTTGCAGTCTGGTGCTCTGCCACTGTTGGCATTACCCTGTTCATTTAAATGCTCAAATAAGCCAACACATATGATTTGCATAATTATGAATACATTTAGGTACAAATTAGCATTTTAAAATGTCTCTATAGAGTCAACATAGTGTACAGTATATCTTCTGCTATGATTCAAATTCACTTGTTTAAACTTGAATTAAACAGCGGAACAGCAGAAGCACTCAAACACATCGAGCGTCTTCTGAAGTTTAACATCTCTTACTGTAAGAGCTTCCCACATTAACTCAGTAACATTTCATAGGTCAAATCTTTATTGAGTCACATTGCTTTCATACAGTGGATAAACAATCCATTTGTTCAACTTTTTTTTTTTGTTGTTGTTTCAGTTTGTGACAAAGAGGCCCTTTGTCCCCATTTCTTGTCACTTTAGTTCATTTACATCTATCTATCAACTAAACAGCTAAATGAGACTATCCCGGGTTTGTTTTATTTAGTCTTTGTTTAGTTTAATTGATCACATTCACACAGTTACTTTAAATTAATTTTATTTGGTTATATCTATTCATTTTGTTTAAACTTACCACCTTACCTGTGACTCCACATGGTCTGGGAACAAAGAGGAGGCCATATTTATAGGTTCAGGGGGAGGTGTTGGCCCAGACCATGTGGAGGGAAGCCTCAGAATTGGTTCTTTTTGTTTTATCAAATTGGTTTGTAGAATTTTGGTTTCAGTGTTTCTAGTTGAGTTGGAGCACTATTTAGTTTAAAGGGGGATTTAGGCCTCTGAGAATAAACTAATGCAGCAAACCAGGAAAACGAGGAAATTGTGAGAATTTAACCTGTGAGTTGGTGCAAACCCAGGGGGAGGGACTTCCTCTCTGGGCGGTATAAAAGTAGAGGCAGCGTAATCAGTTGAAGGTTCACCATCAGTGCAGCCAGGATGCCTGTGGGTTATTTTCTTTTGTTGCTTTAGTTTCTGTTGCTTTTGTTTAGTTAAGCACAGTTATTTTTGTAAATATGTATTTAATTTTGCCCACAACACGGAGGACGCAATAAAGATTTTGTTTGGTGAAGGTAAATTTTTTGCACTGGACTCTTACTTCGACCACTTGGGCCAGCTTCCCCACACAGTTCAAATGAAGAAAATTCCTGAGTTTTTTTTTTTTTTTAGAATTTTCAGAACAACAGATGGCCAATTATTATGTTTTTCTCCTCCTGAATCAAATTTAAATGTAAAATTAAAGTCAGTTTTAGCCTTTTATTAATTATTTTCCTGAGGTCAAAATGTCTGCCTCTAAAATTACAATAATGTTGCATAAGCCAAACTAATTCTCATTCGTGATGTTTTTACACTTGATCAACCACAAAATCTTCCATGGTGAATGGCCCATTTTTTTCTGCAAAGGGCAGTGAACCTTACAAAGGCCATAACAGGGAGTTTGTGTTTGATTTTCCGCTTTTCTGTTATGCTTCGAAATAAAGTGAATGTTAACCCTGTTTACCGCTGACCTTTCCAAGCATGTCTAATCTGATTTTACCTGGAAACATGGGCATCGTCCTCAGGTCCACAGATGGCATTACAGTAGTCTAAATGAATTACAGTGGTCTTTTGGTCTGTATTATTACATTATCAGCTCTGGTTAAGCAATTAAAAAGGCTACAAGGTTACAATTAGATCATTGTGGCATCAATCATACATCTGGCTGTAGACCATGTGATTGATTAATATAAAGAAAACTAGGCCAAGTCACTGGTACTTTTATTTTCTACACTCATGCAGGTTTGGGTCCATCATCACTAAACCCATTCATGTGCCATTTAAGTTGAAGTTTTTATTACTGCATAGTGCACAGACACAGTTTCAAAGCAATGGCCAACATTGTTGACCTATTTAGCAAAAGTTATTATGCCAGATGCCCTCCCTGACACACCATACTGTATCTACTCAGACTTGGGACTGATTTTAAAGGGATCATAGTATGCAAGACATGTTATAATTGTGTTCAGTTCAAACAAGACATGTAAGATTAAAAAATATCATAGCCATTATTCAACAATAAAAGACATGAACAAAAACATATATGAAATCTGCTTGCTACAGTGAAATGCCACTTTGAAGGAGTTACACCAATTTTGTGGTTTACAACGGACAAGATGTAAAATCATCTTTTATGTAAGTTATAGTTTAATACTGAATACCTAGAAAAAGCATACTAAAAGCAAATTGTATGTTACTAATAGAAAACCCAATATATCAGCTGGATGAAATATCACACTGATATTTGGACTTTTTACCACATTGGCTTAAATGTCAACATAGGCCGATATTTTGTTTTGGTTCATGTGCTGCCTAAAAAATACACACAGAGCTTATATATTAACACTTTGATACAAAATCGAAAAGAGATAACTGACTGTACAGCTCCCTTATAGGTTTGTAGAAACAGGGCTTGGGGAGAGTTTGTAATAAATTTAAATTGCATAATTTCGGGAAAATCACTGGAATTAGTTTAACATATCGGCCTCAAAATACACAGAGTTTATTGACCATGGGGTGCGCTGTGTTCTTAATAATCTGTATCTAAAAAAAAGAAAAACTGTTGGTTGAGCTCTTGTTACTAATACAGCAATACTACTCTGTATTTAAAAACACTGCATCTGCTACATCTGACTGTATATCATAGCTCAACCCAGTTAATTTTCACTTTCTTCTTTTATCTGTCTATTAGCTTTGTTTGTATTGATTTTGAGACTCAATTTGTCTTCTGTCACTATACCATTCTCTCGCTTTGATTCACTTTGAACTACATTACCCAGCTGCTGCTAGGTTCTATTCAAGTTCATTTTTGGATTTGCCTGTCGCTGCAGATACCTTCATACCTTTCTGATCAGAGGATTTGAACCTTATGTATGAAGATATTGAGGAAGAACCTTTCACTGTAGCTTGGACGTGGCATGTCCAGAGGTGAGGCCAAAGCAAATGGCAGGTGGTAGAGTTTTTATCAAGCATCATCCCTGGGAGATTGAGGTAATAATACAGGAGAGATTAAGATAAACTTTATCAGCCCTGGCTCTTATTGTTCCCGGCCTGTGGTGACTTTTGCCGTAAATGGGTCGATTTTCACTCCTATTTTTTCTCTCTTGGAGGTATTTTATTTGGGCATCCTTTTGTTCCTGTCAGCCTCTTCTTGCTCTCTTAACACGGGTTTAATGAAGCTGCTAAAATGACTTTGACTTGTCCCCTATAACCTCCACTCCTTCAGCACATCAACCTCTCCTCCAATTCTCCTTTACTTCTCGAGCACATGGGAATCGTATGTGAGAAAATAGTCTCTGATGTAGGGCTGCGTAATGAATCGAATTGTAATCGAGATTCAGTTGTTTCTAATCGTCAGTGATGAGTTTGGGTCTTTTTAATCAAAGGTCCACAGCGAAGCCTCTGTCAGTAAAAGCGTGAGGTTTGAAGAGTTCAGACTTTGGAAGAAGAAATTTTAAAACAATACAGGCTTTTAATCATTACCATTTAATGAAGACAAAAATACTAAATTGGAATCAATCAATATGAAGAAAAAAGTGATTAATTTATTGTCATTGTTCTATTATTAAGGCAAGACTGCAAAAGCACCTCCCCACAGATCTGAATTGTAAATGTAGCGTAGTGCTTTAACCTGCTTGTCTCCCTCGTAATAGACTTGTCAAGTGAAATTTTGTATCAGTGGAATCACATTTTTAAAAAATGTTCTAAAGTGTTTCAAGATTTTTTCAAATGTTTTTTTAATTATTATTATTTAAGAACAAAAAGTCTAGTAATTTTAACTTTTTGCAGTCTTGTAGAGGATGATCCTATTGGTTATTGAGTTGCAAGTTGAATTCCAAACCCACAAGTCTTCACTGGATCATGCATTGCTTTCAGGATATCAGAACTTTAAAATGTTTCAGTGCTTCACCTTGAATCTATCACATTTATTATCTCATTCATCCAAAAGTTATAAAAACACCAAATTAAAGTTAATGCTTTTTTGCCCTTTTCATTACCGGGTGCCCGCTGTCAATTGTCTGACTCCTAGTGTGAAGTACTACATTATTAATATAAATCCTTTCAATTCAGCTTAGAATCTTTAGTGCTTCAATCTTTAGGCAAACCAAAAATAGAAGCAGCCTCTCCCTTTTTAAACGTTTATTTCTTGTGTCCTCCCCCGGCCTTCTGTCTGAGTGCACCCTCTCCCAAAACAAGACTTGCGGTCCTAGGAAAGCCAGCTCCACCGAAACACATCTGGTCCACATTAAAACAACATTGGGATAGAAGCCGAGCAGGCGACAGAGACCACCCTTCTGTTTTCCCTTTCTTTAAGTGGTAACCAGAGTCATGAACTACTGGTTTGGCTCATCATAAAAAAGAGCTAAATAAAGACTTACAATGTGCTGTGTTACCAGACGACGCCCAAATTAAACTTGTGGTCAGGCAGCAGTTTCATTTCATTGTGGAACTTGCTTAGATGAAAGAGGTTAGATGTTCCAGTCTGCTGCTGCTCTGGTTTGATTGCATCAGTATTCACTTGCAGTCTTGTATGTTACATGTATGCAAGTGTGTGGGGGTTGGGCGTAAAGACTATACTTTGTGACAATATCAGGGCAGTATGTAGTCCATTTAGTCCAGGCCTTTGTGTCAGAGATTCCTATTCTTTTTCTGTCATGTCAGTAAATTAGGTTACGTTTACACTGAAATGACTCACCGTATGACTGTATCACTGTATCACTGTATTGGAAATTATTTGCGTCTAGACACATCGTTTCTATGTCCGCAAGCCTTCCCTATCCACACAGCTTTGCGCATATTTGTTTACGTTTTACAGAAACAGAAATTAAAACTGCTTGGCTAATTTGCATAAACTGAGCGTTAAAAAAAAAACAGCTCGCTGTTGTGAGCTGATGTCGTTCAACTTCTGTCGGACTAAAGGACATGACTCAGTGGAATATGAGTGTTCTTTCTGTGACAGAGGGGTGTTCTGCTGATGGTGAGTCTGTTCTGTGCTTCTATCGCATTGGAGATGGTTAAATTTTCAGACATTATACATCTACAGGTCATGCGCATAGACTGTATATATGAATGGACATATATTCTAGCCTCTTGGTGCTTTGGCGGTGAATAACTTCGCGGCGCCTAAATCTAAATCAGTGTATCAGCGTCCACATGGTGCCAGGTCTGATCTGTACTCAGATAAATTTGTGGGAACTGGCGGCACCAGATCGTTCCATCTCTGGAGCCATTTTCCATTGGGTTAGTGTGGACGAACACTGCATCCACCTCGAAAACGACTCAAATGTGTACTAGTGTGGATGTGAATATTCCACAGCAGGAACTATGGTCTTTAGGGAGGATCAATAGTCATTCATTGGCTGAGAACCATGAATATATAACTTGCATACTAACTGATGGGGCTATGCAATTAGGCATATTTTAATTGAGATTCTGTCATTTTTAATTGTTAAGAATATTCTTGGGTCTCTTTAAACAAGATGTGCACAAATCCTCTGTCAGAAAAAGCGTGTGCTTTTCAGCAGAGTGCAGACTTTGTTTTTGTGTTAAATGGCAAAGTCTGTATTATTTACCTTCAGGAAATGGATACTGAAAGCCATTTTTATTAACTTTCAGCCTGATTTATGACTAAACTTTTAATTAATTTGTGCAAAACTTTGAAAATGAAATGGTGCTTTTGAAAATGTGAGGCCATCTGGACATTCTCTACTTGTGAATACTGAATACGTGCTATCACATGTATGTTGATTTATTATATCTCTAGTTCTTAAACTACAACTACAAATCTTTTACTAGCTTCCAACAGCAAATGGTGTTTGCTTTTGGTCTGTTTGATTTGTTTCTTGGTGATTTGGTAAAACTAAGACACGCCAACTGTTGGTCCATTTCATCGGAAGAAAACCCATAGCAACACAGTGATAGATCACACCCACAACCTTAATAATAATAATAATAATAATATAGAGTTAAATAAGCTGGATAAAAATGTCAATCTATATAAGTGTGTTTTTAATTCTGATTTAAAAGTGTCTACAGAGTCAGCTGATGACTGAGGAATTCCATAGCTTTGGGGCTTTGATAGAAAGGACATCCTCTATGGAGTTGAAAGGGTGGCGCAATGAGAAAAGCCAGAAGCATACAGACAGAGAATGTTCCTAATATAATCAGAGCTGAGGCCATTTAGCACTTTAAAGTTATTAGTAAAATTTTAAAATCAATTTAAAAGTTGATGGCGAGCCAGTGTGGGGCGGCTAGTTTCAGTGTAATACGCTCATGTGTCTTTTTATTAGTCAGCAGTCTTGCCAATTTGGAGACGTTTTAGAGATTTTTGACTAATACCGGCACATAACGCATTACAATAATTTAACCTTGAAGCGATGAGAGCATGGACATTTTTTTTTGTACTGTGCACCCCAGCATGATCGTTTTTAAAGTTACTGAAAGTTTCTAGAGTTTAGTTTAAGCGCACCCAACAGCCTTATACCAAAACAACACACTTGAAAGCCATCAAATCTAATCAACGTCTGTGCCTTTTTTCCCCTACCTCCCCTCCTCTCTCCCTCTGGTTCACTTTATCACATCTTTGGGGTGTAAACAAGCACCTCTCCAACAGAGACTAGCACTAACCCACCAGCGCGGATATACCGGGGGCTGTCACATCCCCTCAGACAGCACATTTAATCAACAACACGCACACACCCAGCCAACAGCCTCAGGTTATTGGAAACACCAAATCCTCCAGAACAGTTGGCGTGCCTGGGCTTCACCAAATCACCAAAAACACATCAAATATACCCCCAAAGCTCTTGCAGGATCAGCAAACACACACAAGCGACTACTGAAAGCTCTTGAAAAGGTTCCAAAAGTTGTGGTTCCAGAACTGGCGATGCAATAAATGAATGTCACATGTAAGAGAGACTTAAAAGTTTTAAATATATCTTGACATTCTCTGTGCCGGTGCTTGTTTTTTGTTCCAGACAGTTTGCTGTCATGTGCTGAGGAAGAAGAACCAACTAACTATGTCCAGATGTCTATATTTTAAACTCCACTTTCCAAAACCCTTGCATTATCTCATTGTATATGCCACGCACCTATTTTTGGGCATCAAATATCAAACATTCTTTCTCAAACAAAAGACCTTTGTTTGACATATATCCATATTAAAGGTGCACTGTTTAATTTTTCTAGTGGAAGGTCATCTATTTGTCTCCATGGAAATGCTGTAGCTGAAATGTCACATAGTACGGCATTAAATATCTATTTCCATAGAGTCAAGCGGATGATACTACTAGACTGAGTTACAGGTCAAATCTGTGTGAATGCATGGTTTACAAGACCGTAAAATCAAATGCAACTAAATAAATGCAAATAATATAAGTTTAATGCAATAAATTCTTCATGGATACAAGAAGGTAATGGACCCTCACCTCAAAAAGGTTACACAGTACACCTTTAAGTCACAAAACATACAGTATATAATAATTTGTTACCTTATTAAAAAAATTATAATAATAAAATAAAAAAATATTATAGTATGAACTTAAACCATTAAAAAAGTTAAGGCTAAAGAAACAGTGGCACATTTTTAAAAGTAAAATTGTCCATCTAGGTCAGTTCACAGTTAGGTGCAAGTAAATTTTGTCTCAGATCAGTACAAGCCCATGTGAAGCCAGAGTAGACCTATTTTACGCATGTGTCCATATTTTGCACATGTTTAATAATCGTAACAATTTTACACAAATGTTATGTTCTTTTACCATGATTTTCTGCTTATATGTTTTTGTATGCTTTTCCATATATTCCTGCAAACTTAGCTAGGGTTAAGAGGAGATTTAGGCCTGGAAGAAGTACTAACAGGAGCAGACACAGCTAAAGGAACATGAGATTGAAAGGCAAAAAAGGAGAGAGAAAAAATATGTGTTTCTGTTGTTGTAGCGTTGGAGATTAACCTCAAGCTGGTGGAAGAAGCCAGCAATAACAGGAGTGAGCAAGCCACAGCCACAGTGTTTACAGCTCTAATGGTGGAGGAAAGGCAGGGCATTAGAGTGTTTGTGAGCAAAATAAGGCCACAGACGTGCTGCTCCAGGACACATGGCATGGACAGCACGCAACCAGCAGACGTGAGAGGAGGTCAAGGGTCAAGGTGTGGTGGACGCACGCAGCAGATCAAAGCTGTTCAGCGCTCACGGGGTCACCACAATATGTTGCATCGGTGAAACTATTGTGTGTTATTTGAATGGAAGGACGAAGAGATGCAAAAGAACTATTTTTAAATGTTTAAAAAAAATCTGTAACGTTGACTTAAAGGTGCATTGTGTACATTTTTTGGTGGAGGGTCTGACAGATGCTTTTCTCGGTGAAGATGTTATTGCTTTGTCAGAGATGTTTCACAGTAACCACCATGGAGCCCAAACCACATGACACACTGTGAAACATTCAAAGCAGAGCAATAACCATGAAATATCCATGAAAATTATGTCCACTTTTATCATTTTTTTACTATCCGCTTGACCGCTTTCAGTATCACTATTATTAATATCAATAGCAGTATGATTTAGGGCTGTAGTCCACTTAAGGAATTCTTGATTGACTAAAGATGATTTATTGGTCAACTAAAAAGAGGGTGTGGCAAAAGCTCTCAAAACTATTATATGTCTCTATGCATCTAACCCAGACTGTACTCACAACAATACACCTGCAAGGGAGTTCAGGCAAAAAACACCTATTTATGCAGAAAAGTACTAGGGAACAATGGATTTATATAAAGACATATAAAACTTGCTGAGTTGAATCTGCTTTTTTACATATGCATTCTGAAAACTTCTCCTTTCTGCTGTTGTCCCATATAAATCCTTATCACCTAAATAAAATGCTTAGAGAGACAGAGATACTTTATTGATCCTGAGGGAAATAGTCGGCAAATACGAATTTTGGTTGACAAAGACACCATTGACTAAACCACTAAATTTCATGTTTCTAAATTAAGGCATTAAAAAGTTATGTTGTTCAAGTCTTATTTTTTTATTATTATTATTTTTTTTACAAAGGTCTTAGATTTCATTAGCCTATTTTTTTGTATACTCAACCGGGCTGCAGTGCAATGTTAAACCGAGGGAGTGAAAAAAACAACAACAACATGAAATCACGTAATTTGGAGTATGCGCAAGCAATACTTTGGTTTCAGGCGCCGGCAGCACTGAGTAAACAATCAGTACAGTGGAGGAAGACGTTGAATGGATCATGGGGAAGTGTAGGTTTAATCCACAGTGGCTCATAGATTCTAGTCTAGATATATAATTTGGCAGTTGGCTGGTCATTATTAGAATTTAATCTGTGTTTTTTGTCTGTATAATGGGTGTGATGATAGTCTTAATTTTCATTTAAGTGGTCTTAAAAAGGTCTTAAAGTCTTAAATTTGGGGTAGTCAAACCTGGGGATAACCTGTAGTATGATTACAACACTTTCTTGATATTTGACATTATATATTATGTTCATTCACTCTTCATGTCATGTCACACTAACTGAAATCGCTCTTGCCCAATGACACAACAACAGTGCACTGGAGAGATGCAGGAATCAAACCAGTCTTCCATTTATAAGACATTCTTTATTCTTTATTTTCTGTTTGGATCCTCATTAGCCTCCACTAGCATTCCTGGGGTCCTCTCTACCATGTGAGTCATTGTTGATATTTCCAGTGCTTCTATTAAAAATTCTGTGTGCAAATCTAGTAGTAATTGTACAAGATTCAAGATTCCTTAGTGTTATTTCAAGACATCATATATTTAGAGATATGTTTTTTCATGGAAGAAGCCGATTTCAAAGTAGCTGACTGCTGATGACATCTGCCAGTATGTTTGGGGTGATATGTAGTCGATTATTAGTCTGATTCTTCAGCCAGTTTCACTTCATGGAAACTGTCTGCCCTTGCAGCATTAGAATTCATTCCCTCGACGGTAGATGGGTAAGTTTTTTATTTAACCAATCGCTGCTATTTGGTCGTGACGTCTGTAATGTGCTGCTAATGGGGCTAAATGGTATATTAAGCTTTTCCCAAATCTCCTAGAAAGCAGGGCAATAACGTCTTTCCCCTTGATAAAATTCACCACATATTCTCTTTGTTCCGTCTTAAATCCTCGATATCGGGAATCGTTGCCAACACAGAATGTATGACTCTTCGCTGATTGGCTGGTGCCCAACTCGCACTTTCGGGGTTCTTGCAAACCATCTAGTGTATTCCGATTCCTGACCTAGTCGCAGGAGAAAAATTAAATTGAGCAGAGGCACGAGATGGCGCCAGCCTGGCTAGTCGATTATGATTATTTCCCCTAAATTCTGTAATTTAAATTTACTGCAATCTCACCCACATCCCTTTTTTAAAATCACAAACCTTTAAGAGAGCTGTGTAGTCACATTTTGAACAGTTATTTCTTTAGATAAAGCTTTAGACACATTCTTTTGGCTGTAGGTGGGCTAAAGCAAAATATTGGTCTGTGCTGGAAGTGTATGGCCGATTTGCTAAAAAGTGCAAATATCAACCCAATCTATCATTCTATCTCTAAAGTCAAAGACAGATAAAATGTGTAAAATACAGCTGGAAATGTATATGAGCAATACATTTTTGAATGACTACATGGCACAGATCAATAGCAGCTATCTTGAAAAACAAGCCTATAATACACCTTGTCCGTATCTGTGCTTTCATACTTATAAGCTATTTCTATCTTCAAACCATTGTTCGTGTTTTTAGAATTAGAATTGTATTAGTTATTGCTTTACTGGGCAGCCAAACAATATATTCTATTATAGCTGACTCCTTTGCCTGTGCCCATCCGGTATACGCCTGAAAACAAAATGCCAACCCGCACAGTTCATAGTTTTATAGCTTTCAATTCAGCTCAGTGTGTTATGAGAAAGCTGCCTGGCCCGCTTCATTGTTGGTTTTATATCTTTGGAAATATAAAAAAATCATTGTGCGCTCGAGCAAAATGAAGGGAGGGGTTCTGTGCCTATTTCGCCAACGCGTTTATTTTCCCGAAAGGTCCCCATATGCGTCCCAGATGAATTGGCAAAGATAAAAGTAGAAGGCTTTTTGCTGGATGTAAAATGGAGTTAGATGGAGTGGGAGGGAGCTGTGGTCTGGGGTCCTGGTCTTTGTTGCTCTTAAATATAGGGTTGAGAAACACCACAAATTGAGAGTCTCTATATTAGATCATCTGGGGCCCGTTCACACAAAAAGGCACAGATGAAATTCACACAGTTTCCTACACGTATAACAGACCCTTGTAGTTTCTGTAAATATATAAATATATAAATAATGCCGCTGGTCTATGTCACAAAGAATGGGCAACAGTAATTTCCACTAAAGGATTACAATATGCTAGCCTGATTCATCAGCTGGTTTCACTTCATGGAAACTGTCTGACCTTTAGAATTTGTTCGCTCGACTGTAGGCAGGTACTTTTTTAATTTAACCAATCATTGCTATTTGGTTGTGACGTGTGTAATGCGCCGCTAACTGGTATATTAAGCTTTTCCCAAATCCTGTAGGAAGAAGGGCAATAACATATTTGTCCTTGATGAAATTCACCAAACATTCTCTTTATTCCGGCTTTAAATCCTCGATTTCGGGAATCGTTGCCAACACAGAGTGTATGACTCTTCGCTGATTGGCTGGTGCCCAGACTCGTATTTCCGGGGTTCGTGGAAACTGCCTCGTGTTTTCTGATTCCTGACGTAGTCGCAGGAAAGAAATTAAATTGCGTGGAGCCATCAGCCTGGCTAACAATATGCACCAAATATAGCTAAATACATTTAAGTTTTAGTTTTAGCAACAACAAACAACAAAACAAAGTAATGTCAAAGCCTATGTAGGAATCGTTTGAACAGCTGTTTGACTAAAAATCCCAGCATGTAACTTTTCTGGTACCGTATCCACCACCTGTCTGTCTTCATGAGATGTTGTTGCGTTTCTTGGAATTTTCTTCATGAAGATAAGCTGCAGGTAATGCTTCTAGCCCAGGTCAGATCTGTGGGCGTCCCCCTCACAGCAAGAATGCATGATTTTCATTGTATTTTTGCAACAAGTTTAATGCCCTGCATGCTTGGCAAAACAATAACGGAACATGTAGACAAGCAGGTGGTGTACATTACACTACATAAAAGTTGCACGTTGCATTTCATTGCATTGAATATAGATTCCTGTAGCAATATTTATGCCAAACTAACCTCAGGTATGGTTGAACAGGTCACACCCCTGTAGGGTTGGTGGTAGGATTTTCTCTCTGACTACTACTACTTTTACTCCTACTTTTGTTGTTCTTATTGTGTTTCACCAATATTGCCTTTATTGGGTTGTGGCAGACAGGACTTCTCACAGTCTAGACCAAGCATTCAGTCCCCTTTTGTAGCATGTTAGCCTATTGTGTCTGTGCACCCCAGGATAATGTTATTTAGTGTGAAAATCTGCACCTAATGTACCAGAAAACTCACTTAGCCACTTAAATGACGTTCATTATCTCCTTGGTTGGAATTTTCATTTGCAGAATAATTGGCTTTTTGATGGTGTTACCTGGAAATAATGCAGCCAAAACACATTAGGGATTCATTTAGGATTAACCTTTTTCAGCATAGCCACAGACCTGTTGTTGAAAGACATTAGGGGCTTGGGGTGATTACATAAAAGGCGACCAATTTTATGTCCCATTTGCTGGTTTCAGACGGTTGATTGATTTTTGTTTTCCTGAAATGATTTTGCTAGTGTTGGTTTGGTAATCTCCAGCTCCTCTCTTCTCTAACTGTCTTTCTTTTTGCTCACCAGAAGTACCCATACAGTGCTGCAGAGTATATCCGGGATTAAGGTTAAGGAAAGTTTGAAAGGCCACAACACAAATCAAAGATGACTAGATGTCTTGCCGCGTAACAATTGGGGTGTGTATGAGTTGTGCATAGTCCCTTTATTGATTTCTATCTTTGAGCAGACCCATGAGTCACCGCTGTCCTTTGGCCCATTGCAGCCACCGTAGGTCCGCACAGAGAATGGGACGGAGGTATCGGGTTAAAGGTTAATTGCATTAGTGGCTTCTATCTGGGTTCATTTTAGGATTGGTTAAGAAACAAAGTGATGGTTTTTGAACTCCACAGATGACCTTAACAATGGGGTGTCCAGGCAATCTCATAGCCAGAATGTCTTTTGTGGTCTTCAGCCATACAGAGAAAAGAGATCGACTTTTGTGGGGAGATGTACAGGTGGACGTGCAGGAATTGTGTTGTTTTCTACCCTTTGCACAACTCTTTCTGTTGGTTGTTTTATGATGTGATGATGTCATACTCCCAAATGGGAGCAAGAGACAGATTTTCCTTTTGATTACATTGTACATTGCCATCAAATATTCAAAAGGTAAATGCACAAATGTTGAACCTAAGCTATACCCAAGAGCTCACTGCATTACAACAGAAATCTCCATTTGAAGTTGATCAATATGAATTTTAGCCGTTTCCCATGTGTATTAAATAGTATTGGCCTATAGAATGTTGTGATGTCATCTGAAACCCTGCAATTCCTGTGGATGTGGAGCTAATACACAAAGAAAAGAAAAGAAAACAAACAAAACAAAACAAAAAAACAGTGATTGTGGCTTGAGTACTTTGTAATTGCATATCAAAAGTGCGCTATGTCATATTTTTAGTGAAGGGTCTATCGCTAGCCTGATTCATAAGCCGGTTTCACTTCATGGAAACTGTCTGACCTTGCAACATTAAGATTTTTTATTTTTATTTTTTATTTAACCAGTTGCTGCTATTTGGTCGTGAAGTATGTAATGCGCTGCTAACAGGTCTAACTGGTATATTAAGCTTTTCCTAAATCCCATAGGAAGAAGGGCAATAACGTCTTTCTCCTTGATAAAATTCACCAAAAATTCTCTTTGTTCTGGCTTTAAATCCTTGATCTCGGGAATTGTTGCCAACACAGTATGTATGGCTTTGCCTACATCCATCTCGACTGCTTTGTTTACTGTTGTGCTGTACCACAAATGGGACCCAGTGATGGCTTCACAGCTCTTCGCTGATTGGCCAGTGCGCGGTCTCTAACTTCCAGGGTTTTTGCAACCTGTCTAGTGTATTCCGATTCCTGACCTAGTCGCTGGAGAGAAATGAAATTAAGTATGAATGTATTGCTTGTGTTGTTACTATTAGTCCTGTAACTACTTGTTTTACATGAGTGATTAACAGCTAGGGTTACATTTTGTCCTTGAAATATAAAACCTTGAGAAATAAAAATGAACAAAATAGTTAATATGTAACAACAGCAATGGAATTAAAGCTGCACA
Source organism: Boleophthalmus pectinirostris (assembly GCF_026225935.1). Lineage (NCBI taxonomy): Eukaryota > Metazoa > Chordata > Actinopteri > Gobiiformes > Gobiidae > Boleophthalmus > Boleophthalmus pectinirostris. Next base: position 24,995,898 of record NW_026571018.1, on the reverse strand, counting down.
GTTTTGGGGGAAAAAAATAAATAAAAATGTTCTAGTATTGCGTACATACTGCGATTGTAGATTTGCAATATATGTTTAAAAAGCAGGATTCTGTTCAGAGTATGCATTATAAACAACATTTGAGAGAAGACTGAATATTAACTGATAAACGAATACGAAGAACCTTTTCCATTTCAGAACCTGTTTGTAGAGGTCTAAACTACAGGTACAACATTTTCTATAAAAAGCATATTTTGTGCTTTACGTAAGACATCATTTTACATTAGCTTCATTCCAGCCTCTAACCCTGTGTGTTGGCTTTCTTTACGTTGTGTCTTATTTATAGTCCATCCAAACAGGGGTCAAAGTTGAGCTAAACGTCTCTCATGGTATAAACTGTCTGAATCCCAGCAGACAGTATTTCAGTAAAGTACAGTGTGCAGCCGAGTGTATTGGCCTTTACCATTCCCCTACATTCATTTTCTGCCTCCCCAGTTTCAGGTGGTGAAGCGCAGCATATTTTCCCCACACAATTCCTCTTGGTGTGTATCTGGAGTTATGAGTAAGCCATAGTGTGTGAAGGAGAAACAGAAAAGGGAAGCTTATCTGGGGAATAGTGACCTACATGGCAATATACAGTAAAATGCATTTTCAGACCCACACGCTTGTTACGTCACTGTCCTCCCCAGAAGGCATGCGAAGGTGGAAACTAGGAAGAATTCAACCTTTAACAATGTCCTTCAAAAACAATAGATTTAATAGGCTTTTCAAAGTGCCGGTGTACATACAAATTTAAGCAAAAAACAAATGAAATCTCTGCTTCTTTCTGCTTCTATCCTTATTTCTCATTTTATCTGCCCTCTCTACATCGTCTGTGTGTGTGTGATGGATGGCCTGCTCTATCATATAAGTAATACTAATACGGGGCTGTCTGCATGCACCGGCTCTGGCCTTGCTAAATTGAATTTGTCAAGGGACTTTTTTTTTACCCTTCCCTGAGCTTTATTCTTCACTATATCTCCTCTTTTAATGGCTTTGAGCGGGTGTGACCCAGTTGGTCCATTTTACATCATTTTATATGTTACCTGTGAACATTTAGGTCATATATCTAATGCAGACAATGGCGGGTAAAATTAATTGAAGAAGTTCCAGTAATGCCCTGCTATTTTCAGTCTTTTACTGCTTATTTCCACTGAAGCGGTTGTGGGTGGTTTGAGTTTATCACAGGATCCAGACAGCAAACGTGTTAAACCAAAAAAGTTTCTCTAATCAATAATCTAGATTACATACCCTTGACCTTATAGTTTTTTGAAATGTTCACAACAAAACAACACAAAGTTTCTCCTTGTGTAACCTCTCAAAGTGTAGCTCTTCAAACACATACCTGGTTTGCAGCATTCAGTGCTTTACGGGCATTCATAAAGTCCACCTTCACCCATTGTGTAAGCACTTAAATTAGAACTGAAGTAGCCTTTTACTTTTTTTATACATCACTTATAAGGTGCAACTATTCTTTTGGAGAGTCCAACTACCTGTTTTTATGGACTGATGTTGTTAAACATAAATCCATAAGCCTGAAGAAAAAAGCCCAGGGAGGCCCGGGGAATCAAACCCAGAACCTCCTTGCAAGCCACTCGGCTAGATCCTGTATTGTGAAAAGTCAGATCAAACAGGGATACACAAAAAAACTTTTTCCCCCTGAATATTAGATGGCAGTAAGTAATTAAATAAAACGTAATAGCTGATTCTCAGTGGAGCTGCAAACCCCCTTACTGCACCTACACAACACAATAAAAGAGCAGACATGTTCACCACAGCAGTGTCGCCCAAATCAAATTTACAGCTTTCCTCCAGAGATCCACACGACTTTGAAGATTGCTTTCGGGTCTGTGTTCCCAGTGGCTAAAAGCAAAGCGCTCGAGTAAAAACTGTCAAAACACCTGCGTTGGACTGTCCATTCATGTGCCACACATTCACAGCTCTGCTGCTCTAAACCGATTGTATTGCTTGAAATCTTGTCTACTCCTTTCAGCAAATCATATTGTTCCAATTTGTTTCCACTCCGGGTGTCTTTTGGCTTTATTTTGCTCACTTTGAGCGGGCCCCTTCTCTTGGCTACATGATATCTGGATACTGGATCTTGTGGGGTTTACTGCTGCTGCACCGCACTTTTCTTACCAAGCAGCAATTTCAAAAAATAGCCCCTCATTCTTCTTCTCCTCTCTCCGTCTTCCCTTCAGCGCATGTGAGTGCCATACTAAATGAGTCGGCTGTCCGCTGCTAACTGGAAGATGAGAGATGGGCTCAGACAAGGCTCAGGCGTGCACAGATTTCCTTCTATTCTTGATCAGACTTCAGCCCTGGTTTTGTGGTAAAAACACAAATGCTATGTGTTCATTTCAACTGCTGGTCTTTCGGTAAACGCCAATGCTATGAGCACATTTGGATTGGCAAACAAATCAATACCCACACAGTAAAAACACAAATTTAAGCAAGACACTCTAAGGCTAAATATTTTTGCAGTGAAAAAATTCAGTAAGTCTTATAATGTTTATATACAATTATGATAATTCTATCCAGATGGAAGTGAAGTAGAGAGGCCTTTAGGACTAAATCAATTTTGAGACTTTTCACAGTGGTTTTGAAAACTGTATTCAGCTCAAGTTTGAAGTTTTAATATTGTGACATTATACCATACCAACATATAGGGAGACACGCATCTAAGCCCATCCAGCTTTCCTGCGTCGCATTTCAACCAATTGACGAGGTGCTTTGAGCTTTTCACAGCCCAGGCCTAAGACTCCAGAGTTAGCTAATCTGAACTTTTGGTGAAATTTGTGACGCGTTAACGTATTTCATGCTTCTGCCCTCAAATGTAAAGAGATGTTTGACACAATTTGAATGCCGCTGTCTGATTGTTGCAGAATACACCAAGCTACAATCTGATAAACCTCCCCCACTGTCCCTTCATTGGACCACTGCAGAACAGCAACAGCACAAGATCTGGCACACTCACTCTGATGCCTTTTCTTCTCCATTTATCCTCCTCACAAGTCTTGGAGGACAAACTGATCATTGTCATTCCTTAAAGTTACTGTACCTTAAAACCATGAAAACAGGACTAATTCATTTTAAACTGTTTGTAGCAGCCCTTTCCTAGTTTTCTAATTATTCACATTGATAACTTTATAAGTGCTTTTTTACAACTTTATTAAGCCAGAGGAGAGTTTTGCCCTCACAGTAAAGCTACCAACACCTACAGTAGTATGCCAACAACGCATAAAACACTATATACTTAGATGTAGACAGTGGTCTCGGTGTTGAGTGGTTATAATATTTAGCCTGATCATTGTATGTATGTGTCCTGTGGTACACTGACACTAGGCCTGTCTCTTTTGCATCAGCATTCTGTAGAGGTCAGAGCACAGAGCGGTGATCCTGACCAGCTGTCTCCTGTCGGTCCGTTTCTCTGGATTCTGACACGTTCACACTATGGGGCAGCCAACACATGGCATTTGTTCTTTAATTTTTCTAACTTTTCACTAGTGACACAACACTGGCACATCTGACAAAACACTGAACTGGGCTGACATAAATAGGTCTTGTATTTCACAATTTAAAATTTGATTAAAACTTTTTTTTCTGATATATTAAAAAAAAAAAAAAAAGTGTTCAATCTTTAAAGTGCACTGTAGCTTTCCGATAATGGGTTCGTCACCTGCTAATTTCCATGGGGATGTTTTTGCTGTGCCTGGAATATTCCACAGTACAACATTAAATTTATCTATTCTCCATGGACACAATCAGGTGACGACACTAGGCCAAATTACAGGTCAAATCTGTGAAGTGGCGACCCGACACTCATTAATGTGCATGTGTTTCAAGGCATCTTTCTCAGCCGTAAAGACAAATTTAGGCCCTGTTTACACATACGTGGGTATTTTTTAAAAACTGAGACATTTCCCTTCGTTTGTTCCCATCTTTTACACACAAATGGCGAATTCGACTCTGAAAGCGAACCTTTATAAAAACTACAGCTAGAGTGGAGATTCTGGAAAACTATGGTTTTGCATTTGCGTGCAAAGTGAAATAAACAGTGTTTTAGGCAGCTGACATGCTAAAAGTGTTGCTCTGATGATGATCATGGAAGCATTTAGAGCAGCAGTCGCATTTGTTCTGGTGCAAACACTTTTCATGTGTTTGCATTTGCACACCCAGCTGATGTATCATATCCATGACCAGAGATGAACGAGGCTCAGAGGTCAGTAATTTTAGCACTTCTTTAACATATTTGTGGAGAGGCAAGCCCGCACAGTAATGCACATTTTTCAAGGTATTTTTGAGTAATACTTACAACTGTAATTAAATAAATGCTATAGGTTTGAATCGGCTTGGTGTAGATACGACGGCGCTTGATGGCATATTTATACAGGTTGATGTAAGCGAAAACTTTTTTGAAAACGATGCTGTGTGCACGATGTTATTCTGGAAAACAGAGGGAGGGAAATATTTGTTTCTCAACATACCCGCATATGTGTAAACGTAGCTTTAATGCCATAGTGAGGAACATTCTGGGCCAAAAATAACACGGTAGCGGACCCCCATTAGAAAGTTACACCATGCACAAGACATAATTCTAATCAGTGCCATTTAACACAAAAAACTGTCACATTTATTTCTTTAAAATCGAAACTCAACCACTTGTAATTAGAAACATGATTTAAATTTTGACTGAAGTTTAATCTTGTATCTCTATTAGAAAAAAGAAAAAAAAAAAAACACAGCAGAAAAAATAAAAAATTGGCACCAAATACCCTGAAATTTCACTGATACCGATATCTGAAACCACTATCCTACATACTAAAAATCTAATTATTTATCTATAATGTGCAATTTCCATGACCTCTAACCCCAAACCAAACTAAAATCCACTGCATCTGCTCCATCACAGTCCACACATTTCTGTTCCAATGTGCTTGTCGCCTTCACACGTCCATACATGGGACCCCCTGTCTCTCACTCTGCTTTATGTGACTTTTCTAGCACTTGTACTTTTGGAGAGTGCCATTAGAGACCATTAGGGGTTTTGCTGCTGCCACAGAGAGAAGGATGGAGCCTGTCACACAGATTTGGCAAAAATGAAGTGTTGGAAGTGTTGGAGAACAGAGTAAGAAAGAGATAGACGGGCTAAATGAATGCTCTTTGGAATTCACTGCAGCTAATTACTTCAGAGATTTATGGGATGGGGACTGAATATCATAATGTCCACAATAACAAATAGGGTGATTATGGAAGGTATTAAGATGGACGTGGATGGAAAGAAATTAAAGACACATATGCGACACAACTTTACCTAGCATTACTTGTCATAACTAATTCAAACTAATGTACAACCAATGTTTATTCACTACATTTACTGCATCCATTTGTCTCCATTACTTTGCCTAAAATGTTGTAAAGTATGGGATTAACCATGTCTATCTCCCTGGGGACAGACGGTAATGCTACCAGCACGCTCACAATAAGAATGCATTTTCTTCCAGATGTTTTTGAGCAACAACACACCTATAACTGAATAAATGCTACACATATTTTTAATGTCATGCTGCGGAACATTTGAGGCAAAGCTATATTTAGGACTAGCCTGATTCATTAGCCGGTTTCATTTCTGACCTCACAGCATTAGGATTTGTTCGCTCGATGGTAGGTGGGTACTTTTTTATTATTTAACCAATTGCTGTTATTTGGACATATGTAATGTGCCGCTAATGGGGCTAACTGGTATAATAATAATAATAATAAGAGCCCGGCCGATATATCGGTTGGCCGATATTATCTGCCGATATGGGCAACTGGAGGCGTATCGGCTATCGGCTGATATGCTTGCTGATAGGTGCCGATATTTCACGTGGGCATGTGATACGTCGTTAAAAATCTTAGACTCTCTACATTTTGTTCATTTAATCCAATTTCCAGACAGATAAATGTCCTAATATGTGGCTTTGCATCAGTATTTATCTGCGGAGTCATTTGTCTGTGTGTGTGTGTCCGTATTGTCCCTGAACACACCACAGAGTCACGTCACTCACGTGTGTTGTTTACACGCGCATACACAGATCCAAACATTGAGATTATATTCTTTTTACGGACAAACGGTTTGAGTCTGGATTAAAAGGACATTTATTAGTGCAGACTTTTGGAAATATGTCAACTTTGAAGCTAGTTTTTGTCATTTGTTATGGGTTAGCTGCTGTAGCTCCCGCACATAAACAGGCTGTTTTCTATTGGTCTATTGTAAAGTGACTACATTGGCCGTATATTTGTTACTGGACCTGCATTGATATGTAAATGAGCTGTGAATAGAGGTGTGAATTATTACATTTGCACATATAATTAATTACCGCGGCGTGCACGTATTTACGGCTAAGGGCTTATAGCGCTAGTTTCTTTACTAGTTATGGGTCGGTCGTGAACGAAACGGCTCTTAGAGCCGGCTCTTTGAAGGGAACGACGGGAGCCTGATCCTTATTGGGAGCCGTGTTTTCTCTTTTTCTCACTTTTTTTCTCTTCACGCCGCGTGCAGACTCGTGGTTTGACAGCGGCAGTGGCTGAAAACGAAACTTTGAGAAATTTGCATGTACATAGGATAAAAAAAACCCAAAAAAAAACGAGCATATTTGACTGTAGTTTAGCATAAAATAAATAAGTCCCGGTTTAGTCCTTTTTCAGTCCTGGTTTAGACCTGGTTCAGTCCTGATTCAGTCCTGCTTTAGACGTGCTTTAGTCCTGCTTGCAACAAAACAATCTGAAGAGCCACTTGGGAGCCAAAAGAACCAGCAGCTTTTAGTGAGCCGAGCCAAAAGAGCCGTTTCTCTAAAAAGAACTGGAATACCCATCACTAGTGTCTAGAATGTGATGCAAAAATGCCATTAAGCCAACCTACTGTCTGTAAATATGATGTAAAGAGGCAGAATAACAATAAATGTTGCCTAAATAAACCCAATTTAAAATCCACCAGAGCCAAACCTAAGTTTTTTAAACAATTCAACATTTACAGCGAATTTTTACATCACTAAATATATCGGTGATTATATCGGCTATCGGCAGCTCCAACTCCCATCATATCGGTTTCATATCGGCCACAGCAAAATCCATATCGGTCGGGCTCTAATAATAATAATGACAGACTGATGGAAGCGAGGCGGTCAATCTGTGCCATTGACCCCTCTGACCACAACCATCACTGAAACACACACAACTTTCATACTAGGCAATTTGGGTGAAGTGCCCTGCCTAATGTCACAACAACAGTTTTTGTGACTGGCGCTCCACTGTGGCACCTGACTTTCCCAGCGGTCTCTCATCCAAGTACTAACCAGGCCCAGCCTTGCTTAGCTTCTGAGATCTGATGGGATCAGGCTTTGACAAACTGATATGGCCTGGTATTTGACAAGCTTTTCCCAAATCCTGTAGGAAGAAGGGCAATAAGGTCTTTCCCCTTGATAAAATTCACCGAACATTCTCTTTGTTTCAGCTTTAAATCCTCAATCTCGGGAATCGTTGTCAACACAGAATGGATGGTTCTTCGCTGATTGGCTGGTGTCTGGACTCGCACTTCTCGGGTTCTTATAAACTGTCTAGTGTATTCCGACTCCTGAAATAGTCGCTGGAGAGAAATGAAATTGAGTGAAGACACTAGGTGGCACCAGCCGGGCTAATTCAGGACCACCACCATCAGAAATGTTACACAGTGCAGCTTCAGAATATGGCCTCTTGAAATCAGTTACTTCATGCCTGACTCCCCACTGACCGATATGCCACTACTCTATTTCACTGTAGGGCAAGAACACAGACTGTGGACTAAAGGAGTGTCACGACTAAAGGAGTGTCACGCCACCCATAGCGTTTGTCTCCAGTCAAATGAAGCTAACAAGACTAGCAGTTAAAGGAGTGAATTTGGAGTTCCATATTAGGAGTAGGAATTTATTTAAAGATGAAATAGCAAAGTAAAAATACCAGGATCATGTAGAGTGGGTAAATGTATGAAGATTAAAACCAAAATGATGAGGCTCACTGCAGCAGTTACAGAAAGAGGGGTGACAGTTTTTCAATGTAAAGTCAGTTGAAGTTGATGGCACCCTCATGTGCACTTTGGTTTTGGAATGTGGCAGCTGGTGGGTTAGCTATGTTCATTTATATATACAGTCTAGGGGCAAGAAAAATTATAAGAATACGATTGCTTCAGAATGTATTTTAAAAAGCATACTCACAAAAAATACTTCGTAATACTGAGACTAATACAGACTTCTAAACAGATGATAGTACATTGAAATATTCCCTCTGAATAAGAACAGTTTGAGGCTAGTCACACAGAGGGAGTAACACTGGAAGCGATGCCTTCTTGTGCTGCAGCTTGCCACAAGTCTCTGAAGTCACACTCTTCAAAGGCACCAGACTCTATTGTGAAAACACTGTGGAGGACACCAGGCTGTCTGGCCCCAGCACTGTTAGCTTTGTCAAGAAAATTACACAAACACAAATAGTGGTTGGTAAGTCGAATAAGCTAGTAAAGTAGTAGGCTATCGAAGAAATACAGCGCAATACAACAAAGCAAAATCAAACTTGAGGAAACAACAAACTATCTTTTTATTTTTCGCAGTCCATTTCTTCATAGAGGTTGCTTTAGTCTACTGTATGCCTCAGTCCTCTCCTCTTCTCTCACTTCTATTCCCCATAACTTTGGCTAGTTTACCTTTTATGAAGTAAAATATTATGCATTCGCAACATTTAAGGACTAGAGATTTTATTGTTTTTCCTGGAATGTTCCACAGCACGACATTAAACTTATCTGCAAAACACACAGTCTTACTTTGAGTGTATAATCCACTGACTTGGTGGCTTCCCTGCTTGTTTAACGAAATACTGTGGAACATTCTTGGCAAAGTAATAACTTCTTAATAGACCCTGGTTTTGTGTTCTTTTTATGACGCGTTTCTCTCAATGTTTCCAAGCATTAGGCTGTTTCTTCTTAATTTTTTACAATTCAACAGCTCTTTTGATCAGGGTTTGTGGCCTTTTTTATAGACATGGAGCACTAGTAGAACACGTACTTGTATATAAGTCAGGGTTCACATGCTATATAGTGAATTAACATGTGTGCATGGGGCCTGAGACACATCTATCACAGTGACACGTGGAGCCTGCTGTAGTCATGGAGCTGCTGATGTGGAGTGAACAGTCCCAAAGCCCAGGCTGGCTCCACACACATCTGTTTGAATTAGCCCGCTCACTGTCTCCCTGGCCGACTAACGCCTGATCAATACAGGCAGACGAGCATGTAATTATGATAGATCGGATTTGTGCCAGAGGACGGCAACATGGGAATGGTGACATGTTACGCACAGGCCTGGACTTTTCTCATTAGATGCTCTCTCGCTCCGTCCTCGCAGTTGGAAATTGAGCATGTTCGGCTTTCAGTTAGCAGATGACATATGCTGAGGAAATTCTGAAAATGTGCACATCAAAATATGTCAGAGATTGATGTTTTTTTCTCAGGCCTGTTTTGCCCGATTTGGAGGCTCAGAGCTTTGACTTGTTGTGCAGTTGGATAAGTATGTAGGTCAAGGGTAATATTTTCTGACTTTATTTAGTTATTTTTGCAGTGTGTCCTTGTGTGTTTTTGTGTTTTGGGGATCTGTGTCTATTTACATTCTGTGTTTTATAATTATTGCTGTGTTCTGCGCTCTGGTCAGCTGGCAATTAGAATAAATAATGATGGATCCAAACAGGGTGAGGAGCTCAGTCACATGGGAGGAGGCCCTGGGGATGACCCATGCCTTGGGGTCCCACCGAAGGAGCTGGAGGAAGTGTCTGGGTTGATGGAAGTCTGGGAGTCCTTGGTTAGGGCCTGTTTGCACAAGAACACTTGCGGGTAAAAACATCAAAATATTTTATCGGAAGTGCCTTTTGTTTAGAGGATGACAGCGTTTTTGGGACTTAAAAACACAAAAATCTGAAACCACCCTCCAGAGTGGAAAAGTTGAATACGCTTCGCCGTAGTGTTTCCGTTTACACTGCCCAAGACGCAAAACTCTGTTCAGATCTGCTTGTGTGTCACTAGATGCACGCAGATTTTCCTCCAGTCTAAACACGGAATAAAAAGTGAAGACGCGATGCCACTTTTGTGTCATCATATAAACGTAGCCTTAGACTGCTGCCCCTGCGATATGACCCTGGATAATTACAAGAAAATGGATGGATGGTAGTTGGGTCCATGGAATTGTTATTGCTTTGCGTATAATGTTCAACAGTATGGCATTAAACTTAAACTGAAAACTATTAGCAACATGCCTTCTTACTTGATGTCATTTTTTCACAGATCTGTAACTTCGCCTAACCACGTTACCAGCTTGCCTGGAGATAGATACATTTATTTATTTATTTATTTTCTTCTTATTAATATTATTTTCTGTGGAATTCTGTGGAGCCAAAACCTTTCCACGCAGAAAGTGTACATAAAGCTTCCTTAATGAGAAATGAGTTTAAGAAATTCGAATGTTGTCTTCGCGACGTACCTTCTGCAAAACCAAACTGTTTTTGTTTTGTCAAGTTTGATAGTTCAACACACAAAAAAAACTCTGAATTTCCGACTCTGACAAGCAAACATCCCATCAGTGAATAACTCAAGCGATGCCTTTGCCAATCAGCCCGCCATAGCGCCAGTAAAAACATGCAGATGATTTCCTGTGTGCGAGTGGACTCCAGCCGGCTTGCTCTGATGCTGGGCACATTTATCCAGTCAATAACAAGCAAGTCACACTTTGTTTGGTTTAGAAGTGCAAATAATATTTCATATGTCACTCAGCACTCACCAGTCAAGTCTGCTGCTCCCACTCTCCTCATTTGGATGACTGTGCTTTAATATTGCACTAACTGAGAGATTTCATTTGAAGAATCTTGATTATGGCTCACGGCGAGATTTGGTTATCTTTTCAGTTTATTAAGTTATCTTCCCTGTCAATATCCAGGAATTAATGTGTTTCCTGGTACACAGAAAATTTAAATCTCCAAATCTGGAGAATCAAATGTAATTTCCTTCAGAATATAGCTGTTAGAGAAACTGTAAAGTGCTCTTTTGGAAAATAAGGCCACACTCTACATTTTAAAATATTAACTATTATTTATTACCTAAGTGTGAAATTTTATCTGCTTACACTCTACCTGCTGCTTCCTGTTTATCTCCCTCTATAAAGAACCATTCAAACCAATGAATACTTAGAACAGCTGAAAGTATAAACCCAAAGATAATGTCAGCAAATGTCAACCTCCTCCGCTCCTCCACACTATTTATCCACGTCCACACTGTAATAATGTTATACCAGCCATTTGATCTACTGTAAATTATAGCGTTTCATGGGAGATCCTTCTAAAGTGCCCCAAACACTACACACTACTTCATACATCTTTATTATATCATCTGTCAAGTGCCACTGGCTTGTTTTATTGCTCCATGTGCTGCTTAGTCTTATATCCCACCACTATTTTATGCAGGCTTCATTTAAAAGATGCATTGTGTAACTTTTTTGGTAAGGCGTCTATTGTTTAGCCTGAAATAGTAAAGGAGAAGTTCAATAAAAAAAAACAAAAAACTTTTGTCCAGTCGACAGAATTGAATTTCTCCTTTGCTATCGATCCTACCTGGACGACTGAGGGATTTCACGAACATCTTTAGCCTGAAATGTTTCACAGTATTGCATTAAACTCGTCTGTCTCTTTGATTAAATTACAGGTGTTTTTATTGAAAAAAACTTTTAAAAAATTGAAAAAAAAATCTTATCAATTTGCCTGCCACCTGCTTGTCTCCCTGGAGTAAGATAAGCTTAAAGGTCCAGTATTATGCTATTTTCTTATCTATATTTCATCACAAACATAGCTGGAGTTTTGTTTTGTTTCATTCGTTTAACCCACACCGTACATATTTAGGCTGTGTTCTCTCAAACAAGTTCAAGTGAAAGTGGAATGTGAGTTTCTCTAGTTCTGAGCCTCTAGTCCTGGGAGGGCCCTGAGTCCAGGGATCTGCTTCAGTCTTGAGTCCTGGAAGGACCTTGAGTCCTAGCAGGGCCTCGAGTCCTGGTCGAGCCTTGAGTTCTGGGTGGGTCTCGAGTCCAGGAAAGGCCTCGAGTCCAAGGATTTGCTCGAGTCCATGGATCTGCTCGAGTCCAGGAATCTGCTCGAGTCCAGGGATCTGCTCGAGTCCAGGGATCTGCTCGAGTCCAGTGATCTGCTCGAGTCCTGGGTTGGCCTCGAGTCCTGGGATGGCCTCGAGTCCTGGGAGGTCCTTGAGTTCTGGGAGGTCCTTGAGTTCTGGGAGGTCCTTGAGTTCTGGGAGGGCCTCGAGTTCTGGGAGGGCCTCGAGTCTTGGGCGGCTCTCGAGTCCAGGGATCTGCTCAAGTCCTGGGAGGGCCTCGAGTCCTGGGAGGATCTCGAGTCCTGGGAGGACCTCGAACCCAAGTCGTGGGATTGCCTCAAGTCCTTGGATCTCCTCAAGTCCTTGGATTTCCTCAAGTCCTGGGATTTCCTCAAGTCCTCCTCAAGTCCTCCTCAAGTCCTCCTCAAGTCCTCCTCAAGTCCTTGACAGGAGCAGCATGAGTGAGATCCATAAGACTGTGGACCACACAGGACTTCAGAGGAGACTAACTCAGGGAGGACAGTCTCTGTGAGCTGGTCTGAAGTGACATTGAGTGTGTGTGTGTGTGTGTGTGTGTGTGCATTGGGTTCCTCTGTTGGTTTCTCTGAGGCTTTTTGAATGATGTCCACAGGAGGAGGACGAACAGTTGTAGCAGACTCCAAATCTATGCTGGGGTCTTCATGCTTCCCGTATTCAGAAGGGAAGAGAGGGCAGATCTCTTCTACCATCAGGTCAGTGATGGCCTCCAGCAGGCTGGCGCAGGACCAAACAAGTTCCTCCAGGTCTTCATGAGAAAACATTTGATGGGTTCTCATCATGATCTTGAGAACCATTTGGTCCTACATGGAGTCTGAAACATGTTCTCTGGAGCATGTTTCCTAGAGCTTCAGTTACATTATCCAGCACACGATGGGTGAGTCAATGGCCTGAATGCTGAGGTCAGAGGACAGTATGCTGAACAAGTCTGCATCTGCTGGAGGCTGCCACAGACTGTGGAAGACCTTTGGTACAATGGCCAATACCACATCCCTGGGCTGGAGCAGACAGGAACACTCCTGTCTGCTCAGGCAAAGAGTCTGAAAACTCCTGAGCCAGATGGACAAACTTTGGGTCGACTGGTGACAGAGACAAAGTCAAATGAGCTGAACATTAATTTCAAACAGACATGATAATAAACAGTGGTGTGACCTACAGAAAGCTCTCAGGGACGTCTTCAGGACACATGCCTCAAACACATTGTCTCCCATTTTGAGTGTGTTCATAACATCTCAAGTCTGAGACAAAGAGGAGAACCAGCATTAGTGCACAGGACTGTCATGGGACTGGGTTTAAAGATTGAACATCTTACCAAATTCAGAAGAGGTCTGGCTTCCTCTTCACCTTTCCCCTGCATCTCAAAGTCCCACATTTGAACACGGTTGGACCTCTTTGCCAGCTTCTGCACTGCCCTGGTCATGTGGTCAGTAGTGACTGTAGAGGATAGCAGGCCCTCAACCTGCTGCCTCAAGAGGTGCAGGACCATAGGAATCTCAGGGACACCAGAAAACAAACACTCTTGATTGTTCAATGGTCTATCTTTTTTGATAGAAATGCAACAAGAGAGATACTTACGATGACTTTATAGGATGACAAGAGTCAGCAGAGCTGAAGTGCTCTCTTCCATATCAGGGTGAAGAACAATACCTATTGAAAAGACACAGTTGCTTTACTTTTCACACTTTGTCAGTCAGCTCATGTTGGTGGGACGTGTCCTACAGAAAGTGTCTTACCATGACTGGTTGATAGAGGCCCTGCATTTCATACAAACTAGCCTTGAATCTAGCTCACTGTTTCAATAAATGACAGCCTGTTTTTCTAACATCTAATCATTACAAACGCAAAGCTACAAACAATGACTTATCACTTAAAGTAAGTTATTTTTAGACACTTTGTTTCCTACTGCACATGCACACTTATTTGGAATCGCCCCACATGTCCAGTTCCCATGGATGATGATATGGGTTTATTCAACACTGTTTGAGCCAGCTGTGGTCCTCTGTATGCATGTGCAAACCTCTACAACAACCCTACGGCCTTCACGGTTGTAAGAGCGCTTGTAGAAAGCTGCGCTCTCAACACAGTGTTTCCCGCAGGAAATTGGTCAGGCAAAACGGTGCTGGCGGTCAAGGCTGCCACCTTAACTATAAAGTGCTGCGGGAAACACTGCAACATGTGACTCTAGGCCTCTGTAGAAAGGCAAAACGAGTTAATGGGACGTTCAGAACCGTGGTTGCTGCAGTTTGTTCAGTGGCCAGTAGAGTGTAGTAAAGGACACTGTGACTGCAACATGTTTCAAACAGACAGAAGTGAAGGGAAAACAGGATTATCTAGAGATAATTCAAAGCTATTTAATTATACTTTTGACACGTGATGATTTTAGATTTTATTGGGCAACCACTGCTTGCCTTGATTGCCCTGACTACATGCAATGCAGTACACCTTCACTAGAATAATTCTGATCATTTCAGCCTGGATTTGCCCATCTTTACTAAACAAAAGGTAAAGGGAAATGTTAACATGAAAACCACCGCTACATGACAACAAGATTCAAGCCAATCAAGATTCTGAGATGTAGACAGACTTATAATAATAAAGGGTTACCCAAACAATGAATGAAATGTTGTAAATGAAACAAAACATAACTGGGTATGTTTTTGAGGAGGTAATAGCATTATAATATGGCTTCAAACTCACAAGAGTTGAGTGCCATATTTTTAACTGTCTGTAAGCAAAGCAATAACATCACCATGGACACCAACAAGTGGTTACATAGTGCATTTTCACAATTTTCAAGTCAATTCAATGTTCTCTTTTTAGAAATCTGGAGTGATAAGTGTTGAAATAAAGAGAGGATGCCAGGGGAGAGGCTCACCTCCAAGCTCCTTGAAGGGGGTTGGCATGTCATCAAACTTAACTACTATCCCTGTCTCCTTCAATTATGATTTAATCCCCTCATTTATATTTGTGGACCAAAGTGTACCACTTTAGGGCTGGACAAATTGGCTGGTTTTAACCCCTGAGCTTGGTTGAATGTTCTTATAAAATATTAGATTCTGATAAAAAAGAAAGTGTTGTGTGCCGACTTTTACGTTTAAATCATTTTTTTATTGCAATGATCAAGCCCTATATAAAATAGTTATTTTCACCTACTTTAAAATACTTACATACAGTTGTACACTTGCACATTATGCATATAATTCTCCAAACTCTAAAAATGAAGACATAAATAGTGTAGATCTGGGGAATACCAAAATATTGTTGTTTCTTATGGCTCTGCATTTTAAACAGGTGGTCATGGGCTAACATAAGTAGCACTAGGGTAGCAGCTGGTCACAATGTTTTGCTTGTTGCGTGGATGTTTCTATTGTTTATGCATTGCACTAAAATGAAGTGAAAGCCTTGTGAGGGGAGCGTGCTGCTAAACTCATTTGTTTTCCTAATTACCCAGTGCGTCCTGAGCACACACGTGTTTGAGTGGAGCTGGCGCCTGCTGGGGCTTTGTGCTACACATTTGATTCAATACATGCCATTAGCCAGCCTTTGTTTGTCAAAATTTAACATTTTGATAATAGTGGCTTTGAGTGTGCCATTTTCTCTGAGTCAAAACCTAAATATTAACACTTAAATGAAATCAAATGGAAGAATATTACCAATTATAATCACGCTTAAATCCGAGAAACAATGGAATTATAAGGGATGCTGGAAACATAAAGGATTAATCATTTTGGATTTTCCATTACTGAGTTACAAAAGTAAATCAGTCACAGTACTCAACTAAAAATATATATTTCCTCACTTTTTGCGTGTAATTCCAGTATGTAACTTTTTGTGTGAGTACAGACTACTTGCTGTTATTGGTTTGCCTAGAATGTTTCACAATGTTCCACAATGTTCCACAACGTTCCACAATGTTCCACAATGTGTCATTAAATGTATCTATCTACAGTGCATGGAGAAGTTGGAAACACCACCAGGCCAAGTTATGGGTAGTTTTAGCAATAAGAACACCTGTATGTGAATAAATGCAAACTGGATAATGTCGTACTATGGAACATTCCAGACAAAGCAGTAACATCTTCTTCAGTTTGAATGCAGAAGGGTCTGGAACAGGACCATAAAGAGCGTCAAACAAGCGTCCTATCTTGGAACAATCTGAGCTGCCATGTTTGTTTTGATACAAACCGACCATGCATTCCTCTGATTGGCTAATCCACCCGTCCATCTAGCATAATGGAAACTAGGGAAACATGATATGGTTCCAGACCCAAACATCTTTGTCAAATTTGTATTGTCAAAACATGTAGTTTTGGCTGGCCAGGCAACTTTTAAACAACATTATCAATACATCACTAAACATAGCCTCAGCATTCTTTCAGTCTTTGATCATGTTTGTTCTTTTCTTACAATAAAATAATAATTGAGTTCACTCGAATACCAGACTTCTTCCTTGTATCTGCACAATTGACCAATTCAGATCTCTCTCTTCTCTTTTTTTGCAGGTGAGTTCCTGGTTTCTATCTTCCTGACTTTGAAAACCGTGGTACCCTCACTTACCTGGTCACAGTATGGACTATTTTCTCTCTCCATTATTATTGCATAGGACTGTACAAATCTGACAATTCCCTTTTCCACTTAATGTACATAGCTCTCCACCCATATGAAAGAGCTCCTACAATATGTATGTGGTGTGTCACTTGAAGCAGTGCCTCACCGTCACATGGCTTTGGGTCAGTGGGGTCATTTTGGGCCTTTCTCCTTGATCTAATATGCATGTATGCTGCAGCCTCCGCACTGCTGCTACAACCCTTGCACTTTGACCCCTGGGGCGCACCACATTACTTGTTCAAATAGCTCTAAACCTTTACATATTTGGGGCTCTCTGTGTAATTGTTCCTTGTAATAGGGATCACAAGTCAAGTTTCCTTCAATTGGCATCACAAAGTGCCACAACCCATTTCATCTCAATTCCACAGCGGGGCAAGTCAATTTAAATCTTTGTTCAGATGTGAATTGCTGTGAAAATTAGCCCTGATTATCACGCATTACACTGATTTATTTGTAGATGTATTTATTTTTGTTCTAAAAGTCATCTCATTTTTGAATGATGTCATAACCATAAACAAAATGTGGAAATGGCTGGGACAAATCCACTACCAAGCAAATCACAGTTATTAATATCAATTTCGCACCAACCTCTCATCCCTCTCACAGTTTCTGCATAATCAAGCTGTCATCAGATCGAAATGTAAAGAAGGGGAGGGGTGTGGGTTAGAGAGCCAGTGGGAAAATCAGCTTCCACAACATCAACATCATCTGTTTGCTTTGTGAGTGTACTGTATTGTTGTCAGGGGATACATTCTGTATAATAGTATCTGACAATAGTTTGAACATGCTAAGAAACAAAGTTGTCACACTTTTTAACTCACTACAATGAAAAGAAAGAATGAATGAATCCATATACATGTAAGGATTATGTAATGGGTGCTTTGCCCAATTGGACATCAGTGGTATGAAATGGCGTAGACATTTAACCTTCACATTAGTGGGTGATTTGCTCCACCGTCTCACATGAATGTATTTTTTCTGTTATGTTATTTTTATATCATTTAATGCAGTTCATTGCAGCAGTTCCTATCCCTGTGAATGCAGTTAGTAAGTGATCTCCATCTGGGAGCATCCCCAGCGCTGCTGTCAGAACAGACAGCCGTGTGCTTTTGAACTCTTATTATCAGTGATTATCTACAGCACTAACTGCGAAGGATTGGTGTGTTAATCGATTGAAGAGTTGCTAATTTACATGATAATGTGGCGGAAAAGAAGACAACCTCGTGTGACAGATGACAGACGATGATAGGCAACTTAATCACTGAGTGATTCATGCAGCCAGTGTTTAGGATATTAGAGTTAGGCTTTACTACTTATACGCATTATATACAGCACATTCCCTCATTTACATAGAGCTGAACAGAGAAGCTCCAGTGAGCCAGAACATAATATTTGTATGTATAGTGACACTCTGGGTATTCAGCAACAGTTTCATAATGCAGATCACACCAAGCCTCTGTTACTGTTACATGCTCCAAGGTTTCAATATTCAAGTATAGGTTGTCATTGTTATAGTTGTAACTGTTGGAAAAAGAAAGTCTTATGTCAAGATGCCATTAAATTCCTAGAACAAAAATGAAATATGTTAGAATACAGTATTTAGCCTTTAGGTCAGTTCTATTATTAGGCTTGGATATAATTCATTTAACTGAAGTAGAATAGTTTAATGTGACATATATTCTATATTGTTGGTTTTAATACATTGTAGTTGCAAATTCACTTTTCATGTATTATGCTGAGAAATGTTGAGCCCCACAAAGTGGTAACATGTTGACTTCATGAGTAAATCCCAAAAACAAAGAGGCCGTGAGGAGAACATGCCGCAGCCTCAGACCATGGCTTTAGGACTCCCGTGTGTGGTATGGCTGCTGTATACTGTTAGACTGTATTGTCAGGGCTGTTGAAAGCAGAAGCTTATGGCTCACACGTGAAACTAGTGCAGTTAACCTTCACACGTTCATCTACAGCAGCAAAGGTCTATGTGTTTATACGCCATTAGAGCTGCGTCTGCTCATCACATCCTTAAAGGTGCACTGTCACTTTCCGGTTGGGGGTCTGTCACCTTTTTTGTTTCTTGTTTTGAATATTCCACAATATGACATTAAACAGAGCTACCTTACACATTTAATTACAAGTGGTTTTATTGCACAGAAAATACCTAGAAAAATGATGATGGTAGAAAGTTTTAATGCCATACTGTGAAACATTTTATACAAAGCAATAACATCTCTGTGGAGAAAAGCAGGTGTTGGACCAGAAAAGTTACACAATGCACTGTTAATGCATACCAATACACCACACAGTTTTGGACAAAGAAAGTGGTTTTAATGTCTATAATTTCTTGGTTTTATTTTTCGTCTTTTGTATTTATCTGCTTATTTACTCAAAATATGCCTTGTGTAATATACAATACTTTTAAGTTTTTACGGTAAACTCTTTACTCATTCTATATTGTCTCAGGTTATTATAGCTTCAATATACTCCCACGTAAGACATCTCCTTCGTTCTAACCTTGGGCTGTGGAAGGGGTTAAGGGGGGAGGGAGAACAGCAAATAGGGGCATTAATCACATGACAGCCCCAGCAGCCTCACAGAGCTGCACTAACCAACCCAGGACTTAAGCCGGACACACCAACCCAGGACTTAAGCCGCACACACCAGGAAGTGGAGCCAATCAGTGTTCCTGATGAGATGCATCAATAGTAATCATACCATTTGGCGTGACTCCCATGGATTTTCTGCCATTTGTCCCCATTCTAATTGCCCTCACGTGGGTCTGCCAGATATACTATTTATGAAGCCAAGCTCAGGTGGGAGATTAGACTGACCAATTTTCATTTATTCATACATATAGGAATGCTTTGAGTTGGTAAAAATGGAAAAATCTTGCCAGTTTGGAATTGTGTGTGGGCGACAGTAGCTGAGTTGGTAGTGTTTGTCCACTGATCCGGAGCTTGGCGGTTCGAATCCTGTTGTCAGCATTAATATCATTGGCTGAGTGGTCAGATCCACTAGTCCACAGGTCGGCAGTGCACATCTAGGTCTCACAGATGAATGCTGTTGTTGTGTCCTTGGGCAAAACATTTAACCCACCTTGCCTTTAGTGTCTGTGTACACTGGTGTATGAATGTGTATGTGTGAATGGGTGAGTGGTTCCTTGATATAAAGTGCTTTGAGTGCCTTGAAGGTGGAAAGGTGCTATACAAAAATGTGACCAATATGTCCATATGTGACATGTTGTGTATCAAACAGCAAAATGTAAAGCATACAAAATTGGTCATATATGGGCAAGTGTATGGTATGGCTTATTCTACCCATGTTCTTCTTCCCTGGCCAGCCAAAAACACATGCTTTGACAAAATTTTACAAAGACATGTGGGCCTAGAACCACATCTTTTCTCCCTTATTTTCAATGGTTGTGATTGACAGGTGAATTGACCGATCAAGAAATCGCATGGTCTGTTAATGTCAAAACAAACGTGGCGGCTTCTGGGTAAAAAAAAAAAAAAAAAACAAAAAAAAACCCACAGAGGACCAAGAAACAGCACAGATTTCTACTGTATGAACAGGCACTAAACTCCTGTGTATCTGAGGTAAAATATATTTTGTTCTGAATGATACAGAAATAATGAAGAGGAGATTCCACATTTGGAGCGGTACTACAAATGAGTGTCTGTGATTGGACTGTCCCAAGTATCAATGGTTGTCAGATCCCAAACCTTTCTGCATTTGAACAGAAGAGAAATGGACTGCCCTTATATCCTAACAGTGCCCAGAGATGTGCATGGTCATTTTCTATCTGTCTTAATACCTTTAGTACCAAATAGTTAGGCAAGGTGAATAGTTATTTCTCACGCTTTGTGTCATCTGTGTGACCATCCCACCCCACTGCACTTAAAGCCTACTTTTGCCCTTATTCTTTCTAGCTTCTCTAAGCTCTCACAGACCTGACAGAGAAGATAATGAGTAGATTTGATGTATGTGATTGAAGCACATTTCTGTGAGATCATTGCTGTTTGTCTAAGTGGTGATGTGAGCGATGATGGATGGGAGAGAGAGCCTTCAGTGGGTCATGGGCGAGCGCAGAGTGAAGGTTAAGCGGAGTGTTGTGTAAACAAACACACAGCAGCAGTGGGACAGGCCTGTGTGCACAGGGACAGTGGCATGCACAAGAGGAGCTCATTGGACAATATGTGCCTGTGATGTGTGCAGTTCAAATATTTATACATGTTAAGTGCTCCATCCATATGCTGTGTGTTTCTATGTGTTTAAAATACTAAGCTTTGGTCCAGACAAGACATAAACATGCACTGAAAGACAGAATTCTTAGCAGTTTAGACATCTGGCCTCAAAATCTAGCTTTAGGGCTACAAAAATAAAAAATCTCAAAGGGCAGAAATGATTAAGTATTATCTCCTCTGCATACAGAAATCACATGTTGTAAAATATACTGCAAGCTCCTTGTATTTCCAGTTGATATTTGTGTCTTTCCAGTGTTAACACCTGGCCATGTTTAAAGTGTGTATTGTGAACTGAATCTTGATTTGAAAGCATAAAGCATTAATTCTTATAAACATTAAATAAGGACTAGACAATGCACTGCAGATCTGTTCAAATGTCCCTCTGCTTATTTACACCTGTCTTTCTTTAGTTGTTTCTAACCTATCATAACCTCTTCTGCAAAGTATTTTAAAATATCACACTTTGTCAAGCTTTTGTTATCTTGTGAATTTATCTCTGCGAAAGTTTGTGTAAGTCCGCCCACGTCGACTCAAATCCCATCCATCTTTGATCTACTGATGCCAATTTTTGTGATTGTATTAAAAGAGAACAGAGAGATGTAGGCAGAAAAAGTTTGAAAGGCAAGCAGCCAGACAGTGACAGACATGGAAGAGGTTTATTAGGCAGGTTGTTATAGACTGTGGTGGCGTTGTTTCTAAGGGAACGGCTCGGTGCAGTGAGGAGCTTGGCATAACCTCGGAATTCTGCGGCATTAGGTTTGGCTATGGGCCGAAATTGGCTGGGATATAACTGGATAACATCTAATCTCTTCAATTAGATCCACCAGGGCCTTCTTACTCTGTGTTTATGTGCCGCACTGCTGTTCCATTGGGGAGAGCGCAGAAAACTATAGACACACTCAGATCAGCCATAACATTATGACCACTCCCAGGTCAGGTCAGTACAACTCATTTACTCTTCATCATGAGCTCTGTTTGTGGGTGAGATATATAAAATATACTATAGGACTACAAAATATATCAAATAAATGTTGATTTTGCAATATTGGCTTAGAGGTGCTCTGCTCAACTTTCCTGGTGTCCACCATCTGATTGTTTCCATGGCGGTGTTATTGCTTTGCCTGGAATTACTTTAACCATTTCCATCTAGCTTTTATTCATTATAGGTGTTTCTTTCGCTCAAAAATACAATTTTATTTATTTATTTTTTTTTGTGATTGGGGTGACCTAGTCAGGCTGGCACCACCTTGTGCCTCCGCTCAATTTAATTTTTCTCCAGTGACTAGGTAAGGAATCAGAATACACTAGATGGTTTGTAAGAATCCTGGAAGTTGTAGACCGCACACCACCCAATCAGCTGTGAGCTGTGAAGCCATGATGTCAAACTCAAGCGCCTGTCTGGGTCCGTTTTGTGGTACAGCACAACAGTAAACAAAGCGGTTGAGATGGATGTAGATGAAGCCATACATTCTGTGTTGGCAACGATTCCCGGGATTGAGGATTTAAAGTCAGAACAAAGAGAATGTTTGGTGAATTTGATCAAGGGAAAAGACGTTATTGCCCTTCTTCTTCCTATGTGATTTGGTGCATTACATACGTCATGACCAAATAGCAGTGATTGGTTAAATAAAGAAAGTACTCACCTACCATCGAGCAAACAAATCCTAATGCTGCAAGATCAGGCGGTTTCTACAAAGTGAAACCGGCTGATGAATCAGTCTAGGGGCGACCCTCCTCAGATCTGAATTGTAATGTAGTGTAGAGCTATAACCTGCTTGTCTCTCTTGTGAGGAGTACTATACTATACTGTGGAACATTATATACAAAGCAATAACATTTCCATGAAGACAAGCAGGTGGCACACCCTCCACTAGAAATGTTGGCTGTACACTAGATGTAAATATTTTCCCCAGTTTTAAGGCATGAAGCATGGAGACGACAGATGTAATCACATGTTGCAACAACTATTTCTCTCACAAATAATCACAACAAAAGGAACTCTGACAGAAATATACAGAGTAAGGTGTAATTATTTAATGTTGTGACTGCTCATATGGATCATAGCGTCCACATAAGGCAGCTCTTTATCATTGCTTCTTCTATGTTGGTTGAGATATTTGTAGAAATATGACTTCTATCCATTATACAAATACATTGGTAATAGTCCATAGCAGCATATAGTAATTGCAATGGTGCTATTCACAGAATGGGCCTCTTCTGGTACACAGGTACTTAATGTTTTTTCCCCTCACTCTGTTCAGTGACTGTCTAAGTACATATTCAGGCAGCTTTACACTGGCATACATACATAATGTAGAATTATCCATGTGCAGCGCTCCTTAAAGTGCAGCTCTTCAGCCCATTCCCAGTCTCTCTCCTCTTTCCCCTTCTCCTCAGGGCATCATGGACCCTCTCATCTGATACAAGCTTTTCTTCTTGTTTTTATATTACCCTTGATGGGAATATGTTCGACGAAGACATAGAAGAGCAGATATATATAAAACTGATGCACTAAAGGAGTATGTTTTCTAATAGATACTTACTTTCATCAGTTTACGAGTTCTTTTGTGCATTTCATATGTCCATTCATTCCTGTAAGATTGACCTTTTCAAAATATCAGCATGCAGCAGCTTCATTGACAGAGAGCGTGGTTTTATGCAGTAGGGGCCATTCTTAAGATTATTTCTGCTTTCTGTGACCTTTAAGTCTGGGCTAATCCATCTGACTGCTGTACTGTAATCTTTGGTTTTACATAGTTTATTAAGCTTCTTTACTCAATATCTATATAAGTTACACAATCACAAAAAAAAAAAAAAAGAAGGTTTACCTCCCTTTCATATAATAGTTTTCTCCAGTCTTTTGCTTACGTTTAATATGAGTATTCAGGGTCCTTTGGTCCTTAATGTACATGATAGTGTCACAGTAAATCTGAGGATGGACATATGAGACAGGGAGCAGCAGAGGAAACAGGGGCAGCATCTGGACTTGTTTATTTGTTTAGGACATGAATGTGACGTGAGTGGGTGGCAGTGCTGGAGTCAGCCATGTTGGTAAACATGTTTATGATTTTCAAGGAAAGAATCTTGAGTTGGAAAGCCTGTTTAAAGTTATTCAGTGCATTGGAAAATTGTAAAAAATATTGTTGTGTTGTTATAGCTGGCATAGCTGTGTATAGATCAAGCCAGATGACGCTGCATTAATGAGGAGAGTATTGCGCAAGACTTTTTGGAGCTTTCTACCATAATGTTGTTCCCTCATCAAAAACATGCCTGAAGAGGTTTTAGGTCATTCATGCATGTTTCAGTAATATAGCGATCCCTTCTAGACCCTATTCGAACCCTCCTATGGTTAGCTGTAAGCACACGTCATGTCCCCATACAACAGTTTTACAAATATACAGCGGCATGATACAAAACTGTACACAGAAACTTGACAAATCAGACGTGGTGTGCAGTAGTTTCATTAGCGGGATAGAGGATACATGCTGATTGTGTTGTGATAGTGCTCTGAAGGAGGGGTGACCTTTTTAAAACAGTTAAAAGTAGCATATTGATCTAAATAAGTAATGTGTTAGCAGTTAATACCACATAACATAACAAGAGCACATAGAAATAAAATTCCCCGTCTTTAAGCAGATACTTTGTGAATCAGATGTATAAATAAGAGTTTACCTGACAGCATATCTCATTCTACTGTTTGCAGAGACTTTGTGGGTGTTGTACCCTACTGTGATTTACTAATGCTCTAGTGAAGTTTTAGCTGTGTGACACATATGGGATGAAGCAAAGAGGAGGCGTTGGGATGTGTCTGTTGCTACAGTAGAACAAATGGCTCCTGTATGTGTGCTTATATGTGTGTGTATGTTGTTCTATGTGTGTGTGTGTGTAGAGAGCAGGTGGGTGCGTGCCTGTGCTGTGAGTGCTGGCCTGTGAAACAGCTGTCTCAGACAATGTCCCTGACGAAGATGGATGAGATGTTACACCAGGAGCTGTCCACTGACCGAGTACACAGAGACTCGGCATAAACAGTCTTCCTCCTCTTCTCCTCTTCCTCTCTGTTTGTGTCCACTGTCAGAGCTCACCCCCCAGTTTGGGCTGTGCTATTGAAACACAAACGATTTAATTTCCCAACAAAAAAGAAATATACAAAAATAGCATCCCCTTATAAGGCTGTATCTAACATTTTTGTTGAAATTGATTTATTCATATTATATTCTTGTTCCTGAATACCTTCTGTACAATTAAATCAAGCTTTTTTGAAGGTTTTGGTAAATTGTTCAGGTTTATGGGCAAAAACCCATTTCCTGATTCCATTGTGCTATGAGTGGTCAGAACCTAAATATCTCAAAAAGAACTACTCAGAATGCACATGGAAACTTCTAATTCAAAGGGACAAAAGGTCTACAGTATATATAAAAAGACCACCCTGTGTCAGTCTTTCATGCAAGTATACAAAGTCTAGGATTCTGAGGATTTTTTTTTAACCCCCAGCATTGGCCGATATTTTGTTTCTGCTGCCTAAAAATACACACAAAGGTTCATATTAGTATTTTAAAGGTGCACTATATAACTTTCTGGTGGGGGGTTCATCATGTGCTTGTTTGCACTTTGTCTAGAATGTCCCATAGTATGGTATTAAATGTATCTAGTTCCATTAAAATACATCTACAAGGCCAAGTTACAGGTCAGAACTGTGGAGAGGTGACCTTACTCTTTGTCCCTTTTTGAAAAACTGAATAAATGCAACATAGGTGAGATTAATACCATACTGTGAATGTTTTCAGGAAAAGCAATAATGTCTCCATGGAAATGTTCTTGTGGCAGACCCCCTACTAGAAAAGTGACACTGTGCACCTTTAATAGAAAGAGAAAACTGCACAAAGCATCAAAGTGTGACTAGGCAGCTCTCTTATAGGTTTGTGGTAAAAAAGGAGCTTGGGGGAGTTTGTAGTAAATTTAATCACATCATTTGAGCAAAATCTGTCCTACATATCGACCCAAAATACAGAAAAAAACAGATTTTATCGGCCATAATTGGTATTGCCATTGGCCACAGAAAAAATTGTTCAGTCTCTAACACAGACACACATTAACGCACACATTTGACAAATAAAACACGTTACAAAGATGGAGTAATACCTATTGTGTGAGTTGATTAGTCTGTGGCCAAAGAACGTCGTCTGGTGGTCCTCTCGTGTTTTCCTCGGGCCAGAGTGGACTGTGTTGGGAGCTTTGTTGGACAGGTGCACAAATAAAAAGAGACAGGCCATAGGAGCAGAGTGCAGAAAGTGCAGGATCCAGGCCCGGGTTGCTAACAAACAAAGTCTTCTTCAGTTGCACACGGCACCACAATAGAGCCAGTGAGTCCGCTCTGTCACATGTCACTGCCACTCACTTAGCTGCACAGACATGGACCACCGCGCCGAACACACACTATACAAGACAGCACGGACAGGAGGCAAGGGGACCACAAGAGGAGCTAAGAAGCAGATTTGAGAATACATCACATGAATATAAGACAAATCAGGTTTCTGACACAGTAAAAAGAGGGGCTAAGATGTGCAACAGAATAATGCTGGGTATGTTTACGAGCACACACATCTGATTGTGATCTGGTTTCTGGAGTTTTTGGAGATTAGATTAGTAAAATGTCATGCCAACAGTAACATCTGACCCAAGTAATCTGATTGCTTTCTTATTTTTCACGCCTCTGCTGGTTTGAACAAGGGAAATTATGAAAAACTAATAGACCCAGTAATGTTAAAGATTTATTTTGCACTATGTTTTTATGTTATTCTAAAACGTAGAAAAATGTAGAAAAACGTGTTCATACTGTGAGCAGGGATCATTGACAAAAATGACTTATTTCAATTGCAGTAGGGCTTCCTTGTCCTTGTTTCCATGGAAATATTGCTCATTTAGTTATAATATTCCACAGTGAAATGTGTCTATTTCCATGGAGACCTGCAGTATGGTTTCTGTGCAGGTGCCACCTCCAGAAATGATGGTGTTAAAATTCCTTGTACTTTAATAGTTATGCTGAAATTACCCCCAATAGAATTACATTTTTACCAGTAAAAAAAAAAAACAGGCCAAGCTGCAAAATAGCCCAATTATTTGTTATAATTTAGAAAAATAATGTTTTACACTCATTCAGCCATGGTTGCTCCACAATTTGGCCAAAGTTTAGACTTAAAGCCCTGTGAGATTCCTAGAGATTGGTGAGGTAAAACAAATAATAACTTTCTTACTAATAATGTTTTTAGCTCTAGCCTCCTCAGTCAGTGTTTAAGCTACTATTAACTAAATGCCTGGAATAGGCCAATACTTACAGTAGCTTAGTTGGTAGAGCATTTGTCCACTGGTCCGATGGTTGGCAGTTCAAATCCCGCTCTCAACATAAACATCATTGTTTGAGCGGTCAAATCCACTGACCCACAGGTTGGCTGGTGTGATTCTAGCTCCCACAGATGAATGCTGTCGCTGTGTCCTTCGGCAGTGTCTGTGTACACTTGTGTGTGAATGGGTGAGTGGTTCTTTGTTGTAAAGCGCTTTGTGTACCTTGAAGTTGGAAAAGCACTATATAAAAATGTGGCCCACTGCAGTGCATGTAGGGCCACCACAATCACCGCATGTGACCAACGTGACCCGACCCAGAGTCCTGTACGGGTGCGTTTTTAGAGATCCGGACCTGTTCACATTCCACCCGTTACCGCCCATGTCCGTGATAACCCAGGAATAACCCAGGACTCAGGTGCACCCATGTAGACCGTTGGGTGACCACAGGCGAAAGGACTGGCATGTAAAGCTCTGCGCCGCACGGAGGGAAGTGCAGCCGTCCCCCAATCACTCTTTGCGGACACCTGGTCCACATGCTCCTGGTTCTTTCTCTCTTAAGTCTGCGGGTACCTGACCTGGTGCAGGACTCTAACCCGAGCTGCTGCAGTGAGAGCTGGAGAGATGCAGTGGCACTTGTTCCAAAGCCAAATGTTACTTCTCTCACTACACACGCTATATCCGCGCTACAACGAAGGTACATGTGCATCTGCGCAACAAGTGCATCATCGAAGAGAGTTTTCAGTGTCGCTGGAAATATTATAACTCCAGGGGATGTGGGGTGGGGGAGGGGTGCAATATCACCGCATACCACGGTGTTGAGCAGCTATATCGCACTGCAGGGGAAATTCCCTAACCGCGCCAGCCCTAACCATTATTGAATCAGGACATTACCACTGATTATTCTCGTGATCAGATGTTTACCTTTCATGTAAATGCACCAATTGTTACAGTGCTGACAGGTACAAAGCAGTAACAGAAAGAGATTTTTTTTTTTTTTTTTGACTAATCAAAGCAATATGTCCTCCCCGATAGGTTATTATAGAAATCATTTGGTTGTAAATAAATCAACTTTTCTTGTGCATTTGTAGTGATCTCAAGGAGTTCAGTGTGTACAAAAATATCCCCAGCATTTCTTCAATATTGACCTGTCTACACTTGAAATTATAGTTTGTTTCCAACAATTTAGCTGAAGGCGACAGACGTGTATGAGTAGACTGTAGCTTGTCTGTATACAGGTGATGTTTTGTATAGCACTAATGGTCAGTACTGGCTATACTTAATGTAATAAACGGTCATAAAAGCGTCTGCACTTGGATAAGACTTAGAAAGTGTTGGCGGATGAAGTGTATTTGGACTTGTGTTATATATGAGCTGTTGCTATGTGCTGATTCCTGGGTCAGCTAACTGTGCCCTTTTCTATTCATTTACATAGCATTAGCATACAGGACACCTTGTTGACAGAGACAAATGCTAATTGGCTTGCTTCAAATAACAAAGCCGGTCTCCTTGCAAACAGTACTTGACATCCTTAAATTAAAGATTTTTGGGCATTTTGTCAGTCATATTAATATGCTTTTAGGTTTGGCCCTATGAACATGTACTAGTACTACTGTCTATATTATTGTTACTTCAGTCATGTCTTGCACGTCC
Organism: Boleophthalmus pectinirostris; assembly: GCF_026225935.1. NCBI lineage: Eukaryota > Metazoa > Chordata > Actinopteri > Gobiiformes > Gobiidae > Boleophthalmus > Boleophthalmus pectinirostris. The sequence goes on along the minus strand of NW_026571018.1, from coordinate 24,966,858 downwards.
TCTCCTGGGTTTATTACTGCAGACAATGGCAGGGCTCACTTGAATATATTCAGATAAGGTCAGATGGTCTCCTTAGATTAGACTCAATTATAAGGATTGTTTATTCATCTGTGAGACTCTTGATGAGAAATTACTTCTTTTGTTGCTTTAAAGTCTTGACCTACATAAGGAGAATCAAAGAATAATAGATGCACAAACAATGTCTGTGCATCAAAAAACAATTTTCTTTCTTATTGAACTGATTGTCGAAGCAGATATGCAAATGTAGGTAATCATAATTATGTAAATTGAAAAAAGAAATCATTATAATGTTTTAAATGTAATAAATTAAATGTCAACATTACATTGCATGGTATATCTGGAAGATTCTCACCTGTTTGTGGTTTCATTATGGAATCAGTTCCATACACATACTGGCATGGTCCTCCTCTCAATCTGTCAGACTCTCTTTCTCTTTCCCTCAACCTCTCTCTCTATCTCTTCGTCGCTCTCATTCCTTCTCTCCCTTCTCTCTCTTCCTCTCTTTATCTCTTCCTTCTTCTTTCTCTCTTTGCCTATCTCTTTTTCTTGCTCTTTTTCTTTTCTCAATCTCTTCCCCTCTCTCCCTGTCTCTCTCTCTTTCCCTCCCCCCATCTTCTTTTTCTCCCCTTCTCCCTCTCTCTCGTCTTGATTCTCCTCCGCTCTCTCTCCCCCTTTTCCTCCCCGTCTCCCTGCCTCTCTCTCACACAGCCGCTGATGTGAGCAGGGCCTTGTGCGGCGGCGGCTGTCTATTTACTCCATTCAGGGATTCACTTGAGAGGCCACAGCTCAGATAAATTCACTCAGCAGCAGTGCTCAGTGGGACCCCTCTCTCACTCTGTAGTCTGCTCACGATCCGCGCTCTCATTACATTCTTTGTGTTCTCATCGCCTTGCTTAATTTCGCTTTTTCTTGGTGCTTGGTCCTCATGACTGCTTCTTACTTGTTTCAAATCATTCTAACAGGTCTAGCAAAGATTAACACCCAAAGTCTACACCACACACTCAGTATTTAGTGGGGTCTTTGTTCTGCTTGAAAGTTCCACAGTATGACATTAAACAGCTCTACATTTCATTTATTCAATTACAGGTCGTTTTAGAACTCAAAGGTGCTTAGAAAAACAGGCATTCTGACTGAGCGGGGTTACCTCTCCACTGATCTGACCTGTAACTTGGTCTAGAAAGCTTTAATACCATCCTATGAAACATTCTGTGAAGAAAAACATTTGTCTGTCCTTCCACCAGGAAAGTTACACAATACTTCAGACTTTAAATATTCTGGAAATCAAATTTGAAATTGTTGGGGTATTTCACAGCATTCACCCCTAAACCAACACATTTTATTGTGAGTTTTGAATCTATAATTGCGAGGTGGAGTCAATGCCCTGCTCCACTCAAATATATCAATAGCTATTTCGGTAGTTGAATCTGCTTAGTAACTGCATATTGTATAAGTGTACACAAACCGTTATGTCAGCACCAAGCAGCGTCTCAAAGAGCTTGACCCTAAGTAAGGACAACCAATAGTTGTGTTTTGGCAACAGAACATCATTATTCTTTGTATCTGGGATTTGCGCGAATACCACAGAGCGCAAGAATTTCTCTATTTTTCTGTTGTCTCCTAAGCATTTCGTCATTGATTATTCAGTACATTATCAAAGAATGGATGTATTCCTCTGATGATGCACATATTTTTGTCAGCGCAGAAAACCCACAACTTCAGAAATACAAATGGTAGAAGAGGACACCTGATCTAGTGTCGTGCTTTCTTGAAGGAGCATGAATAAAACAGGAGACCTTTGCAGTGGCGCCCTGACAGTATCGCCCTGAGTTTGGACTTGCAGGTTTTAGCCCTCTCCTGCACTCGGCACAATACACACACACACACACACACACTCACTTATGCTCACTTGTCTAGCTTGCACTAAAGCCCTTTACAAAGTCTGACCCAGCCTAAATGTATTTCTGATGGTGTGCAGTGCATGAGAATATTGGGAAGGTATTTTATCTTGAAGGTCTCCCTGAGCAGTATATAGACCTGTGTACTGTGTAAATCATACATTATGACTGCACCATATGTTATACAGCTCAACAACCTGTAATACATGTAGGCTCATGCTTTGAGACTCTCTGACACTTTAACAAACCTATTCAAATTCTTAGGCTTGAGCATTTTTCCTGCATACCTTATCAACCTCAACCACAAATTGTCCCCAACTATTATTCAGTCTTCCAAAATGTTACACAATGAAGAATCTCTGTTCTGAGTGAACTCTGGCTGGACACATTTGAACTATATCTGCAAATGTGATTCAGTCCTGGACACATACAGACTGGGGTGGATCACTTCACTGTTCTCTTCAAGAAGGAGGGTCTAAGGACAGAGGATATTGGTGGCGATCCTTAAAAATGTTTTGTGAATCGGCTTCCAGATTTCAATTCAGCCAATATCTTGGCTGTGCATATAATCTGATGTGATATCATGTTTGAACGTTTGATAATACAAATCTGTTCAGCAATTGTATTTACACAAAGCTGTTCAGCAGTCCCTTGTGGGTTAAATAACAATTACATGAAGCAGATTTGGATGTGTTTTGTCTGGTTATTTTTGGTTTAAGGAAATAAATGATATTTTCAGTCTCTTTACCGGTATCTGTTGATATCTGTGTATACTTAAAGCCATAGTATTGTAATCGGTATTGGAACTGAAAAAGCTGCATCGGTACATCCCTAGTTATTGTCACCATGGCTTCAGTTTGTGACTATGAAGCAGGATGTTTGAGTGTGCTTGTGTTGAAATGAGACTTGATGCATCAGGGGCTCATGGGATCTGTGCTATGCCCCAATATCTCAGTGTGAGCCCAGCTTTTGTAGTGTGTCAGAACAAGACCATCATATACTGTCACAGCTTGTGTCTGAACCATTTGTCTCTTTATAATAACATGTATTAACAATATAGTATGGTCAGTCAACATAAACAGTACAGATTTCAAGAAGACCTTATACCCTATAATACATAATATACCTTAATATTGAATATTGTTGTTTTCTGTGAATCTTTGTTCAAACTTACATTCTTCATTGCAATATAAACAAAGTAAACCCTGTGACAAATCAATATGTAAACGAGAGCTCAAACATAAATCCAATACCCTCAAAGCCAGACATGCATGTTTAAAAGTGCTTTTGTACATAAAATAACAGATAATCTTCTTAAATTCCTCCCTCCACTGCCCCCCTCCGAAGTATTGAGCGGAGTGTAGCGGACTGCATGTGGCCGCGTGTGTTTATGTATTTGCACTCTGAGCTGATCTCCAAATCGATACTTGAAAATCTCCCGGGTTTTGTGCAGTGTTAGTGAAGCGCTTATAAATTCTGAAGACTCAGCTGACTGACCCTGTGACCCTGAAAAACACCCACTGCAAAGACATGTCTGCTGCCATTTGGAGCCTGTGTAAACAAATGCATGGTACATGGGGAGGGGAAGGTGCAGTAAGAAGTGTGCAGTGCTGTTAATAATTGATTCTAAGGGATAACCTCCATTCTCACAAGGGCCCATCCCAAAACAACAAATCTATTCTTCACTACTAAGTGTGATGGTGTAAACACTGTTGGGGGTTTGTTAAAAATAAAAAGAATTTTGCTTCATGACCTTGGCAACAGAAATCACAGCAGACTTTCTACATAAGGCCTATATGTAATCATATAAATTTGAAAATGCTAAATATAAATGTCTGAAAGGTTCAATGAGATGTTATGACTGGAAGTGAAAATAGTAAGATTTGTCACACTGTTATCTTAATGATTACTCGCAGTGGGTGAATTCTGAGTCAGAGTTACTTTACATAATAATTTTTTCACATGCAAAAGTTGGATCACAACTTCAACCTTAAAGGTGCACTAAGTAACTTGGATGGTGAGGGGCCCATCACCTTGTCAGGCTGGCGCCTCCCAGTGCCTCCTCTCAATTTCATTTTTCTCCCGTGACTAGGTCAGGAATCACAATCACTAGACAGTTTGCAAGAACGCCGGAAGTTGTAGACTGTGCACTGGACAATCATTGAAGAGCTGTGAAGCGCCTCTCTGGATCCCTTTTGTGGTACAGCACAACAGTAAACAAACCGGTCGAGATGGATGTAGACGAAGCCATACATTCTGTGTTGGCAACAATTCCCAAGATCGAGGATTGTTTTATTTGCTAAATGAGACCTTGAAAAAAATTATTCTTACTGTGAGCAGCTGGTGTCATTTGAAGACATTTTCATGCTATACTGTGTAAGATTCATGTCAAAGTGATAACGTCTCTACCATAAATGTTACACAGTGCACCTTTAAATATATAAAATCTGTTAATTTAAACAAAGTGAATGTTAAGTATAGAGAAATGCAGCAGTTCAGTCTGCCATTTAGTTTAGCTGTTAGCCAGCAAATACACGCCGGCAATAACATATTATTCCATCACATATGTCCCTGTGTAATTGCCTATTACGAACTCTCCTCTGACTAAGAGTGTGTGGAGTCCTGCTGGCTCACTCTCCACACAAGACAAGCACAGGGAACTTATAAAAGCTTCATGTGCAGCTTTATATTTAAAAGCAGTGCATTAGGGCCTGTACCTCCCATGTATTGCTCTCTCTCTTTTTCACTCTCTCTCTCTCTCTCTCTCTACATATATATATATATATATATTATATTTGTCCCTCTCTCCCCATCTTTCTCTCTTTCTCTCCCTTGCTTCCTCCCCCTTTCTCTCTCTCTTTCCTTCTGTCTTTCCTTCTCTCTCTCTCTCTCTCTCTCTCTCTCCCTTCGTTTCTCTCTCTCTTTCTCCCAGTGCTGCCTTGTGGTAGTTCTGCACTAATCCCTCTAAAAATCAGCGACCCCCGCTCCCTCCCACCTCACACAACACAATTACGAATGAATGAGTGTGCGTTTAGTCGGAAATGTTTCTCCCAATAGTTTGGTGCAATGTGGGAAATGCGAGAATTGGCGTGCATTTGCCAACATTGGATTTTAGTTCAAAAAAATAACTTGTCGACTGGGGTGAACAAAATTCAATTATACAATAGTTTCTACTGCACATTGAAATGATGGGCCCCAGATGGCTGCAACTTATGTCTGAAACTATGAGCTTTAGAGGCCGTATCCGGACTGTACCAGATCAACAGACAACAATTCACTCGTTTATTTAGTATGGGTAATTTAGATTTACCAATTCCCACATGTCTTTGAAGAGCTCTGACAGATTTAACCCACTACTGTCTGTCTTTTCAACAGGAGCTGTCTCCATCCTGCTCCTCTGCACTCTAAAATTAAAATCTGGCTCAACATTGCCATCAGGAAAAGTGCAGGAAACCAAGAAAGTGCATTTGAATGCTCTTGACAAATGGTTCCTAATGTTCACAAGCTGTTTTCCTTCACTGCACTTACTGTAGCTGTAATGGCTGCCATTTCTTGTATTATTCAGTAAGAATTTATCTTTAGCCTTCATCATTCTAAAACTCACCTGACCGGGCTGGTGCGCCTCAGACAGAGATGTAATCAAAGCCATTGTGCACAACAGCAAAACTGCAATAAAAATTACCCTTTTCTTTGGGATTCAAGGTCCATAATCCTCAAAAAAGTATAGTTTACTCAAAAAATTACAATAACATAAGGGATGGATTAGTTCCAATATCAGTGAGATCAGATGGTTTTCACAGATATCGATATATCAATATAAAATTGCATATTAGGCATCAGAATTTGTTTCTAAATTGCCCTCTGTATGCCCATGTCATTATGGTCCTCGGTGCATCAGCCTTTGTTCTTCTCTCAAACCTAAAATTCTCTATTTCACCTTGTGATGTCATGTGGTAATACAGGAAGTCTTCATGTTTATAATTGCACCATCACTAGAATCATTTGGATTATTTCAACCCTGGAATTGCCAGTCTAAACTGAACTAAAGGTAAAAGATAGCTGTTAACTTGAAAACTTCAGCTTCATGACATCACAAGGTGGAACAGAGCATTTCGTGCTTTGGAGAGGGTTACTCGACTATGTGTGAATGAAACAAAACAAAGTCTGGGTATGTTTTTGATGAGGTACCAACATTATGCCATGGTTTAAAGAGTACATTTTGTGTAATATAGGACCTTTTGAATAAATCAAATAAATACATACACATTACTGTGATAATCAGGCACAGCACCTTTAACATAAATTTGAGGATTCAGCTATAGATTAAAAAATCCTTATTGGACTCTCCCTAAATAAAATCTCACCATATTTTTGATGTGATGTATAGACTTTAATTTTAAGGTGAAAAAATGCCCTTAAACCTCTAACGCCTTGGATGTCCCTGGGTGTCGCTCGAAGTCTATTGATTTGGCTCTGCTTAAAGAGAACACATGTTGTTCCATTAATGTGTGTGCTAACAGCTGGGTCCCACTGATGCCCAGAGAGTCATGAGTGTGTTATGCTGACAACACAGACTGCCTCATGCTATGTCCAATGCTCCCTGTGCATCTCGTTTGGTGTGTTTTATATAAGAGACACGAGAGGAGCTTTTCTAAAATTATAATTTATGGGCTGAGTTTGTTGTTTTGTCTTAGATGTAAAATAATTTAATCATAATTTTCTGCAATTGTGATTTACAGTTTAAACAGGTAGGAACCTAAAAGTCAGCCATATCTAAACATCAATTTATTTATCCTTCTGTGTTCTTTATGCCTTACACCAAATTTACAACTCACAAAAAAAGAGAAACACATACTGTAGATTCAATTGAAAAATCCACTTTAAATCCACACGTACATCTTTTGAATAGGGTCAATATTTAAAAGCAGCAGTGAGGCAGACCCGTGTTAATAACAAATACTGTATATTGCACATACTACTGTATATTGCACATACTACTGTGTTTTGCACATTATAATAAGGTACCTGGCAGTTAAAAAGACAGTCAGTAATATTCAGTAGTTTACTTTGGCCATCAGTGTGACTGTGGCGAGGAAGAAGCTGTTATTGAAGCGTGTGGAGTCAGTCCTAATGCTCTTTGCTGTGTCTGTGGACGTGGAGTGAATGAATAATGCACCAAATTGTAAAATGACACTGAGCATCTAGAAAAACACTATATAAGACTATACACTAATATTTATTATTTTGTTTAAGGGGGGCATGAGCAGGGAGGCTCCCCCTCATGATCCTTCCTCTTCTCAACTAAGTCAATCTGTACACAATCACATTAAGGGATTCTATACTTGCCTAGAATCGTCTGTAAAATATCATCAAATTTATTGATTTTGCATGTCTTCAATTATGTGAGATTATGGGGCAGAAAAAAAATTGAAAAGCTTAAATCTCTATTGCGCTTGAATACTATGATTCTGTGGGAGATTCCAGTAGGGGTGGATGAAAATTAATATGTTGAGATATTTCAACAATATATTAAGAAGTTTACAGCTTGAGCTTGAGCTGAGTTTGAGGTTCAAGTAATCGCACAAAATGTGAATGAACCACCAAAGTGCAGAAATATCATTTTCTACTCTTGTATGGGAGTTTACCCTTGAGTAGGGATGGACTTTTGACTCTTTTATGGGATCAGAATCTTTTGGATCTGTTCCTTTCAAAGAGCCATTCAAAAGATTTTAACAACAAACTAATCAAAAGAGAAATGGCCGAGGCTAAGATTTGTTTAAAGTGGTTCAGACTGAGATTATGACTGTGTTTACCTTTTGAAATTATGCATAATCTAAATAAAAGGCTGCACTATAATAATAAAAAAAAAAATGAAGAATGTTAATACTATGACATGTTTTTCTGTGCACAAAGCTCTTACTCATGTTACCTATTCTGCTTCTGTTCTGCTTCTTGTGTTGGTTCATTATAAATAAGTATACCAATGCATACAAATTAGAAAGAAAAAGATTTGGTTCTTTTAAAATTGAGATCCAGTTCCAACATTCACTTAAAGAAACTGTTCAAAAGGGCTGACCCTTGATGTTTCTGTATCTTTTTGAGTTTTTTTCTCCAATATTTTTTATCATTGATGGTACACATGATGAATTGAATAGAATTTTGCAAATCTCCAAAACAACATGTGCAATATTATCAGTTTTAGATACATTTTCCACTCTTACATTCCAGGCAAAGCGCTCATATTTCATTCATAGTTTTTGTAACTTTTTTGATTTCCATTTAAACGTGCATTGTGTAACTTTTCTGGTGGAGGGTTTGTCAGATATTTTTCTCCATGGAGATATTGTTGCTTTGTCTGGAATGTTTCACAGTATGATATTAAACCTTTCTATCTTCATTTAGACACAACCAGACTAACCAGCTCAGATCTGTGAAGAGGCAACCCCGCTCAGAATGCATGTTTTTCTAGGTGTTTTTGAGCTATAAAACCACTTGTATGTAAAGTAGAAGTGTTTGTTGTTGTACTGTGAAAAATACCAGGTTGTGCAATGACATATCCATAAAAACAAGCAGGTGACAGACGCCCAACCAAAAAGTTACATAGTGCACCTTTAACTGTCGCCTACATCTTTACTTACTGCAGTTCAGAATCAAACACAAACTAATTTGAGGTACATAAGGAGCCAGCTCTTTGAAATCCATAGACCGGGTGGGTGTGCTGGCTGAATCACTGCTATACTTTGGTCTCATTATTAGTCTTTGTTGTGCATCTTCTCTAACTTGGCTCTTAACATATGCGCAGAGGAGGTCACTGCAAAGGTGAGGGTGCTAAGGACTGTCTCATTTCTATTTCTGTGATAATTATCTGGAACATACTGTGGCCAGAACACATTATTCATTATGGTGTTACACTGCTTTGAGTGGTGTATGCAGAGAATCTATAGGGCGATGTTTTCAAGGGCTGTTATCTTTCATGGCTCTTAAAAAAAATTCTACTCAAAAACATGTTACTGGGGGAAGGTTTTGAGCCAGATGCCCTTCCTGAGTTGAAATTAAAAGTGCACTGCATAACAATTCTGCATGGAAATAGTATTGCTTTATCTAGAAAGGTCCACAGTATAGATTAAACCTATCATGAAGGAGACAAGCAGGTTACAGCACTACGTTACATTACAGTTCAGATCTGTGGAGAGTCGCCCCTGTTCACAGAAGGAATTATTGTATTTTTGAGCAATAGAGTTTGCCTGACGAAGGCCTAGTGCCGAAACGTTGCACGGTTTGTCCTAATAAATTTCACAGTTTGCAAGTAAGACGGTGTGCGGGATTTTTCTGTATGTTCTGGGGCTGCTCCCTCTCCTCCAACGCACCCGTCTCTAGTAGTTGATGTGCGAGGCTCTCACTCTCTTATCGTGAGCAATAGAAACACAAATGATGTAATGAACAGTGTTGGGCGTAACGCATTATAAAAGTAACAAATTGCTGTAATGTGTTGTTTTTTGCTGTAGTGCAGTAATGTAAGGCATTACAGGAAAAAAATAGTAATATTTTGCTCAGTATAAATGTCAGTAACGTGCATTACAGTGCTGTTTTAACCTGGATTGAAGTGGTGGGTTTTTCTTCATACAAATTTTCTAAAATCACCGTGATATCAGCAGCGGTGAAATGCCAGAGACATAGACTGTTGGGTGACCACGAGCAGAACTCCACGCTCCACGGGACGAACCTCAGCTGATGCCCGATCATGCCTTGCAGACACCCTGTTCCACGCACTCGGGGTTCTCTCAGGGGGGGTCCTAGATTCCAAGTTCTAGTCCAAGATTAGACCTGGTTTAGACCTGGTCAGTTCTGGTTTAGACCTGGTTCAGTCCTGGTTCAGCTCTGGTTTAGTCCTACTTTAGTCCTGGTTTAGTCCTGGTTCAGTCCTGGTTTAGACCTGGTTTAGTCCTGGTTCAGTTCTGGTTTAGTCCTGGTTTAATCCTGGTTCAGTCCATATACAGCACACAAGTTCAGTATCTTCACAGTTATTTTGGTGAGAGTAACTTAAAAGTAATGCAATAGTAATGTAATGCCTTACATTTTAAATGCAGTAATATTGTAATGTAACAAATTACTTTCAAAGGACAGTAACAAGTAATAAATAACAGATTACAGTTTTAAAGTAACTTGTCCAACAGTGGTAATGAATAAATTCTGATGTTTAATGTCATACCAGGCAAAGCAATAAAAAAAGTTGCACACTGCACCTTTAAAGATATTGAAAAACTCTTAATACAGACAATGACTATTAATGGCTCAAAATATAAGTAACGTTCTAGTCAATTGGATGAGTTTATGCAAACAGCTCTATCATAAAACAGTAATGACAAGCACTATTTACCATTTAGTTTTCCACGTTGCGAATCCATTTTATGTGATCACAGATGGAGCTTTATTAGAAGATAAACTTAGATGATGCCTGTCTTTGCCCGTATAGCTCAATAGTTTCTATATAATGAGATATAAACTAATAGAGTTGTTTGGCAGTCTTATTTGCTCCATTATTTATTCCTGCATGCTGCTATCGAGACACAACAAGCCCTCTTCATTTAAATAACAAAGTTGATTTCTTGATTAATGACTCACTTGAAGCGGATTGGAAAAAAAAAAAATTTAAAATACACACATGAAAAAAAAAAAAGCATTATAGGTCCTTCCTTAAAGTACCACCCACTTTGAAAACTTTTCTAATCAGAGTTTTATTCCAGGTATCCATTATGATTGGCATAGCGCAAACGCCTCTATCCAGACCAGACAGTTTTGTGCTTGCGTCTAATTCGGCTCAATGCGCTGGTAATTATCGGAGCGAGTGTGTCTGAGGCCCTGAGAGCGGACGTGACCATGAAAAACATTTGCTTGTTGTGATCGCCCACACCCAATGACCAGGCACATCAGGTAAAAGGTGACCCACACACAATAAATGGAGCAAAAGCCTGATGACATATCGTGTATGAGTAAGTCACTAACTAATAACATTGATCTGTTGGAAGTAAAGTGGGTCTTTAAAGGTCCTATATTAACTATTACGCTTCTTGTGAGCTTTAAGCCATGTTAGAATGGTGTTATTTCCTCAGAAACATTTATGGAGCCACGTTTTGTTTTATTCACACATGTCTGAGTAATCCTGGTTTATAATGCTTTGTTCTACCTTGTGATGTCATGAAGCGGAAGTTTTCAGGTTAACTGCAACTTTTTACATTCTGTTCAGTAAAGATTGGGCTAAAATGATATAAATTATTCTATTGAAGGTGTATGGAGTTTAAAAACACAGTGAAACACTTCCTTTATTACCACATGACATCACAAGGTGGAACAGAGTATTTTCAGTTTGACAGAACAAAACAAATCACAACTCCAACTATCTTTTTGATGAGGAAACAACGTTAAAATGTAGATCAGACAATAGTGTAATATGGGGCTCTTTAAATGATTTGGATCATGTAGGTGCTGTGTACTGTCAGTGGGCTCACCTTTCCACAGATCTGACCAGTAACTTGGCCTGGTGGTGTTAAATTGTTTTGTGAAATGTAATGTTTTACCATACTGTGGACCATAGAAACAAGCAGAGTCCTTCTACACTGCACCTTTAATTAGCTTTGAAACACAGGCAGCCAAGCTCTACTTCTAAATATTGGTAATAATAATTAATATGAGCTCTAGTGTTGTTGTTGCTGTGTATCCTACTACAGGATCCTTTTCCCGGTGATTTAATGTTGTTTTCAATGAATATGTCAGCAGCCGTCATAAATCAGTTAGACAGAGCTGCTCTGCTCATTGTGCTGCTGTTACCACGGAAACCAACGCTGTGATTTCACAGAATAAAATAAAGTCACACTTCCTTTGTCAGAAAGTTGCCATTTACTGTAAATGCTTCCAATTACTGAGCATGTCTCAGACTCAGAGCCTCTGCAGATAATGCCTGAGCACAAGTCAACGTGCACTTTTCTCATGGTTTTTCCCCTGAAATAACAATTTAGACAGTCTATTCCAAATGAGCACATTCTGTCAAACCTGGGAGCTTTTGAAAAATATAGGCTTACTACAGCAGTAACAACTGATATTTGAGTTACTTTATTACAACTACACTGTAATTAGCCTTCATAAAGCTTGGAGAAATTAACACATTCACAATTATGAAATCATTTTCTAATGTTTTTTTTTTTTTTAAAGAATGATTCAGGCAGTAACTACTTAAAGGGTTAGGGTCAGGAGTTTGGGTTCGCATAGTAGTTTCAGTTGTATTAGTTAAGTAGTTACTGAATTAGAAAGTGTTGCTAAATATTTGAATTAGCATGTGTTAGCCTCACCATCTGCCCATATGTCGATTGAGTAAAGTACATTCATTTTCTTAATGTGTTTGACATAGTTAGACTTAATTCTAATTATGTTTTTTTATTCCTTGCTCACTGCCAAACTCCACTGGCTGCATTATGTTTGACCCTGTCCTTTCAGGTTCCTTATATTCCTGTATATTATGTGTAAGTATAACCCACTAATATGCTCTGCTCCTGGCTTCACCGTCGTCATTCCCGTCTCTCTCTGACCTCTGACCTCCTCTCAGCGACGTGTGCGTGCGTGTTATGAGTGGCACACAGCAGGGGTCTGACACTGTGAATAAAACATCCTCTCAGCAGGCGTGAAATATTGAGCAGACTGGACTGAGACTCCTGTCTTGTCTATGGCACATGGCTTAAGGGGGCAGTGGGGTTATGGATGCAGAAAATAGACAGGAAAAGCCAGTTGGTTTGGGGTAAAAGTGAGTGAGGAGGCCTGGAGAGTTCACAGGAGGGGACTTGGAGCTAAAAAGTCAAGAATGATGGATTGGATATAGAAGTTGATAATAGAGGAGCGTTTGATTCGCTACTTTCTCTTGTTTCTTTTGAGTCTCCATGACCTTGACAAAGACACTCATGTTGGCGGGCGTTTCAGATTCTTATTTTGTTCTTCATTACTGTGCTGCTGACTCACTCCATCACATTCACACACTCTTTGTGGCTTTGTTCACTCCAAAAACATGTGTTGTCACTAATATTTATAATGTGATTTTGACTTGATACGGATTTCAAAACCACAGTAACAATAAAAAACTCTATTTTCTTAGACATTGTTTAGTATTTAGTATTTAGTTTTTTATAGTGTTACACTCGTTCTGATATAAAGACTTCTAAAAACATTTACAAAAAAAAATAAAATAAAATAATTGTCCTATTAATGTGATTTTCTTTGTTTCCTAAGCATTCATACATATTCAGACCTAGTTTTGATATCCAGTTTTGGTCTGAATACTAGTATCTGTTTTTGTAGTCAGACAGTACAACAGAGCCTCCGCATTGTGCCTTTGGCCTTAAGCAGTGGCTGGTTTTCTTAAAACGACACATTTGCAGGTCAAGTTGTTGGCACAGTTTTGTGCGGTTTTGGGAGACAATTTGTCATTGGTGCTGACACCAACAAAGCAAAGGCGCTCTGTAGTTGAAAGACAAAATATAATGTGCTGGGCTCCATGCTGGCTGTAAATATGTAATTTTGCCTGTCTCCTCCTGTGTACCACAATAATTGCTACTTTTCTGCTCTGATTGGTTAGAACGCTAAGGCTTACTATAAAGTGATGAGGTACATCCATTCACATTGTTTTTCTTCAATTTGTACAATTTGTGTCACTGATTTTAGTTCATTGTGTATCATTTTAACTCAGAAATAGCTTCATTTCGAACTTGTTTGACTGATGTACCCTGTCACTGAAAGTAACCTTAAAACAGTGCACATTTTGATGGGCATTTGTGGCAGTTGCTATGTAAGCCCATTTTATTACTTGAGTTTGTGGGGACTTTATAGAGTTGTCCATCAGCACTGACACCGACTGGCAGTATAGCTTTAACAGAACAATTGATAGCATGTTGCATATAATGTGTACATTGTGAAGCTGAATACGGCCGACAGAGCGGGGCCTGTGTGAAAGGGGTAACCCTGCTGGGATAACTGCAGGCCATTGTGAAAGAATCGACATAGCGCTATAAGCTAGGACTATACGCTGCTCTAGGGGGCGCTCACACTCTAATGTTGATTTACATTGCACTCTTTTTCTCTATTGAAATATGTCCATAAAAAAAAAAAAAAACATTTAACAGTGTGCTCAGAATGATTTTCCAAGATTTTATTTTGCTTTATTAAAGGGCCTATGTTACCATTTTCTGATCTATGTTATAATGCCTCCTCAACAAAAACATACCTGTAGTTTTGCTTTGTTTAATTCAAGTTTAAAACACAAACCTTCCATATTTAGGCTGAGTTCTTCTCTCAAACAGAAACTAGTACAGATATGCATTTCCTGAACATATATTTTCATTGGCCTAATTACACAGCCAGAGTGCGGAGTATGTTTCTTTAAATGCAGCTCTCTCTTTGGCACTCGGCTCCTCTTTTGTGTAACAGTAATATAAAAACTGTTATCCACACCATTATGTCTGACAACATTGTTCCCTTCACTATTGTAAGCAAAATTACATTTTTCACGGTGGAGACTCGATGAATTCACACATGAACAGACATTCATTCTGCAATATTTATGTACTACTTTTCACACTTTTGGGTAATACAACTATATATGCGAGTGAATCGTGCAATACCGTCTCATCATCAGTCATAACATTTTTTCATAGTAGGGCTACAAGATGTTCTATTCAAACAACTAAACATTCCGTCTCTATGAAATCTGCTAACTCTGTAGTTTAGACCTGTACAAACACACTCTGAAATGCACTGGATTCTTGTATTTATTTAGTGTTTCAAATGTTAATTTTCTCTTGAATGTAAATACTCCTGGACGTGTTTAAAATGTTTATTGTTTATTTAATTAAATGACAGTCGCAATAGTTGTCAGAAATGAATGAAAAATCTGTATTTCCTTTAAAATGCTGTCATGTTAAAGGAAATAAAATGAACCCTTTTTTTAAGTTTTAAGATTAAATTGGTTTGATAAAACTTACTTTGGGTCATAGTGGTAGCATGGAGCAAACATTAGAAATAAAACAAGTGCTTTAAAAATAAAATTGGATTGGAAACCTGGATATCTGATCAGAATATTATGCTAAACAACATACCATTTACAATTATAAAGTAGGTCCAGATTATCACAATTCTTGTTTTTGACATATAATATTAAGTATATTGTTTATCATTTAAAACAGATTTCAAAATGACCAAGGGATTTATTTTTGAAATACAAATTTACTGTCATATTTCTGCTCTTTTGTGTTTTTTTTTTTTTTTTTTTTTTTACAATCCTAGCCTTTTTTGTGATACTCAAACTAAAGCATTTACAAGCACATTTGGATGCATTTCTGATGGATGGAAGATCCTTTTACCCAATATAACCCACTACCAAAAACCATTACCGTTCAAATTCTTAAAAAAAATTTAAGAGAAACCACATTGGCACAAGAACATTTTTGTGATTATTTCTTCCACTTATTTTAGTTTCCAAAACCCCATGCAGTACACACCTGTTGGCTGGTCTAAATCATGTTTCCCCACAACTCCATTAGATCTTTGAGGATAGTAATTACACGAGTCCTTTAATGTGATTAGAAGCTGCTGTGTGCGCGTTTGTGCTGTCAGCGTCTGTGGTAATGCTACATAATGATGCTGGATTTGATGCGGCTGGACACTAGATTAATGGACTCCCCCTACCCATTACCCATTAGGAGTAGTTAACAGAGGTGAATCGACACAAATCGCTCCCAAGCCCCACAAAGACCAAAAATCTTCTTCTTTAATGGGCCCATGTTATGTTATTTTCTGGTCTATGTTATAATGTCGTTTCCTCATCACAAACATACAAACATGGAGCTTTGTTTTGTTTCATTCATACATCCATGTTTAGACTGAGTTCTTCTCTCAAACAGAAAATAAAATACAGGAAGGGCTCCACTGTGTGTTTTTTATCTTCTCCATACAATTTCACTAGAACTATTTAGATCATTTCAGTCCTGGAATTGCGGAATCTCCACTGAACAAAAGGTAAAAGGAACTGTTGTCATGAAGTGATAGTTTTCAAGTTATCACAAGGTGGAACAGAGCATTTTGAGCTTTGAAGATATAGACAGACTAATAATAAAGGATTACTCAACCATATGTGAATGCAACAAAACACAATTCCAGGTCTGTTTTTCAGCATTATAACATGGCATAAAGCTCACAAGAATCAATTTGACATAATATAGGAATGTTAAGACGGACAAAAATTGCTAAGAAATGCTGAGATTTTCTTTGAGCTGAATTAAAGAGAGATGCAAATACATGTCTGTTTAATAGATTGTCTTTAGCTTGTTTTAGATATTGGCAGGCAGCGCTGTTGAAAGTCACTGAATGAGAAATCCAACAGTCAAGCCATCTGTGCAGGAAAACGGTGTCCAAGAAAGGAGAAAATGCAATCTTTATTAAATACATTTTACTTCACAAGTGAAAATGGTTCTCCCTGAAAATGTAACTCACAATAGCTGCACATTTTGGAGAGTTATCATCCACTTTTTTCCCTTATATTATGCAAAAGTGACTCATGGGAGCTTTAAGCCTTGATAAAATATTGTTACCTGATCAAAAACATAACTGGAGTTGTCTTTTGTTTCATTCACACATGTTTGAGTATTTTTTTTATTATTAGTCTGTCTACATCTCCAAAGCTCAAAATGTTCTGTTCCATCTTGTGATGTCATGAAGAGGTAGTTTTCAAGTTAACAGCTACATTTTAACGTTTGTTCAGTAGATATTTGCAATTTCAGGGTTGAAGTGATCCAAATGATTCTTGTGTATGGAGCACTTCCTGTACTGCCACATGACTCAGTTTGTGATGAAGAAACAATATTATAACAGATCAGAAAATAGTGTAACTATGTACTTTTGTGCTGATACATGTTTATAATGGATTACAATTCAAGTTGATTTGACATTGTGACTCTCTTTTAAGTGTTTTGACTAGATACCTCAGGCCTTGACAGCTGCATTTTTAGAATTTAGCAACAATTTAATTAACAAGACCAAAATACTTGTTAAAGGTGCACTGTGTAACTTTTTGGTCAGGGGTCCTTCACCTGCTTGTTTCTTTGGATCTGTCATTGCTCTGCCTAGAATGTTCCACAGGATGACATTTAACAGTACTGTCTTACATTTATTAAATTACAGTTGACTTTTTGTAAAAAAAAAAAAAATACCCTAGACAAACAGGCATTTGGACTGTGAGTGGGGTTGGCTCTCCACAGATCTGACCTGTAACTTGGTCAGATAGAAAGGGTTAATACCATACTGTGAAACGTTCCAGAAAAATCAATAACATCTTCATGGAGAAAAGCTTTTGACAGACCCTCCACCAGAAAAGTTATACAATGCAAGTTTAAAACCTGCCTTGACACAGTGCCTGTGCTTTTGATTAGTTTAAATCTTAAAAAAAATAAATCAATATAATTTCATACAGGATCAGTGACAGTAGTAGTATTGGTTTGGATGTGGAGCGCCACACTCAGAGAAGTGCATTTGCAAAGCATCTGTTGGTTATATTATATTTGGCTTTTAAGTGACTAACAGCTGTCCCCATGTTGCTTTCTCATTATGAAGCTATTGATTACACTATAGCAGCGTTACACTGTGGGCCCGATGAGCAGACACAACAGATGTTTGGGAACATCAATATGAGATTCACTATTTAATGATTACCATGTTTTCATTCAGGCTGTAATGTCCTTCTTTCCCCATTACACATCAAAGCTCTGTACTTTGGATGGTCATGCATAACAATTCAACAGAGTCAGTGGATGGAGAGCTGGTTTAAAAGAATAATTTTAGAACTGAAGGGGAGGTTTTGTGTTCTTCTTATTTAATAATTTCAATGAGAGGATTTTTTCTGTCAAATACCAACAGAGAATATATTTTGCGCTCCCGTGAGCGATTAAATAGACCACTGCAAAACTGGAATATCTATGGATTTAAGTAGCTTTATTTCAGAATATTAATCTCGAATGAGTTGTTTTGAGAAGGTCACATATAATAGCGTATATGACCAAGTTTAGTCACTTTGTTTTATAACATTTCAGTCCTGCTTTAAGAGAATTAAGATGGAAACCAGACAAACATGAGCAGTGGAGTTTGAAAATGTTATCTTACTTCATTTCCTCACCAATATTGGCAAATTCTTGAATTGAAATAAGAAGCACAGAACTGAAACACATCAGAATAACCCTCTTGTAGCACATCAAGTAATAGGCATAAAGACTGCAACGATTTTGATTAAGATTTTGAATTCAAGTTATTTAGGCTTGGACTTAGACAAACGTTATTGATCCACAAGGGAAATTATTTGGACACAGTAGCTCACACATCACACTATATACAACATAACATAACACATAATAACATAATAACAAAGACAAAAAAAATGTATAAATAGTAATAATATTTAAAATAAGAATGTCACATGGCCTAAACCAAAATCTGCAAGTGTATTTTTTGAAGGTTTATAAGTACAATATCGATGAAACTCAGAAAAGTCTATTCATCCATCCATCCATTTTCTTCCACTTTATCCGGGGCCGGGTCGCGGGGGCAGCAGTCTGAGCAGGGACTCCCAGACTTCCTACTCCACACACACTGCCTCTTGCTCTTCTGGGCAGATCTTGAGGCATTCCCAGGCCATCCGAGAGACATAGTCCCTCCAGTGTATCTTGGGTCTTCCCCGGGACCTCCTTCCGATAGGACATGCCCGGAACACCTCTCCAGGGAAGTGTTCAGGAGGCATCCGGAACAGGTGCCGGAGCCACCTCAGCTGGCTCCTCTCGACATGAAGGAGCAGCGGCTCTACTCCGAGCTCCTTCCGTATGACTGAGCTCCTCACCCTGTCTCTAAAGGAGCAACTAGCCATCCTGTGGAGGAAACTCACTTCAACCACTTGTATCCACGATCTCATCCTTTCTGCCATTACCCAAAGCTCATGACCATAGGTGAGGGGCAGAACACAAATTGACCGGTAAATCGAGATCTTTGCCTTTCAGCTCAGCTCAGCCTAAAAGTCTATCACGCCAAAATATAAAGCTTAGATATGGAAATTTTCAAAAATCACTGGTAGCCCTTGCCACCTTGAGTGATACTGATATGTCAAATTTTGGGGTCTGAACCATGAACTAAATGGAGAACCCACTATCAAAGACCAGAGTACAACACAGTACTCTTTGCTTCCCTTTACTATAATCAAGAAGTAAGAATCCAGGTATAAAACTGGACTGAAAAAAGCCCAGGTTAAGAATGATATTTGTGTCCAGTGTAAAAAGCTGCTGTGTGTTAATCCGTTGATGATGACAGTGTGTAGTGATGGATAGCACATGGTGCTCTCATACATCTCTCCACTCGAGCTCTAATGTAGTTTTAAAAGGTACACAGCGGGACACTTCTCTAACAGGGAACGCTGCGATCCCATCACTGTTTTTGTATCCAGCACGACTCAAGCACATGACATTATCAGTTAAGTGGAGCTGGTGCTCGCTGCAGAAAGCCACACCACCGGAAATGTAGTACCACTCGAAAAAAGAAGTTGAGAGCGGAATTTTCCATTTCTTCAAAAACATTCAAATTTGGGGGAAAAAAATTAATTTGCTTTTTTTTTTTTAACTCTACCTTCAGGTTGTTTTTATTTGAGCAGATGTGAGCAACATTACATTCAAATAAAAGTTGGATTAACCCATATGACTGTTGGCAATGAACAATTAACTTTAATAATCTTCAAAGGCCCCATCTATGTTATAATGTTGTTTCCTCATCACAAACATACCTGGAATTTTGTTTCTTTCTGACATGTTTAACACACAATCCCTACATATTTAGGCTGAGAAACCTGTTACACCTTGTGATGTCATGTGGTAATACAGGAAGTGCTCCACTGTGTTTCCATGCCCCTTCTCTAGAATGATTTGGATTATTTCATAATTTTGGATTATTGTCAAACCTCTTCATGACATCACAAGGTGGACTAGAGCATTTTGAGCTTTGGAGATGTAGACAGACTAATAATAAAAGATTCCTCAAACATGTGTAAATGAAACAAAACACAACTCCAGGTATGTTTTTGATGAGGTAACAACATTCTAACATGTCTTAAAACAAACAGGATTCAATTTTACGTAATATAGTACCTTTAACAACAATAATTCAATCCCAACTGATACTTGTATTTTTCATTGTGCTTTGATACCACTTAAGTAGCAAAGTGGTGAGTGTGTGACTGTGTGTGTGATGTGTATATGACATCACAGCAAGCTCCTCTAAACCCTCTTATCCCTCCTCTGGGCCACAGCTTAGAGTAAACAAAAGCACAGGGAGCAGAGAGAAGAAGAAGAAGAAGAAGAGGAGTGGATTATCGACCCTCTACTTTACAATCCCGGAGAGATCAGACGTCATTTACACATCAGTCATTTAAGAGGCATTAGTCATCAAAAACAACTGGGTGGAGATGGACTCGGAACATTACAATTGTAAACCATAAATGAACAGAAATAAAGCTCCGCTAGTCATATTCTTTGTTAGTTAAATGAACTGTAGTGGTTGATGATGAAAACTCAGGTTGGGTTGAGTTAGTACAAGTAGTCCCGTGAACCATTTTGTGTAACTGATATGGGAGATGGACTTGACGTTTTTGTTCTTTGCAACAGTTTTACACAAAATTATAAAACTGCATTAGTCTCAGGAGGCTAACCCACTAGATAAAAGGTTGGTTCCAGTTCCAGGGAAGGTTTGTGGGTGGGTTGCGAAAACAAGACATACAAAAGCGTCTATGGATACAACAGCGATCTCATTTTGGATTATGGTAAATGGTCAGTGGTCACATTTTTATATAGTGCTTCTTCTCCTTCAAGGTACTCAAAATGATTTACATCGAGGAACCACTGACCCATTCACACACTTTCATAGATCAGTATACACAGACACTAAAGGCGAGTTGGGTTAAGTGCCTTGCCCAAGGACACAACAGCAGCATCCATCTGTGGGAGCTGAATTCACACCACCAGCCTATGAGTCATTGTGTCTGACTGCTCAAACCAACAATGTTTTTGTCAAGAGTGGGATTTGGGCTGCTAACCTTCAGATAAGAGGGCAAACACTCCAACTGAGAGACTTGCTCAGGTTATTAACTATATTAACAGTATAAAGTGCTTTGTCTTTATTTAGTAATTAATGAATAAACATTTTTAATAGTAACTACTTCAGGCCAGTGCAATCAATCACGTTTAATCAGATGGAGATCCAATCATTTCAAATTGTCAGTGATCACCTTGAGGCTTTTTAATTCGCTGTCAGTAAAAGCATGTTTTTTTAGAGTTGTTTTTGGAGAGAGAAAATGTTAGTGTGTTTTGTGTTAACTGTCACTGATTAAAGTTTCTTGTTTATGTTTCTGACATTAGAAGTGAACGCCATCTTTATTTGTCTTCAATAGAAAAATAAATGTGACGGCTAATTCAATTTTGATCATGTTTCTGCCCTACTTTGCTGACATGTTTTTCTTTTGTGTGTGTCTCCTGCTGCCCGTCTATCGCCTGTCTGTTACCTCATCACCAGGTAAGACCTATATTTCCTTCTCTGCTTCACAACTGTGTTTTCTTCTACTCAGGCTGACAGGTGACCACTAGAGCCCAAATGGATCCATCTAAAAGTTTTAAGTTTTTAAAGTAAAACATTTTAACCAATTTTGTATAAAAAAAAAAATCAAATTTTCTCTTTTATGACTTTTATGTCTCTAATTTCCCTCGAGCTGAACCGCTGTACTGTCATAACATCTTGTAATACATTCTCTCGAGCAGGCAAAGTACTAGTAAATCTTTTATTATTGAATTCACTGTGTGCGAAATGTTATTTGAGCAGCATAATAATGAGATGGGCATTCTTTCATTTTCTCTTTTCTTGCTTAGAGCCTCAAACTTTCCCAAGTATCATTCTAAACACCTTGACCTATTTTAAAAGAACAATATAATGGCAGCTTTGGGAACTCCAAGCTGTAAATATTTTACATTCTCGTACATTTTCTAACTTTAGTCTTCAAATCAAAATGTGCTTTTGTTTATTGTTGCATGTTTCATTACATTTACATATTATTAATAATAATGCTTTAGTCTTATAGCACTTTTCCATTATTACATTATTCATTCACTCCACACTCCCTGCCCTGGGACAGACTGACAGAGGCTGCCAATCTGCTCCATCAGCCCCTTCAACCACCACCAACACTTACACAAACCACATTCACACTAAGCAATGTGGGTGAAGTGTCTTGCCTAAGGACACAATCACTGGCGTCCCACTGTGACACCATGTATTCCCAGTAGTCTCCCATCCAAGTATTAACCAGGCCCAACCCTGCTCTGAAATCTGATGAGATCAATCTTTGCCAAGGACGTTTGGCCACACGAACACATGTGTGCAATTTATATGCAATATGTTCATTCACATCAATAAATCACATGTACATGCACTACTATCATAAGGAAGTGAATAAGGATTGAATGCGCTTAATATAAAACTCCTATACATGGGTTTCAGAATGATAAAAAATAATATTTACAAAAGCATTTATTATTGTCAAGCACTAAATGGTTCCATCCATTCTAATAAGTAAGAAAACAACAAACCACTGCATGTTTTTGACAGCGCTGTAAGTCAAGCGTTGGCAATTAAATGTGGACCTTTATGCTGAGAATGGCACTGGTCCAACATGGGCTTATGAGTCTCTGAGGGAAGGCTCCTCTCTGCAGCCTCGCATCTCTTTAACAAGGACGGGCTGGTAAGAGGAGCAGCATCACATCAGCTTTTGTTAGTTAAGTCCAGGAGGTTAGCACAGTGAGCTTTCAGGGGTCGTGTAGGCCGCAGTAAATATCTGTAATGGACAATAATAAACAGACCATATAAGAGCATTGCTTTGTCAGCAGAAACAACTATCTTTCATCATCCTTATTGCACCTCAAATGGACAGTGTGCTACTGTCTCTGAGCACGAGCAACCACACCTTTGTCATATAACTCCCCCAAAGAGCATTGAATGACCTACTATAGAAATGTATCTAGTATTATTGACAGAAAAACTTGATTCATTGTAAAGCTTGTTAACTGAGCTAAAACTACTATTTAAATGAGTTGTATTCTAAATTATACATACATTTAATAGTGGAATGTCCGCCACCTGCTTGTCAACATGGAGATGTTATTGCGTTATGGCACCATCACCATGGAGACAAGCAGGCACCAGGTCAAATCTGTGGAGGGGAGACCCTGCTCATTGTGAAAACAGTTTTATAGTGCAAGTACAGTCATTTCAGAATAATATAATAAAATATGTATACTAAAGCCGTTTGCACATTAAATAGGGTTAACAACGCCCACTTCTGTAAAATTACATATTGCTTTGCTGAGTCCTCTGGCAAGACACTTCACCTCTATCTACATATGCTAGTGTAGGGTTTGTATGCTGATAAGAAAGATCACCAGTACAGTTTTGCACAACAAGTGATACAACATGGCACTGCATTTGTAAATAAAACAAACAATAGAAATAAGAGATAAACATACATGCTTTACAGCCATAGTGAGATATTTCCTATAAGCTTTGTCTGGCGTTGCTGAACAATTTGTCATCCTAGCTAGCTTAATCTGGTCCACGGTCGATAATAGCCCTGTCTAATGTCTAGCACACATAATGTACTGCACTCCTGTAGAGCCAACTCCCAAAGCACATACTGCCAAATGGTAATGGTCTTTGTACTTGACTTCTCTGCATTCCAGTGTCCCTCTGAGGATACATGTATGTACTAACAGCAGTCTACAATACAGTGGCCTCAGCTGTGTGTTTGAAAGAAAAGCCTGCATGGCATTATTGGCATTATTGTACATCAGACTTCAAAGTAATATGTACTTCTAATCATATAGTAAATATATAACACAATTACTCCAGATTACATTTCTACCTATTTTAATTCTAAAGGCTATTTCTCTGCTGGCTATTGCATTTGATTAACATAGGCTGTATATCTCATTTTGCATAAGGAGGTAATTAAGTTACTGATGTTTGTTGTGTACAGCAACATGGATGCGATGTGATGCAAGTTAAGGTAAAATCAAATGAGGAGATGGTATTCTCAAGTACTGAAGTCCGTAAAATGCACTTTATCAACCAAAATGTGTCCTCTGCATTTGACCCAGGAGCAGTGGTTTATCTCAAAGTAGTGCTCAAGGGCTTTTTTCCAGAAATTATGGTTCATGGCCAAGGCTGCCTAGCTGGAGGAGCAGCCTATTGTGCATATATTTGTGTTCTGGGGGAATTCAGGTAGGGACTAAACCTACCTGCATGCATAGAAAATGAAATGTCATGACTCAGGAAAGGCGCGTATCTTCGTGATCTGAGACATGAAAGCTAATCACTCAGCCTCCATGCTGCCATTATGAGACCCTAATAATACATAGCTTGATCAGTTTGTTTGTGTGACTAGAATGACCCACAATGGCCACTTGACTGGACAGCACTTTGCCCAATGTGAATATATGCAGGAATATTGGTTTTGCTCTGGCTTTGAATATAAAGTGATTGACGTAACCCGCCTGAAGATTTGTGTCTGAGTAAAACTGCTGATTGACTATTCATAGAACACGCCGTGGTGACTTGTGGCGGAGGAAGTTTGTGTTTCTCTGTTAGAGTATTGACATTGTCACACACTGTGAATAGCATATTGAACATATAGAGTCGTATGGCAATAGCACAGAGCTGAAAACTGTTTAATTCAGCATCTAACTGTCAGCTGGCAGCAAGCGGGTCCCTCATTACCCATCAGCCCATTTGCCAGCTGCCTCATCATTACCCACAATCCCCCGACGCCCCCTGTCACTCAAAACACAACCGAAGACGCCGGAAAGTCAATTAATGTGTGTTGTATGGAAGCATGTCTGCAGCCCAGAGTGAGATAAAGACAGGCGAGGTAAATATGGATGGTAAATGTGTCTGAGACTGGAGGGGTCTGATTAGGTCTTTCAGAAGGGGCTTATTACATCATCACTGTGCGCAATGGCTATGTGGTATTAGCTCTTGTGTATTCATCAAAATGAGAGACTGGATTAAAAATGGGAGGGCTGTGCTGGCCTATGTAGAAAAGAAGAGGAAAACTGCACTAAACCTGTCTTACCTTCCCAAAACCATAACTAGCAGACCACAGTTACATAGCAAATTGGACTACTATTAATACAACTGTTTTGTTACACCTACTGCACTATACCAATTTGTCTCTTTTCAATCTGTCACTCTTATCTATTCCCATTTTTAGATTAAAAGTAACCTTTCAAAAAAAATATTTTTAAATCCCAAGATCATACTAAATAAATATATAATTAGATCTTTTCCACATTTCCGAACCAGCTGTTTATGCTAATAGCCTCCTCTATCCACTCAATGTGAGATGTAGGTTGCATTTCTCTGCTCATGGCTGGAGTTTGTGTGGGCAGCCGAGAGTGTTTACATCATCCAAAAATGTCAAACGGCATGATGCTCAAGTAAAAGCAAACCAACAGATGATGAGAAGTGTAAGGGTGAGGAGGCTGGAGGGATGCAGGGGAAACTTTGCTCAATGCCAGATGGAGGAGCAGTTGGCACCTTTCTCATTACTGTGGGAATGAATTTTGCCCTATCATTGCATCGCACACTACACACACGTATACACACACACACTTATACACACACACACCTGCACACTTACCCACACACAGGGCTGTACCTGCTGTCTGTCTGTGCCACCTGCCCTGCACCTGGTCATCAAAGGAGGACCAAAGAGGGCCGGGGCTGACCACAGGAGCAGCTCGGGAGCAGGAAGGGCGCGGGGGCCATATGCTTTAACCTGGACGTGTTGTGACATGCTATTGATGCCTGGGATTTCTCTTTGTACAGGAGACATTGTTTGGTTGGAAATGAGATTGCTGTCATTTAGTTTTTGAACACAATATTTGTTCCTGTGTTGGTTTTGAGTTACTCTGGTTAGTTATTGTGGAATGAAGAAATACAGTCTGGAAGAAGTTTAGAAAAACATGTTTATTGTGATTGTGTTTGTGATGATTACTGAAATAATTCTCAGTGTACAGTGTTTTGTCTGCACTAAATAGCTCTCAAAAGCATTGTCAAGCAAAGAAATGGAGTCTGTGATGGCATTACTCTGTCCAATGTTCATGTATAAAAAAACATTGTTTTGGCCTAGTACAGATATATTGTAAAAGCAGCACTTAGTATCAAAATAAGATGAAGTGTACTGTCTACATCTACTTATATATTATATATTTATATATTTTTTATTGTCAGTGAAATAGGAAGAAGTTGTTGGTAGTGGAGTGATGCCCAGTCTCCACTCTGGCCTCTGAAAGTTGAGACACATGCTTATAAACATATAAATAAAAAACAATACTTCAATCACTGCACGGATCAGAACCACCAT
Source organism: Boleophthalmus pectinirostris (assembly GCF_026225935.1). Taxonomy (NCBI): domain Eukaryota; kingdom Metazoa; phylum Chordata; class Actinopteri; order Gobiiformes; family Gobiidae; genus Boleophthalmus; species Boleophthalmus pectinirostris. The sequence goes on along the minus strand of NW_026571018.1, from coordinate 24,940,419 downwards.
AATGCAGGTCTACATTTAGAGCTTTGTTGACATACAGGAGTGAGCTGTGCCCTGGTCATGGGTGCAGACGTCTGCCTGTGGTGATTGCACTAAATGACACGGGCACAGATGGGTGAAGCCACGTCACCCTCTGATCAGAGCGGGCAGCAGAAGGACCTGCTCACACAACACATGTCAGACAAAACTGCAGCAGCGGTATCTCCATAGGCTCACTGGAGGAACGCCACGTAAGAACAAGTGAAAAATATCAGGCACTGTAAATAGTATTCAGCTTAGATTTAAAGGAATTGAAAGTGCTGGACCTGATTTTGAACCATGACTAAAGAACATGTTTTAATTTGAAGTGTTAGCCCCTTGTCTCTTCTCTCACTCTGATGTTGAACCATGATAAACAAGCAGCTGTCCAGGATAGTCACTGATAGTTGTTTCTGTATTGGGGTGTAACGATATCCAAGTCTCACGATACGATATCGTCATGGTATGAACCTCACGCTACGATATTTATTGCATTGTTGTGGTAAAGCTTATGATATGGTTGGGAGGCTCACAGTTAGGAAGTAACAATTTCCAAATCTCGTACAATATTTTCACAATATACATCTCCTGGTGAGATATTTATTGTGATATTTTGTGGAGGCAACAAAACTGTTACTATGCTACTTTTCCCTCTTAAAATGCCCTGACAAGACCTAATCCAAAGAACTAAGATTTAAAAGTGCTTAGAACAGTTATTTCTCCATGTAGTCTGCAGTGAAATGGAGCATCATGGTCTGTGTAGTTCACTCTGTCTTTTTTTAACTATTGCTGCACCATAACGCTTCATTTAAGAAAGAGACTTGTAACTCGATGTATTGTGATGGTCCATGGTATTATTGTGAGAACTTTGACGATACGATATCACAATAGTTTGGTTATTGTTACATGCCTATTCTGTATGGTTCTAGTACAACTATGCACCTGACTGGACAAAAAAAGGTCCCTGGCAGTTGCTTGTATATGGTGATCAACACACGATAAGTTCAAGTTAATTTGTCATGTCCATAAGGTTATTCCTGGCACGTTCTCTGCTGAATGATTATAGTTAAAAATTTTATAAAAACAACACAATACATACAATAAAAACAAAAGCTTGCTAAAATGTATTTAATAGTTGCTTTTACAGTACACTGCAGTGTGAGGAACATTTAGCTGAAATAGAAAAAAAACTGTCAAGTACATAACCTTTAATGGACGTAATTTACAAAAATATTAAAGGCAACTCCATTTTATGCAGAAGATCAGAGGGCTACTAGAACGTAACTAATTAAAATGATTAATTGATGGAGTGGTATAATTTTTCAAAGTAATAATCAATCACATCATTAAACTCAGCGTGTGTGGGTGTTTGCCGGATTGTCTCTGAACTGTACTCACATAAGGTTCTGACCAAAATGAACGACTAGGTTATTATTGCTTTATAGAAAGGATACCATAGTGGGAGGCCAAAGTGAAACCTACAGTCTGACTTATTCAAGCTTTACAGTCTATTGAAGTATATGACCTTGTGGATAGACCATCACTTACTTCTGTATCTCTGTGAACATAGGAACTGTCAGTGGTTTTAACTTGAACAAAATACAAAATCCCTTCTTTCAGCATGCCTATAATTTCCCCCATTGTAATAAGCCACCATTTTATTGCCGCTCTTATCTAAGTTTGTCTCTCTATCTTCTTTTGTTGAATTCCATGGGGCTCAGTGCAGGCATCTTAAACACAATTACAGTCCACAGCTGAGTGGAGGGGCGGAGTCCTGGGGGATTCCTCCAAACAGGAAATGGTCAGGAGGCCGGACTGAGGAGGGAATGGCAAATCCCTAATTCAATTGGCTCAACCTCGCCAACAAGCCCCTGGCGACGCTCACCGTGGAATCAGCTGGAATCAAGCAACGTGGCTGAGATCTCCCCAGACACTTCCGCCCACAGCCACACATGCAACATACAAACTGACATAAATGCATCTCATTTTCAGGGGCTTATGTAGGGCTATGTGCTAGATACAAGACACATGCAGGCTTTCTCTTTCACCAAAACTAGTAAAGGTATTATCTGTATTTAAGGAGCCTAAGTTAAACAATATCAAAAGTGCAATTGTTCCGAATATTTCTTGACTGAGAAAACACTGTAAGTACCCGGCACCTCTGATTCTTTGTTTGTAAGTTATGGCAGCAGTGCACTCCGCTAATGATTTGAATGTGTATGTCCCTGTAGTACTGCGTACAGCTCTGAGCTCTTCAGATAACTGGGTAAGCGATCAATAGTGCGCCGTGTGTCAGTGATGATGACCCCCAGCTCTTTACAGGCCTGTTATAGGTTAGCCTTTATTACTAAGGAGCCTGAGCACACTCAGCCAGGCCCACACGCACCGCTCTGTCAGAGTTTGTGTGGGATAAAGGCCAATCGATTTGCAACAACACCACATCTTTTAATCCGCGCTGTGGGTGTCCATCGGCAGCCCTCCGAAGAGGCAGCCACCTAGTGCGCATGCTTCCTTCTATTAGTCTTTAATATTTAATACCTTGTGGTTAGAGCAGAAATAAGAATGCACAAAATGTAGCATGCAAGATTTTTGTGTAACACAGCAAATAACATGATGTCATGAAAACCCACCATTGACTTTCATTAACATACTGAGATACTTGTTAAATACCTCCAGCTAAGATCACACATACATGCAAACTTTGTGTGTAATGTAACTGCATTGTACAACACGGCGCGTCATTAATTATAGCCTAATGTGGTGTCACACTTGTTAAAATCTCCTGCATAAACATTGGTACATTTATGCAGCCTCCTCTTCCTTACAGTCTCCTCTTCCTCTCTCTGGTCCTCTGGGTTCCTCTTCCTCTCTTTGCTCCTCTGTGCTTGTGCCACAGCAGCCTGTGTAGCTCTAATGCTTGTGTGAATAGCAGTATTAGGCGCCATACCCTCACTGATAATTGGAACAAAGTGGGGGATCGATGCCGAGGGCACACACACAACAGTACAAACATTGATCCACTCTGAGGAAGGATTTTCTTTTGCATTTACAATGCAGCGTCCACATAATCCTGCATCACACTTATGTGACCAAAGCAAAAACAAATAGCAGTTTCATTTTCAGAGCACATACTTTCTACTTAACAAAACCACTTTGATACAGCTCTGACATCTGCAGTTAGTTTGTGCATCTAAAACCAAGTGTTGCATTATATGATGTGGAAGTGGACACTGCTGAAAGACACATGCTTCTGGCTCTGTGTTTCTTTTGGGCAGTACACTTGTATCCACACTTGTCCATCTAGACCAGGATGATACTTAGGGTTTGCATGTGACTCTACCCCCTGTGTCCAGGAGGCCCACAGCCTCACAAGACTGTGAAGGCTCTGAGGCTGAACTCTGCTGTCAGCTCACACAGGCCTGTCCTGGGACACATGCATTTTGATGTGTTGCTATGACTCTTCTTATCCAAACTAGTCTTTAGTAGTATAGTGCTATATAAAAGCTCCACAACTAAGACCCATTATGTATGTTCTGAGCACAAATCTCTTGTCATACATATTTATTGATTTATGTGTTGACAGCAACATGGCAGCCCTTTATCCTGTGTAGTTATTTTAAATGTATGTATGTGTCTGTTTTGAAACTACAGTTTAATGTAATGCACAGGCCTTGGCAGTATGTGTTGTGTTTGAGTGCAGGCCTGGGCTGCTCCAGCACAACTCTCACTTTATTTATCTTTAAGTAATTGACAGATTTTACAGATAACCTCTGTGTGACCCTTCCCTTGAACTTCAGCTCTTACTTTTGACTGACTTTATAAACGACTCACTGCTGCTTTTTGAAGCAGCTAAAATCAGTTTGACTTAAGCAAAATGTGGTCAAAATTTCAAATTTCTGTATTAACTCTTAGCTTTTGGCTCTGTTTTCTCAATTATGCAGCCATATAATACTAGAATTTCACTGTAATTCATTTATCTCTCGTGTGTGGATGAGATACAATGAGCTAACCACTGCACTTTAGTCTTGGGGAAAAAAAAAAAAAAAATCTGCAACCTTAATAAACCGATGTCTGTAAAATTTCTTTTTGGGTTTTGTTTCATGAGATCAACGTTAGACAAAGCAGAGACACAGTGGACAACATTTAAATGGATTGATTGCCTCATTACGTACAGTGTGGGGTGGAATAAAATCATTACATCCATTAGTCCCTGTTACTGTTGTGTTAACTGGCATCTATTTATTATTTTGTGTAAATTTACATAGAATTAGCATAATTAGGGTCATGTTTTACTTCACTTGGTCGAGTGAGAGTTACATGAATCAGTAGTTGTTTTGCACATTGGAAGATTATTAAAACAGGCCAATGTTGATTATCTTTTAGCAGTGCTCTCCTCTTCTCCTCCTCCAGCACTCTTGTTTTGGAACCTGCTATATCAGGCTTAACGCCAAAAGCCTAAATTGTTTTTTTTTGTTTTTTTTTGGAGGGGGGGTGATCGATGGAGTGTTTGAGAAGCCATTGTGTCCTGACCGGGTGCGCTGAGTATCTTTGAGATGCTAATGTAGCCTCACTCATTTAGCACGTAGCCAAAAGATGAAATGCCAACCGCTAATCAGCCTTGTGTGTAAGAGAGAGTGGGAGAGCATAATCCAGGCACTATTAAGAGCTTTTCAGATATTCACAGTGACAATCCCCCTCATTATTTGCCTAGATAACCTATCATATCCCCATCCTGTCTGATAATTGGGCCTTTGTTGGGGAATCCTATGGAATGTAGAGGCAGCCGGCCACTTGTGTAAATCGCATCAGTGGAATGAACAATAGCTGCATTAGACACTGAGTAAAAAGTACTGTACAATTATATGGAGGCTGCAGAGTGGACAGTCAAGCCAGTGATGGGAAATGCACAAAATGCTTGTATTCAAACTATTTAGTCAAGGTTTAAATTAGGCCTGTTACTATAAATTTTAATGTGTGATATATTGCTGAAGAAAATATAGGATAAACAATAATACTGAAACTAATTTATGCCATTGACATAAAACCCCAAAAGTAGATTTAAATCACAAAAACTATTCTAAATGTACAATATTGTTAAATAAGAAATCATGAGCAGCAATAAATAAACAGCACAATGAAACACTTTAATGATTTGCATGTGATGAGTCATAGAAGTTATTAATTCAAACATTTACTTCTCAATTCTTACCATATGACCAAAAAAAAATAAAAAAATCAGCAATTTAACAGTTTTGCAAAGAAAAAGTGCACACCATAAAAAAAATAATAAAATAAAATAAATGTTCCAGCGTATCGTTTCAGGTCTAGTTTAAATAAAGTAGCCATGCTAGCACATGTATCAGAATGTTTGAGAAACAAATGGTGTATAGACCATTCTCAGGTTTCGTCACTGATTACATGACTTTCTCATCGGGGACGTTCGAGAGAGACATAAACAAACCATACTCTGACCCCGCACATGAAAAAGTTATGGTACATTCCTGTTGTGCCTTTGGCTGTACCAATCAACATCCCAAGGAGGGGATCTAATTTTATAGACTGCCTGCTGACCCTGAACGATGCGATAAATGGGTATCTGCCATCAAACAGGATAGCAGGAAGCCCTCGGACAGCTCTCGGCTATGGAGCCAGCACTTTGTTGGGGGTTAGTTGAGCTAAGGAAGATAAAAATATGTCTCAATTAGATTCCATTTTGTCTATGTAGCTAACAGCTGAGGTTAGGATAATAACAGACTGTGTCTGGTCCAATTCACAATAACGTTAATGAACACTAAACAATATCAGTATATTCAAAATTAGACTAAATCACCAAAACTACACATAGAAGTTTATGAAACAACATTAGTCAGAAACTTACCCCTGACAAAGTGCTGGTTACATAGCTGAGAGCCGAGAGCAAGGGCTTCCCATTTGATGGCAGATACCCATTTAGCACGTTGTTCAGGGTCAGCAGGCAGTCTATAAAATTAGATCCCCTCCTCGGGATGTCGATTGGTACACCCAAAGGCATAATAGGAATGTACCATAACTTTTTCGTGATTAAAAGCATGCACTGACAGCCGCACGGGATAGGAGTATGTTTATGCCTCCCCCTAACATCCCCGATGTGAAAGTCACGTGATCAGTGACAAAAGCTGAGAATGGTCTATAGTTGTACCTCTCACTGCCACTAGATATTTGTTCAAATTTTTGTCTTTGTACAGTGAGCGAGCCTCACATTTCATTGTGATGCTCAGTTCATTTGTGTTGTAGGGATGTCATGAGAATTTTAGTTTTAAAATTATTGTGAGGAAAAAGGCAGTTGCCCAACTTAAACATCATTGGTAAAACTGTCAGATCCACCGACCCACAGGTTGGCGGTGCGATTCCAGCTCCCACAGGTGAATGCTGTCATTGTGTCCTTGAGCAAGACACTTAACCCCCCTCAGCTCCAGTATCTGCATACACTGATGTATGAATGTGTGTGTGAATGGGTGAGTGGTTCCTTGTTGTAAAGCACTTTGAGTGCCTTGAGGCTGGAAAAGCGCTATAGAAAAATGAAACCAAAAAACAGCATAATTTAACAATGATTCATGATTATTGACAACATGACTAGAGACCATAAGGTGGACAGAAGCAGCTAGATAAAAAATCACTTTACTTTTTTGCTGAATCCATTGAATGAAAAAGACTTAATCTAGACTTACCTATTGTGTTGTCTCTATTTCTTTGCAATAAATGTACTACATTTTCTGCTCTTTGTTAAATCCTACACAGTGTAAAAACATCTGCGTAAAACCAAAGACGCTGAAAGGCTTGTGAATAGTCTTGCAGTAGAAAAGTAGTACATATCCATAGTGTGTTTTTAAGTAGGACCCTGTGTACAGCAGATGAACGACTCCATGCACTGCTGGGATGTTTGTGCACACGCTGCGATACACTGTGATGTTGAGGGCGGACATTTAACAGATGGTACGGGCTACCTCCCAGGATAGTAATGTTCAATTATCTGTGTCCAATTTACACCTTTGTAATGGGCAAAGAAAGACAAGCAGAGAGAGCACGTGTACAGAGCAAAGACGAGGGGGAGCAGACATTTTGAGAATTTCAAGGTGCATTGCGCAACTTTTCTGGTTGAGGGTGTGTCGCATGCTCAATAGAAACAGCCGTAAATAACAATTAGATAGACGTGTTTAATATCATACCATGGAACATTCCAGGCACGGCAATCACATCTCCATGGAGACAAACAAGTGACGGACCGTCCTCCAGAAAGGTTGCGCAATGCATCTTTAAAGTTACGAGTGGATATAACATTGTATTTGCACCCATGCTAAGTCTGTATTTAACACTGCCGTCTTTCCACTTTCCACTGCCCATCTTCTGACACAGCTCTCAGGGGCTTTGGTCTGTAATAGCCACACAGTGAGGTCAACTATAATTCAATACTTGAAAAAAGCTAATACATTACATTTATTTGTTCCATTTAATTGTAAGACTTGGACAGAATTAAGCGCAGTTCAATTTGTCAGAAGTGACCCCCATGAGTTCAAATTTGTGCGAGGTAATTGGACACACTTATTTCTTGTGTAAATATAGGCTCAAGCATGAAATGGGATTTATTCCGGGCCAGGTTTAGGTGAATAGTAATATTGAAGTGTGGGTTCATCGCTGTAATGTTTTATTCATTCATTGTACATTACGGGCAGCAGGCAGCAGGCATGGGCCATACAGATTCAGTATGTTCAAGATAGAGACCAGGACAGGGATCATATTCTGAAATCAGTATTAAAAGTAATTAGATTGAATTTAAAGGTGCATTGTGTAACCTTTCTGGTGGAGAGTCCATCAAATGCTTTTCTCTATGGAGATGTTATTGCTTTAAATGGAATACTTCATAATATGGTATGAGACCAAAGCAGACCAAATTAGAGGTCAGATGTGTGGAGAGGCATTTTTGAGCTATTAAACCAGTTGGAATTGGAGCTTTCCAGGCAGAGCAATGACACTTCCGTAGAAAGAAGCAGGTGACCGACCCCTAACCAAAAAGTTACATAGTTTAAAAATATTTTGAGATAGCATATTTGTGGAAGTGTATGTTTTTTAGATTTTGTCCAGAAGGTTTTTGTAGATAGGACAGCTGATGTGTGAAATGGCAAGAGAGGTTAGAGACATTCAGCAAGCTCTTAGCCAAGAGAAAAAACACATATGTACAGTATATCTTGTTGGGAATTGAAAGAATCACAAAGGGATGCAATGGAAAAGTATTATAGTACAAGTTGTTGTCATAAGTAAGTAAAATATATTTTATACCAGATGCCTTTCCTGGTGCAATCATGTCCCTAGCTTTTGACTCCTTATGATCCACATTGATGGAAAAAAAAAAAAAATCACTCTCTAGAAACTACTGCAATGGATTCCTGTCAAAATCATTTATACATAAAAAATATCCCAGAGTATCTAGATGTTAAAATCCGGCATAGTGAGTCTGACAAAGAAAGAGCATTGGCCTGTGAGATGAGCAGAGCAGAAGATCCATGCTGTGGAGTCCTCTCTGACCTGGATACAGCTGATCTCCTGGGAACACACTCTGCTGTAGCTTCATTATCACCTCCAGTGCCTCCCCTATTCCCCCTATATATACAGCATGTGTGTTTTTTATTTATGTTATGCTCGTGCTCGCCACCACTACTTCTATCTCTGTAACTGTATGAATAATGTAGAGTCATCGAGGCTTTTTACATAGACAAACAAACACAAAGCCACAAGGTTAGACGTTTTCTTCTCCATCTTTGTTCTTCTCGCACCTTTTCTCTAAATGCTAGTATTGTTTTTGAGGTATGAACAATGGCGAACATCCCATTAAATCGCAGATGCTTGGATACAAGGGAGACGGTGAGACAAAAGGAAAATGCGTAGTATAGACTTGAAAGGCAGACAGATGAATACGTACTTGTCTTTTAGTGTGTTTTTTCTCTATCTTTTATCCTTTGGAGCGGCAGACCCTGGTGAGTTGCTGGCCCTCTGGAGACAGCCTGCGGTCTGGATGCCCCAGCGGTTTCCCTTTTGCAATCATCACAAAAGACCTCATGCAAGCAAAGCAGATACACACATACACACATACACACACATCTGGATGTCAGAGCTCAATAGCAAGCACAATATTTCACTTTTAAAATAGTGCCAATTCACACCACACTATTCAGTATGCATTACTAGTGCAGAGCCAAAACCCACCAGACTTCAGTTCCCCGGTGGAGGTCCATTCATGTGTTGACCTGCTGGAAAAGAGATACGATGGCCTCAACTGAAAGATGGGACAGGAGTCTAAAAGTATTATTATTGGGCAAAAATAAAAATAAAAAATGTTGATGAATGTCAGTTTATTTATTCGCAAACCATAGCATTGTTTTATGAAAAGTTCAGTGCAGTACCAGCTGAACTGAAATAAGACTCTATTATAAGACAATTATGACTTAAGTTGTTATACCATTTTATGTGTATTTTTATATATTTTCTGTATGCTGAGCTCTGTTATTTTATTTATTTTTTATTTTTTACAATGTTGTGTGTCCCATAAATGAGACTCAAAAGCCCCCCAGCACCTCCCCCACTGTCTCTTCAGTAGATGCTTTTAAAAACATACTTAAGAATTGTGTGGTCTTTCGTTTATTTTTATTTTGTCTTACTAATTTTAGTATTTTTATTGTTTTTATTGACTGACTTATGAATTTTTTATGCTACATTTTATGCTGTGTGTTTATTGATGTTGTGCTTACTCTGTGCACCACTTTGGAGACTTTGTGTTGCTAAAATCTGCTTTACAAATATACAAGTTTGGATTGTTTTTGGTCTTCAAACTCCACACCACCTGGAGCAGTTACAGTATTTGACTTATAATGGGAATGCACACTGTAAACGGTCCCATCTCACTCTTAGTGTACATAAAATATATTGTGGTCTTGCTTATCATCAGCGTACTATCAAGTGCCCGTTGCTAGCCCATATGTAAGATCCTTAGGGGGAAATGATAACATAATACAAGTTAATTGAAGTGTCACAAAGCAGCATGTCAACTATTGGTTGAAGCTGGTCATAGTGTCTCTCCTGACTGATCTGCTTTCCTTACTAACAGTGGTTAAAAGAACCAAGCAGTGGTATTTCTCATCATTGTACGATTTGCACTTGAACGTCCTTGTAGCATTGAATTCCCTAGCCTTTTTGAACTTTGTTGTAATGTCAGTTCTCAATAGGGCTCACAATAATTCACAATACGCCCAAACTTAGTATTCATTACCAGATGCTGAGCGTAAAGCCCTCCATTCTCCTATCCCCAATGGAGGTCCTTTCTCTTCTTACCATTCTGGAGAGACCCCAGACGCCCTCCACAGAATAAAGGCATATACTGATAATAGCTTGAAAACACATCAGGTGACGGGGAGTAGAGGACAGGTGCGGGAGTTGGCTCTGTGTGATTCCAAATGGTCCCTTGAGGCAGGTGCGCACCGGTCACTTCCCCTACAGAGACACAGTCAACACTTGGCCAATTTGCCATCACTCAAGCCTTTGTAATGCAACACAGCACAAACACAGCTTTGTTCACTGACCTTTGAATAATTCAGCCGGAGCAAAACGCTATGACACATTTTTGATCAAAGTGACGCTATCAAGAGGAGGAGAGGGGCTTTTCGCGGGCGTGTTCCTCTCCACTGAGGATAAAAGCTGGCTTCCTCAACACGCGCCACAACTAAAGGCCACAGACACAATGGGATGTAATGGTTTGAAAATGCATGTAGCGTAAACCTCTTTATATTAACTCTTTCAATGCCAGGGCTTTTCGTATGGGCAGCTTCTAGACATCGGGGTATTGGATTATCTTCAGCAATTTTGTAATCCTATTGAAAAAAATGTGTGGCAGTAAAATGCATGTGGTGTGTGCCAGAGGAAAGATCCTAGTCTCCACCACAGTCAGTTAAAAAAGAATGATTTTGTTCTTAGACAAACTTTATTGGTCCACAAGGGAAATTATTTGGACACTGTAGCTCACACATCACAATATATTAATATAACACAGGTCAAAGATTTTAATTTTAATAATACATTCACAAAATATGTCAGCTATATACAAGAGGTGCGTAAGAAGAACAAGAACAATGCAAAGATGAAACTGACTTGATATAGAATTTTTTACAGCATAAGGAAGAATTGTTGTACAGTTGTAGGGAGTATTATCTATGACATAAGGGTGAGTGGTTGTACAGTTGTATGTATATTGTATGAATGTAGTCCTCTATCTCTCACTGTTCCATGTTCATTCCTTCTTTTTTTTTTTTTTTTCATAATCTGAGCTGTTATTGTTTTTTGTTCATTTATATATTTATTTATTTACATTCTGGTTCCATTAAGGATGTACCTTAACTAAAAAAAAGCTCATTTTGACAGTATGATCATCATGAAACACTTAATAAAGTCTCATAAGCAAGCTTTCCATTTAAATTGCCTTGATATTGTGCTGTAGTTTTACAATATTGCCAAAAATAAAAAAAAAAAAAAAATCATTCTGTCTATTATTAAATAAACGCAGGTTAAATATGTTGTTAACTTTCAGGTGTACTTTTAGTATTACTTATTTTATTTCAAGCGACACCTTTGGCGCATTTGTGTTTATCGTTAACTCAAATTTAATAACTGAATTTTGATTAAGTTTTCCATAAATGTAGTAACAAGCAAATAAGCAGATATTTATCACACGTTCATTCAAAAGTAGGCCAGTTCTAGTTTTGTTAACTGGTATCTCCACCTGTTTGTCTCCATGGAGATGCCTGGAAAGTTTCACAGTATGGTATTAAATAATAATATGTCCACAGAGACTCCACAAGGCCACAAGGAACAGGTCAGATCTGTGGAGAGGAAACCCCGGTCACTGGCATGTTTTTCCAGAGGAATAAAAACATCACGTGTCATACTATTGTACATTCCAAGCAAAGAAATAACATCTCCACACAGTCCAGCCCTTACCTGAAAAGTTCCATAGTGCTTCTTTAACTCCCTTTAAATATCACTTTTCCACTGCTCTGTTTGTCAGACTGATAATTTTCTGCTAAAGAAACCCATCAGAAAACAAAAATAGAGACGATGTTCAAATCCCCAAGCCCCTCATAACTCACCCTCTTTATCCTGTCTGGACCTGACCTCTCAAAAATGAAGCTTGGTATTACGTCCAAGTCCTCCTGCTAAAATCTGCTGTCCCCTAGACTGCTGACAAATGGCCCCAGATTACAGGTTGGTCACCACATCCACTTCAAAGCCCTGTCTGCTGGAAGCCATTTGTTACCCGCTAGGCATCTATCACAATATAACTTCACTTTCTAAACTATTCATTTGAAGACGCCATGGAAACAAAAAAAGCACACACTGAGTTATGGGCAGTGCCGGGGTTGTCCATCACGTAGGAGCACGACTGGGCTGACAGGTGGAGGTGTGTCTGAGAATGTGTGCGTGTACGCCATAGCAGGTTTCAAACATGGTCGCTGGCGTGTCCATCATCCCATCTTCTCTGGTTTCTGAGATTCATGGATGTCATATATTTAATGCTTGTTTGTTGGTAGACTTTGATTGGTTTTGTTTTTAATCAGTTATAAACATTATTTAAGTGCAATTTGAGTAGTTGCAATTATCAAATCGCAAAGACTGTAATTATTTAAGTACGAAAATGTCATCTGTAAACAACTCATAATCATGTCTTTTGAAATGCCTGGGATTCTTGTATAAGATTACAAGTTCATATTTCAGTCCTCTCTGGTTTTAATGCTCCTGGACAGGTTTGAAATGAGCACTCTGAACAGAATCCTACTTAAAAAAACTAAATCATAAATCAAATCACAATTGCAGTTACATATTGCTCTTTTAGTAGTGACTAATTTAAAAAAAAAAAAAAAGGTACATTATTATTTAAAAATCATTTACAAACCTTGATTAGGTCTGTCACTATAAACACTAATAATACAAAATACTACTACTATCAACTTATTGTTCAGGACATGACTGATGCCACAATAAATTGGGGGGGGGTCAATATTTATCATGTGTTTTGGAAGTGTACTACAATGAGATTTGAACTGTTGAACTTTTTTTTTTTTTTTGTACATTTAGAATAGTTTTTGGGGATTATTCAGCTTTATGAATTGGTTTAAATTAAGACTGCAAATCACATGGACCCTCACGATTCAATATGATGCACAATACATGGCTCATGATACGATATTATCACGATATGGTGATACATGCAATAATTGATATATTGCACATGATAATCTGTGATATATTGCTGTTTTTATGAACCAAATGCAGTTTCTTTGTTAAACTACTACTAAACTACTTAAGATAAAATACATCTATTTTAATCATTAAAACTGTTAATATGTCTCACTTTTCTAAATTTCCCTGCACTAAATAAGCAACAAAATTGTAGTGTCCTCACAAAAAACAATTACTAAAAGACATGAAAAAATACTCTTGCCGATATATCGATACAGCCACCCACAATGACACACTATCCCCAAATTTAGTATCACAATATGTCGATATTTTGATATTTTTGTACACCCCTAGTTTCGATATTATCGTTGATTGTCTACATTTACTAAAGTAATAAATCACTCTTCAAAATTTGTTATCGTGACAGATCTAACCTTGAAAGTGACTTTAGGAATGCTTATGATTGAAGACAAGATAGAGAAAACTAGAGGGAGATTTTGAAAGACACAGGACAATGTTGAGATGATTGAAGAATTATAAATAGTCCTGCAGGTGATGTTTAATCTTGACTTGTGTTTTATGTGGAGAAGACTTTTATTTGCTTGGCAGATCTGTACTGGCGGTGCTGTGTTATTTTAGAGGCTCACTGCACCTTGAGATATACTGTACCTGACAGAGGCTGTGGGAGGTGTCAGCCCATAAAAAGTGATCGGCCACAAAGACTCCAACATACACCAGGCACAAAGGCTGCCAATGAAAGCCACAGATAAGGAGGTGTAACAAAAGTATTATTTAGAAGAGCTTTTGTTTTCTTTAAATTTGGACACTGTTTAGGGAAGAAAGGCCAAATAAACCAAAGTGGAGAGGATTGTACAGTGAGTGGTTCTCAAACAATGGTTCATGGTCTTGAAGTGTGTGGCATAAGGCAGGTGAATATGTGTTGGACTTATTTGAGGGGCTCGGCAATATAGCAAAAAATAAATAAATGTTTTTTTTTTTTTTCCTTATAATGATTGATTGATATAAACAAGAAAGAGTTTTAATCAGTGACATTAGAAAATAGCCTAATTTATCCTTTTCAAAGTCTAAGCTCTGTTCCAGTTTGCATGTTTTTCACTAATAGGGGATCGGCTGTAGACCTCTCCATTAAAAAGACCCAAGTGTATCAGTGACCATTTCACATGACATGACCAAATCTATTAAAATTCAATGAATTGCCCAGCCTTATTTATATAAAACCTTAAAGATGCTTTCTACCATGTTTTACATCACGTGTTCTGATGCCTTTTGTTGTTGATTTCATTATAATTTTCAATGTCAGACCTTTTTAGAATAACAGGTCCAAAATAAAATAGCAAATAATTTTCAAAGAACTTCAAGGCCAAAAGCTAGTGTATTTCTAAATACAGCGCTGTTCAAAATATTGTGGACTAAAAGTCCTTTAATAAACAGAGTTTTTATCTACATTGTTTTTGACAGGCCAATATGTTTTGAGACTGTTCCCATTTGAGATGGTCACTGCAGATACAAACTCGACTGAGTAATGGAATACATTTTAGCAGATATCACAACTGTAAAGCTCAATACTCAAGAATATGGGTTGTCTAGTAGTTCTATAATCACATAAAAATACGTAATGTTGTGATGTTTTGACTTTTGGAGCTGTATTTAAATGTTGATCATCTCTGAAATGTTCTTAATCATGGTGGGAAAAACTGAAGCTGGCCGTTTGTCATGTAGGGTCCCACTTAATTAGCATGATATATGAATGCGGGTGAGCCTGGAGAGAGGAGGAGCTGAGGAGCGCACAGTGTCAGCGCTTCCTGATGAGCTCTGCTGGCTGCGTGGGAAGGTGTGATATATGGCAACTCCGCACTGCATTCTGGGACTAAAACCTGTGCTCTATACGCACCACTGTGACTCTGTTGGTTAGGAACTGTGAAGATGCATATTGAAAACACAATGTATGTATTTGTGACATTTAACATCACATGACCTTTCCATATGGAACAACTATGGAAACAGGAGACAGGATGTGTAGGAGAGACAACATTAAAACATATAAATGAAGGAACTATAATATAGTATGATATTCTATGTTTAGTACATTGCATATGATGCTATTGTGCATATA
Organism: Boleophthalmus pectinirostris; assembly: GCF_026225935.1. Taxonomy (NCBI): domain Eukaryota; kingdom Metazoa; phylum Chordata; class Actinopteri; order Gobiiformes; family Gobiidae; genus Boleophthalmus; species Boleophthalmus pectinirostris. Next base: position 24,925,013 of record NW_026571018.1, on the reverse strand, counting down.
CTGTATGTGCAATAGCAAACAGCTCAAGGCATATCCAATCTATACACATTCATACAGCATCGTATGTACATGTACATTAGGGTTTTGTCTTTAATAACCGATAATGTATTACATTTGAAGTAGTGGGTAGAATTTAAATGGAAGAGATGAGAGAAACACAAATATATGTTAATTAAGCATAATTCATTTATGTGATATAAATTCACAGAGAAAAAAATCTGAATATGTACAAGTTAAGTAAAAAAAGATAAGCACAGACATAATTTAGCTCCTCCTACATAGATGAAAATGTGACATTTGAAGCGTGCAGGGTAATGCCAGGTCATGCATAAAGGGCACTCAGAATTAGTGAGGAAAGTGCTGCTTTAAGTACAGTAATGCATAGCTTTTAGCAGCTCACCTCTGCTGAGCACCTCCTCCAGGCATACCATAAATATCAGCTGCTCTGTCATTTTAACTGTGTTTAACACTCAGCTCCTACAATAATTACTGCATCGAACCAGTTAACTTGGAACACAAGCAGCTCCATAATATGTAGTGTTACATCATGTTAGATTAACCTGAAGTGCCTTTAGGAAGGGCATCCAATGTAATCTGCCATTTAATCATGTGACTGGTTCACTGTTGATTCTTAAATTCAAACATGCAGATACACATTACAGACTTAAATCTAGTCACAAATAGTGTGATCCCTGACATAAGGGGAGCAGCCTGATGGTCCAGTTTGGTCTGAGCCAGAATAGGTTTGGACAAGCACTGAGGCAGCATACACGTGTTATGTTCTATATGTTTTAGATATAGACAAGGGGTTGGAAGATTTGTAACAAATGTAGTTCGATGTGAGGGAGTGGCAAACCAAAGACATCAAAGACATGGGAATAGGATGCTAATTGGTCAAAAATTTCTGGAGATTTCTTTGTTCATTCAGGTCTTAGTATGTAAATAACCTAGCATCTAACCTGTGACTATAGTGAAGACTGGATGACGTTGGTGTGACAGAAAACATGGAGGGTCTGGAGACAGTGACTCAGCACATCTGGTCCTTTCAAACATAAACAGTGATGACGAGGCCCTGTGCATGTGTGACACTGTGCAATAACATTACACACAGAAATATGCTTTAACAACAACAAACAGATGTGCCCAGTGTAAAGTGCGAACACAAAAACAGCTTGCTATGTTTTGCTATGTGTCTTTTATGGAAGCTTGATTGTATTTATTAACAGTTTATCATCTTCTCTATGTGAAGCTACGTTTTTTAGATGGAGGGTCCACAGCTTTCCTGTCTCTACAGAGATTTTGATATTTCAACTTGAGTGTTCCACAAAATGATAAAACCTAGCAATTGCCATGGCGACAAGACATCAAATCAAGTCTTTTTTGGCAAAAAAACATTTGTAATTGAATGAATGAAAGATTGATACGGTCATACCACACTGTAGACAATTCCAGGCAAAGCAATAACATTTTTATGTGACAAGCAGGTGATGGACCCTCTAACTGAAAACAAATGTCAAATGTTACAAGATAACAAAGGAGCCACATTGAGTCAGTCAGTATTTGGTGTGTTGATGCTTGGAACTATAGCTAAAAGTGAATGGAACAGTGCAGTAGCACGCTGTGACCTTTATGGACAGGCTAGCAGATTTAGGGTGGACATTAATATTTAGTCAGTAACAATTTAAGAACGTCATTTTTTATACATCTTACATTGCAAATTTGCACATTTATTTTACTGACATGCTTATATACTGAGCAGTTTTGGAGTCAATTTAGAGAGACCCAGACCTACATAGCTGATTAATATTTGTATATATTGAACTGTATTTGACACCTTGTTTGTACAAACAGAGCAATTTGTGGACCATTTGTTTATTCATGTGAGGCTTCAGTACTATTGTTGTCTATGTAATTATGTATTATTATGCATCTAGAAATCATACAGAAATCTCATCATATAACAGTTCTACACATGTGTAATGCACCTACTACACAAAATGTACATTCATGAAAAGATACGAACAACAACAGTGCAATGGTCAGACAGGTGCACTTATAATACAGCTTGATGTGTCACAAACATCCCCTTAAACAGCCCTGTATTAGAACTGCACACTCACACTCACCTCTCACAGATGCAAATCAAAACCACGTCTGAAGGAATGTCCTGTATTTCACTGAAGCGGAGCAGGTCCAGAACAGACACATGTTCCTCCACATGTGTAAAAGTGCTGTTATTCCAGTGACGCTGTCGCTCATTGACACTGTCGCTCGATGAGGCAGGCTCTTCGCTGCCCCAGCTGCTCTAACTCCCCTGCTCCGTTCCGATCCTCCATTTCACACAAACTAGCCCTGAATCTAGTTTGATAATATGACGGCCTGTATTTCTAACTAACATCTAGTTAAAAGTGAGTTATTTTTAGACACTAAAGTTAAAAGTTAGCACCCACATGTCCGATTCCCATGGATGAAGATATGGGTTTTATTCAGTGCTGTTTGAGCCAGCTGTGTATGCATGCGCAAACCTCTACAACAACCGGCTGGCCTCCATGGTGGTAGAAAGATGCGCTCTCAACATGTGCCTCCAGGCCTCCGTAGAAGGGCAAGTAGAGGTAGAGGTTGCTACAGTTTGCTCAGTGGGCAGTAGAGTGTAGTTTCAAACAGACCAAAGTGAAGGGAAAGCAGGATTATTTGGAGATAATTCGAAACTATTTAATTTTACTTGGCACGTGTTGATTTTAGATTTTATTGGGCAGCCACTGCTTGCCTGAATTGTAGCTGGATTGTAATAAATACATAAAAACTGCAATGGAAACAATATTAGTATTTATAGATTGGATTCTAATATTAGGCTTTAGTGTTATCCACAAATGTATCACAGTTGTTATTTTGAATATGTATCATTATTAGAATATTGATTTCATTTTATTATTTTTTTTATTTGTATTTAAATTTACAAAGTCTGAAATAAAAAGCTGATGAATGAAAAGAACAGAAACTTGCAGTTTTTTGACTTAAGTGTTCAGCCATCAACCATGCATTTACAAGCACGGTTTATTCTTATTGATTTCCATAAACTTACAAAAACAGCAATAATATTTCTGTATAAATTATTTCCTGACATTTCATAAAAACTCTCTGAGCTTTCAGAACATTTTTTATTTGCATTTTACACCATCAGAATGATTCATAACTTTTCTCTGCTTTGGATGTTGTTAAATTATTCACTACAATGAACAGTGTGACAATGTGCCTCTCTGTGCTTGTGCATGTTGGTGGATTGATGGCTCTGTGTATAGCTCAGTCATGGGTTGTACAGAAATCTGCTCACCGGTGGAAATATTGGTCCGATTCCAAAGGGCCAGGAGTACATCAGACATATGGCAAAACAGCTGCTGCTCCTCCAAAGATAAGCACAACTCTCCATCACTGCATGTGACACTTCCATCTCCATAGGCCTTTCAGCGAGTGTCGCAATATATCTGCTCCCTCCACCGAAAAGGCCCGCAGGGTGCACTGGAAAACACAATAGTGCATTTTACCCAGACAATTACTTTTGTTTAGTTTTCTAACTCAACACTTGGGCGATATGACAATAAAAACTGATGTGGTGAGAACTGCTATTTTGGTGATCGTATTTTGATTCGCTGCTTTCCTGTTCATCTGCGTGCTCAAAAACAAAAGAATAGAAAAGATTAGGATTAGAAAATGAGTAGGATTGTGGAAATCTTAGCTGCTGAAGAAACAGGAACACAATAAAGAGCAAATTGATGTATGTATTTATGTAAAATTTATATTTCAGAGGTTGTCATCAGGCAAATGTTTTGGAAATAAACACATTTTAACTTCCATCTGAAAGTCATTCCTACTGAATATGCCTTAATGACCAAGCTGAGAGTGACACTGCCAGACTTGTAAACAAAACAAGGCCATGGCTAGTTTCAGTTGTAACTCGTCACATTTGGGCAGGACTCATTTTAGCTCAAGAAAAAAATACAAATACTCGCTGCCCTAACATTTTTTTTTTCTTCTGGTGGCAATACTCCTTTAAAATGGTTGCCAACTACTATAAAACAACAACAAAAATAAAATCACTTGTAGATGGAAGTCAAAAACTCTTGATTTTGAAAACATTGTCCAGATGACTACCTTTAAACCTCTTCTACATCAGTTTAGGAGCAACCTTTTCCCCACTTTATTTCAGCCGACTGAACAGATTTACAGTGTACGGACTTGGTGAGCATGGAGTGAAGGGGAACAAAAATAGGCAGGTGATGCAAGCCGATGAATGAGAGGAAGTGGAGGCATCAGAACGGAAGCATCCCACAATAGAAGGTTTCCCGGGGGAGATGGGTGCCCCGCGGGAATACTGTGATCATCTCAAGTGTGAGCGTGTCGCGGTGGGTGGTGCCCGGACGAACTATCACACAGTTTATTTATGACGGCACCCTGCTGACAAAGACACACACACACACACACTCAAAACAACCTGCTTTTCTCTTCAGTCATCTCCACACTCTACTCTCCACATTTCTCTCACATCCCAAACTGGAGATGCAGCTGTGGTTTGGGATTTTTATCTTTTGAATGTCTGCATTACTAGTACATTGGTCATCAGTGTTGCAAGTTGGATTGTTGTAGCAAAGGTTTCATTGGTAGTCATCTGGACATTATTGGTTGGAAATTGTGATGGTGTTTAAGTTTATTAGGTCAATCAGTTATTTAGGTCACTCACAGTATACTTGTAAGGTCATTATTCTGACAGTTTTAGAAGCAGCATAAAACAATTTCATTTTAATGCCTCATTTCATTCACACATAAACTCTGAATATTTAGACTGACTTCTTCTATCAAACAGAAAACATTGTGATGTCATGTGGTAATATAGGAAGTGATCCACAGTTTTTTTTAATACTCTTTGGACTTTAACTAGAATCATTTTGATAATTTCAGCCCTGGAATTTAGCCTGATTCATCAGCCCGTTTCACTTCGTGGAAACCGTCTGACCTCGCAGCATTAGGATTTGTTCACTCGACAGCAGGCGGGTACTTTTTTTATTTAACGATTTGCTGCTATTTGGTCGTATGTATGTAATGTGCCAAATCCCGTAGGAGGAAGGGCAATAACATTTTTCCCCTTGATAAAATTCACCAAACATTCTTTTTGTTCTGACTTTAAATTCTCAATCTTAGGAATCGTTGCCAACACAGAATGTATGGCTTTGTCTACGTCCATGACCGGTTTGTTTACTGTTGTGCTGTACCACAAAAGGGATCCAGACAGGCATTTCACAGCTCTTCGCTGATTGGCTGGTGTGCATTCCACAACTTCTGGGGTTCTTGCAAACCGTCTTTCCTGACCTAGTCACTGGAGAGAAATGAAATTGAGTGGAGGCACTGGAATTGCCAATTGCTTCTGAACTTGAAAACTACTGGGAAAATGTGTGGATTAAACAAAATACAACTCCAGGTATGTTTTTGAGAAGCATTCTGACGTGGCTTAAAGCTCACAAGAACCAATTTTGTGTAATCTGAAACCCTGAAAATTTTATTTTATAAAGCAGGCCACACACCAAGCAAATCTTTGGACAATAACAATGGAAGTAAATTAATTATTTGGCTGTTTGGTCATTTTGCCAATAATTTAGAGTAATTATAAAATTGTACAAACTAAAATAGAGATTTTTATTTTTTTTACTATTTTGCACAATAGTGTCTTGGGAAGCCTGTGTGATATTTAGTGATACACTGAGAATCTGTTAAAAATAAAATGATGATGAAGTGCCAATCCTAAACCCAGTTAACAGATAGTGTAATACTTGCCAAGTATTGGCAGTGATTATGTAGATAGATCAGTGCACACTAATACTATGAATTCAAAATGCATGTTTCTCATTGAACGTTTAAACACGAGTGCTTAAAGAAACAGGTGTCGTGACTTCAAAGAAATGCCTAGGAAGTATATTCAGAGCATTTTTCTGTTGATCATCTTTTATTTGAGAATGTCCAAGGCTGTTTTCATTGATTCTAGCATAAAAGCAACATAATGTCTGAATCAAAACAAATGTAATATAAGCTTAAATGCAGCACTTGAACGAAACCCAAAAGGTCAAATCTTTATCACACAACATTGCTTTATTTAAAACGCACTCACATTTGTGTTTCTAAAGCTGCGTGCATTTACTCTGAGAGACAAAGATGAGCCTCTGTGCAATGCCAAATGCTTCTGTTAAGGCAACAAACAACAACGAAAGTAATAAAAAAGTATAAAAAGTATGGCTGAATAAATTTAGAAAATGAGCAGGTGCTTTCAAACATGTTAAATATAAAATAAGTATTCATTAGGCTGTACGTTTTGGATGATAATAGTATTCCTGTGATCTGTTGGCCTTTGCTTTCTGGCTTCAACACAACGCAGTAATAGTGGGCCCTTAAACCCACGAGGACATTGCATTGGTTTGATGCCAAATGCACTTCTTGTATTTTTTATTGCTGAACGCCTCTGCTAAACTCATTTAAACAGCTTATAAACAAATAAAATCTTATAGAGATCCAGATAGAAAGCCAAAATTGGACCACGTGTGGCAAGACACATGATGCAAAAAAAACCCCAAAAAAAACAATGGAAAATGGAAAAGAAAAGAGAGTTATGGAGAGCTATCATACTATAATTGGAGATAGACCAATAGATAGATTTTCTACCATATCGACTATCGTCCTCAAGTGTCCAGCACATGTCGATATTTTGTTTCTGATCTGTTGTCTAAAGAATGCATAGTAAGCTTTTATTTTAACACTTGAATACGAAGATATAAGTGCACAGTGAGACTACACCGCTGTCTTAAAGGTTTGTGGTAAAAAGGGCTGTGTGTGAGTTTGTAGTAAATATTAATTAAATAAATTAAAATGGTACAATTTGAGGAAAATAATCAAAATTGGCCGAAAAATATTGGCGGAGCTTATTGGCCATTGGTTTCTCTGGATTCCACACAATTGGCATCGGCCATGAAAACCACCATATCAATCAAACTATAATTCAGAATACTTTGTAATGAATGATCACTATTTAGCATTTTAAAATCTCTTTTGGTTAACATCAGGGTTATGAGTTGCAACGACATAGCTTTATAACTCCAGTTCTTATGTATTGTCAGCCTACTGGGTTCAATCAGGGCCACTGAGTGACCCAGAGAGTTTGCCGTGGTGCAATCGATTGGGAATTGTCCGCTCATGGCATAGTAACATAGAGGAATAAGAGGTGGGAATGAAAAGTGTTTTATTCAATTTCAGCTTTGAGCCAGGACTCGGAGAACTGTTGTGTGTGTCGCCTAGCAACTGTGATACTCTGATACACAAGTGCTGCGAGTGTAGTGAAAAATACTCCCACAATCCTCCTCTTCATTCAGGGCTGTGTCTTCTTGCCTGTCTGCACTTATAATGTATACAGAGGGGTAATTCTAATTAAACAGACTAATTGGAGAACATCGCTTTCATAAGGGGCGTACGGGAGTTGGTGCAATATGTTTATGAGAGTTTATTTTACACAAATCTGAACAATGAAATCATGATTCTTTTATGTCTCGGGAGTAACTCGGTACCTAAAGCACTCAAGTCTGAAATTTTGAATCTGTTAATGCCTGTGGGGAGTACTTTTAATGTTGCTAAAAGTTTTCCTTTAGACAAGCTCTTCACCACACATTTAATCTCTGCCTAAAATCTATACTGGTTGTTTGGACTGTTTGGATTTACAAACAGCGGCTATTGATGCTTTGCAGCTGGAGTCATCAATATTCTCTGGGGATGTGATGCTAACTGTAGGCATTGCTTTGTCTGAGGCTCCGTCAGACTTTAATCTGATCTTTATTTTAACACAATCTGACCAGAAGAACTGACTTAGTTGGAACTACAACAGGTAAGCCGATTTGTGCTGTTAAACAACTCCCTCTCTAATAAGATTACACCATTTTTCAACGTTTCAAAGTTTTTTGTTGAAAATCAAACTTCCAAACAGGAACATGGTGCTTGTATTGATCACAGGAAAATCAATTTAGTTTTTTTCTTAAGCGTCTTAAAACTTATTTGGCAGTGTTTCCTAATGTGTGCATTGTGTGACTGTGGTAACTAAACATTCCGCTAATACACATACATGTAGATCAGCCCCAGCATGGTGTCGCTGCAAAGTATCAGCAGTTGCCCCTAAATGCATGATTCTGTATTTAGACCCTAGAATTAACTGTTTTATCTTTTTTTTTTTTTTTCTTTTTTTTTGCCAGACTAAGAAATACATTCATGAGTTTCAGGTTTCAGTTGCATTACTTTTTCCTGTCATGGATGCCGTTTTGAGGCCTTTTTGACCATTCATGGTGCTTTGTTTTGACTTCTTAATTTCTATTGTAATTATTATACTTTTTTTACGCTTTTTTAAACAACCGTGCGCTGTAGTGTAGAGTGGCCCATGTTTATATTGGAATTGTGTAAATTGATAGGGGGATTTTATACAGTGCTTTTTGATCCTCTGACGATTTCTTCCCTTGAGTGGTGACACGAAGAGATCACAGCCACAGTTGTGACAGAGACTCTACCGCGGGGATAAAAGGCTGGATTAGATTAGGTCAAGCACTGGTGACTGAATATTTCACTGAGCCTCGCCATTCATTGAGAACCCCGAGTATCTAGACATGTGACAGGCCGTGACCTCTCTGACCAGTAACACGGCAGCAATGTGGAACTGCTCTTTGCCTCTTCTTACATATGTTCAGGAGATTTCTGCACTTTTTGAGTGAATGTACCATACCATGCACAAGGACAAGAATGACTCAAATAAGTAAAAAGAAGAAATGGAGATAAATGTCCACAAACCATATTGTTAACTTGTACTGGCTCTGCTATACATGTTATGTTATTTCAGTGTATACTCAAACATTTTATAGTTTTGGGATACATGCTCTTTACCCTCAGAAAAGTCTGTCAATCTAGAAGTAATAATTTGTTCCATCTGTGGGTTTCAAGTGATGGGCATAATGACCTGACCTGCCAGGATCACACGGTTTGACAAACAGGTGGATTAGAGACGTATGGCACATCCTCATCAAAACAAATATAGCTGCTTACCACAAAAAAGACAGAAAAAAATATCACAAGGGACTGAAAACATCAGATTCACATCAGATTAATCTGAGGTCATTTTATTTGGTTCAAAGTGATAGGTGACCAGTGAGCTTCTCCGTTTCATATGTGTCACAGAAATAAACTAATCTGATCGCACGGCCATGTCTGAATTTGACTCATGGTGCAACAGAGGGAGTGGTGACCAGACTGATGTCCCTCTGTAACAAAGACAGAGACATTCTGGACTACTATTTCTATTGTGTTAAGAATTGCATTGTTTAAGGCACACATGGTTTAGCATAATTGTCGATGCCTCCCGAACTATAATAGACATAAAATTTCAAATGATATTATGATGTGTTCTTTCCCAGGATACAAAACACAAAATATAATCTTCTCTGTCAGGACTGGAAATTGGTGCAATCACCAACTTAATAGAGGCTGGAGCATAGGCAAAACAATATGTGGGCGTAATAGAGGAGGATGGCCAGCGTAAGAGCTCTCAGTGTGGCTTCAAAAACACCATTTTCTCTTATCACTGAGCAAATGAAACATATATCTGTGCATGCAGATATGCCCCGTCTCTAGCCCTTGCAAGAAAAGAGTTACAAATGTGTAATCCTGAAGCAGGTGCCATATTTGTTATGCTCTGGACACCTGCAGGTTCTCCTCTCATACACGATTTTTCAGCCGCTGCCTCTCTGTGGTTTTCAGGCTCACTGGAGGCATTCCAATACATCCATCAATTTGCCAAAGCAGTCTGTGTGAAGCGTATGAGCTATTCCCCCTGGACCCTAACATCAGCTAAAAGACAAACACACATGCACGCTAATGGACGTTCTAAGTAGTTGATTTCAGTGTCTTCACCTGCAGGATGTCTCCGAGGTGCAGCCCATTGTGTGGATTTGTCTGGTAGGAGCCCCTCCCACATAGGTTCATAGGAGCTGTGCTGTGAGGCACAAATGCTTAACTGATTATAGAGCAGCCTCAGACCAATAATCTTCTTGTCTGTAAGACATGCCACATAGTTTATTCTCTCCAAGAATATCTAAAAACAAAATGTGAAGTTCACATGAAATGCCCTATTCCACTCTGTGACACTGCTGTCAATCAAATAACAGTCTATCATCATTTAAGGAGAGTTTGACCACCTGCAAGTTGAAGTTCAAATCGTCTAATGTTCTTGTTGATTTATGATTTAGTTAAGTTTCCTTCATCAAAGTAAATTCACAATTGAGTGGAAATGTCTTTAATAATTGTACACAATATTGTACAATCATTGGAATACCTTCTTTTGTGCCTCTATAAAATGTGTGTTTTTGTCCAAGATGGCAGCATTCCCGTGAGTGTAGCGGATTCAGTGGAAAACAACAGGCCTGTGTGCTGGATGCAGGTGATGAGACAGGAGTAATTAAAAGGTGCTAAAATGGAAGCTCTCAATCTGCTGACGCTGGCTACAATAGTTTCTTTCAGGGCTGAACGCTCTGCCGTGCTCCGCTCCTGTGATTGACGTAGGAGATAAGGAGAATGTTGTTTTTGCATATATTTGACAGATACGGCACTGTTCTTCCTACACAGTGATCTAATCTGTTGCTCTGTGTCCTCTCCCCTCTCTTGTCCCTCACTTCTTCTGCCTCTCTTGCTGTCCATCTGCCCCCTTCTTTTCTCTTCTTGGGGACTCCAGTGATGGCTTCAAAAGGCAAAGTTCGAGGTGAGTGGTGGCTGTAGTTTGCTGCTCTCGCTGTGATGTAGCAAACTCAAGCTCTGCCTATAGAATTAGAGCGGCTTCATGGACTTGTGCTTTCATAGTATCATTTACATTGATCAGACATAACATTATTGAACTATAGCATTAAATAGAAGTGCATTTGGAGTATTTGGTTTGCATTTAAGGCAGGTGGCTGTAATGTTATGCCTGATCTGTTTAGTTTGCTCCCATGTTTTTTGCCTTCTCATTCTGTGTACGTCAATAGTAAGCCATTGTGCTGCTTGGATATGTTTTGGTTGGATTACATGAGAACATGGCTTTATTTCGATTTAGACATTATTACATTGTTGGTGTTTTTTTTTTTTTTATTTGTTACCATTTTGTAAAGTAAAAACTCTTGCAACTATGAGCAATGAGTATGCACTGCCAATTTTTACTGACATTACAATTTTACATTACATTACAGTTTTTTTTTAACTGATTTGAACTGAATTCAAATTTTGATTGTCATTTCAGTATGTGCTTCCGTGCACACACAAATCATTGAAACACTGTTTAAACGGAAATGTGAGCTTAGCACTTTGCGCATTATACAGGCCAAAACTATTATGTATGTGATTTCAGCAGCTGGTCAAAGATAAAATGCCTGCTTTAAATAAAATCATTGTGAATAGTCAACTATTTAAATGCTCCCTAACAGAGTAATTGCCCAGTATCAAGAAAATACAGGACCAAATAAAAGCCATTTATCAGACTGCTGCCTCCATTTAGATTAAGCATTTTGTGGTGTATCCTCTTTCTAATAGTCGGCAACACAATTCATCATGTAAATGTTCTTTTCGCAGTTAAAATCCATACACTTTTCTGCGCTTAGACTCCAATCGCTCCCTCGGGACAATGCTGCCTTTCCATTTAGTTATTTACGATTGCTACATACCTGTTTTCCATGTGTTTACCCTTGGGAGGCATTTCTGACTTGTTTATTTGAGGAATTTGGATAATAGTTTTCTCCCGTTGGGGTACCTTACCAGCAACACCTGTTCAATACTCGGGCTGGAAATGTCTGGCATAGCATTATCATTACTGGCATAAGATGGTGCGTTTGAAAAAGTGTGCCCCCGGTGTATGCGTCAGTTGGTTTATCACTTGTATCAAAACATCTCAATTGCGAGTTAAGATTGTGAGATAAAGTCTTTCAAATGCAAATGTTTCAAGGCTGTCTAGATACAGCTGTGTTGACCTCCGAGCTTGTTAAAGGCTACGCTAACCTGGTTATCATGCTTTTTTATCTCCCCACCATGCTATAGGAAATCCATTGCACTCTTAATAGGGGGACAGAGGACGTGAAGATCACAGTCAAGCACACATCTGCCTCCTGCTCCTTGTAATGAGGCAACTGGAAGGAAAACATAAGTGAGATAAGACTTGTGCGGCAGGTCGTGGGCAGATAAAGGGAGCTCACCTCAAAGCATCACTCTATCACAGTGCACAAACGCAGCTCTGCAGGTGGAGAATCGGGTGAACTGATTTTATAATGTGCCAAAATTGTGATGATGATTCACAATTTGTGTGTGTGCGTGCGTGTATGTGTGTGTGCGTGTGCGCGTGTGTGTGTAACATAGCTCACAGTCCAGGGTTTAGCTTGGCCAGTTTTAGAAATCAACTAAACAGATGAATAAAATTTTTAGATGAAATAATCTTTTGAATTTGAGTCAAACGCTGAATTTTCAGGGTTACTTATTGATAGTTATTGGGTTTGATAACAGTGAGTACTGTGATACGGTATTTGGGCAAACAAGAAGAAGCAAACAGAAGAACAAAATAATGATATAAAAAAAAATAAAGAAAAATAAAGTTTTGCATAATATAAAGTTTAAAGGTTCTATATTGTGCAAAATTGACTCTTTTGAGCTTTAAGCTCTGTTATAATGCTGTCACCTCATCAAAAACATACCCGGAGTGCTTTGTTTCATTCACACATGTTTGGATAATCCTTTATTATTACTCTGTTTGCAGCTCCAAAACTCAAACTCTTCTGCTCCCCCTTGTTGTGGGACTTTTCATGTTGCAGTAGTAGTAGTAATTTATTTGATTATTTTGCAGCACTACAAAACAAAACAAAACGTAGATTACAACCCCATGGATCAGGACTAATTAAGATTAAGACTTTTTTTTTTTTTTTTTTTAACACTTTATTTAAAGATTTTCAGTTCAAACACTTTCAATCAGAAAATTGCAGACACACACATATCCATCTATGTACAATGCCATGACAGCCAGTGGCATGTCACATACAAATTAACCTCAAAGATATGGAAAAATAATTTTTAAAAAAAACAAACAAAATTTAACAAAAGTCAAAATAAAATAAAAAATAATAATAAATAATACAAAATTAAACATACAATAACCCATCTCACAGAAATACAATAACTTTTTTTTCTTTCTTTTATCTTTTTTTTTTTTTTTTTTTTTTTTTTTTTTTTTTTTATTAAGATGCCAGTTTTTGTTTGTTTCTTTTTTCCGTTTATGGTCGTACAAACTTATATATAATATAATAATATTAACAAATACAGAAAGTTTATCGTTTACAAAATAAACTACAATGAGAATGAAAAAATTTAAGATTTTTTTTTGTTTAATTTATGGTCGTACAAACTAATAATAATAATAAAGAAGGCACAAAATGTATTTTTTATGATCATACAAAATAAAAGGTAATGTTAAAGAAAAGCATGTGTTTAGTTAATAGTTGTGGTTTACTTGTGAAGACAATGGATCTAGTCTTCTAGGTATTTCTGTAAGATTAGATTTTTATATTGTTTTTTGATATGGTCATCTAAGCTATTCCATAAGTCTGCTCCACGTCTAGTAACACACAGGTTTTGAGAGGTTTGAGAGAATTGTTTTTTAAAATTCATTTGACCTCTCAGGTTGTATTTGAATTCATTTATGCAGAACAGTTTTTGAATGTTATCTGGGAGCAAGTAGAGTTTCGCTTTAAATAAGATTTGGCTGTTTTAAATTTTACCATGTTAACAGCCACCTTTTACCTTTAGTTCAAAGATATCCAGTTCCAGGGCTGAAATGATCCAAATGATTCTAGTGAAGTGAAGTGTATGGAGTTTTTTATTCCCCCATGACATCACAAGGTGGAAAAGCCTAAATATGTAGGATTTGTGTGTTAAACATGTGCAAATGAATGGTCTGTTTGTGATGAGGAAACGGTATTATAACAGATCAAAAAATAGTATAACATAGGCCCTTTAAAAATATATAGTGTATATTGCTACTGGCTTTTATTGCAAGATTCATGTCATTCTAAAAATGTATTGTCAAGGGTAAAACCTCATATCTGTATAAGCAATATCATATTACTTAAAAATAATGAATGTAAGACTGTTTTGTGTCAGTACAATAGGGCCGACATATTGCAATACTTTCCAGAATCCATAATTGTATCAGTGTCTATTCACAACAATGAAGCCAGTCCTATACATCTCCCATTCAGTATATTAAGTTTTACATATGGTTCTGATCTAATCCCATTATACAGTGACAGAGATGGATGTCCTGGACCCCACACAACCTAACACATACTCCCCCCATTTGGGTGCTTGTTAATACACTATTTTTAGAACGTGTGGTCTTATAATGGCAGAAGTGATGGCATGTAAATGAGACTGAAAAAAGAGCTCATTAAAGGCAATGCTGTGGTACGGTACATGGGGCTCCACCCTGTCAAAACACACAAGCTGTCACAGAAGGGGAGATTGCTCACTGGAGTATGCAGCTTTTTATAGGTCATTGAAAGAAACATTACACTTAGGCAATTTTACATACAGAAAATACTGGAAAAAATAAGCCTTATTTCAATGTATTGCAAGCAGACGATTATATGTAAAAGTTTTGCAGAGAAATCTTATATTAAGTACGTTAATGTATTGCAGAGGAGTTGTGACTCAGTGCCCACAGTGAGACATTCTGGCTAAATATAAAAATAGATTTCTCACTTGGAAGATAAACAGGTGAAGGAAGTGGAGTAGGCCTGACCTCCCTGTGTTACTGTGGGTGTTTCTTCCAAACACATACATGTGTTGTTATGGAAAATTTGGTTTAATGGTGCAGAAAACATAACCCAGTGACTGTAATATTAAATGGCATTATAACATGTAATAGTCAAATACAGCACAAGTCCTGCAGGGTTAATGTTAGGATGAGTGCTCCTATTTTACTATGCTATTTTTTTCTACAGTGATCTTTTATTCATAAGCATATTTAATAGACTTTTATAGTCCTAGCAGAGCGATGGCCTGGCTTGCAGTTAAATGCAGTTCTCACACTCGCGTGCCTCCCACTTGTCAAACCAGTTCTCCAAGACTTCTCTTTGATTATTCCGTCTTTTGGTCCGGCCCGAGTCTGGCTCTGAGCCCTGATCTGCAATGTCAACCCAGACTTGGAAGTTGCGTGCCGGATGGCGTCAGGCAAAATAAGTCCTGTCACCCGCTGCACATGATAAAAGGTATTTTTAAGAGCGTAGCACTAGCCTGTGTACCCCCCGGGGCGAACGTCGTTCCCCCCGATCACTGCCTAAATGAACAGTATCTGTCAGCACATCAGCGCACATTAGAAAATCACACTGTGTCATGTTGATCCCGGAGCACGGAGGGTTTGATGGCAGTAGTGATTAGGGCTGATCCCCACACCAGCGCCTTCGAATATCTGCTCAAACATCAACAGAAATTTGGGATAAAAATACATCATATAATAAAAGTAAAAGATCTTTTTACTATTGAGAGTAACGTTGATTTCCAGTGTTGGGAAGTGACTAAATGTAGCAAAAGTGCTTATTCAGAATACAGATTTTGAGTAATTGTATTCTGGTACAGTTACTCATTACTCTTTTGGTGGTATTCAAACTACAGTTACTTTCCTAAAATTAAAAGGCAATATTTAATCAAACTGCATAGTGAGAAGATTTTTAAAACTGCTCTTGTGGAGAGTGCATCGGCGATCTGACCTTCTCTCATCAGTGAGTAAATAATTATACTAAATAATTGTTCCAAAGTGACTATGATATAAAGGAACTCAATGTAAAAGCATTCAGAATACAGTGCCCTTGATTGGACCATGTAATGGAATACATTTTAATGCAGGGTATTCATCTATTTTGTAACTTGATACACTTTACAAGTATTCATTCTTACACTGCTGGTTTCTTTAAGCTTCTTTTCTCAAGAAGATATTTTGAAGTCAGAAGTGGATTTATACCAAATTATAGTGAAGTGAAAAACTATAGAGACACCCCCCTGTAAACAATATAGTTGTAACATTTATTGTAGAGAATATACAGACAAATCAATACACAATATAATACAAATCAAGACACAATGGGATACATGAGTTGCTAAGTATTAACACAATGGGGACAGTTTATGTAAGACCTTTCTTCCTGTAGATTTCACTGCTGTGTCTGAATGTAATCAATGAAATATGGTGTTTTAGTATTACCCACATGTTTGATATTGATGGTCATTGCAAAGCAGTCCCACCAATCCGAGTTACAATGCTGAGCCACCATCCCCGTCTCATTTGATTCAGTTACTCCACTTTTTCTTAAATAATTAGCAGCACAAATTTGTTGACAAGGCATAAATACTCTGTACCAACCACAAATATATAATATCACTTTTTAAAATAGATTGTGAAAATGACAACATTTATTTTAGAAAGAAAAATGTCTTACTCATTTGCTCCATAAAGCCAGTACAGTTGTAGTTTGTGTTTCATAGTGACATCTATGTACTGTTTGAAGTCACACACTGTTTACTGTCATGTTCCAGCCAAACAACAGTAGATATACATTATGTCACAATATTTTATTCGCAGCACAATGATTATACACACACACTGTCTGCATAAACATACCTCAGGCTAAAAGTACATAAAGAAGTGACTTACACAAAGCTTATGTCTGTGGAAAATTGTAATGCATCTTCTTTTTATCGCTGCTGAGAAGTGCAGTCATGCGAGAGACAGTTTTCCTTGTGGCAAAACATTTAAGATATTGCTTTCTCATTCCTCTGCCCTCACTGATCCTGCATTTTCAATTCCATGTTTTCAAAAATGTGTTCTTGTGTCCTCACCTAACTTGTCTTTGCTCTGGGCTCCTCTCGCTCACAGTGGCTGGTGTGGAGAAAACACGCTATGAAGTATTTATGAAGGCAGGGTTTACTTGTGTCATGAAAGTCTGAGAGTTCTGCCCTGGTGGAGAGGGGATTGGGCAGCCGTTGGATCTTTTTGGATAATACGGAATAGGCTTAAGTTTATTTGCCCTTTAAACGGGCGTAGTTAGATCCCTGAAATACAAGAGAACTAGGGACATAAGTGGAACAGAACTAATGCATGCTAATTCATGTTCACCAAAAACTGTGGTTTTATTACAGTTTGACTTTTGAGAGAATTTTGTTAGCTTTTTTTGTCTATTTAAAGCTCAGTGTTTTCAGACACATTTGATGTTTAAAGGATAATGCATTAATTGTATTGGTATTGGCCTTTAAACATTCCCTTGAGTGCCTTTGCTTTGACATTTAAATTTTAGGACCTAAAATAATGTATGTATTGAATGACCACATTACTTCCTATCAGTGAGACCTTTCCTCATTTGGATTTGGTGTTAGCACTCCATCTACTGGCAGCAGAGGGAATTGCCATGGGTGAATAAAACAAAAGCTAGGGAGAAAGATGCCTGGGCAAGCTAATATAAGCTTGCAGTTGTAATACATGTCAGAAATGCTGAGAACAAAACTGGTAATGATTTATGGTCTTAAAAAGCAATGTGGACCTGCGGATTTCTACCTTTGACGTCATAATCCTGGGAAATTTTAAACTGAGAAAAGCTAGTCCGCAAAGTGCCTGGGCATTTTAATGTAAGCTTGGAGTTTTAATGAACACAACATTGATATCAGAAATGCTCAAAAACAACAATGTGGAAGTGCTGATTTTTACCTTTGACATCACAATCCTGGGCAAATTGAAAACGAGAGCTCAAAAAGAGAGCACCTTCTAAAGAATTTTAATTAAGTAAGCGTAAATGAAGCTAAATATGACTCCAGGCATGTTTTTAATGAGAAAAATGTTTGGGTTAAAGCATAAAAAAGTCCACTGTAGATAATCTTTGTCCTTTACATTAATAGCATTGTCACGGTGATCATATGTTTAGCTGTGTTGCGCTTGGCCTCTACATGTTCGCACCTCTCCACACGTACCCACAGAGAAACAGGTGATGTCCCTGATGAGCCACTAGGGACAGATTTGGACTGGGAGTTTGTTGTGGCAGAATCAACAGCTGCCCACTCTCATTACTGTATGTAAATGACAACAGGCCTCTATCGCGGGGCTCCGGTGCTGCAGTGTAATTAACTTCAGATGCACATCACAAACTGGTGCTCCTCAAGTGTTCAGGTACAAAGCCCATAATGCAACAGTAGCCCCGCCCACTTTAGAGTTTCCTTGATTCAACTTCTCTTTAATGTGGCACTTAAAAGCAACAGAACAACAATGTGGCTGCTGGGTGATGTAATAATATGCAATAACAATGAGAATTTATTCAGTTTAATTCATGAAAGAAAAAAAAATGGGATAGGGAAAAATCTTAATAAATGGTTAGTCTTTTAAGTTTTTTTTTTTGTTTCTTTTTTTTTCCAATTTTGAAATTATACATAACAAAAGCAAACCTCCCACACACCAACCTTCTCACCACATTCATCACACACACACAAACCTACACAAAAACCACTGGGCAAACAAACATTAACTGTCAATCAAGTCCAGTCCCATCAACTTTGTTCAAATACAATCATGTTGTAATTA
The DNA here is from genome assembly GCF_026225935.1 of Boleophthalmus pectinirostris. NCBI lineage: Eukaryota > Metazoa > Chordata > Actinopteri > Gobiiformes > Gobiidae > Boleophthalmus > Boleophthalmus pectinirostris. The sequence goes on along the minus strand of NW_026571018.1, from coordinate 24,906,325 downwards.
TTTCATTTAGGCGCTATTTTCCACAGTACATCCTTTTCTTACTATTGAAAGGCTTCATTTGGATCATTGAGCTCTGGGGTACACTTTACATTTAACATGCAGTGAATCATTATTTTGTTAGCGTAACACAATGTCTTCCTTTGAATGTGCATAGATAATAATAATAATTGTGCATATTTCTGAACAGATGCCTTTTATCTTCTTAACTAATTGTTCATTGGTTCATTAAATGAGACCAAATATAGGAGACATCTGTAGCACGGCTCGTTCTGCCCTACAGTGTAAATTCCAATTAAATCACGGAAGGATTGATAACGTGAGCTCTTCTAATTATTTATTTGACTAATTGTTTCAGGAGCACAGTGGAACTTTAACTGTGAGCTGAAATATTAATACAATCAATTATTAACAGCTAACAATGCATTTTTAATCAGACACGATGTTCTGTTTGTAATTGTAAAACTCATACTTCAGCAAATAATGGTTAAAAAAAAAATCTATGTGAATTATAGTACACTGGGTAATCTATAAAATACTATTATGTTTGTCTATTTTTCCTGTCTAAACACTCATCTAAAAAGTACAATGCAATCTTGTGTTGTAATTCACTATGTTCTGTTCACCTATTAATGAATATTTGCTTGATAGTGTCTCATCATTAAACCGTAAACAAAGTGTGCATAAATGATAAAACCCCTCCTGCTCAGAACACTTTGTAATTGTAATCTAAACCCTTGAAGCCATGGCATCTTCACACACTCACAGGCCACATACTGTGCTCTGCCTTCTGTCTGTGTTCCCATTGAAAACTATACACCCTTAGCACACTGCAATTAGCTCAGTTCATGGGAAGGTGCAATGTCATTTGTGTGAAGGATGTTGATAAAGCAGGTTGAGATTCAAGGTGAATTTAAAGATGTCAGCGTGAGGCGCTAAAAAGGTCAGGATGTGTGTATATGTTCCTGCGAAATAGGAGTCAGTGTGAAAAAGTGGAGCAGCTTTTCACACAAAGACACAAATAGACATTAACTTTTCTCTGGAGCTTTAAATTTCAAGTTCAGCTAGTCTTCAATATGATGATGTGACGTCATAAACTAGATGCGGGGCCACAGAGCCACTTCCCTGTTGATACTTTGCAGCTGATGTCAAGCTGAGATCAAAATGTGAAGCTAACTACTCAAACTCTGTCAGTAGTTAGACCTAATCCGAGCTTTATTTGAACACAATCTGATCAGAAAGAGCTGACTTGGTTGGAGCTATAACAGGTGAGATGATTTGTGTGCTTAAACAAGTCTCTCTCACATAAAATTAAAGCATTAACCTACAGTTTTTCAGTTAGTCACTTAATCTTTCGTAATCAGGACCTTGAATGCTTGTATTGATCAGTCTTCTGAAAATGTGTTGTTTAAATCAATTTTGTATTTTTTTTCTTGAGTTTTCAGACATATATTAAAACATGTTTGCCACAGCGTGATGTCACTGTAAAGTATCAATGGATGCCAATGTCATTTCCAGTGAAATATCCAAAAGGTAAATTCACAAATGTTGAACATGATCATTTTAATGACACGCAAACTCGACCCATCTGTATTTAATATGATTGGTCCATAGAATGTTGTGATTTCGTCTGTATAAATATGCTTTGTGTCATTGATACAATGTGACTATAGCAGTGTTTCCCAAACTTTTTTTTCTGGGGACCCATATTTTAAAAGTCACAAACCTTTGCGACCCAAGTCAGTAGACATTATTCGTAACTCACTAAATAAAGATGGACAATTAGTATTACTCAAGTTTTAAAAATTTGAACCAGCCATAAAACAATTTTTTTTGTTTTGTTTGTTTTTAAACAACTGAACCAGAAATAAATAATTAGCCTGTTTGGTCATTACATGTAGCCCATTTCTTTTTCTTTTCAACATTCAGTTGAACCAGCAATATTGGAATAGTCAATAAAATAATTACAATAAGATTAGAAATTATGCAAAACATGTCTTAACATTTCAACATTTCTAATGAGATAGGTGGGCCTGTCTGCGTTTTTGTAGTTATTCTAGAGAGCGCAGCAGCAGATCAGGCGTACAGGCAGAACTGTATATTGCAGAACTACATGCAGATCAGAGCAAGGCGACCCAAAAAAAATCTCTTGCGACCCACCTGTCACGACCCAGTCTTCTGGAAAGGATAGATTATAGGAAGATATAGGGAAACAGTTTCACTGAAGTTTAGATGAAATTACAATTACTATTTTATTTTATTATTACTGTTTTTGATGTTTTCACTGATTTGTCTGTAAAAAACTGCCTCCCCTCCGTCATTCCTTCCATCCATTTTTCATCACATTAAACATTCGTGTGAGAGCAGGTGTCAAGGTTGTCCCATGTCTCAAGGATTCTGACAGGATGCTCTTCCCATTCTCATGATGAATTCAGAAAAGCTCTTGAGGAGATCGAACTGTTGACCTTGGGGGCGCTTGTTTTGCGATGGCGGGTGGGCCTTCGTGCCGCGCAGCCTGACACTCAGAATCAGTCAGCGAGAGTCCAGCTGCGTAGCACCTGTGTACGCGCGGACACTAAGCGCTGGCGGCAAAGCTGTCATGTCTCATCGCGTCCTCTCCGTCTCATTCATGATCTCCTGAGTGGAAGCGCGTTTTGAGCAGTGGCACTCACGCCTCTGCTGTGGACACAAGTGGGGACGGGGATTAGATAGGCTTCACTGGTGATTAGGACAACATGTGTTAGTCATTTTCAATGGCCATGTACAGTTAACAGGGATTTTTAAGAACCAGAGCAGTAATATAACAATTTTATGTATCTTCTCTTTTATTTTGTTCACATGTAAGTTAGGGTGCGTCCACATTTTTTGGTCCTAGTTTTGTAGACTTAAAGGACCCCTATTACGCTATTTCTGATTTTATGTTAGTATTGTTTAGTCATAAAAACAGACGCGGAGTTGTGTTTTGTTTCATTCACACAACACACAAACTCTCCATATTCAGGCTGAGTTCTCTCAAACTCAAAACACTCTGCTCCACTGTGTTTTTCACTAGAATTATTTTGATAATTTCAGTGCTGGAATTGCCATCTCTACTCAAGTAAATTTAAAGGTATCTGCTAACATGAAAACTTTCGCTTCATGATATCTCGAGGTGGAACAGAGCATTTTGAGGTTTGGAAATGTAGACAGACTAATAATAAAGGATTACTCAAACATGTGTTTGTGAATAAAACAAACACAACTGTGGGTATGTCTTTCATGTGGTAACAGCATTATAACATGGCAAATCTTTTAAAAACCACACTGGAAACCACATTGTAGACTTAATGTAGACTTGGTTTGGTCCATTTCTAGTCCGAGTTTAGTCATGTCTTGTCCAAATTTAGGTCTGGGTTTTGTCCCAGTTGAGTCATAATTTTGACGTGGTGATGGTGAAGTGTGAACTCACCCTCACTGTGACAAAGAAACTCTCTGTTTGAGTCAGTTTAGTCATGCAACTTTTCTTGTTTGAGTATAAGTCGTCATATTAGCATTTGACAGTCAACAGGGTGCATCACACGTCACACACACTAAATCCAGACTAGAAGAGGGCAAACCCATGTCTCAGGTCTAAACTGGAACACAGACCAGAACAAATCAGGATAATTGTAAAACCACCTTAAATGAGATGCATGATGGTAGAAACCCCTTGCCACCCAATATGAAGAGTTTTATTCCTATGCCAGTGCAATGGGCTTTATGGGTAGAGTCTACTACTGCTTTAAAGGTCACCTGGACCAAAATAAGAGAATGATTTTCAATGCTGCTGACATGTGTTTTGGTTATTCCTGAAGTTATTATCCAGAAAGCCAGGTATTGGATTAGATTTTTGAGATGACAATATTTGTGATAGAAATAAAATGTTTATTGTAGAATCATATTATAGGGACATAATATATAAAAATCTATTTGGTTGGAATCATGTATACATACACACAATACATTTTTGAGCCTACAGTGGTTTCTTACTGTACATTGGTGTACAGTAAGAAACAATTAAATTAATAGATTTCTGATTAGGGAACTGTGTGTTAAATGGCTTGGACTAACCACATAATTTAATTGCAACTAAATAATGCTGAGGCAATTATATTGTGTCATAATGTAATTCATGCAGAGGAGGGTGTAGTTGACATGGCTTGATCCTACATGGTTAGACTGGGGTGCTATGATTGTGTGGGATCAAAATGCACAGCTCTCATCTAGGGCCTCCCTGGAAGACTCCTATAACTATGAAAAAGTGAGACGAAGGCAGGGAAAGAGCTACCTTCAGGGATCATCTTAGGAGTGAACTGGAAAAGACAGAGCAAGAAAGTGAAAGTAGGTGTTAGGAGAGAAGCGAGGGAAGACCTAAATTTAGACATGGAAATCAGGAGAGAACAGCTGCCTCCGGAGATACATTTAAATCAGGTCTGGGTGGCCGAGGGGGAGCGGCCAAGAGCCTACTCCACTGGCCAATTAGACGCACACACAGGAGCAGAGCTCTAATATAACCATCATGGTGCACCCTTTGGCCTTCACGGTCCCACTGGTGCTGTAGCAGCAGACTCCCGACCAGGACTAAAGCACAGGCTTCCCCAGACTAGAGTTAGAGGAGAGCCTTACAGAAGACTGAGAGAAGATGTGAACATAGTGATGATCAAGAAGACACATGGAAGAAATGGATTTCATATGGTCATTACCTATTCGGCCATTATTGTAGTTTTACTATAAATTTCTATAGACATTTTTTAACACCTCATAGTTGTAATTACATGTTAAGGTCACTTGAGTATTTTGTTAGTTATTATTAATCAAATCCCAAAGCGTGTTGCTCACACTGTAACTATGCAAACAGGTCTAGAATGTATTATGAAGAATCTGCACTATACAGTGTACAAAAATGTTTTACTTTTTCAAAATACCTATCCAGTTTTCTGACTTGTGACAGGTCACCTTTTGTGCCAGCGTGTCGCCCAGTGAAGCGTCCCTCCATCAATAAATCAATGCTAATCCTGTGACTGTACAGTATACCAGTGCCATGGTCCAATTAAACAGCCTTGTTGTGCTATGACTGTAGCTCAGCCTAACGGTGCCTGAGACTAAATATGGGAGATTGATGCTCAAGATGTCAATGGAAACTTACAATGCGACCACAACAGGATGCATCAGTGGTTTTGACATTTGTATACCACAATTAGTCGGAATAGTCTGGACAGTGGCAAGGAGGTTACTTAGTAAGAGTTTTTATTGTTGTTTTATAGAACAAGTCATCGGTCTCATTATTGTCTAGAGTTTATTTTGCCACATGTACACACCAACTAACTTTTGCATCTCCATTATAGAGGCAGTCATGTGAAGTGTTTATCATAACTCATCACTCGTGTCTTGTTTTCTTGTTTGTGAAAAGCCAATCAGCGGTGACACAGACTTGTTTAGACTGAGCTGTTGACAGTTTTAAACGTATGCAATCCCTGATGACTGTCTTCCTAAATGGCAACACTAGAATAATCATCTCAAATTATAGTTCATTTTCTCCAGCAGATCGCCTCAGCCACGCCTGCTCTCCCCATTTGATTTTAACACACTATTGTGACCATCACAAAGGGAATAAAATGCCTCACGCTGCGCTGCATGTTGCCCGGGTGCGTCAGAGAGAAAAATGGGGGACAGTAAGTGATTTAAAAAGAGAATGTAATAAAGAGACCAAGGCCAGGCGCGCTAGAACACTAAATCATCAGCAGATCATGCTTCATGCAAAACTTTCATGAATAAAACATCCTTCCAGGCTCCCGTAGCAGAGATCCATTTTTCCAGCGTTTGCCGACTCCTCATGCTCTATCTGTGGCACGCATGATTAACCTCGGGAGGCCTTAATCAACAGTGGAAATGACCCGTGCTCCAGCCGTACCTGCGCTTTTCTCCTCCATCGGCCCATCTCTGCTCCTGGCAACTCGGCCAGTGTGTCAAGATTCACCAAGCAGTCTGTGCATGTCTCCAGTCTATTGTGAGCAGAATTCAGTTAAAAATAGAACGAATCCAAATGAAATGTTACAGGATTTGAAGAGGTTAGGCCACCACAAAGGTATTACAATTTCTCTGTCTGTGCACTTGGTTGATGATGATGATGATAATACATTGGATTTATATAGCACCTGTAAAGACACCCAGAGCGCTTTGCATTGAATTATTTATTCAATCCGTACCAATAACTACCAATAACTATTTGTTTTCTATCTTTCTTTCTTTTACAGTAAAGTTGCTATCTGCTCTATTTTGCTCTATTTATAAGAAAATCTTGTATCAAAATATAGACTAATTATTTGTTAGAAAAGCACATTTTTTACCATTACTTATAAAACTAGAAAATGTATAGAAGAAAGTTTTTATATAGTATTAGTAAATGGTCACATCACAGTAGCAAACCTATATGTGTTTCTTTATAGACCTGTTCCTTGGATGTGTTTGTTTGCATGTCGTGATCCTGACTAGAGGGGCTGTGACTCTACGTCGAGTTTGCTGCATTGAATAATCTTTCTCACCTAAGCCTTTATTCACACTCTCTTTAAAACCTGTCCTGTGGGGGTCCGGGCAGGCACAGATTTATGGTTATTATTATTTACCTGCCTGCCTTCAGCCTTTCCTTATACAACACTACATACAAGCACACGTAGAAACAGGGGAGCTGTCCACGGTGCTGAAATGACCAATAATTCATGTTACTTTACTTGTATTATTCATGCACCAAATGTAAAGTAGAGTCAAAATATACAGTTATTTATTAATACTGTCAATTAAATCAAATCAGAGTAGCTGTAGGCTTATAACAGCTTGGTTCTCCTTACCATGACAGTTAGTTGTTGTTGTTTTTTTCTGGTGCATATTGAAGATCTTTGCTATATATGTGGTGTGTGTTGCTTCATATTTGATGCTATTTCTTTGATAGTCTGCTACAGGCCAAGTGTGACTCCAGAAATACCACTACATTTCCTTAAATACTGTCATCATACACACGTTAGAGTAATTGGAGCTGTCCGTGGTGCTTAAATCGCAGCCAGAGCCACAGAACGACCTGTCCATTGTCCTGAACTCCAAACTAGCTCTCTGCTCTTCTCGTGCTATTCTCTCCCATCTCATTGTTCTTTTTTTCTAATTCGTTGCAGCAATTACACAGACAAACATGGGCACAATTCCACAGAGGATGGTTTTTAATTGGTGCTCCCTGTGGAGTTGAGGTTTCAAGGTTGCTACTGCAGGCTAACTGCCCCTTGTGTTCCCCATGTTAGGCTCCAATTTAGCGCACAGCAGTGACCGGTCATTCTTTACTGAACATTTGCTCTGTAATTAGGGTATTAGCCGTTTTTAAAGTCTAGCGCTTGTCGGGGTGGGATTGGACAGTTCTCCACAATCCAGACAAACCATTACATTATGACCGTGTCCCTGTGGTACTGGTGGTCTTAATGATGCTGGTGTTTCTGTTCTGTCTCTCCTCTGAGAATGAGAATGAATGCCTCAGCGATGTGCCTTATCTGTTGTAGAGGACTTAGGAAAATACTCAATATAGATTTTGATACCACATTAAGGATAAAAAAAACTATATAATATCAGTCCCAACACACAATAACAGTACTTTCTTTAATATTATATTGTGATTCTCTTGATACTTTGCAGCTGATGCCATTAATATTTCCCTGGGGTGTGATGTTAACTGTAAGCACTACTCTATTAGAAGCTCTGTTACTCAAATTAGACAGAGTTTTGTTTTAACTCAATCTCACCAGAAATAGAGGACTTAGACAGTTTTTTCAGTTAGTCTCTCTCACCTTTTCTGTTGAAACTCAAACACCTAAACACTGATCGTAAACTTTTGAAAATGAGTTGTTTAAATTAATTTTATATTTTTTCAGAAGATCTTAAAAGATTTTTTGTTTGTGTTTGCTAATGTGTACATTGTGTCCATGGTAACTCCTGAACATTTGGCCAAAAAAGATGCACGCAGAACACCCCCAGTGTGATGTCACTGCAAAGTATCAATAGTCCTGATCAGTACATTCTAACTATTCTAGAGAAGTGTGCAATTCTTTCCTATTTATGTGATTTATTTTAGTGTTCAAACTAATATCTAGTTCTTATACTAGTTTAAGTATTCATTGACCCTGCTAGGACTACTTTCCAGTTACAACTCACTCAAATCTTGCAGTACTTACATTAACATGCTGCAGAATAAATTACACCTACAAACAGCTGCCACAGTGAAGAGACCTGTGTATTTATAATCATGTTACTCCGTCAGTGATCATATTGTTTTGCGTATTGGAGTCTTTGCCTCTGTAATATTCTCTTGGTGTCATCGGTGAAGGTGATAGCTGCTTTGGTCTGTGAAGTGAATAGAAGAGCAGCATATGTTAGAGAGTCCGTTCCCCATGTGTCTTACGTGTGTGTCTTGTTTAATGTGCTGCAGGCCTCAGCGGTCAGCACCCTCTGGTCGACAACGTAACGGTGACAGAGGGAGGGACAGCCAACCTGACCTGCCGCGTGGAGTCCAATGACAACACCTCCCTCCAGTGGTCCAATCCGGCACAGCAGACTCTGTTTTTTGGGGACAAGAAAGGTAAGTCATGACAAATGTGTGAAATGTGTACGTATTTGTGTTCAGGTGTTATAAGGGGTTGAGATAAACTACTTTAACTGCATGTAACTATTCGAAGAGTTTAATCTTTTTGCCCATTTAAAAGATAGAATTTTTAGTTTTGGATTGTTAATGTCTATGTTAAAAGTGTTAGATTTTCATTACTCATTCATTATTTTTGTACTTTTTTAAGCTTTTTTTTCTACAGTAGAAAGTACAACTCAAAATGATTCAGACAGAATATTAAATAATTCCACTTTTCATTTAGTTACTCCAAGTACAGTGTATAATATTGACCTTTTTGTAACATTCAGTAGTTATTCTATACAGTTATACACAAGTCTTATTACAAATTATATCACTGACTTGCCCTTGTGAATGATCAGCTTTGTAGATTATAAGATTTATACATTTACTACCAGTTGCCTTGACATTGGGAAATCTCCAGATGAAGAGCTTTGAGCAGGGATAATAATACTTCACACATGGAGACTATAGAGGCAGCACAAAGCCACCAGTGTTTAATGACTAATAAGCACATTGTGAGGCTGTACCCGTGACCTTTGAACCCTCTCCTCTCACCACCACATAAAGAGGATTCATGGCTGTTATTTTGCCGGTTAGCGCACTCTGAATTGATTGTGCACTGTGTGTCTGAGCTTGTATTAGCGCAGTGTAATGGAGTATGAATCACACAGTGTTGTAAGTGTCTGGATTAAGCACATATGGGATTTACACAGTCTTCTTCCATTATCCCTCTGCCCAGTGGGCTGCCGCTGTCACTTTTTCTGACTGTGCAGTCCGTTTATGTCAAGTAAACACTGGCATAGAGCTTAAAGTGTAAATTAACCCTGAACAAACTTTCTTCGGCTGATATAAATTGGGGTTCTTAGAGAACAATCTAGACCCCTCTGCCCATGTCCTTATTTTGACTTTTTTTTTTTTTGTCTTTTTAATATAATGTATTGAAAAATGTGCATGCTTTATAATGTAAACAAAATGGTATACACAACAATTACATTTTTAGTTTTTATTAAAACATACCTGCAATTGTGTTTTGTTACTTTGGTGCATGCTTCAGTAATCTTGTGTATTTAAGATGTCTCCCACCTCAGAGCTCAAAATGTTTGCCCCTCACTGTCATTAATAGTGGTTGACAGTTTCACCAGACACTATCTGGTCATGCCAGAGTTCAAATTGCACCCACTGCACAGTTTAATATGTATTAATAGATTACATTTTACCATAAAGATACACTACTTTTTAATGCAGTCGTAATGCCCTCTGTGGACATTTTACATGAACAAGTTCTGTCCCAGTTTGTGTTTTTGAGGTTTTTACAGATACACATTGCAAGATGTCCAATAGAACCTTGAATCATACAAAAATCTTGGACCTTTAAATCAAGGCTGTGCAATTAATTAAATACGAATTGAGATTGAGATTGAGTCATTTTTGATCGTCAGTTTGGTCTAACCGTCATTAAAAGTATGTGGTTTAGAGATAATTCAGACTATGGAAAAAAAAAAAAAAAAGCAATATATGTTTTTGTCATATCCCCCGGCCCTACTCTAAATCACCCAAATACTATTTTCCATCCATAAAAACTTGACCTGGTCATCTTTTTCCATCTTGAGGCTTGTATATTCTGTCATTTCTCTTGCTCTGCTTTGGGATTGTGACAGCCACTTTGGATGCTGCTATTATCAGAATAGGCAAAAAGGGGCTACCACAGTGCGGAGAGGCCCAGAATACTTGCTGTGTTTTGGGCCTGGCTCGGTGTGTGTGCAGGGCGCGAAGGGAGTTGTCTTGCTGAATGCTGCAGATTGGGATGCACATGCTGATGACACCACTGCGACTGAGTTTCTCCAAAGTGCCCCTGGTGCAGAGGAAACCCACATGTCCCAAACGCCTGCCAGCGCACTCACTTTCAGATTAATTTGCTCTACTGCCTGATGGGGAGCAGATTTGAATGAGGGCAAGTCCACAGTTGCTCAGAAGACAACCTTGCTTCGTGTTATATTAGTTTACAGAAAAATGTCTTTGTGGTGCATGCAAATTGTCTGCCTAAAGGTGTGGTAAATGCGTATAGAAATAGTGTACAATTTGTAACTTCATATTGTGGAAAAGATGTGGGATAAGAAGTCAGTGTGAGTGTTATATATCTTGGTAGTAATACTGTATGTTTAGTTTATTTTTATTTGTCAGGGACCATGTTCAATTTAATTTATCTTACAAAAAATATTATAGGAGCAGAGCCTCATGAGCTTGACCTATAGGTTTATGGTCAGGACTATTTCATGTTACTGGAATTTTCTTGAAAATTTGCTATAGGTACATAAATGTTCATATTTGTGCCCTTAGGCAAGACATTTAACCCATCTTTAAGTCCCACATCTGTGGCGACAATACCAGCGTGTGGAGTGTAATAATCTATGAAATTGTAAAGCCATTTTTGGGTAGCTGGTAAAGTGCTATAAAAACATTGAATTATTTAGTATTATTTAATTTGTAAATATCTGCTTACATTTGGTTTTCAGTTCATGCAAGTATTAGATGAATAAATGATCATTATTATTTAAACATATTTAAACACACACTATCATTCTATGTATGTGTGAATCTACCACATTTAAAATAACAATCACAAAATCTTCTTATTCTTGTTATGTTTTTTTTCCTTACAGAATTTCCCTTTCTGGATCAAAGTATTATTTTAAATGCACAGTTTGTATGACTTCAGCTTCATGCTATAACATCCTCTAGAATTTGCATACACACATTACCTTAGCTCAGTCAGACTCCATACCAGTTCGGAGCCCAGGCTTTTCTGTTGTTTTTTTTCTGTCAGGTTGGCAGCTCACCTCCGACACTCTGAGACGAAAGAGAAAGATTCCTCTCCTTTCCCCTCGAAGGCTCTGCGATGACTACCGGGAGTTGTTTGAATTTCAAATAAGTCATTGTCCCAAAAGTAGCCAATTTTGTCCTCTCCATCGCATATCACTGGAGTGCAAGTGAGGAGAGTATAGAGAGCCCGTCTTTTATGCTTAATATCACTTCAAAAACTGCCGTGTGTGTGTGTGTGTGCGTGTGTGTGTGTGTGCGTGTGTGCGTGTGTGTGTAATTGAGGATTTGATAATAGCAGTATGTCCTAGATGGAGAAATTTTGGACTATGGCTTAATTAGATTTTTTCTTCTTTATTTTACTAGAAAGACCTGTACGTTATTACTTTCAGGGCTGCGGAGAGGTTTAAGTTTCACATTTCAATGATTCCGTTCCATTTCTGTATTTTATTTGACTTAGGGTAATTTTATATCTCTCTCTAAAATCGAGGAACATACTGATGACAATAGTTGATTTTCCAATTACTATTTAGAAGTTATTTAAGGTAATTTTAAGTCTGTGTCTTATTAAAGGAAGATATGTGCTACAAATCTATTTTCATTATGTATTAAACATTACACATTAATTTATATTTTTAGGTATTAAATAACGTAAAAGTTTTCTTAAAGTCATTATGATAAATTATTTGGTTATAACCCTTTCTTCCACTACCAGCACTAATGCTTTTAATATGAACCCAGTGGTACTACCTTAAATATTTGTAGTGGGTCCAATCAGCTTTCATGTATCCAAATGTAAATAATGTAACAATCTTAAAGCAAGTGCAGAATGGCCAAGGTCAGAGCAGAAAGTTTTCTCATGTTGTAAAACGCCTCCTTACCCTCTCTCATCATCCCTCGCTCCCTTCCTCATCCCTCGCAGTCTCCTATTCCCTCTATTTTATGACCCTTGTCTTCAGGAGGGCGACTTGTTCAGGATCTGCGCAGATTTACAGCCGGCTTTTTGTTCAGATGGCAGAGAATTTGGTACCAATTTTGGGAATGTTTTATGGCAGTATTTTTCCAAGAGAAAATAGACAGCTGTCTGAAAGTTTTCTATTTATTTGATACAAAGTGTGAGAAGCATTTGGTATTCTGTTATTTACTTTGAGGAGAACTTTTAAAAGCCCATCGTCTAAATTGCTCAGGCACGGATACTCTGAATGCATCAAGGCTCTCATGGCTGCGATGTGGTGAGCGACATCGCCTGTATGTGTATGTGCACCGAAAGAGGCAGGAAATTGATTCAGGCTTCAGAATATTTGACATCTGAGGACCAAACACTTTCATATTCAGCAGCTCAGAGCCCAAAACGAGCACTTAGCTGTTAGCCGCTCAGCCATAACACTAATCTTAATGTTTAAGCAGATGCCATCGCTCTGCAGGGTTCTACTGCCAGGGCTTTAGGCTAACAGGTAAGCTAGCTGTTATTAAAGGTGCACTGTGGAACATTTCTAGCGGGGATTCTAGGATTGTCTCCATGGTAATGTTGCTGCTTTGTTTGGAATGTTCTGTATGGCATTTAAAGGGACAGTTCAGATTTTTGCACATAGGACCTCATTTCCTAATTAGCCAGAGTGTTGAAGACGTGTGGAAACACTTTTTAAAAATATTCTATCCAGTCCTTGTACTTGCAGAGGTTGCTGGTGCTAGGCTAGTGCATGTCAGTGGCCATAGTTAGCCTGCCACTAAAAACAGTCTTACCCACTCCACAATAGAATCAATAGAATCATTTTAGAAGTAAAACCAACCTTGCATTTGAAGGATTTATGTCTGAGCAGCAGCAGCGAGTTGTACTTCCTGATAGAAAGCCTGGTAGCGGCGGACCGATATATGAGAAAATAGTCCCTCAACATGCAATGATTCATGCGATGCAAAGTTAGTTTATTTCAAACATTATTCTATCAACACAGACATTTGCATCGATAATCTGGCATAATAGATTTTCTTCAGGTGCTTGGTGGAGTGAGAAAGACTGTTTTTAGTGGCAGGCTAACTATGGCCATTGACATGCGCTAGCCTAGCACCAGCGACCTCTGCAAATACAAGGACTGGATGAAATATTTTAAAAAGTGTCTTCACATGTCTCCAGCACTCTGGCTCACTAGGAAATGAGTCCCTATGTCCAAAATTCCGAACTGTCCCTTTAACATATCTATTTTATAGGAATGTAACAATAACCGAAATATCGTGATGTTGTATTGTCAAAAGTCTCACAGTAATATCGTGGGCTGTCACAATATATCAGATTGCAAAATCCTTTGCTTAAATGCTTGGTTTTAAAGTACCAATAGCTAATAAAGATCGGGAACTATATATCCCAAGATTCATTTCAGCACAGACAACATGAAGAAATTAGTTTTTACTTGAATTCTTGGGATAAATAATTCACATCAAAATCTGGTCAGGGTATTTTAAAAGCAAAAAAGTGTCCTATCTACAATTATATCAGCCTTTCCAAAATATTGCAATAAATACGATACCATGACATGCATATCGTGATAATATTGTACCGAGAGATTTGGATATTGTTACGTAAAATAGTAGATTTTTACCTTTTAGTTACACGTGTTTTATTGTGGGCACGTGTCTCCACTGATCTGACTAATGATAAGACATAGGGTTAATCATTATACACATGCACATTATGTCATACTTTGAAACATACCAAACAAAGCAAAAGCAATCACAAGCATTATTTTGCATTGTTCTCTGAGATTAGGTCAAAAAGTATGCTTGATTGTGACTCACTGTGGTTGGAATTTGAGTTCTTACAGTCAGTATCTATTAGTAATATTTTGAAGTGCCTTTCTAAGTGCACACAAGAAACATTTTTGAATTGAAAATATTTTAAACATTGTCATATTCACTTCGGAACACTGGAGGCTTTTTATGAGACGGGCAATTTGTGTTTTGACCTTGCAAGTTGTGCGTCTTTGTTCATTGTCACATCGTTTAGCTTCAGAAAAATAAAAGCTTTTTGCATGGGATTTAGACAGGAGTTATTATGACAGTGGAGTTGTGTGTAGTTGTGTGTATATTTGTGTGTTTTTGTGCATTGATAGCAGTGTCAGGTTGTGTTTTAGTGGGGCACACAGGCACTGAGCTCTGAAAAAGAGATGCAGTTATTCTAGTCTTTATTAGCACGGCAACTTATCATTTGCGAGGTACAGAGAACTACCTGAGGCCAAAAGAAATAATTAGCTCACACTTAACACTCTTCATTTTTCTCTTACACAAGAATGTTCTGGGCCAGAGCAAGGGAAATTAAAATATATGGTGTTTTTCTTACATTTGTACTACCGTTAATTGCAATATACATGCAATAATATACACGGTAAAGCTGTTTGGTTTTAAAAAGATAATAATTGCCATCTTTCTCATAAGTATTGTAGGATTATTAGACTGCTCATTTCAAACATGTCCTGGAGCATTAACATTTTGGAAAAGAATGGAATATGGACTGTTAAAAGCTATATTACGCAAAATTGACTCTTGTGAGGTCTTGGCCGTGTTAAAATGTTGTTAGCCTTCAAAAACATACCGGGAGTTGTGTTTTGTTTCATCCATGTTTGAGTAACCCTTTGTTATTAGTCTGTCTACATCTCCAAAACTCAATATGTGCTTTTTCACCTTGTGCTGTCATGTAGTGGTAGTTTTCAATTTAACAGTTCCCTTTTAACTCCTGTTTAGCAGAGATTGGCAATTCTGGGGCTGAAATTGTCCAAATTAATCTAATGTATAGACCAGGGGTGGGCAAACTACGGCCCAGGGGCCATATGTGGCCCTTTAAACCTTTTAATCCAGCCCACTGAACTGGAATAAATTACAATAACAAACCTTGTTTATGTTTTATTTTTCTGGCATTTCCGGCGTTTCCCAGTAGATGGCGCACTATATATACATTGAGGTGCGGCGTATTATGTTGGCCGCAATGCTTTATGGGAAAGTGTTCTTACAGGAGTCATTTTCGGGCGGTTTATTCAGACCATGAGTGAGGTAGAAGTGTTCAAGACATAAGGCTGCACTGTTTCCGTCTTGTTTGGGTAAAAAGCAATGACGATAAACTTATAGATGTTGTGTTTATTAATCGTAGCGTAAGGAACGTCTTAAAAGTCTGGTATTACTGCACACGTAAGTGCATAACTCTGTGGTTTTCTCTGTGGCGTTGGCTCTGTTTCTCAATGAGACCTAATCACTCACGACTCACAATCGCCTGTGGTGTGCAGTTGAGCAGGTTTATTCACTTTTCATGTGTTCTGACTTTTACGAGTTATAGTTGTAGTGCGCATTCCTACATGAGCATAAATACGATTGCAATGAAGCCGAGCTCTTAACACATGTCCGGACCTTCAGTCAAATTTTAGGACTCTTATGTGGCCCGCGAGCCAGAAAGTTTGCCCACCCCTGGTATAGACAGTGGAGCACTTCCTGTATTACCACATGACATCACAAGGTTGAACAGAGTGTTGTGTCTGCTTGAGAGAAGATGTCAACCTAAATATCTAAGGTTTGTGTCTTAATCATGTGTGAATGGAACAAAACACAATGCCAGGTATGTTCGTGATTATGAAACATTCAAACATAGATCAGAAAATTTAATAATATGGACCCTTTAAACGAATTCAGTAAGTCCATGCATTTCAGAACATGTCTGTGAAGGTCTAAACTTGTTTAAAATAAGACGTTTCGTTGTTTACAGTTGACTCTTGGCAATTTGACAATACAAATACTCAATCGTGATTTTAAAACGACTGCAATACATTGTGCAGCCTTATGATACAGCATCAAAAAAGTACCTAAAACTGTGAAATAAGTAGCAGGTCCACTATATTAGTCTGGATTTCAACACCTCCATCATTTTCCCTTAGGCCAACTTGCTACTATTGAGTATGACTGAGGAGGTGAGGAATAGATAAATGAAGTTATTTGTGAAACATAAAAAGTCTTGGAAATAGACCTGTCACGATAAATGTTATATCCACTTATCGTTCAACACATGATAGATGGAACAATCATTTCTGGGGGTCAATATTTATTGCCGGTACTTTTTCTTTGTATTAGTGGGGAACTTTTTGTTATTTTTTCAGCACTGTGATAAGATCTGTGTTGTAGTGAGTTGAAGAAATAGCTTCTTTGACTCATGCAGTGTTTCATTCATTAACAATACTGTACATATAGAATAGTTTTTAGGGGGGAAATTATGAGTTATTATGTCAGTGGTATAAAGGCATTCAATATTATCGTTTAACATCTATATTTTCTTAAGCAATATCGTACATCAAAATTTGTTGTGGCAGGCCTATTTGGAAAGATCATCTAAGTCAAGAGTTAAGGGCAATCTGAAGGATATTAATGCATTAAGTATACTTCTAGTTTCTCAATCTTGTCAATCTTTATCCTTCACTTATAACAAACTTGAAATAAGATACATTTTACCATGTTGACATCTGCATCTTAATCTTGGGATTGTGTTACCCGTATATTCCAAAAAGTGGCACCTAGAAAACAGCATTGCTTCTTTTCAAAGTCACAGTGAAGGATGGCAGAAGTGGTTAGCTGAGAAAATAGCGGGCTCCTAATAGACTCACTATCACTGGCCGTCTTCTCCTCTAGAGCTGGAGGGGGACTGTTCCCCAGTGCTGAAGTACAATGGTTTTATAGGCAGTGGCTGTCTCTGTCTCTCTGACCTGCTTCTCACAAGGACTTAATGAAACGCAGCGGCTCCAGGTGTCCCACTGAACTCAGCATGGCCGCCCCAAACTGATGAAAGAAAATCACTCCTGTCACTGCAGAAAGAATCCACCACCAGCCAATTATACTGTATAGACCATGACATATTTTACATTTTAAAAAGGGGCTTACAGGAAAAGAGAGAGGTAAAGATGAAGGTTGAGAAACGGCTGAGACTTGCTGGTCACTATAATGGTGGGTTTCAGGTGACATCATAACATTCAATAGGAATGTGTACTTGACTATATTATTAGAAGTTATTATTGATAAATTGCAAGATATAGTCCTTTGATTTAGTGTCTGGATATATATTATCGTGACATGCATATCATATGTACTGTATCGTCAGACTAATGGCAAGGCATGCACTTATAAATAATGTTTTATCATCTGTGAATTTTAATTTCAGACATTTTTCATGAAAATACCCGGGGCAGCATCATAAATTTGTTATTAATGTTTTTTTTATTCGATTTTACCATCTTAAATGTGTATTGGAGTTACTGTTGCCTTGCATCATTTCCTCTAATACTTAGTGCCTCAACAAGGCCCCTGAGCTGCTGATTTGTTACTTCAATTTAGAAACATAACTAGGGCTGGGTAATTATTCAAATCGTGATCCAGCGGTTTCAAATTGTCAATGATCAGCTTAGGTATTTTTAATCAACACGTCTACAGCCAGTTCTCTGTGGTTTGGAGAAATAAACTGGTATTTTCTTGCATTCATTTGTTATTCAAGTTTAATGTTTTTATTAACCTCATGTATTATTTAAAGGTTCATTGTGCAGCTTTTCCAGTGGAGGGTCCGTCACCCGCTGAGATGTTATTACTTTGTTTAGAATGTTCCAAGGTAGAGATTAAACCTTTCTGTCTCAAGGGAAACAACTACAGGCTACATTACAGGTCAAATCTGTGGAGAGGCAGCCCTATTCACAGAGAGAATTATTGTATTTTTGAGCAATAGAAACACCCGTAATGAATATAGATGTGTTTAATGCCATACCGTGGAACATTCCAGGCAAAGCAATAACATCTCCATCGTCCACCTCCACGTCTCCAAGCAGGTGTCGGACCCACCACCTTTAAGGAAAAAACGTCTTCTCCAACACTCAGACTTTTTGACATGAGACAGTCAGATCCAGACTACAGCGGCTCAAATGTGCACTTTTCTCATTATGAAAGTGTGTTAGCAGAAAACGCACACACATCTGCCTGCTCTCTGGACTAATGCACAGTGTGTGGGCTCAGATAAAGGACAGGGCACAGAGGGGCCGGCCACGGGTCATTGAAGGAGAGAAGCTGGCGGTGGAGCTGTAATAAAAGCAGACGTAAACCACAACTGTATTATGTATGCATGTGTGGCCATATAATAAAAGCACCCCTAATATGGAAGGTAATTACAGGGATGACTAAGTGCTAGGATAAAAAAAACAAAAAAACATGACACATCAGGCTGAACATTAACCAACCATGAACATGTATTTGCATTAGAAACACCATTTACTTCATGCTAATAGATTTGATGATGAGTGAGCTCAGTTTAACCAGTGTCTTTGTGTTTGAGTGGTGTTTTTGTGTGGTTCATAATAAACTAAATCCATAATGCAGAGGACCAAATGGCTGTAGTTTGTTCCAGGTTAAATAGTGTTAAATTTAATTATGGACCAATGAAGTACTAACCACAGGCTGAGTATTTTGTTATGCTACCTGTCCATTAGATGACAGGACATTCCTCTGTGGTAAATTTGCCAAATTACATGTGAAGCAATGTCAGCAATAAATTATTAAAAGGGCCGCATTATGCGATTTTCTGATCTATGTTATAATGTTGTTACTTCATCAGAAACATAAAAGGGAAAAAATGCATAGCACACTCAGATGGCCGATGTCCAAAAGCTTTTTTATTTTTAAAATAAAGTTTCGGCAAAAAAAGACTTCGTCAGATATTTTTCTTGCTTTGGACCACTGCACTAAAAAAAGCAAGAAAAATATCTGACAAAGGCTGAGTGTGCTACGCAGTTTCACTTTTGTCTTGCTGCTCCTTGCATTTGCATCTGTACAAGAATTTTGGTGTGCGTTTTCTGTTTCTTTTACTTCATCAGAAAGTGTTTTCTTTTGTTTAACACACAAGTCCTCCACATTTCTATATGTTCTTCTCTCAAACTGAAAACACTCTGTTCCACTTTGTGATGTCATGTGTTAATACAAGCTCCACCTTCACTAGAACCACTTGGAAATTTCCATCCCTGGAATTGCCCCTTTCTACTGAACTAAAGGCAAAGGTAAATTTGAAAACTGCCACTTCATGACATCACAAGATGGAACAGAGCATTTTGAGCTTTGAAGGTATGTTTGTGATGAGGTAACAACATTACAACATGGATTAAAGCTCACAAGAGTACATTTATCTTAATATAGGACCTTTAATGTAAACTAGATGATAACAAAAACACCCTGATATTAATGATAATTTGCCTTCTATTGCATACACACATATTACAATGCTGAAGAGGCTAACTGTTCGGTACACAGCCCGTACACTGCACATTTTGTGGGTAAATATGCCTTCTTACAACATATCAACATAAAACATGTAGGTGGCTTGTGATCTCCATCTGCATGTTTATGTGGTGCAAATAAAGCTGTAGTGTGGGGCTGTGAGACTGACAGGAGATGTGACAAACACTGGCTTTAGTATTAACAACACTATCACGTTCACACCTTAGATCTCCTCCACAAATACAGGAAGCAGTGGGATAGGTGTGGGCTTTCACGTGTCACAAAAGACAGGCATTAACACGGGCGTTTGCACTTAATAGTTATTGTATGTTTGATAGTGATACACTGTGAATATTATTACTGCAATTAACACATATTTTAGTATAGTCGACGTGTCAGTGATTATTTTTATGAGTTTTACCAGTCAGACAATGATTTCTATTGTTAATAGTTGCAGCCCAAATAAATATTGTATAAGTATCATATGTTTTAGTCTTTTAGGCTTGCTTTGCACTTGGATATTGGTGCCGATACTGAAAAATCTGCAAGATCAGATATCAAATATCAGTTCATTCGATATTCTCTTTGGGCATATACGATGATGTGATACGATTATTTACTGGTTATAGTTGGCCCAGAAAGTCTCGCAATATTTTAATTTTTATTTACACAAAGCTGTTCTGTAGTTACTTGAGGGATAAATAACAGCTACTTTACATATTTGGATCCATTTTGCCTTATTTTAGTTTTGTTTTAAAGGAGTTATCGGTTGGTATCAGTGGTCGACAGATACTTAAAGCTATAGTATCGAACCAGAATAGGCTGGATGGCACATCCCTAATAAGATAGCATGGAGCAAGTAGTCTGAAATAGAAAAACAGTTTTCAAAGTATTCACACCAAGTACCAACTAATAAAATATTTGGCTTTCCAAGTACTATCAAATACTAAACCAGGTCAGGAGTGGGACTATTCCTTCTTGGTCTAAACTAGATTTAACTCTAGTGAGCTTGTTCTAAACCAGGACTAACCCAAAAGAGGATAAAAATGGGACTCTATTCAGAAAATATTTGAACTGCAGCGGAATCCATACCATTAGTGCTACAGTTTGAGAACTACTGTAAATCCATATCTTACTAATGTAAAAAAAATAATAAAGCTTTTACAAGACTTTCTAAAACCACCAAATGCACACAGCAATGTGAGAGCAAGCTGTAACATTTGACCCGTGGCGTTCTTCAAATGCCTGCGTACGCTATATTCACTTTCTCTGAACACAATATGAGATTTTTCTTTTGGTAAGTTTCACCCACCAACTTCCTCTACGAATCAAAATGTCACTTCTCATTTAAAGGAAGCCAGTCATCTCTGACCTTATGTTTCTTCACCTCGAATCCATCTCACTTTTTTATTTTTTTAGACATTTTTATCTATCATCCTCCACATATTATGAAAAAGCCAATAGCTGCCATTCTACCCTTTGTTTGATTCTCTCTATATACCTTTGGGGAGGCCATATTTTGAAGTATATGTGTTTGCAAAGCTCCTATCTGATCATAGTGGATGTATTTCTTGGTACTTTAACACCGTCAGTGCTGTTGGAGTCTGCGGTCATAAGTTCTACTGCTGTAATAAGATCAGAAAAATCTCCAAATCTCACTTCGCATCAACCTCAGTGAACTCATAAAGGTGTCGCTGGCAAAGGTGTCTCGTGTTAGATCTACGGAGATTTTGACAGTCAAATGTGAAAAACTCCACTTTCTTTCTGGCATCAGCCATTTTGTTAACAACACGTTGCTAAATCAGGGCTGCTTTGATGCTGACAAGTGCGTTAATGTCCTTGAGGAGAGGCAGTGACATTTAAAAGAGTGTGTTTTCTGGGTGGGTTTTTTTCCAAGTTGCTCCTTTGATGTTATAGGCACTAATGGTTGATAATGGATAGAATCAATGCATATATTATGTCTGCACACAATACTGTTATTGCTTTGTATAATGGCATTTTCAGTTAGAGACCATTTTACACAGAACATTTTCAGATAAGCAAAAGTTATGAATGCTTAGCTTTTCTGGTAGAAGGTCCGCCACCTTAGCCTGATTCATCAGCTGATTTTACTTTGTTTCACTTCGTACAAACTGTCTGACCTTGCAGCCTTAGATTTCATTCGCTCAATGGTAGGTAGGTACTTTTTATCATTTAACCAGTCGCTGCTATTTGGTCGTGACATATGTAATGCACCACTAACCGGGCTAACTGGTATATTAATCTTTTCCCAAATCCTGTAGGAAGAACGGCAATAACGTCTTTCCCCTTGACAAAATTCACCAAACATTCTCTTTATTCCGGCTTTAAATCCTTGATCTCGGGAATCATTGACAATACTGAATATATGGCTCTTCACTGATTGGCTGGTGCCCGAACTCGCACTTCCATTTCTTTGCGAACCGTCTATTGTATTTTGATTCCTGACCTAGTTGCTGGAGAGCCATGAAATTGAGCAGAGGCACTAGGTGGCGCCAGCCTGGCTAAGACCACCTGCTTGTCTCCATAGAAATGTTATTGCTTTTCCTGGAATATTCAATGGGTGATATTATGCAAAATAGACTCTTGTGAGCTTTAATTCATGTTAAAATGTTGTCACCTCCTCAAAAACATACCTGGAGTTGTGTTTTGTTTTATTCACACAATCCTTCTACCTACATCTCCAAAGCTCAGAATGCTCTGTTCTACCTTGGAAATAACATAGATCAGAAACTACTGCAATATTAGCCAGGCTGGTACCACCTAGTGCCTCCACTCAATTTAATTTCTCTCCAGCAACAAGGTCAGGAATCAAAATATAATAGATGGTTTCAAAAACCTCTGAAGTGCAAGTTCAGGCACCAGCCAATCAGCGAAGAGTGATATATTCAGTGTTGTCAACGATTTCCGAGATCGAGGATTTAAAGCCGGAACAAAGACAAAGAGAATGTTTGGTGAATTTCATCAAAAGGAAAGACGTTATTGCCCTTCTTCCTACGGGATTTGGGAAAAGCTTAATATACCAGTTAGCCTCATTAGCAGCGCATTACATATGTCACGACCAAATAGCAGCGATTGGTTAAATGATTAAAAAGTACCCGCCTACAACAAGTGAGTGAACAAAATCTAAGGCTGCGAGGTCAGACGGTTTGTACGAAGTGAAACGAACTAAAACTGGCTGATGATTCAGGCTAATTTCCATCATAAACTGAGCTATAATAATGTCATATAACTGAGCGTTTTGAGTCGTATCCTTAATAAACCTCACTCAATCAACTCTTTACCCCAAACTCTGAATTCCACCCTTCTCCCTCCTTTGAGACTTTACATAATAATTCGCGAGTTGCGCGCTTTCTGTATTAGGATGTTGCCAGGAGGATATTAGCCTTCCCACGCCTGGATAATTGTGTGGGAGTTTAGTTCATTTCACACCTTATATAACACCTTTCATGTTCTTAAACCCACCCTGAATGCACTCTTCGGGGGACTCCGGGTGAGCCTCAGTTCACCATAAAATTCTCAATAGGCGTTTTCAGATCCTTATTACTGAGCTATCAAACCCAACATACACGTTATCAAAATCTCTGCATTGGAGCTATATTCAGACTGCAGCATAAAACTTCATCTTTTAGTTCAATTTGTGCATGGCCAGTGGCAGAAGTCCTATTTAATTCAGCTCTTCACATTTAGAGTATATTAAATGTGGTTTAAGACGAGAGTGACACTACAGACAAGCAATTAAATTAAGTAAGAGTTAAGATGGCAAAAATAGTTATCTTAGGGACAAGTACAATAGCTTTACCCGTTTCGAAGTGATCCTCTTTAACCAAAGGCTTTCTATAGTTCTTTGTACATGTTTGTATTTATAGAATGTGTTGTCCCTGTAGGGAAATTTGTCCATCCGTCCGTCAACTCCTGTGCCTTTGGGTGACCTGTCAGGTGCAGTGGGCGACTATGGTGCAGTACCAAGGAATCCATCTCCAGATCTAGAGACAGAATCAGTCAGGAGTGTCAAGATGACGAATTTGCCTATACCTTGTTTTGGAATTTAAAAGTACATGTGTAACTGTAAGAATATTATATAAACAACATGTCAATGATTGAAAAACTGTAAAACTATATTTCAATAAATACAATGGGAATTATACAGCGAATTGTTCATTATTAGGTGACACTGTAATCACTTTAATCTATTTCAATATACTATTCAGACATGGTAACAATGCATGTTTCAGGAAAGGTAGAAACTGGTGGGTAAAGGCAGCAAAATGTATTTCCTATATGCATTTTCCAGCTCACTCTTAATGCCCAAAACTAACCTAAGTGAAGAGTGGAGTCTCTTTCCTGTTTAACGTGAACATGTGAGTGGCTGTGGTTCACCAGAATGAGGTCTGCACTGCGAGGAGCTCGCGGACTCTACTACAATACCTGCTCTATCTATATGTGCTTCTCAAACTGTGATACAAATATATGTGTTTATAAATGTTGGCACAATACCAAAATTTCAACCTCAATTTTAATACTAAGGAAAAGTCTTCTTGAACCATTTGCAATGCCACAATGTTATTTTCAACCCAAGCCATTTATTAATATTATTACAAGTTTTACGATCTTATGCTAGTTATGATAATTTAAGTACGTTTTTCAAAATCTATACCTGGTCATATTAGTAGTCTAGTCTTCCTATTGATTAGTATTTAGGTATTGATAGCCTTAGTATCTCCTCTAGTGGTTTTATGTTACTGTGTAGAGGGGGAGAGATACTGTCAACTAAACCAAAAAACTGGTTATGCTGTGGTTGTATATGATGTGTGTTATATTTTAATGTGGCTGTAACTACACTGTACTGGACACATGTCAGTTACATACGGAGCCTCCCAGAGTCTCATTATGTCATGTGTCCATATCTGAATGAGACAGGTCAAACACACAAAGATAAGGAGACAAATGTATGGCGATGAATGGGTATGAATTGGTCAAACTTATTAGAACAGTGCTTGTGTTTACTGTGGGGTTTGAGTCTGGATTTTTACTGGCACGCTGTAGACACCAGATTGTGAACTGGGGTTGACATTTCATAACATTAGTGTTTGCTGTGTGCACTTTGCAGTAAAAATGCATCTGACATCTGCTTTCACATTCACCTCCAGGGCTCAGAACTCACCAGCAGATGACAAACTAGCTCTGAGTGTGTGGAAATGTTCATAGATGTGTTGTTGGAATGAACTGAAGGCAGCCAATGTAAACTAATACAAAGAGTCATCATGTAAGATCATTTAGTTGCAATCTTCAAGGTCGCTGTGCAGTATTGTGTGCTTCAGATAAATATGAGTTATTTATTTTACTCTCATCATAGTAACATGAAATCTGTGTTCTGTTTTCATGATTAAGATTTTTTTTTTTCATAACTAAAATGTATTATTATTATTTATTATTAGATGCCTTTCTGTGCACTCAAGGTTGCCTTACAACAATAAACACATTAAATTTAATGATAAAAACATACAATGAAAAGTGTATAGTTAAAGCAGGACAGTGCAGATATATGGTCTGGTGGTGTGGTGGTGTGAATAATCATATTTCTTGTTTTTTAATCAGGCCACTGCCAATTTGCTCACCATCCATGGGTTTCAGAATGAAGAAAAGTTAGGACTGTTGCCATAGAAATTGAAAATTCAGTTATGTCCTCCAAATGGAGCGTTATAACAGGAAGCATAAGCATGAAATATAATCAAATATAATAATAGCTGTAAGTTTTGTTGTTGTTTGTTTGGATCACACTTGGTTGTTCTGTAGGCATGGTAGTCCTGAGGCAGGCTCACAGTAGAGACTCTGTGCCTAAAGCCAAGCATAGCATGGCCAACCAAACACTGTAAGAATTGTATGCCTGGAACATCAGGATAGTCATCTGCCTTTGCCAAATGAATATGCAAATTACTGGAGAGGAATGAGACCAGACGTGTGTAGTCATTATTAAAGTGCTACCAAATGAGTTTTGTTTGTCTCCCCATGTAATGCAGGACTGAAAACTTTACTCACTTTCACTTGTGTCCCTTCCCAGTCAGACTTCGTCTTTCTCAGACAGAGGGAGTGAAGCCCTGAAGTCTCCTTCAAAGCCACCACTGTGTTCTGGCAGAAACAGTCCTTTTGTTGGCCAACAAGCCTTGGCTTTTCAGTCTGTTGCTCTGTTCACTTGTTAGTCACAGATTAATTAGAGCTGGTAACCTAAGAATGTAACCTAAGAATTTATTGTTTTATTAAAAATGTTGAAATCCCAGTTGAAGTAAGAATCATTCTCAGGTACTTTTTTTTTGCCCAAAATAATACCCTTTAGCTTTCTTCAAAGATTTCCACAGTGACTGACATATGTTCAATTTACTGAATATTTAGTGAACATATAAAGACGTACTGTTTCAACCATGTTTAATTTCAATGCCGTCTTAGTTTGCTCTTCTTTGATATATAGTTGTTTTTAACCTGGCCTTATCTTGTTCTCAGTTCAGTTCAGCTTTGTGTTTGGTAGACCTATTTTACACCTACTTTTGACAGCCTCTTTGTTGACAATTTTTACACAAGAAAACATAATCATCTAGATTTCTGTCACATTCTGTCTGCCTATTGTCCCGTAGCACATCCAGGCACACCACACATACCTTAATGCTTCAGACAGTTAAAAGCAGAGCACAATACAGCCTTGGTTTTTCGTCTTAAGTAAGATTTATTGAAACTCACAAAATCAAGGTTCAGCTACAGCACATCTCTTTGACTACGGCTGTGCACAGTCAGACTCCAGCACTCCAAACACAGTGCTCTTTCACAATATCTTTTCTTACAATAGCTCAGATGTCATCCTGGCCACGTCTGATATGTAGCTACACTGTGGAATAATTCTCACTGTATCAGATGAAGTACACACCTCTTTCAACTGGCCGCGCAATTTTCTGCAAATCCAATACAACTCTCACATCTCTCATTAGGGCTCTTTCTCTCCTGCTTATTGTGCTATTGATTTCCATTGCCGTTATGTCTTTTGGAAGATTACATTTTCATATAAGTAAAATGGTGATGTGGTTTTCCAGCAGAGAGAATGTATAGTGCACTCTGGGGATCCACTCAAGCATGTATTTTTCAATTCCACAAGTTCTACAGATACTTTTTGATCCTTTATTACCACTTTTCTCTCAATTTCTGCCATGGGGTTTTGAAAGTTATGTCTTATACGTTTACAAAGCTTTTCAGACTGAATCAATCAAACATTTAAAGAATGTTCTTTGTAACACAGCTATCTTCTACTTTGTCTGCTACTTCGTCTATTTGTTTTAACATCCCTAACAACATCCAATGAGAATTTAAACCTGATAGCAGTTAGTTTCAACACTAAATAATGTTGCTTTTAAAAGTTTTATATCAGTTTGTCTTTGTCTTTTTTCCAAAATATAAAATCTTTTAGTCACCTGCTTTAACAGTGCATCTTGTGTGGGTGCAGAGGTTCAGTTTTTTATTTTTTATTTTTATTTTTTAAATGTGCAAAAAGAGAAACCAAATTCTTAATTTAAATAGGCCAAGTTTCTTTCTGTTGTCTTCTTTCAGTGATCTAAATATGCAATATAGATGGTTACATGGTTCTTCACATTGCAAGATACAGTGAGAAATGGTCCCTTTTACTGTTTGTATGTAATCCGTTCTTCTCTCTCTTTGTGTCTTGCAGCTCTGAGGGATAACCGGATCGAGCTGGTTCGTGCCACGTCGTCCGAGCTCACTATCAGCATCAGTGACGTGTCTCTGTCAGACGAGGGCAGATACACCTGCTCTCTCTTCACCATGCCCATCAGAACAGCCAAAGCCTACCTGACTGTACTAGGTGAGAGCAACTTACATCCAAACAAATGGCACTATAGAAAAGAAAGGTGCACGATGTAACTTTTCTGGCAAAGGGTCAGTCACCTGCTTCTCTCGAAAGGGATGTTATTGCTTTCCCTAGAATGTTCCATAGTATGACATTAAAATAAGCTATTTCCACGAAGACAAGGAGGCAATGTGACCAGCCTAAGTTACAGGTCAAATCTGTGGAGAGAAATAGTAAAATAACTATTAAACAAAATAACTCAATAACAATGTATGTTTTTCAAGCAATAAAATGCCTCTAATTGAATAGATGCAAGATTAATGCCATACTGTGAAACATTCCAGAGGCAATAACATCTCCATTAAGACAAGAATCTTTCAGAGCCCCATCAGTAAAGTTCAGCTTGCACCTTTAAATGTTTACATGATTTCATATTTTATATAAATGGTGTGTAGATGTAGATTTGTTATAGCACAAAACAAAAGTGCTTGTTTGGGAAAGGCTCATTACACCAGTGACCCTTAATGTGAGTAAGCAGATGGTTAATGAATGGACACGCAATTAAACATTTCTACTTCAGGATTTAATGCTCTCCACTAAGCTCCCAGTCGAAGCCTCTCAAAGTACTACACTGTACTTATTACTCATTCGCTCCCAAGTTACATAGTGCACCTTTTAGTAGTTCCAGTTCAGAATGTTACACTATTTACCATTTGAATGTGATTTTTGTGGACCAGTGTTAAACGTAATAGCATCCATCTTCAGATCAAAACACAGTAAAATTGCCTGGTTCTCTCAAGAAATGTGAATCAATACAAACCTTCTCTCCCCCATGTGCTTGCTTCCTGTTGATTACATTACATTATATCATTACTCGCATGAAATGGCGGTATATTGTAAGGCTGTCCGATCCCTCAGCATGTTTTGTGTTCAGATCATCTCCATGTATAAACATTGTCTCATTTCCTGCCACAGAGCTTATTATGTTGCCAATTAGTTTTCGCTAATGCTAATAGATGTGCTAGTGCTCTCCAGGACCATTAGCTGGCTTGGTGTGTTAACAAGCAATGGGAGAATTACATCACATTAAGGCCTACTGTTCAATAGGGATATAGAGAGAATGATGTGGGGAAATGAAACAATAATTAATGTGGTGAGCTAGTTCACATAAAAAGGTTTTAATAAAAAAATACATGGTTATTTAGCTGATACAAAGATGAATATTATTTTACTCTAATCAAATAAATGATGATTTATGATTCACATTGTTGTAGCTGGATTAGTACTACAAAATTCAATTTTGGTCAGTTTTGGTTTTCGATCTCTGGAGTTTGTTTTTTTTTCTTTTAGATCTGCTTGAGGTTTTTCAAAAATCACAGATCCAGTTTGTGTACACATTGAAGTAAATGTGGTACAGTGGTTCTTGCAGAGTTCATACGTTACTGACCATATTGTTCTCCTTCGTGGCCCGAGTAAACAAAGGGATCTTTAAGTGCAGTAATAAAGCTTACAGGATGTGCTGAGACGGACAAGGCCACACACGGTCAATAGCATTGACTGACAGAGCTCCAGTCCGTCAGCCTGAGGCAGCTGTATTGCTCATTGACATGAGAAGGGCACACTCTACATGCTTAAAACACTCATTATTGGAAATGCAAGTAATTAACATTTTCTGTACAACCTGGCGGCCTTGGCTCTGTTTGCCCAGTGGCGTGTACACAGTGATCATGAGAATGGAAATATTTCATGTCTGATATATGAATCCAGTTTTGCACTAATGGTCAAAACTACTAATGGTCATGAGGTTATAATGTCACCATAATCAAAACAGTGAGAGAGTAACTGTTTGTGTCTCAGGTGTACCTGCAAAGCCAGAGATCGAGGGTCTGACGAAGCCTGCTTTGGAAGGTGACCAGATCACCCTGACATGCAGCAGCCAGGGCAGCAAACCCGCCGCCGACCTGCGCTGGTTTAGGAACGAGAAGGAGGTCAAAGGTAGGCACTATCTCTGGGCACATGGTCCACAGTCCAATTGTTGTGATAACTTCAAATGTATTTTCCAAATGCTGCTTTTGATATCAGATTTGTGCTTGCATAAAGCAGCACCGTGTAAGATTTCTGCTGATGGGCACATAGTAAAAAAGTATTTCCCTATTAGCATTTGCCCGCAAAAATCACATATTATGAATAATAAAGATGGTTTGGCTGGTATTAGACCCTCAGCCACATTTTCATGAGGTCAGTGCCTAAAGTCATTGTTGAACCCTTGTGTAAACCCTTTACTATTTTATTTTGGTTAATGTGAAAAATCTGCACCTGAGTGAAAGGCTGACTGAGATGTCTGATTTTGATTTCTGATGGTTCTGGCCGTAATATAGTGACCATTAGACCTCCTTTTTATGCTAATGTTGACTTCATGGAAATAGAGAATTACAGTCAAATGCTGAAACATTCTTTATGGACATTGGTAAGTAATAACATCTCTGTAGAGACAAACAGATGGCAGAACAAATCGGTTTTCAGATTCTATTCAAATATATTTATTTTTAGATTACTTTAAGAAATTAGTCATTTGAAAAGAGACTTACTGGCACAAAAGCTGCTGAATGTTTAAACAGTCCTGATTCAGCGTTAGCCTCATACCAGCTCTATTATCCAGATACACTTTTCATTTCTGTTTCTGCTTCTTTCTGTTTGATTAAGTTTACCCTTGTAATTGTCTGAAACCCACAGAGAAGCCGCTGGAAATACTAATAATGATATTTATGTAATGAAACACAGAAATAAAAATGTTACTGTATTCACTCAGCGGGTGTAAGTAGTAAATATAAATAATTGTACCTTTTAAGAACACTTTCTGAAGCATGTCTTTACTTCATTAGGACAGCTTGTCTCATATCCTCAGCACTGTACGACTTTTGTTTTAGCATTGTTTAACAAAAGACGATAAAGACAAAGCACAAAATGCAAATTAGCCTCTTCTAATTTAAATCACCGCAAGTGTAAACAAAGAAATTGAAATGAGAATCACTGTTTTTATGGTTGCCAAAACAGAAAAGACACTGTTGTAATCTCGGAGTAATGAGTAGAGCTAGCAGCCAGGTGTTGCAGATCCTAAATGCCCAATTAAATGTTGTAAAGTTTCCTTCATGCACTGAACACAGCAAAGGATTAATAAACACTGAAATCATCTCTGCCAAAGCAAACACTTTTGCTTATTATATTTGCATAATAATTCATGTTTGCTGCTCAGGTATGCTCAGAGCTGGTGGAGTCTGTGGACCCTTCTGGCTCTTTAAATTGGAGGACTATTGATAATGATGTTTTGCTGGTTTCACTTGCACATAGTGATGGAAGGTAGCTTCAAAATAGGTAGATTCAAAATACAAGACAATTTTGGTCAAATGTGCCTACTTTGGAACATCCTTGGCGCTGGAGCTGCTAGCTGCCTCTACCAGAAAAGTAGAAGTACTTGATGATATTATTTACTCAAGACACAAGTGCTTCTATAGAGGCAAGGGTTTCGTAGGCACAGCTATAGATGTACTTTAAGCATTCATTGCCTTTAATAACTTCAAACCACAAATAATCCACAAGGAGCACATTTCCATAACAATGCAATTAATGTATATATTTATGTTTAATGCAGGCATTCTGGGAATCGAAAGCAGGTTATTGCATACTAATTAGCAGGTGATATGTCTCCCACAGGTTTCTGTAGTCTCTGTGGGTAATTATTACAGCTCCCAGTGCCAGACTGGAGAGGTAGGCGCTCCCTGTAAAGATTCTTTCATTTGCACCAGACTGTTTAACAGGTAGCTGGAAATGTCCTCTCTGGGCTGCTGTAGTCTCAAGGGTATATCTTCTGTCTCATTAAGATCAGATCACGTTATTCCTCTATTAACCTCACACAAAAGCTTCTCAAGACCTTTAATTTCCACTGGTTATTAAATACAAAATATATTATTTCAAAACTGCATGTAAAGGTCAGTTATTCAAGGATTCATATTACTGTATATAAGTGATCATAGATTTGTCGGTTCACATGTCAATTTGATTATAAGTAATTTGTATTTAGTTTTTATGGTTTTACACTGGCTCATAATAGCTGCTCATTGTGGAAGATAATCTGGATATAGACTTCCTTTGTTATCGACATACTCTTTACAATTTGACTGAACTAGTGTGCAGCCTATAAGACAAAAGGAAAATTAGGTTACTAAATATATGTAGCTGTATACCTCTACCAGCAGTATGCGTGTCTCATATGTTTTTTTGTTTGGTTGATTTTTTTTCTGGCTCTGACTTGAGTCTTGAAGATGGGTGCATGTCCATGTTTGTTAATGGTACTTCTGTGACACTTGATATGAATGGCAGAGATTCTTGTCAGATCTTTTATCACAAAGTCAATATGTTTGGATCTGGAGTGAATTGTCTGCAAAGCTCCGTTGCTCTCTTGTCATTACACCTTTTGTAGCCGGTCTTAAGCGCTCTCACCTCAGCCCGCTATCAGTCAGGTGGGCGTTTTTGGTTCAGATGAGCAGTAAGATAAGCCCAAATCAATGTTAGTTTTCACACTGTTTGTCACAGACGTTCAGAGACAATTTTAAGACCGAATGTATTCAAGCTGAAGATTGGTGATCCCACATGCTGGCTGCTCTATACATTTAAACACATTATTTCCTCAGGTGGTAAAGTCTCACATTATCATCTCAGCTCTCTCAGGAGAGGAGATTGGGATGATTTCAGTGTTCATGGCTGAAATTAAAAGTAAAATATAAATAATGAAAATGCCTATGACAAGTTAAAAATGTACCTGTTCCTTATTGGAAATTGTGACATCAGACTAGGTAATAATAACTTTTACCTAGCAAATCATCTTATGTACACAGAAATGATTATCTGACAAATAGAAATACAAGAAAACACCATCATTTTGATGAAATCATATTTAAAGTTTATGTGTAAATTGTGCTGAACATTTGGATAGAATTCCCCATATTGTATGTTTGAACTCTCCTGTACTTCATGTAATTTTCAACATATTTTCTTTGCAAATTGCTTCTTGATTGGTGTAAAATTATAATTTATATTTACAATAATTACAATCACACTAAATTAAGTCAAAATTAGATGCACACTTTAAGATTTGATTGTAACCAAATAATAATCTAATTTGTGAACAATTATTATCCAGCTCAGAATAGATGTAAAAAAAAACTAAGATTAAATTTAAATCCCAGGTTTGCTACATATGTGCTACAGTTCATTCATTTGACTTACCTGTGTAATATTTAGTATATATATATATATCTATAGTTATATACTGTTAATGCAGCACAAAAGAAGACATAAAATAAAATCTGCATTTGCGTGTCCATCTTCCTGACAGTATCCCGCTCTGTTCAGTGTGAATCAGGGAGCCATATTGGGGAATCCATGACAATTGTGACATATTGGTGTGGGATCTTGAGGAAGGGATGAGATTATATTATGGAGAAGGGCCACCGGGGCCATGCAGTTAGCACAGTGCGACGCTAAACATATGTGTGCCAGCTCTATGGAGCTTTTTACATGCATATGAAGGAGAGGCGCTTGCATGTGGAACTGAATCCAATATTCTTATTTGGTGCCCTGGATCCCCTCAGTCCCAGCCTGTACTGCTATATTTCTGTCTCCGTTACACATATCCCACTGAGATTTCTGCCAATATCTCCACATGTAGCTCTTGTTTACACACCGCTGAACCGAAGGGACTGGTGGAGAGACCAAGGCAAGGCACAGATGAAATGAATATTTATTTCACGAATATATGGGCAGGGATGTAGCTATCGGGCAGGCATTATCATAGTGCCTGACCTAAACTGGAGAGGTTATTGCTTCATCATGTTAGGCTATAGCTATATCCGAAAATGACTTATGGGAAAAAACACACAGATTTGATTTAAGATCACTTGCGGTCACATCCCCATTCTATTGTCAAGGTGTTTTTGTCATGGATAAGGCGATTGGATTGCAGACATATACCACGCACACTGCTAAGTTTAAAGGTAATAGATGCAATACAGAGCTGCTATTGTTATCAAATGGTACAGAGTCGGCATTCAAAACACTGTAGTACATGATCAGACTTTCTTATCCAGTGTGTGTGGTCTTATGGGATGCCCTTGGATTCCACACTGCCATTAAATATATGTGTCTTACATTGAACTCAATTATAGGTGTTTTTATTACATAAAAATACCTTGCGAAAACATATATTGATGTGAGCAAGGTGCTTTCTCAACAGGTCTGACCTTTTATGATTCTATAATTTTGACTTAATTTGGTGGAATAAGACCTAGTTTTATACCAACCAAGAAGTAATTGACAAAGAAAAGTTGAAAAATATGTTGAAAATGACAGGAAGTAGAGTTCATATCGATGGCATCACACTAGGGAGAATTCTTTCCAAAAGTTCGGCACAATTTACACAAAAGAAGCATTTTTTTTCTGATGATTTCAACAAAACAAAAGGTGCTTTCTTATATTTGCATTTGTCAGATAATAATTACTGTGTACATTAGAGGGATTTGGCTATGTAACAGTTATCAAATTACCAAGTGTGATGTCACGATTTCCAACCAGAAAGTAACATTTAAAGCTAAAATGGAAAAGGAATGTGCATGTTTTTGCAAATATCTTAAATACAATGATCCTAGATGTATTTTAGGAAAATGAGTAGGTCAACCTGTCATTGGCACTTTAACTAGGCCTGGTGGTGCCCCCTATCTCCCAGTAGAGAAAAATAAGTGTGATAGAACATTCTAAACAAGCTGTAGCATCATGGAGACAAAAAAGTGCCTAATCCTCCACCAGGAAAGTCACATTGTGCACCTTTTAAGCTATTGAATTTGTTCTTGAAAAAATAAATACCGGTAAGAGAGACTCAAGTGAATCAACTCTGGCAAAATTGGATTCACTTAGATTCACTTAGATTCACTTAGATTTCTAGCAGCCTAAAAGATGAACTTTGTAAATAATTGCAGGCTGTTTGTTCATTTATGGCCAATTGCCCTTGACTTGCACAGAATAAGGTGGGCATCATTATTCTAAGACAGGCAGTCGGTCAGTCAGGGATGAGTGTATCTCAAAGTGGATCGTGTTGAAGTTAATGAGACTGCCCCTGACTTTGTGAAGTAGAAGAGGAAGAAGAAAGAATCTTCTTCTTGTAAAAATTCACTTGAATTCTCTTTCTGAAGTTTGGGCTAACCTTGCTCACTGTTTAGCCAGTCTGCATTGGGACTAAAGTATGCAGCTCCCTGGGGTGCTCTGGATCAATGACTATTAAAGATGTAATTTCAACACTGCTCCTGTAGGTCACAGTGGCATGAATAAAAGATTATGAAGCTCCAAGTCTTCTGTCCTGTACAACTACACAAAGATATTAAATCCCTTTGTTGTTCATCTATTTTGTATGTCTGTGTATTTGTGTGATCCTGTTTAATAGTGTGAAATTATTAGCACAATTTTGAATAATTTATGTAACCATTAATTTGTGCTTTCTTTCTGTTGTTTATGATTCAGTTTCAGTTGTGTTTTCCATTGCTGACAGCTTGTGCAGTATTGATGGTTCTAAATGGTTTATTTTCCAATTGTAAATACATATATATAGATATATACATAGTTGCTCAAGAAAAATACCATCATTGTCTTTTGTGCAAACTCTAAGAGATTCAGCACCAATAGTTTTTTCTGCAAAAATGCTGGTTACTTTTACTGGGTTTTTTTTATTAGTAATGTAAATTTTCTGCACTTTTAAATGTACATTTCATTCATGTGTTGTGCAATGCTTGAACATAGGCCTGTCACAACACATTTCCATGTGTAAACTAAAAATTTATCACAGTGCAGAAAAATAACAAAAAGTTCCCCACAAATACAAAGCAGGTTACATTACAGTTCAGATCTGTGGAGACTCATCCCTATTCACAGAAGGAATTACTGGATTTTTGAGCACCTATAATGAAACACCTATAATGAAGATGGAAATGTTTAATGTAATTCCATGGAACATTCTAGGGAAAGCAATAACATCTCCATGGAGACAAGTAAGCAGCACTGTGGACCCTTCACTTTTCTGATGGAGGATCCACAGTGCACCTTTAATCAAGATTTGTACCGGCACATTTTAGCAGATTTCTGACAGATTGCCATGCATGACATCATCTGAAGATAATCAAGGATAATTTGAAAAAGTATAAATATATATATTTTTAAAATATCACCCACTTTTATCTATAAATACACAATTTTACAGCCAGTATCTTCAATTGACCTGCACTTCAAGTCACTTCTAGCTTCACCATGCCCAAAGAGGGAAATTATAAACAACCTATGCCAAATTGTGTTCTCCCAATCGCTCATCAACGGCACAGCTGTACAGATTCAAATGCCAAGATCCAGACCTGCCCACTCTCTTTGTGAGGGCCATCGCTATGAATACAAGTCACTTTGAGCACTGTGGGATTTCCATGTCAGAACGCTCGTCTCTCTGATAGAAGACCTCACAGCATCTCCCCGGGGTCAGTCATCAGTTAGGACGGTCCAGAGCTGAGGAGACAGGGCTGACCAGGGCTGCCAACAGGTCCTGCTCCCTGGACACAGCTGGGGTAATAGATCATGTCCACACCTCGCTAACACTGTCCAACTGGGGATTACTGCCCCAGAGCACACTATAGACAAGGAATTATGGGCCTAGGAATACAGACTAGTGTTTTTGGCCTACAAGAGAGCTTTTGTTTTTGTTTTTTTGTTTTTTGTGAACTTTCTCTGAAAGATGTGCTCTGCAATGAGTTTTGGATCAGATCAATGTTAAGATGAAGTTATGAATATTTTGTTATTTGAAGTTTGTTTTTCAGATCATAGTTTTTTAGTACTTTTTTTTTTTTTCCCCAAAATCACAACTGCAGCAATCACATGATGTTGCTGCAGTCTTGTCAGTTGATTTAATCTTGATTTGAACTGTTTTTGGTGCTCCCTTCTTACTAGGACAGGCAGGACGCCATCTACAATACTATTTTTTTATTCTAGATACTATTGGCTCCCTAACAAACACAAACCCAAGATCAGAAGACCAACTTAACCTTGTATCCGTACATAATGTATCTGTAGGCCTATAAGGAAGAAAAGCTATGGTCCTAAACTTATTTTATGCCTGTTAAAGTAGGGAAGTTTAAAGAAAAATTATATGTCATATTTTGTTTCAATATGGGTAACAAATACATTTTTTATTAGAATATGTTATGAGTTTTCCTCGTAGCGCATCCTCCATCTCTGCTCTAGCTCTTCCTGTCTTGTGAGAGGACTTTAAAGGGTCAGATTTGACTTTAGTGCGGTTGTCTTTTCTGTTTTCAGTCGTCAGAGGCCCGGGCATTTGGCTCGTGGTTTGTAGTCCACCCACAGAGCAGCTGCAGCTCCTGCCACACTCTGCCAACACGCTGGGTAAAGACACACAGCACAGAGCACAGCCCAGTGTTGGTCATTAATAACACTAAATATGGTCAACAGTGCAGCCTCCTCACTCACTCTATACTGTCAATATTATCTGTGCTAAAGCTGTACGTTTTAGAAAATGCGTTTTTATGAAAGAACCCACAAGGACAAATACGAGAACGGAATTATTAACATTGAAATGTTAATAGTGTAATTATATTTAGACAAGCAAATTATATTTTGCTTTATATGCTACAATATATCATTTGTTTAGAGGTGTATACTGTATGGGGAAATGTAGGAGTTGTGAATGTTTTTGGTAAATGGTACATATACATTATATTTCCAAATGGAATGGATAGATCCACAATTGTTTGTATGTAAAATATCTGATTATAATACAAAAAGTCTTTAAATATAGTTTTAGACAATCATACAAATTGTAAGTTGCAAAAAAAAGAAGAAAAAAACATGTTAGGAAAATTAAAATTTTTATGCTATATTGAGGGCACTCACTCACTTGGCCTGCATCATCAGATGTATAATACTCCCTACAACAGAAGCTTAGCTAGACTGGACTGCACTACACAGGAATGGATAGTGAACAACACCATCACTATGTGTCTTGAGGGCTCATGTCTCCAGGTGCTGATGCTAAAAAAATTTCTGCTTTAGAACTCCAGCCTCATGCTTCTTCTCTTCAACTCTCAGGCTAGTACAATTTATTCTACAATGATAACCTTCAAAACAGCTTTTGCGAATGATAAACCAGTTGCCACTATTCCCTCTTAAACAGAAGCAATCACAGTCCATCTTCAACAACACTCTCCCAAAAGCACAAGTTTGTATTTCAACACACTTCTTTTCATCACTGAGACTCGGCTGCAGTCACAGAGAGCTGATAGATCTTGTAACATTAGCCTTTCACCGTGCGGCTCGTGGGCCGATGGTGGGCTGATGGTGTTCCTGCAGATTTGAGGAGGACACCAGTGGATGAGGTGGTCCATGTCACAGATGAGAGTCCATTGCACTGATTGAAGGACTTAAATTTTAGGTCCTCAACAGAATAACAGTACAATCAAAAGTGAAACACAGCTTATTGAGACCTGAAGAGGCATAGAAACACACTGATTTAGCTTTTGATGATATTATTATATCAAATACTGGCAATGATGATGATGCTGATAAACTTGACCAATATATTTTAGTTTCATTTGAAAAAAAATTAAGAAATAATATCTATAAATGTATGCAGTGGCTAAAACAGTCTACTGGTCCTTTCTATTTTATACCTGGGTAGCATTGCAGAATCTTATCTCTTAACTATGGCCTTCAGGTTACATCAATAATTCCATCAATGAGTCCATTCAAATCAAGACCTACACTTAACCTTAAGAAATGTGTTTACCTTCTCCAAATAGTCTGACATTCGGCCTTTTCTGAAATGTGTTGGAATATTAAATCAGAGCTGGTGATTGGCCATTATTCCCCAATTTCATCAGGATTTTTCTTCCTTCCCGCTCCATATTTTTCCACACAATATGACCATTTATGCCTGCATATACATGGGTCATTTTAACCCTCGAAGCAAATCAAAGGATATTGTCATAGCTCCGCTGAGGTCAGGCTGCCCTGGCCCGCTTATAGGCAACTTCTAAAAAGGTTTTCTAAAAATACTACCATTGTGCAAAAATCTGACCACGTCTGACCGCCTATTTGTAACTACAAAATCATGTAGTAACATTTGAAATATAGCGATTTCTTTTTTTCCCCCCTCACTATTTGTCCAAAAACTCTTTGTGTGTTGGGATGTTGCTGCTGCTGCAGAACTGTCAATCATCGGGGGAGGTGGGCTCAGAGCCGCGGCTGGTGGACTGAGCTGAGAAGGCGACTGGCACAAAAGAGGAATACTGAGACAAAACTTATTATTGGTATTTGGATCAATAACATTAACAAAAACATAACATAGCTGAGATTTGTATTACAATATTTCTATATTTTATTTCTACTTGTACATATACATTTATATAATTACACCTTATTTGACACCAGTCTCTTGCTATTTATTTTTTATTTATTATTAACACTTATATTGTTGCTCTTTGTTATGTTATATTATATTGTGATGTGTGAGCTGTCCAAATCATTTCCCTTGTGAATCAGTACAGTTAAGTTTAAGTCTAAGTAAGAACTAAACAACCACTTAAATAGGAACATGATGATCTAAAATGTTTAAGTTCTATGTGTTATAAAGGGCTATGCAAAAATACACCAAAATACAGTTGAAATGCACATTGTTAATTAAACTGAAAATAAAAACAGATAACAATTAATTATCTTTACATTGCCTTTAAAAAGATAACCAGTGCAACCTGCTTCTTCAGACCTCGCTTACTAAATATATGTCAGTTATACAAGTGCAAAGATGCAACAGTGATTAACATGACATAAATCTATTACATAAGGGTGAGTTGTTGCGTAGTTGTATGGAATATGGTATGAATGTAGTCCTCTCACTGTTTGAGCAGAGCACGATGGGGGCTGGCCAATATGAATGGATGCAAGAAGTCGTTCTTGAGCATAGAGAAGCACTGAATCACCTGTCACTGAAATAGCCGATAATCACAGATATCAGATCACTCACCATTTGATTTTTATCATCGTATCACAAAGCCCTACTTGAGGCGCTTTGTTTCTGGACTGTTGCAGCTGCAGATGGAGAGCATTAAACACCAGTCATTTGGACATGGCTCAGGACAGTGGGAGCCAACATATGCAGGACCTAAAATGGTGTGATCAGTGGGCCATTTGTGGATGACTTGTGGACACCTGTACTTTTGGTAACTCTGAGCTGGAAGATTTTTGCCAATCGTGCGACGGTAATGAGGCTGTTCAGCTGTTCACATCACAGAGCAGGTGTGGCTCCATGGGCACACTGTACAAATGCATTGAGAATAATCATAGACTGCATAGAGGCTGATTGAAGCCTGAAATGCGTTTTAACATTTTGGGCGGTGAGTCTGAGTTTGCTGTAGGTGAGACAGAACAAGAATATAGCGTTTATTCTCACTTTGTTCAAGACAGCTCTATGAGACAAGCAGACTGACAAGAAAATAACACTGCGCTGCTGAGCTGGTTTCTCTTTTTTTTTTTTTTTTTTTTTTCTTCACAGAAATCAGCATGAAATTGTTGTTGTTGATCAGTGGTTTTCAATATTTGGTCCCACTGCTGGTATTTAGGTTTGCACTCGATCTATTTTTACGCCACTGATCATTTTGTTGCTGTGTTGTATTACTGATATACTGTCGGTTATTATGATATTACACTGTATATGTGTGCATTTTGATTTTGATATGTGTCATTTTTCCTGTTTTTTTCTTACCCTTGCATTGATTGTGGTGTTCACTGCTCTGGTCTTTAATTGGAACTAACATGGTTTATGCTTATATTCTTATAGCAGTTGAAATTATGATTGCACATAGGCCCTGCAAAACAATCCACTGACATTTTTACTCTCTTTGGCCTCTCCCTTGCTCTCTCCCTCTATTCTTCTTCTTTTTCTCTGTCTCTGTTCTTCCCCCTCTCTCTCCTCCTCCCTATCCCTCTCTCTGTCTGAAGGAGCCAAGGTGGTGAATCCTATGGGGAAGACGTTCACGGTGCAGAGCTTTCTGCAGCTGCAGGTGGACAGAAACGATGATGGAGTGGCCTACACCTGCCGCGTGGACCACGTGGCCCTGTCCCAGACGCCGCAGCAGGCCACCGAGGTGCTGGAGGTCCACTGTGAGTGCACACGTGTGTGGCAGTCGCATCAACCACAGGCCAGGCTATATAAGGCTTTTGTTACTCTAATTACATCTAATATGATAATATTTAGGCTTTATTTTAAGTTCAAAGTGAAAGGGTTCATTATTGTTAGTATTAGTCTTTTGATGAGAACATAAATTAGAAAACAAAGAGAACATAACAATAACCTTATCTTAAACAGTGGCACTAATCAAAATTTGAGTATAGTTACAAACGACCTTCTTCTTAAATACAACACCATAAATACAATAAAGCATGTGCAGTAAAAATAAATTAAACAAACAAAAAATTGTGTAAAATTAGACAGAACAGCCTATTATACCAATATGAAGAGAACATTTTGTCTCTTGAATGTGCTGAAAACAGGAACAAAAAAAAGACATAATATTTGCATACAAACTTGAAACAGTTATGTAGTTTATATAAAAGACAGTCTCAAATAGACTCAGTGTTGACTTCCCTCTCCGCAGATGCCCCTCGTGTGGAGATTAACCCCCTCCATTCTGTGCCACTGGAGGGTCAGTACCTCAGACTGGAGTGTGTATCCAAAGGCAACCCTTCGTGAGTCCCCACATCAACACTTTTTTATATTATACCATCTCCTCCTCTCACATCCCCTGTATGACTGTGACTGTGTGCCCTCAGACCTGACCCTGTGATGTGGACTAAGGATGGGGGCGAGTTGCCTGACTTGGAGCGTATGATTGTGGAGGGGCGTGACCTCACCTTCACCTCTCTGAACAAGACGGACAACGGGACGTACCGCTGTGAGGCCAGTAACCACCTGGGCACCAGCAGTGCTGAATACAAGCTCTATGTGTACGGTGAGTTCAAACGCACAGGATTATTATGGGATGCTCACACAGGACCTGCAAACTATAAGGCTACCATAAGATATGTAAGTGAAGGCTGATATTGCTGTTTATAAGCCCAATGTCCAGTTGAACACCAGGTTGGTTTTTACTTTATTGTTTTTAATAATTAACAACAAAATATGAAGAGCAAGCCAGCATCTTGTACACATTCTCCAATCATTCATGTATTCATTATTCATTAAGGCCTGTTTCCAGAAGCCAGTCAGTAAGGTACTTCATACTAATGTGTTTTCAATCTGAAAAAAAAACAAAAACATAATTTTATGGTTGTTTAGTTGCAATGTGATTGCAATTCAAATGTTAAGATCTGCTAAATTATAAAATATGTATTTATGTATACTGAAAAATGCACTAATTTTTTTTGCTGAAATCATGTATTATAATATATTTTAGTTGTTGGACAAAGATAATAGAAGACCAATTTATTAGTTTTGTATTAACCAAAATATTTTCTGTTTTCAACTGTGGTCCATATAAACCCCATTGGATTGTTTAGTAGGGCAGGATGCTGTTACATTTGCATACAGAGCTGTGCGTTGAGCGATTAGAGCACCCTATCTCACTGGGGGATAGGGGCCTCAGGTGGCACAAATGTCTCCAATGGCTTTCTTTAAATAAACCATCGTCCCAGATCCACACATGGATAGGGAACAAACCGGAATTTAGTGCTGCGGTGTTAGGAATATCACAAGGAAGGATAAGTCATTCCCATCCACGACAGAGGAATGGCAGCAAAACGGCCTCTAAGCCATTTTTCTATGGTTATTTAAGGCTCACAAAAATGCATTTATTTTTCAATATTTGGAGAAGGCACAGTATGGGACAAAAATCTTCCACAAATTTATATAGAGCGAAATATATCAACTTTTACCACAAAAATCTGTCCTTTTAGCATGATGATAATAGGTCTCTATTAACTTCAATGTCCAGGTTCAAGTTTTATTTTCAATAGCTTGTGGTCTTGGGAACTTGCGTGTGGATCAATAAAAGATCCCTTTATTAATATTGCATGTGAGTTGGTTGTATTTAAAAGCAACTTTAATCTCTTAAAAAGAAAATAGACTTTGTGTATTTTGCCTTGAGCAGCCTTATTCCTTCTGCACTCCGGCCTGTCCTTGGCTGTACAGATGTGGAGAGGCTGAAGGGAAAAAACAAGGTTAATATGTATAGCTCATGAAGTACTGAGGGCCAGGACAAGTCAAGGGCACAAAGTGGAAACCTCCACTGGCTCCCTTAATAAGTAATGACCCTGTATTTTACCATGGTGAACTGTGGTTTCTGGCTCTTTATAAAAAGAGTCAAACCTGTACCACTCTTGACCATAATCCAAAGTTAAGTGAATTATATAAGTATAGACGAGGGTATTTAGGGGCAATCAGATCCAGTGTGCTCCGGTTATATCCTTATACTACTCAGAAGTGATAAATGTTTAAATCAGACATACCACGAAAAGTCATAACTCTTGTGTTTCTCTACCTTACAAACTTCATTTTCTTAAAAAAACACTATGTACATTTTCTGGTGGAGGGTCTGCCACCTGCTTGTCTCCATGGATATGTTGTTGCTTTATTTGCCTGGAGTGTTCTATAATTTGCCATTAAACA
Organism: Boleophthalmus pectinirostris; assembly: GCF_026225935.1. Classification (NCBI taxonomy): domain Eukaryota; kingdom Metazoa; phylum Chordata; class Actinopteri; order Gobiiformes; family Gobiidae; genus Boleophthalmus; species Boleophthalmus pectinirostris. The sequence goes on along the minus strand of NW_026571018.1, from coordinate 24,862,945 downwards.
TGTCAGTATAGTATTTATTTAATTTCAATTTTTAATTTGAAATTAAATTAATTACTACTGGGAGTGATCGCTTCTCCGCAAATCTAAACTGTCTATGTGAAATATTCCCAGCAAAGCAACAAGTGGCTTACTCTATACCAGAAAAGTGACATAATACACCTTTAAATTTGCTGAAATTTAATGAATGCTCTTGTCCCATGCATCTTAAAGCAGCCCTGCACCTAACAGTCCCTTCAAATGCCATCTGTGCAACAACAAGAATAACCCACATGCTTAATGACAGTGATGCTATTAGACTGACAAATTCTGCAGCTCCACAAAAAGTCATTTGGGTATAGGCGGGTCAGAAAGTCTTAACCAGATTCATTACTCGTTCTTCTCAAATGGCACCATCTCTGTTCCTGCGCTTCATTAGTGATTAGCACGCCTTTTAGCCTTTTGCAATTGCTTCCATAATTCTCAGGAAATACCTTTTTAATGGTACCTCAACAACCAGAAGACGTCCTCTCCCGCTCTCTTCCTCTCACCCTCTCTTCCTCTTTCTCTCTCTCCCTCTCTCCCTCTCTCTCTCAAATACATTCACCGTGCTTCTTGGTGATTCACGCTAAAGCTGAAATGTCACCAAGGCACACAGGACACTCACCCCAGAGAGAGACAGAGGAGCACAGCCAATTAAAAAATGGACAGTAAAAATGTACAAGGACCAAAACATAAAAAGTTAAGCTAGTGTTGTAACCTCATTAACTTTGTCAGACCATGTTTTAAGCCATGAATCCTAATTCATTACATTTTCAGCACTTGAATTGCAACAGTATGGATCAATAGATGGATTGTAGATGTATAAAATTTCAAAGTCATGTTAAAGGAAGTGTCATTACAGGTTTTTAAACAAAAGAAACATATTACACTATTTTCTGATCTATGTTATAATGTTGTATCCTCATCACAAACACACCTGGAGTTGTGTTTTGTTTCATTCACTCATGTTTAAAATGCAAATCCTGTATCTTTAGGCTTTGTTGTTCTCTCAAACTGAAACACTCTAACTTGTGATGTCATGTAGTAATACAGGAAGTGCTCCACTGTGTTTTTAAACTCCATAGTAGAGATTGGCATTTCCATTTGGATAATTTCATGCCTGGAATTGCCCGTCTCTAATGAACAAAAAAGGTAAGGGTAAGTTACAGTAGCTGTTAACTTGAAAACTATCACTGCAGGTGGAAAAGAGTATTTTGAGCTGTGTAGATGTAGACTGTCTAATAATGAAGAATTACTCAAACATGTGTGAATGAGACAAAACACAACTCCAGGTATGTTTTTGATAAGGTAACAACATTATACAGTAACATGGCTTGAAGCTCACAGGTTTGTGTAATCTAGGACCTTTAACATGTCTTCTCTTTAATATCATATTTATAACATGACCATATATCCAAAGTTAGTTATGTAAATGTGAAACACAGTACTATCAGAGTAATAAGTGGACTTAAAATAATATCTGAAATATTTGCTGGAGTAGTTAAAAAAAATAATAATCTTTTTCAAATGCATTACAGTAACACAAAAGAAAATCTTTGATCTTAACATTTGAAAACACATTTGTATGAAACCAGCCTTATTGCTAGCCTAGTGCAGAGTTTTCATTTACATCATTTTTAATTTTTCAGTTTTAACTTGGTGTTTGTATGTTTCATGCATTAGTTTTGTAATATTTCACCATTTTATTTTGCCCTCACGACTGTGTTACCTAACCGCACCCATGTGAATTTGGTTTTGTTGTATTTTTGTATGTGTTTGCCCTCCACCAGACGCACCCACCTCCCCACCTCCACCCACCACTGCCCCCCTCCATCCCTCCACCCCAGAGTCCACTGCTCAGTTAGACAGCCCCGCCTCCGAGCCCTCAGTGACCGGACACAGAGGTACAGTACTGCCCCCTACACTCCTCTGCATGCACTGCGCCCTCTCTTCCTCTCTCCAGTCTCCCTTTCTACTCTCTCTCTCACATGTTTTACCGCCTCCAAGTGCAAATGCTGCTATATTGTGAAATGGTTTGATCACCCGTTGATTCTCCACCTCCACCTTGACTGAAATGTGTTGTGGTAAATTGTATTAATAACATTGTGAAACCTGAGATCCTGAAAGTGTCTCTAAAATACTGGGTCTTTTTTGTCCCCTTGGCATTTCTAACTCTTGTGTACTTGGGTGCCCTCAAAAAAGCAAATATCATGTCCTAATGAAAATGTCTACCCACCAGAGAGTCCTCATTATCTGCTCTGTTGGCACAATGAGTTAGTGTGTGAAATCATAAATTAATTAATGAGTGAATGGGACAAATTTGTAATAGAGCTTGGATTTTTTGTATTCTTTTTAGTCAAATTACAGTGCATGCTCATTTTGTTTTGATGTGGGTAATTGTCCGTAATAGTTTAATTCTTTTGTCAGTGTTTGCAAATTTTGAAAATAAAAATACCGTGGATAGTAGTATAACAAATGAGCGCGTGACTGGAGAGCAAAACCTTTCCAGGGAATGTATCCAAGTAACTGTAATGACTCATTTAGTTCAACTTTAATGAAGAGAATTTTGGGCGCAAACAACTATAGTGTTTTTTTCTCACCTTTAAGATAAACAAGGTTATTTTTCTGATGTGGCAGTTGATGGCTGTTCACTCCAATGTCAAGATGTGGAAATGGTATTGCTAGTAGAAAGGTCTGTGAAAAGAAAGAACCTAGTGTATTTTTTTACATTTTATGCATCAAAACACTTAAGGAGAGTGCTGTATGCTCAAATTGCCTGTTTAAGCTTATCAAAAACTTTTCTTCTTTCGTTTTTATTACCACCATGGTAACCTGTGCCATCAAACATGTTTTTTTTTTCTCTCTCCTCTCATCTCAGCCTCTGTTCCAGTCCAGTCAGTATAATTCCCTCTCATCATGGCTCCTCAGTAAATTGTCATCTTTAAAGTCCCTCTTTGAGCCTTGACTCCGTCTGCGCTGTTTGGTCCCTGCCTTTTTTGCTTTACATTCTCCATCACCATCTCTCTTCCTCCTCTTCCTGCGCAGTCTTCGTCTCTCCGTAGACCTCCGTGTAGATAAGAGACTTGCACACGTTGTTGGATATTCCTCATCTTGCGTGTCTTCTTTCTCTGATATGTGTTTGCGTTACCGTGCCGACACAAAAGGAGCAGTGCATGGTGGTGTATCTTGTGGGAATCTAAATATCAGACTGCTTGAGCGCGTCTCGTAGTCACAGGATACCACACTATCTGCTTTCATGTGTCGACTTGATTTATTACCAGGGCTTTTCACAGACCCGGGATGAAAGCAAACAAGTGCGGAGCTGGAGAGGAGCCCTGGTGACGTTTTGCCTCTTTAATAAAGCTGTCTGTCTGCGTGGGGGAAGTACGCTGTGTATAGGGATAGGGCTTAGGTCAGGATGTAAAGTTTTTGCGTACCAGATGAGGTTTCGGTGGTTTGAAGTCCCAAAAGTGGAGGAAGCAATTCAAATCTTCACAGTCAAGTTGAATTAAAAGCATGGTATTATTCAAGCTGTGGAAAAGTGGTACTGTAGTTAAAGTATGAAAGTAGGTAGAAAGTATCCTTGGCTACTGCAACCAAAACCGCTAAGAATTCAATAACAGAACAATAATAATAATACTGGTACTATATTTGCTCTTACTGCTACCACCAGCATTCTGACTACTATCAGGCCTAATCATAGGTTTCAGCTTCCAATTATCTGCTACACTGTGAGGACTTTTCATTTTTTTTCTTTTTATTCAAATTCTTCCTTGCTAATATTTCTACATCACTCTTAAACCAATGGTCCAGCAGAGGGCAAGACCTTCTTCTATATCAGATTCTGAATTGAAGTTTCAAGTTTCAAATGTTCATGTAAATCTGTCTATTATTTTGAAGCTGTAATTTTATTTATTTATTTTTTTTGTGGTTGATAACTCCTTCACCTGTTATGATACAAGCAATCTTCCAATTCTCCAGCCCTCATACAGGTACTACAGAAAAGAGGATATGAAAAATGTTTTAGTTTATCTATTCTGTTCTTCTGTGCTGTGTATTGTAACCTTGACCTGTTAGAATTAAATCAGGGTCAAGGAGGCGGTCCTAAAATCATTCCTGTTCACTGTCATGACAACCATCAGCCAATCAGAGCCCAGTGTGTAACGACTCCATTATCTAGTGTCATACATGCTCCTGAGCCCAGAGGCAAACCTGAATGACAGACATGTAATAGAAAGTGATGTTAATTAACCTCTACCTGGCTGCTAATTGTGATTAATGTAATCAGAATTTTGTAAGAATATAACAACAGATGAACAGGAGAAAGAGGGTTTAATGACACGTTTTTAGAAAGAGACAAAAGTGCCTCTTCCTAATGCTGTTTGAAACCTATTTGAAATGCTTTTTGTGATTGTCATTTGGTTTGTACTTTTGTGGAAGATGAACAGTCAAAGATAATACCTTTTCTGTTAAGTTTTGGGACGAAAATTGAAATGCTGCACCGTTTTCCTTTTTGTGACAATTTTGGCAAAAGGGGTTCTTTTGTAGAAGTGTGTATGAATTTGTCTGATGGATGGACTCTGCAGAGACTAAAAATACTAATAATGAACTTGAAAATATAGCTTAAATAACCTAAATAAGTGTGTACAAATATGATAAATGCCACCATAAGGTAGTCTTAGCTATATCATCAATCACATTGTAAGAGCACATTTTGTTTTTGATATTATGATATACATTTTAGGCTGTATTTCACTGTCACAATATATTGGCTCACTTCCTGAGCTTTATCGTATTTTCATAAGGGCCTGTCAGCAGATTAGCTGTTATCGAAAATGTAAATATGACGCTAATCCATATCTTCTATAATGGCAGTTGTTGACCTTTTGAGTAGCACTTAGTAGGTATAGTCCAGTCTCCTCTGTCTGTCCCATCACTGCAGCCGGACACCACGCCTAAAGCATAACTGTAGTGAGTGGGGCTCTTTATTACTGAGCTGTTGACAGGTGGGTCAGTACACTGCACTTCGAAAGCCTGGGCAACTTTAATGGCTATAATAACTCATTCTCTAACCATTGGGGCTATATAGAACAAGAAGCACCTTCTTCAAGCACACATAAGAGTTTTAAAGATTATTACTGTTAGTGAATCATGCTTTTCCCTGTTCAAAATAATCCTAGGTAGCAATCAACACAAAATTATAGTAATAGTTGCTTTATATTAATACCTTAATATGTTCTGGTCTTAAACTAGCTTTTTTCTGTCTTTACTTAGTCAATTGAGTATCTAGTTTTTTTTTAGTTTTATCAGTAATTATATGTGGCTATCGATGTCCTTCAATTGAGACCTATGGTGACTCAATTGAAATAAATTGATTATACAAGGGCAAATATTTTTACTGCATGTGTGCGTTAAATTATGCACTAGTTAATATAATACACATCACACTGTTTTACATAATTTATTAAAACACTACTACTACTTTTATCCTTTTGCCACACCAAGGATGACAGCTAAGGTCTTTGTTCAAAGTAACTACAAACCAAAAGCATCACAAGACATTAGTGTTTTTCTCCTAAACAAATGAGACACATTATTTAGGTTGGATTCTGATCAAAATGCATTGTGGCTGCTGTTGTGTGTGTTTCATTCCCAAATGATGAAGTGTAATATTGCTTTGAGCGGTTCATTTGTCTCATTTAAAAAGTGCTTTTATGTGCTTAACTGTCTGGAAGGCAACAATAGAGCATAAGTGAGTGCTGTCCACAGTATGGCTTTATACGTGCATAGCTCCATGGAGACAAATAAGTGCAGTCAAAGTTAAATCTGTGGAGAAAGGATTCCTCTCCTCCATTCCAGCAAAAACAATAACATCTGACGGAGACAAACAGGTGGCAGATCTTTCTCCCACCACCAATGTAAAAGTTACATAGTGCACCTTTAATCGCCAATGGTTACTATACATTATATTTAATTCTTAAAATAAACTTTGATTCAAAGCTCCTTTCCTGTTGATTCCTTCTATTAGACATAAAATATCAGATAACGTGATGATCTCTCCATGCTCTAACCCCATTTTCACCTTTAGACTTACCTTCAAATTTTGCTTTTTTGTGCAAACCCAATAAACCAAAGAACCATTGTGGGTCCTTGGAGGCACTGCTTTATTCCATTGCTATCGATCTCATTTCAAGATGGAGGCCACAGGTTGGGTCATGCAATGAACATAAGACATATTTCCTGGAGGGTAAATGGTTTGTTACAGAAAGGCTAAGTTCCGTTTGCAGTGTCCCCCAGGGAAGATTGGTTAAATATTGAGCTTTACCTTCAGACCTCCTTTGCACCCCTCCACTCCCCTCCTCTCCTGCCCCATAAAACACTGGAACACAGGAGGAATTAAAACATAATGCAAAGGGCTCTCCGCTTATTGCCTGTGAGTTTATTGATGAGCTGTCACATTAACTAGCTTTAGGGAAGAGTTATGGCAACAATTTCTAATAGTAGTGTTGGACAGAGGCAGAAAAATCATTACATCCTGGGGCCCCTGATATGAATTATGAGTTAATAGCAATTTCAATTCATTTCATCTCAATGAGGAAAGATAATCATGGCTACCACTGGAATAGCCAAGTTAAGTAGCAGGCCACACTGGTGTAGAATGTTGGCTGGAAATAACATGATGTGAATTTGCAAAATAAAGTGTAAAGACATGTTTCAAAATGTCTACGATCCGATAATAAGGGGAGTCCTATTTAGTGTTTCCATTGATGTATATTCTGTATGTAAAGTTGTTGTATAATCACATGATATGTTGTCATCTACTGAGATATATGACATAATGATTGACATGTTTGATGGGCTGTCTCAAGTCAAATGAATTCCTGTGATTGATGATGTTGCTAATATCTCTACACTGCTGTCAAAGTGTTCACAACTAGGGATGCACCGATACAATACTGGTATCGGATATCGGCGCTGGTACTGAAAAAATAGCTGAATCTGATATAAGCTTTCCAATATTGTTTCAGCTGATATCCTGATTCAGATATATAATGATGTTATAAAACTATTTACTGGTCTTAGTTGGCCCAGAAAATCTTAAACTTTTATTTATGCAAAGCTGTTCTGTAGTAGCCTGATTCATCAGCTGGTTTCACTTTGTGGAAACTGTCTGCATTAGAATTCATTCACTCGACAGTAGGCAGGTACTTTTTTTTATTTAACCAATTACTGCTATTTGGTCATGACATATGTAATGCGCCACTAACGGGGCTAACTGGTATATTAAACTTTTTCCAAACTCTGTAGGAAGAAGGGCAATAATGTCTTTCTCCTTGATCAAATTCACCAAACATTCTCTTTGCTTTAAGTCCTCGATTTCATTAATCATTGCCAACACAGAATGTCTGGCTTCGTCTAAATCCATCTCGACCACTTTGTTTACTGTTGTGCTGTACCAAAAAAGGGACCTAGTCATGGCTTCACAGCTTTTCGCTGATTGGCCAGTGCACGGTCTACAACTTCCTTGGTTCTTGCAAACCATGTAGTGTATGAAGAGACATGAAATTGAGTGGAAGCACTAGGTGGCACCAGCCTGGCTAGTTCTGTAGTTAGTTGAGGAATAAATAACAGCTACATAACACATTTGGGTCAGTTTTTTTTTTAATTTTAGTTTAGTTTAGTCTCTGTTCTGGTATCGGGTTATACTGATACTTAAAGCTATAGTATAAGAAATAGTATTGGAAGTGAAAAAGCTGGTGCATTCCTAGTCACTACTAATTCAGTTTGAGATGGAAGATTAGATGAGAGTGCCCACTGTCTGCCTGTTTTTATTGTACATTCAGCATAGGATATTGGTTTGATCCAAATAAGCACAAAAATGTCTAGGGAGCCACAGTACACATGTGTCTTCTATCTGTCTTGCTGGACTGTGTGTACGTGTGAAAGTTTTCAGCTTTCTTGCTATATATTTTTGCTTTACTTCTGCCTCGGAGGGTTCTTTGATCTTGGCACTAAAACAGCTTTAGGAGCCAAGGGCTATATTTCCAATCTCAGCCAAAAGAAAAATTGGATGTAATTGACTCAATAAATGATGCTGGCAAGTCTCTTTATTACTTAAAGATAATGTACTTTGCAAAACCGATACATATATATTTTAAGATGTGACCAACTTGCTGTCAAATCTAGCCTTACCAAAAGCTTACCAGGAGTTTTGTCTTGTTTTATTCACGTATGTTTGAGTAATCCTGCATGCTTATCCAGAGTTTAAAACAACATTTGCCATGGCACTCTGCATCATAAAATAGGTCCTTTCTTACCTACTGTTTCCTCATATTTTAAAGTTGATACATCTTAATTGTGCCTTTTCTAATAACCAACTTTGACTTTAGCAGCAATTTTTTTAGCCCACATTAACTCCCTGCACCTTGTTACAACTCAGACCTTTTACAAATACAGTACAGAATCCTGGGACTAAATAACCTTTTTAAATACCCGTTTCCATCCACATACATTACTGTAAGTTATGAAAAGCCCAATTGTCCAAAGGCCAAATTAATGCATAAATATGGATCCTGTAAGGTAATCCCTGGAAATCATCACATTAATGTACAATAGACAATTTGAATCAGAAATTCATGTAATATGTATGTAAATGTATGTAAAGACCCTTTATAAGTTATCTGATGTAGAGTAGTTGCATAATTTAGTACTTTTAATATAGAAATTAGTATAAAACTGATTTTAATTTAGTCCAGGTGAAGAGCTCTGTGTAGTGTGTAAATCCAGCTTCCTGTTATAATAACACATGTGGCATTACCATGCAGCTATTCAGACACCAGCTGACCCTCACTGGAAGCACAAGGACACTCCAGCCTGTATAAGGTGTACTAAGGCCACTCACTCCTGCTTTATTGATCTGAGCTACAGAGACCAGCAACAGCAAGAACTCTTATACAAAAGATAAATATATGCAAATGTTGGCTATTGAGAGTCTATGGGATCTCTAAACCTTACATTTTATGGAACACAATACAATATAATATCTGTTACATATACCAAATACTCACCATTAAAATCCAGGGCTAAATATAAAAATATTTCAAATAAATTGATAGACCTGATAGACCTTGATTAGGAGGTTTTGACCTAGTCCCTGTTTCAGCTGTGTGACATTTCCTATAGATATGTAAACAACATTTAAGTGTACTTCATGTACAATAATTCTCAGTGGTTCAATAAATAAGCTTTGGCAGACTTCCCCCTGAATGGTGTCTATTGCGTGTGTGTGCGTGTGCATGTGTGACTGTGCAGGTGTACCTATCAAATGGAAGTGAGCACTTGATTAAATTGGGGTTTAATCTTTGCCTCTCTTCTTGTACTCACATGGCGTCTCTCCAGCTGAGCCCTTGATGGAATATTTGAACTCATAATAAAAGCTGTGTTCACTTTTCTGTGGTTAACCTCCGCCTGTGTCGGCCATGTTGACTTTTACAGTAAGAAAATATGGTCATGATGACATTTTGTAACTACATAATTTTTAATGTTATTAGACCTTTGAAATGTTTAGTATTTTGCATAATATTCCAACTATTTGTGAAGGTTAGTACTGCCATATGCAGGCTTTTTCTGGTGGGGTGTATTTAAGGTTAAGGAATACTTTATTGATCCCTTGTGAGGGAAATTCATTCTCTGCATTTGACCAATTCTTCAACCAGAGCCGCTGGGGCAACCTGTCAGGTGGAGTGAGATACTGCAGACGGTATAGTACTCGGGGACCCATCTCCAGATCCTGAGATAGACTTGGTCAGGACTACCTTAGCTGGAGTATTTTACCTATTGTGCATATTTTGGGTTGATGGGGGAAATTAGAGTGCCCAAAAGAAATCTGCCCAAACACAAGGAGAAAATAATTCTGTATAGAAAGACCTGAGTCATTTTTTTCTGTTTAGTTTAGTTCTTCTTAAGAAATACTTTCATTATGTTCAGGTCTATTTAGCCCTTGTTTAGACCATTGTTATTATAAAATTATACTAATAATAATATAAACATATGGAGGAGACACAAGAACTTGATATTATATTTTGTAGCAGCATGTGACCCTACCCCATCGTGGCACCAATGGTTGAGTCCAGTTAAGGAGTGGTTAAAAAGAAGCCATGAACTCCTTTAATTTATTAAATCTGCCCAGCTCACAAGGCCAGGTGACAAGGAGAGAACCATAAATATTAAAGAGGAGTTTGCTCTGCCACGCTCCCATATTAAATCATACAGAGAAGAATGTATGTGCCCTTATTAAAAGATAATGTCTCCTGGAACCATAAAAATGTATAATCCTCTCCTCTAGATCCCTCTCCACCACAGCGTCTTTCAGTTTGTCTTAAATTTCACTCTTTTCCTGTCCATCAATCTCCATTTTCCCCCGCGCTGCGTGTCCTCTCACTCCCCGCTGTAGCTCGGTGCTTTCTACAGAATACATTACAGCAGAACAGATGAAGTATACCGCCGTATGGCCTAGCAACTTTTCATGGGGCACATTTTAAAGGTTATGGGTAAAAGGTTTAGGTTTAAAATCATATGTTTCATAAATTTTGTAGATATGGAAAAAGTAAGGATTAAATAAACTTTCTGTTCACACTGTTCTACTGTGAGGAGAAGAGCTAAGATTCTAATAATATACAACAGCTGTATCTATTTTCACTGTGTTTATTTGGTCAAAACACTGTATGCTAATGAATAAGCATGAAACAGACCATGCGTAAGTTGATAAAACCATTGAATACTGTGGGTCCTAAGTACAAACTGTAGTAGTATTTAGTAAAATGTTTTATTTTGTGTGGAGAAAACATGACAGTATATGATATTAACTAGATATGAAGTAGTGTCAGTAGTGAAAAACACAAACAGACCTCTGTCAAGGCACTTGTCCAAACTTGTCATGGTTACCATATCCTGTAATGCCTCAACTTGTAATATGTATACATGTATATGTAGCATAAAGTTAGCTGTGTTTCCGTATTTGTGTTTGTGAGTATCAGAAAAAGTGCTGGTATTTCCGTAAAGTCGCACAAAGACAGCTAACATTTTTCTGGAAAATGTGGGGATTTGCTTCACACTCCCTCACACATAACCTTTAACACAAAACAGTCTCATATACCCAAGTGTACAGTGCATGGATGCCGGTAGACAGCTAGGACCTGCACTTGCTTTTGTGTTGTACCTGCCACAGTGAAGCCGCCATGATGGTGACAAGAGTGTCCTGGCGCATAGAGGTGAGGAGGGACACCCGTATATGTGTTAGTGCTCTGGTCTTTGCACCATTGACCAAGCAGAACTCCAGCATAGAGAGATGTGTGAGGAGCAGTGTGGCAGGAGGAGGCAGTCGGCTGTGAAGGCCTGCACACCCGGAGAAGCTGCAGTTGTTCAGTTTGGCCACATGGGCGGGCACCTAAAGAAAAGATTAGTAAAGCGAAACAGTCAATATGTGTGCTGTGATGGACTCCACTGTGCACTGGCTAGAAGCTGTTCAACTCCACTGGCTTCAGTTAACCTGTAATTATCCCTTAGAGTGTAAGTGTACTGTCCAGCGCGCGGTAAAAATGGGGACTCCTCTCGATATATGATGGACTTACAATGATGGTTTGTGTGAATGATATAAAGAATTTCATCTTGATGCGACAAGTGAGGTAGTCGCAGTGGAGCAAAGCTATTTACGATTGTATTCTGCCCTTGAGTAAATTGCTTTGTTTATAACACACTAAATCAACTTATTTTTTGTTTTACTTTTCTACTTAACTCAGTATATGGGTTTAATAGCATTGTCTATGCTGTTCCTAGTGCTTTTTTAGAGCAAATTTGAGTATATTTGGCTTTCTGGACTGTCAAAAGCCGAGTGTGTAAGTTTTCCAGTTGCCACTCAAGTACTACATGACATCACGCAGGACTGCCCTGATTAAAGCCAGTTGTTTCTCATTACAAACACCTGCAGGGGGTTGATTTTGAAGTGTGGACATCTGTCAGGCCAATCACACTGTTCTTATAGACTCAGACTCTGCCGCTTCTGCCACATCACTTTTAATTTAGTTACCAGCTCTAATTGAAATGTCGTGGGCAGAGTTTAAGTGTTTAGTCCCGCTTATTTAATCAGTTTTGGAACTACACTCTTTTTGTCTCTTTTTTATTTAATTAACGCATTTACGCACCTCATAATTTCATGACTGAGAATTTTCTTGTATCATGAATTGAAACTTCTGACATATATGTTGAATCTACACAAGCATTTTGCATATAATTTACCAACTGAATATGCCACTGTATATAGACCATTAAAATATCTGGTTTGACACTGGCTGGCTTATCTTGAAATGTCTATAGAGCAGACCCTCTCCGGCGCGTAGACATGTTCCCAAATTTACATAGATCAGGCGTATGCTAATGTTGACTGTCTCTGCCTGCTTTCCATCTGCGGTGCCACTGTGCTGTATTTGAGCCATCTCTCCCCTCCACACAAACACACAGAGAAAGACAGTGACAACCGCTGCGCCACGATAATGAGGAGCGCTAATTTCTCAGGTGTCATAAGGCTGATACATATGAATAATACAGGCTCTCCTCCGCTGCTGTCTCTGTCGACTTCTCCACATTCATCTCCCATGCCCCCTCTAGTGCCTTGTCCTTAGCCTTACCTTGACTGGCCTCAGAGGCAGACTTGTGAACACATGGAAATCATAGTTAGAAAAAGTTCTTTGATGGCTTTTGCATGAGCCTTGAACCAACTTGTCTTTCATGACTTGACAATTGTTTCCGCCGACACCTATAGGGGCAGTGGCAAAAACTTACTTCATTTTCTCAACTTTCGTGTCTTTCCTGAAAAAAAAAAAAATACAGATCTTTCTTTTTGTATTTTGTCTATGATGATTTATTTACTGTGTACGTCTCTTCACCGCTGCCCTGCTTTGCATGTTGGGGACTCCTGCAGGGACCAGTCTAAATTATTCAAAGTCTCTTTTTCCTCTTTTCATTTTCCTTTATTTAGCAGGTCTTCTGTCTGCCTCCCTTGTCTGCATTATATTCTACACAAGCTTCCGCTCTATAGGAGAGATAACGGCGGCTCAAAATGATCTTCAGGAATCAGCTCTCAGTTTCTGCTGTTGCGTTTTTGATGCACACTGATCAAGCAGAACATTATGACCATTATAGGTTATTGGGAATGTATTAAGCAACAAATAAACAAGATTGGCTTTTCTGTTGATGTCAGAGGTCAAATTGCTTCCACTGTGCATTTTGACAAAAGCAGATATAATTTTTAGGTTAAAACAAACTTTTATTTCTTCAGTACATGAGCAGATGCAAGTTTGATGTCCTCTGTCGGTGTTTTGTATTGTGCAAAAAAAAGGCATTGAGACTTTCGAGTATATCCAAGACCCATAGATTTAAACCTTCAAGCAAAAACAAATACACTGAAATAAAAGCCTATTTTTTTACCATCTTGGGTGTTATTATTACGCTGAAAAACACAGTAGAGTTTGCATTTTCACAAAATGTTTTCATATTTGGCTTAGAGGGGGGCCTACACCTGTTTGTTTTCATGGACATGTAAAGAAAGTAAAAAAAAAAAAAAAGTTAAAACCATATTTTGGTACATTCTGTTTCCATGGAATCATACAGGTGGTATGCCATCTTAAAAGTTACACAGTGTTGCTTTCAGTTACACTACAGACTAGACCTAGACTAAAGTTTGAAAAGCCCAACTAATGCATATTATATTGAAAGTTAGATTTAATAGAATACATCATTCTTTGCCGGTTGTAGTGTATTAAATATGATTTAACTTTTGAAGGTGGTCATAATGTTTTGCCTGACCTCTGTATTTAGTTGTTTGTTTTGTTTTGACACTTTCTTTTCTCTGTGTTTTCTCCTCAGACCCAAACGCAGTGGGGCAGCACGGCACGGACCATGCGCTGATCGGTGGAGTGGTGGCTGTAGTGGTCTTCGTCACCTTGTGTTTAATCATTGTCCTGGGGAGATATCTGGCCAGGCATAAAGGTACGACCGCAGTGATCTGGAGCTGTCTGTCTCAGAGCTCACGGACGCAGCAGAGCATGGCCTACTTCAGCTGTCCTCTGCTGCAAAGGACAAAAAGTACAGCCACTAGCACTGGCCAATAGGAGGACATTAAAGGTGTACTGTCATTTTTCCGGTACATCTCCTGCTTTTGCACCATAGAGATGTGATTGGTTTGCCTGCAACCGTTCACATTATGGCAATAAATCTAAACAGATTTGCCAACAGACCAAGTTACATATCAGATCTGTGGAGAGGGGAGCCTGCTCATAGTGAAATGCATGATTTGTAAGGTTTTGAGCAATAAAACACCTATAATTTAATAATGCTAAATAATGTTTATGTTGAAATAAGTTGAATGCCAAAATTCCAGGCAAAGCAATGCCACCCCCATGGAGACGAGCAGGTGACCCTCCACCAGAGTGTGCACAATGTGTCTAAAAACCCAAACTAATTAATATAAAACACATAATTAGCTATACCTTAGGAATATTCATCTTGTTTTCTTAGTTATAGTCTTATTTTTTAATCTATATCAGACTACATAGGTTCCGTAAATTAATACAGTTTAACAGCGTTAGAGGTTGAGGTAGTCCAGTCCCTAACTGCCACCAAGTTGGCCACATTCAGGCTCATAGCAAATAAAAATAATTAAAGAAGTAAATTTACTTAGTTTAAGGAGCTTTGAGCTTTTATTTGGTAATTTACTTTTGTTTTAGGACCTCAATATAAGAAGTGGTAAAACACTCTAAGTACTACAATAAACTAATAAAACAGCAGCCTTATCAAGAAGTGGTTAAGAAGTTGTGGGCGACTTGGCAAATATAGTCTAAACTTTTTATTCCAAATACAATACATTCAAATTCTGTAAACAGAGAAAAGGTTTTGTTGAAAAGCTCAAAGGTGTGGGTAACTACATCTGAAATAGCCTCAATAAAGCATGAAGAATGATTCAGACTTAAATAATACCCTAAAACCTAACCCCTTACTAAGCCTGAGTAAGGGGTTAAGTTACTAAGCCTGAGTAAGGGGTTAAGTTACTAAGCCTGAGTAAGGGGTTAAGTTACTAAGCTCATTATTAATAAGTGTTTAATACAGTGTTTGTTTTCCCTGAAGTCTTTATTAAGGTTCTAAATAGTGCAGCTATTACTAAGAGCTACTAAAGTTTGTACTATGAAGAACACTTTAAAGTAACAAAAAAAAAGTAGACTAAGAGTTGGAGGCGCGTGCCGCTGTGGGAGTCGCACTTATATCTAAACTGCCTCCACAGAGAAGACCCTACTGTAGGTGTGATGTGCTCTGATCTCCTCTGTCTGCAGTGCTCCTCTGCTGCCTGCTCATTTACATTTCCCGTCCCTCATCACAGCTTTATGAATAATGTAGCTTTACTGATGCCATCCCAAGATCCATGCTTTTCTTGCCTCTAGCAACTGTGCAACTTTATTTGTTTTCTTCTATGTACAAATGCTGTTTTTATGTATTTTTGCAGGAACATACTTGACAAACGAGGCCAAGGGAGCAGACGATGCGCCAGATGCTGACACGGCTATCATCAACGCCGAGGGCAACCATGCGCACGCAGAGGAAAAGAAAGAGTACTTCATTTAGACTGAAGGGGGCGCTGTCACGGCTCTCTCACATCATCCCCCACCTCTCTCTTCTCTGTCTCTCCATCGTTTGACCACTGCCTCCTCACCATGACGACCACAGACAAAGAAAACCCTTCCCACGTGCATATTGCCTTCGGTGTTGGCCATTTTGTCCACTATTTTGTTCTAGGCAGCTTGCAGTGGGAGTTGTCGCCTTCTCCGTATAGTCGACCATGACGGTTTTTCAAAATGGCCTCCTCTCTTCTACCCTCCCCCCTTTACACACAAGTATTCAGTTCACACATACGACCCACAAAGCGCATATCTCACATAAACACGGTGCCTAAAACTACCATTGAAATCTCGTCAATGCCTTCATGTATATTGTCTGTGGGTAGCTTCGAGAGGTGGCAAGTTCGAGTCCGCTCGGTTCATTTGCGCTTAGCTTTTGACAATTTTCGTTCTGATTTCAACAAAGATCTGTGCTGTTGTAACGCCTTATACTTGTCAATCATATTTTTAGATGCTCCACGACTTTACCCCCTTCTATCTCCTCTCTCGTTCTCGCTTTCTCCCACCAAATAGACTTGTAATTACAAATGCCCGTTGTAAGATACGAAGAAGGTTTTTTGTGTAACACTGTAGCAAGGTCTGTCAGATACGTGTATAATATGATTTTCAATAGGGTTAGGGGTACTCAAAAAACAATGGGTAGTGTGGTATCGTCTATAATACACACCAAAAATGTCAAGATGCTAGTTACAGTTAGCATTTTTTCATCCTATAACTCAAATGCTAAATCTGCTATGTACTTTTTGTCGGTATAGTGCTGCACTGTCCAGGCTGCAGGTTAGCAAAAAATATCACAAAAGCTTAAGGTAGTTTGTCATTGAGCTTTCGGGTGTACAGAAAGAGTCATTTCTCTACTGCTGTATAAATGGTATTGAAGTTAGTTTATTAGCTTTTCAATTTGTAATTTCACACACATTCAACGTCACTGAAATAGTTTTGGAGAACCCCCTGATTAGAGATTAGAGTTGTTTATTTTACTTTTTTGTATTCATTTTACATTTAGATACCTTTTGTGCGTACAATTTAAGGTCAAGGCAGCTTACCTGTATACTGTAGTCACGCGGGATCACATTCGTTTTATTTTTATTGGGTTTTAATCATCTGAAAAAATACAATGTAGTGTCAAGTCATAGTCCAAAGGGGGCACTATTTTCTGAAACATACTCATAACAAAAGAAGAAGCACAAAAAGGCGGAATGGTTGTCGGAAATCAGTTCACCACATTCTCCAGAGTCCAAATATAAACAGTTTTTATTGGGAATTTCAGCAAAAAGGTTTCTAATGTTATAATTTATTATTTTGAAACTCCCCTTCTGTATATTGTGTCTGCAAAAAAGTGATTCATTTGTGGAAAGTGCTGTTTGGAATCCTGTTAGAAATTTGTATATTTGCCAACCTCTTTTTAATTTCTCACTTCTAATTTGTTTTACTATAGGGCATGTATATAATGAGCTTCTCCCGTTCATTTTTATTTAAATTATTCAGGAGATGCAAACAGTGAAGGATATTTATAACAGTGACAGAGGCTATGTGTATATGGCATGCTTTTAGTGGGATTGAGTTGAAGGAAAATAAAAAAATAAGAAAAGCAATTTGCAGTTAAAGATTTTAAAACAAATTCTAAAAACATGGGATATAAATTTTCCAAAAAACACACTTAAAATCCTGTTTTTATCCTTTTATTTTGTCTCTACTCTATATTTTCATTGTGCATTACTTTACAGGAATCTGAGTTGATTTCTGAAATCCAAGACTTCACGGCACTAATCCACAAAGAGGGAGCAAATTATTACCAAGGGCAATAAAATAGCCCCACCTGTCTCCAATTCACTGGCCAATTTACAACATTATGCAAATGAGGTCAGCAAGTAAAAGGTCTTTCTCTGTATGTTAATTCAAGCTGGGAACCATAGATCGAAAATTGTAGTGTGTCACCATTCACTTTGTGTTCTGCTGCATATGACCTACGCAACCGGCAATTATCAGTGCTTTCACGAGTGCTACCAGTTTCAATATATAGCTTAGTACTGTGCAAAAGTTTTCGGCAGGCTTGTTAGAAAGGGCCTGAGGTTAAGAAAGGTGTACCCATGCCAGCAAAAGAAAGAAGACAAGTATAAACAAACAGCCATTATCATCTGTAGTCTCAAATACTGTAGATGGTTCAGGTAAAAAAAAAAAAAAAAATCTGCAAAGTTATTAAAATGAAACACTCGCCATTAGAAATCCAAATTGCTGTTAATTTGTTTAAATAAATGCGTACAAGGTATAACTTGGCTCGTCTCCATGGAAGCAGAGGTTGCACCAGGAGAAGAAAAATAGTTTTGGGAAATGGGAATCTTTCTATAAACCATGATCTTAGGCCAGCGGACAGTTTTTAAATGTTTGGTTGTGTGGGGTTGTATTTTAAGCACATATTACTAAAACTTTTGTACAGTATTGCTTTCATTGTGCTTCAGCCTGTCAATCACTTTGTACAACTTGCAAATGTCACACTCTGTATATAACTGTACCACTAAGATGTTCTGTTTTTATAGTTTATTTTCTATTCTTACTGTGTCTTAAAGCAGTGATGGTGTCAATCAAGTCTTTTGTTAATTTACATGTGTTGATGAAATTGATTTGAAGAATTAGAATTGTGTTATTATTAGGTTGGTTGAATTAGGAGCTGAACAGGTGCCATTTCCTGAATTATGCACTCTGACTAATTTGACAATTTCTTAGTAAAATGTGTGATTGATTTTGTTTTCTGTGCGTTTTATTTTTTAACAAAATCCACCTGTAAATATTTCTTTTGACATGGAAGTAATGAGCTAATTTCTTGCATATGGCTTTTTATAATAATTAGTCCAATTGGAATCCATTTTAATGTGTTGAGAGCCTGGCACATCCCGTCATGCACTATTTGGTAGATTCAACTGTAGCTCGCTTTGAGTTTATTTTTTTATTATTAGTTAATTTCTATATTGTGTTGAAACTAAGCTTTAAATCTGCTGCCTATCCAATACAAACACACAGATGTGAGGCCTCTAATTTCACACTGGTGGACAGATTGAAACAGCATTATCTCATTTCCACTGGGCATAGGTCCATGGTTTGATTTGAGTTTTTTAATATACTTTTTAAGCTTCATTTCCAGGCTCATAGCAAACATCTTTCTTTGAAAATAGGTGGAGGGCCAGCTGAGGTGATGTGTTTATGCAGATCAGGCAAAGTCCTGCAATAGAGGTTTCCATTATGCCATGAAATTGCCCAATTTCAAGAACAATTTTCATGTTGGCTGAGGGACGTGAAGACGGATACCAATTCACAAAATGTATGTGGATTGAATTCTTTAACCTGGAAATATTCATGGTAAATATAATTATGAAAATCAGTTGCATTTTTCCTGTGTTATTATTGTCTGCAACATTTTAGTTGAGACAAAGCATCAAAACAAACATGTCAGCGCTTTTAGGTTTGAAATCACATTGAGTTCTACCACAGATCAACAAAATGTTTCTAGTAATAATTGTATTTATTTTGACCAAGCACCACCAAACACAGTTAAAATTACATAAAGTATTGTCTGAAACACTGAATATCACATCAGTCAATGGTAAATTTGTTTTTGTACTCTCAAGAGCTGTGATTCATGCCAGCCTCTCTTGTGTGTATTATCTCTTTCCTCTTCGGAGACTGTTCTTTTGGCCTGTGCTTTAAGGTGGAAAGAGTTGTAAGCTGAAATAATTGATCATTATGAAAGCTCACCAAAACTCCACCTGCCCCAGCTGCACCTGTGCACACAAACACTGCGTATAGTTCACTCACACCAGTTTGAAATTACAGAGGCCCCAAGTTCCACCAAGGGGAGTATACAAGTAATGATCTATTTTGTTTTTATTTAAAGGTTTTCATTTGCCCTACTTTATTCACTGTACAGACTGGCTTCCTCCACAAAAATAATAAATTCTTACTCACTACAACTTGTAACACAATTGCTTCTAGATTTTTTTTTTTTATTTGATGAAATTGTTGTGTTTTGTTTTGCATCTCAGGAAAATCTTTCATTTAGAAATTTGTCTTATAAAAGGGGACTCGCTGGAGCACGTTTCACTGTGCTAGTCCTTAATGCTGACACCATGTATGTGTTGAGTTTTGGATTCTCACCAATGTTAATAAAACTATTCAGTGATTCTTCAGTAGCATGTTGCTTTTGATTTGCTCAAACGCACCACTATATGTAGGCATTTGAGATGGACAATTTGGTTATGGAAATAGTTCGGTAGTTTCAGTTTCTGCTACTTGTTTGTCTCCATGGAAATGTTGCTTTGTCTAGAATGTTCCACAGTACAGATTAAACCTGTCTATCATGAGGGAGGCAAGCAGGTTACAGCTCTATGTGACATTACAGTCCAGATCTGTGGAGATTCGCCTCTATTCAGAGAGAATCATAGTATTTTTGAGCAATAGAAACACCCAAAATGAATAAATGCTAGATGCCAGATGGATATGTTTAATGTCATACAATGGAACATTCCAGGGAAAGTAGTAACATCTCCATGGAGACAAACAGGTGACGGATCTTCTATCAGAAAAATTGCTCAGTGCAGCTTTTTATTTTCTTCATTTTGCTGAAGGTGCATATGCCATATTGTTTAAACATGTTATACCAAACAAGGGTTAAGTTAAGCGAGATCATTTCATGTTTCTAGGATACTTTAGACCAAGACTTCATTTCATGTATGAAATAAATAGTTGCTAAACCATTTGTACCTGTCCGGGTTTGAAGTCAAGCCTCTTACTGAGAATTAAGCAGAATTACTTTGCTCTCATATGCAGTCACACGTTTTAGCTGAGTTCAGTTTGGCATGTGGAGTATTTTCTTCTCTCTAATCCACTGCAAACAGTAGGTCTACGAGGCTGTTCTGAAATGAGACTTGGTAAATCAAGGCAAAAGTCATTGATGACAGAGTTTGGCCTCACTAACAGAATGGTTATCTGTCCACATAGCTGAATGAGTTTAGATGCTAACTGAATACAAATAAACTAATCAAAATAATAGATAACACTGATATGAATGTGGATGAAGTCATTACTTTTATAGGACTGGTTAACACTGGCCATCGAGTGAGGTGGTGCCAGGTTAAATTCCCGAAGCAGTAAAGTTTGCAAGTTTTCCGTGTCTGACTGTTTCCTCCAGGTTTTTCTTATCAACATAAAACATGCACTAATCCTGGGGTATTCCTGATCAAGTTACTGGCACAGGTTTGCAGAAGAAGACGGTCTGTCCACTGCTCTTAGAATTCTGGGTGTATTTATCTCCAGGGACTTTACACCAAAATTTTGCATTAAAGGTCCTATATTACAAGAAATTGACTCTTGTGAGCTTTAAGCCATGGTAGAATTCTGTTACCTCATTAAAAACATACATTCACACGTTTGAGTAACTCTGTCTACATCTCCATACATACACCCAAGCTCAAAATGCTCTGTTTCACCTTGTGATGTCATGAAGCTGTGATTTTTCAAGTTAACAGCTACCCTTTCCCTTTTTTTCAGTAGATATCGGGGATTCTATGGCTGAAATCAACTAAATGATTCTAGTGAAGGTGCATGGCGTCACAGTGGAGCACTTCCTGTATTACCACATGACATCACAAGGTGGACCAGAGGGATTTTGAGCGAACAACTGAGCCTTAATATGCAAGGTTTGTGAGTTAAGCGTGTGTGAATGAAACAAAACACAACTCCTGGTATGTTTTTGATGAGGAAACATTATAACATAGATTAGAAAATATATGGATCCTTTAACTACTATTTGTAACAGTGTTTGTGGTAAATATTATATATTGCTAATACTGACACTTTAAAACCTGATTTAATACTACAAAAGTGCTGTTGCTTATTTATATGAATCTGATCTTAACTATTGTGCAGTTTTGAGGTGTTGGTCCTTGTTAACATTATGGTTGCTAGGTAACAACTATGGAATAACCTCTTTGTTCATTCACTCGTAATATTTGTACTTTATTAAAAAATTGTACATTTGGTTTTACTGATAACATAAATAATCTGAAAACTGAAAACAATAGTCAGTTTTTCATCAAATACATAATGGTCCTTGGAGGTCTCTTGCTCTTATCTCCTCCTTCTTGACACGGAAATAAAGAAGACATCCACTCCCATAGACAGACAGGCAGTAGACGTGTCCAAGACTGACAGGTTTTCCCTTTGCAGATGGAGTCCAAGTGTGTAGGTCCAGTCATCGCTGCGGCAACCAGACAGTGGGGGAGAGGGGAGGGGAGGGGTCATTCAGGGTGAGGAGGTCCACACGCTGAGATTGACATGAGCATGTTTTTTTTTACCAAAGTCAGGGGAAACTTGGGGCAGACATGCAGTGTTCATACATTCAGTAAGACTGCGTGTCAGTTTAGGTCAAGAGTTGAACCCTCAACCTCTTTGCTGAGTGACAGAAGCGCTGCTCTGTCATTTTGAGATAGAATAATAAAAAGTGTTTGAAAATAGGTGTATCCACAGTCACTTTCTTGGTTGACTCTTGAGAGCTTTAAGGCATGTTATTATTTTGTTACCTCCTCAAAATTACACCGGGAGTCGTGTTTCATTCAAACATATTTGAGTAACCCTTTATTATTAGTCTGTCTACATCTTCAGACCTCAAAATACTCTGTTCCAGCTTGTGATGTCACGATGTGAAGTGAACGTTTTCAAGTTAACAGCTACCTTTTTACCTTTATTTCAGTAGAGATTGAATATCCCAGGGCTTAAATCATTTAAATCGTTCTAGTGAAGGTGTATGGAGTTTAAAAACACATTGGAGCACTTCCTGTATTCCCACATGACATCACAAGGTGGAGCAGTGTTTTCTGTCTGAGAGCATTTGAGAGAGCCTAAATATGACAGATTTGTGTGTCAAACATATGTAAATGTAAAAAAAACACAAGTACTGGTGTGTTTTTGATGAGAAAACAACATTATAACAAAGATCAGAAAATAGCGTGATATGTTCTCTTTAAACACAATAATAATTAGACAACATCTGTGATCAAAACTTAAATTATGAGAACTGAACTTGCTATAATCCTCATCATGTGAACAGTGGTGAGAATGTACGGCTTTGCATGGATTGTTAACAAGTGAAGTTCTCCGTACTTTTCAGAGCTCCTCCAGGGAAAAGCGTGGTGGAACTTTGCTGGAAAACTTTCTTGTATATTGTATGTGGTTTCATTAGAAAGCGCACAGAGAAAAGCGGGACAGATGGTAGAGACAGGTGGCTTGACAGGCAGCGATAGATTTGAAGCATGCGACACATAAATAGTGCGCAGCTTAGTCCACTGAGCTGTCACCAAACCAAAAACCTCCGCCGTCCGTGTACGTCTCCTCAGTACCTTGTCAACACGAGCGTCATGGCCAATCGCATTCTAAATCAAATGGTAAAGAGGATGTTAATGCCCCGTGAGGCTCAGAATATAGGTTTAACAGTCACTTGACAAATCCATCAAAGCAACACTCAAATACTGTAAATGGTTTCTGAGTAAAACACAGATACTGCTCAGCTGGGAGTGCAGGGAAGCCATCTTGGATGAAATGTGTAAGAGTGGTACTGAATCTGACCAGTATTTAAAATACACATAGTGAGATGCATCTTTCTGGTGAGATTGTGTTCAAATAAAGCTCAGATTAAAGTCTAACAGCAACAGAGTAACAGCAGTGCTTTCAGATTTACCAGTTATCTTGTTTATCCAGTTTTTGTTATTCTGTTTGATACATTAATATAATAGAATTTGTCTTAATATATGTGCCTACTTCATTTTACCCATTAAACTGAATATAAGCCCAGATATCTGCATTGTCCTTCCAGCTCCTCAGCTTTCCTGTTAATGTATGCCTCCTGATAAGCCCACACTATCTCTGTCCCTGTGTGCCCTGCTTTAACTTCTGCACAGAAAAAGAAATGAAAACTGTGCAAAGGGGAATGGCAATTAAAAAGGGACACAGATGGATGTGCCAAATAGAGAAAAACTGATACGACTCTATTTTTGAAGACCTCTGCAGAAAGTTTGAGCTCAAGATGAATTGTGCCCCCTCCACACACGCACACGCACGCACATACACACATACATACACGCACACGCACGCACAGTATCTCATTACGTGTCACCCTGCCATAGTCTCAACCTGCCCAGTGCTGTCAGTCTGCAGCTGTCTCTCAGGTGCTCCATATGCAAATCCCCTTTTATATCGTCTGAATTCACCGAGGCCACTTGGATCTTTCCAGTGCTGTTCTCCCTCCATCAATCCACATCTTCTTCACTACACCTGTCTCATTTTAATTTAGACGGATTTAAAGGGGATGATATAGTAAAAATATTTATGTGTGGGGTATGTTTGGAATAAGGTGCTTTTATCCCTGTGGCTTCCATGTTTATTTATGTATTCATTTTATGTTTTTGTTTAGTTTTGTTTTTTTACATTCACGGTTTTAAAATTTAGTGTTAAGATTTATCTAATCTGACATGGAAGGGTAAGAGCAAACAACTTACATCTCCACAAACCTGACTCTTACTTGGCCTAGAGGGAGGCCTCCTCCTGCTGCTTTTACTTTCAAAGAATCATGCAGTTGACTTTGCACCTCCAGAAAGTTACATACTGTACAACTGTACAGAAATAATAATCTAGGTGTATTTTGTAAATTTACTGGTGGAGGGTCTGCAACTTCTAGGGCAAGGGTGTCCAACCAGTAGCTCTCCACCCACTACCAAGTAGCTCGCCAAAGGGTTTCTGAATTATATATTGAACTACCATTGTAAATGTATCATTCTGATACATATTGTACATACATACATTCATAACTCTTCCCTATCTAAGGCTTTCCTACACTAAATTTTTTGTGACCACTAAAATTAGTAGCTCTTTGACATTTTTTTTTGTTTTTTTTGTAAAGGTAGCTGACAGGAAGGAACAGGTTAGAGACGCCTGCTAGGGTGATCTTACTGCTATCCATATGGAAAGTTACACCATATATAAGACTACAAGTTACAGGTCAGATTTGTGGAGAGGCAACTTCACTAATAGTAGGAATTCATGTTTTCAAGATATTTTTGAAGCACTGTGTAACAACTCAGGCAAAGCAATAACATCTCCATAGAGACAAGTAGGTGGCGCTTAACAATTACAAAGTGCACCTTTAAAAAAGCCAACACACATATTCTTCTGCAAAAACTTCTTATTCGAATCACAAATACTTCCAGTGTAGTAATGGCCTCTTGATATCCCTTAGCTTTTTCCGCTGTGTGGCCTGATCCCCTTTTCCTCGGCAGACATTTTCACTTTGGCCGGATCGACCGCAGATGACAGGGGCGGTTTTAGTGCTCTTTGATGTCTGGTAATTGTGCTGACCGAGTGGAGCCAAAACTGCATGTAGTCCAGGTGCACACAGGACCAGCGCTTTGCTCTGCTTGAAGATGCCATCACTGTTTGTACACAAGCCCACTTTGATGTCTACAAGTTTGTGTTGGAAGGCTCTGGGCGGCTCTCACTGAAGTCCCCCTCACAGATCTGGGGGTGACTGACCTCCATTGAAGATTTTGTGAAGCTTCAGTCGCTCAAAGTCAGAAGTCATGTGGTGAAAAGACGTCTTGATACGAAATGAAACGCAGACAATCTAAAGGGTAAGTGTATCGACTGTCAAAAAGATGCTCTGATGCAATAGTTCGGCTTTTTTTTCCCAGTTTGATCAAGAGATATGTTTTTTGTTTGTTTGTTTGTTTGTTTTTTTACCCTTTTGTCAATATCACATTTACTTTTGTGATAATTTTTAAAGTGTGCCTTGAGAAACACTGCATGAAAATAAACCTATACTTTCTCTTGTGATATACTAGCAGTTTTGCTTACCCATCCATATCCATGGTGTCATCTACTGAGCAAGGGTGTTCAATGACCTCTCCTGCATTTCAATAACACAGTAAATGTTGCGCAGTGGTGATGTTATGATTGAAATGTTGGGGCTCTTATCTTAAAGTTTCTTCTATTGTAAAAACCTTTGTCCATTAGTGTTAATGATAGTGTGAATAAAAAGTAGTCGTCCTACCTTCATAAAATCATTGTATTAAGATACCATGTGTGTAAAGACAAACTTAATTTAAAGGCAGGCTAACTATGGCCATTGACATCCACTAGCCTAGCACCAGCGAGCTCTGCAAATACAAGGACAGGATGGAATATTTGAAAAAGTGTCTCCACACATCTCTAACACTCTGGCTCACTAGGAAATGAGGTCCTATGTCCAAAATTCCAGACTGTCCCTTTAAGCATTATGAATGATCAGTCAAGGACTGGAGGGTGTCCGATTTGTGGACCACAGGATGTGGTGAAGAAGGAGCTGAGTCGAAAAGCAAATGTCATGAGCTTAAGTAATGACCAAGAGGACAAAATCAATACAAGCAGTCAAAATGAGTTTCCTCTGTGGGGTAGCTGGGGGCTCCATTAAAAAAAGGGTGAGAAGCACAGTCACAAAGGAGGAGCTTGTTGTAGAGCCGCTGCTCCTCCATGTCGAGAAGAGCAGCTGAGGTGGCTTGGGCATCTGTTCTGGATGCCTCCTGTACGCCTCCCTGGGGAGGTGTGCTGGGCACATTACACCAGGAGGAGGACTCCGGGGAAGACCCAGGAACACTGGAGGGACTATGTCTGGCCTCAGGATCCTCAGAGAAGAGCTGGAGGAAGTGTGTGGAGAGGGAAACCCTTCCTTCTCTTTCATGGCCTATCCCAGAATACAGGGATAGAAAATGAATGGCCGGATTATGAATGATGTCATGATTAGGAAAGCTGATATGATATGAATAGGGTTTCTGTGAAGGAACATAAAAATGCAGTCACCTGAAGTTTAAAAAATGTAAAAATACTAACTAAGCCATGCCATAAACTATGATGTCTTTTCAAAAGTGATCTAATCAATGTCCACAGCCTTCCCTGATGTTTAACTGAGCCCTGTGATCATATGATATTCTATAATCATCATCTGTCAGACGTCTGCTGCTCTGAAGCTGCTGAAAGATCAGCAGAAATAAGTTTTTCATGGGCTCATTTGGTGTTTCCGAACATATCTATTAAAGCTGGCAGTGTGGACATGAAGGGAGGCAGCTGGGCTATTTCACATCTCCAGTTATAACAGCACAAGGCAAACACCAGTGCGTCTGTTCAGACGCTTATGAAGCTAACTCAGTAAAAGACACACATTTGTTCTCAGAGCATACAGGGTTTGGACCAGAGCCTCAGCCCCCTTTGGGCAGATACAGTCAGAACTGGCTGCAGCACTAATGGTGGATACAGTAATGATGTAATTTTAGCAGTTTGATTGTGGGGGACATTCATTTTAGTTGTTGTTTGGTCATTAAATGTCCTTTTTTTTTTTTTTTTTTTTTTTTACAAAAACAAGAGAAAGTAGTTCAGGAGAAAGAGACATGGTGTGGTATGCCTTATGCCTTTAAAATGTGTTTTAATGTTTGTTTGTTTGTTTGTTTGTTTGTTTTTGCTTGATCACCTTGATTTCAACCCCTTGAATTGAACTATTTGATACCTTATTCCTGATCATGAAGCCTGCTCAAAGTTTGGGGAGCTATGTTCTGTTCAAATATTTTCATCAGCTGAGCTCCAGGGAGAAGGGGAAGGTGAATAATTGGTCAAAACCAGAAAATATTATTGCTACTTTCAAACATGTGTTTATTTATCTTTATTTATATAAGGAGAGTTCAATGGGAGTACCAGACAAGTAAAATTAGAATTACATATTACAAACTGCAATTATCACTATAAATAATCAAGTATTTTTGTCTAAACCTAAATGTACCCCATTCATAAAACCCTATGCATTAAATGTTCTTTGTAATACATCTCTACAGACTTTGTGAAGCATTGTAGTACCCACATAAGAATCTCAAATGACTGACTTTACAGTTACAACAAAATTTTCCTGTCTGTATTTGCAACATTTTAGAAAGAAGACACAGCAGCCAGGGAACACACACTTAACATGAGGAGGACATGCAGACACTACACACAGAGGAGCCAGTTGGCCGCTGGCCTTAAGCATAACTAATCTGCTATTCTTCTCCATCCACTGAGTATATGGGCGTGCGAGTACCTTTGGTTGATGCCAAAGGTAAACATTTGTACCGCTTGCTCCAAATTATGAAAATGAAATGCACCAACAATATTTATTAAATCATGAACATTTGAATCATAACCCTAACCCTAATCAATTTGATATGTCACAGTTATCCACAGTTATCCAGGTATTTTAATAATAAACCATTTCCATGAAAGTGCCACTCTTCCACAGGATCACATGGGTTAGACTAAACCAGATGTTTTAGCCACTGTATGTCTCTTGTGCATCGCCATGGTGACGCCCTGCCCGTTGCTCTGAACTAATGATCTATGTAGAGCAGAGTACCATGATACACCAGGTGCTCCACTCAGGGGCGAGGGTCACCTTTAAGCAGATGTTATTGTGGAGAGAGGAGCCAGTGCACGGGACATGGGTCAGTCCTGAGCAGATGTTGAAACCCGGGGGGGATGGAGTGTCACGATGTCTGTGGGCTCGGCTAAATGCTACCACAGACCCCCCACTTGTGAAAGACGTGGCAGGGGGGTTCGGCTTAGACACTGTTGCCATGGCGTTTCTAAAAAAAGACGTGTAGACAAAGATCTTTCTTCACTGTCAGTTGTCACCTGTTATCAAATGACTAGATGGACTGAAATCCAGCTTGTGAATGCTAAATTTGAATTATTCCTGATTTCATGTGCTAATCTCTTTTAAGCAAAAAACTGAATTGCATTTTCTGCTTTGGATGTTCATTTGCATAAATCCTGCAGTGTTAGAGCAAATGTGAAGAGCTAAATAATTAGAGGATTACAAGTGTTTTTAAACAGCCTGCAGTGGGCTTCTTAAAGCACCCACTGCACTCAGCCGAAATACCACTCCATGTTAAAAGGACATGTTTTATATGTCAGAAATAACATCAGCTTATGGCTCATATAATATTACATATGGTTATAATTGTTCAAAATGTATATGTATCTAATATACAGTAGTAGTAGTAATAAACATTTTCCACATTTGCTATGGCAAAACTGTACAAATTAGTTTTGTTTTATTTTAATTTAAAAGGCACATGTCAAGTCTATGTGTTGTTACTGCGTGACATGTGTGTTTGTGTGAGTGTCTGGAAGTCCCAAAAGTATTCAAGCAGACTCCACAGAGCAGAGAGCATACAGACTCTCATGTATTTATGGCATTTATTGCATTTTTTTAGCTCTCATTTTTTATATTTTTCTTATTGCTGTTATCCTAGTAAACCTGTACAATTAATTACTAGAAACCTCTTTCTTGTATGTTTCTTCTGCAAACTGTCCCTTTTTTCAATTTTGTAAGCCAGTCATACGTGACCGGAGGGCCAAATGCATCACTGTTTGTGACTTTATCTATCTCTCTGAACTCCTAAATGTACACAGCACTGAGTAAAATATTCTTTGCACTGAACAAGGACTGCTTAATTTCATTGTATTTGTTACAATGACAATAAAGATATTCTATTCTATTCTATACAGGAATCCTCTTTACTTTCCAGACAGCACAAAAGCAACTAAAATGGTAATATAAAAAAGGTAATAAATGAGTGAGATTGCCTGATGGTTGTGTGATTCCTGTGTGGAGGGCTCGTGCCGTACTCTACGCTCTGATCTGACTCCACGCAGCGGTCTGGTGTTTATTATAAAATTGGGGCGACTGCTGAGCTCCAAACACCTCCCCACTGCTCTTGAATAATCACCATTAACTCTGTATCGTCTCTCTGCGTGCTCTAGTGTTTTACATGTGTGGTGACTGACTGATGACCTCATTCAGATCAAGCGGATGGGTTTGTTGTATAGCACAAGCTTTATTAATTCATGAAACTCTCCCAGTGTCAGTCTCCATCCTGAAGGATATTAATATGCCTGTGTGGCGTCAAACTGAAGTGAAATATGCACTTTGAATCTCTGATCATTTATCTATGCCGCAGATTTGGATAGCGTCATAAATCAATTTCCATTAGAACTTGTAGTCACAGCAAGATGTACACTGTGCATTATGCATGGCGTTTCAAATGACTGTCTACAGGTTACATTCAATTCACTCGCACACATCACTCTCTCAATAAGTAGCAATAAATTAGGAGACTGAGTTTGTGACTTTAACTAATACGTGACAATAATGTAGTGCACAATAAAGTATTTAGTAAATTATAATTACATTAATTAATTATAATAATGTATTCTATTATTGTTTATATTATTGTGTGTGTGTGTGTGTGTGTGTGTGTGCGTGTGTGTGTTCGTGCGTGGGTGTGTGTGTGTGTAAATGTATAAAATCTTGTAATTCTGCCCCCAGAAATCAATACGCAGGACACATTTGGATCGTATTGCTACTTTTGTGACCGCTCTGATTTTTAGATATGTCACCATTCATCAAAACATGCTAAAATTCAGCTAAGTTAAATTTTGTGTGCATTTTACAATGTTCCCAACTATTTTAAGTAATATTATCTTAACATTAATTATTAACAAAGAACTATGAATAAATAGTTTAAAGAATGGATTTTTATGGATATTTCACCACCCACCAAACTACTGTGTGGGTCTCATTAAAAATTAAAGCACTGACTTGAGCTTTTAGATATAATTTGAAAATGCATGCCTGCAAGACACAATTAAAATCCACAGCGAGTGCAATCTTAGATAAACGAAGCAGACATCTAAACATCTGAGCAAGGTGAGGGATTAAGAAATGGTTGGTGCCGATTCCAAAGCACTTTTCACTAATGTCCTTCTTAACCCTGAACAAGCTGCTCTCAGACTAACACACATTCATTTTCAGGAGCCATCTGTTGGAGCTTTTACAGCCAGTTTATTGGGAGGAGGCGGCGGGGGAGAGGGAAGGCGAGGTGATCACAGAGACAAGTGGAACAACTATTGACTTTGCTCTCACCTTGTCACCGGACATTGAAATCTTCACAGCAGACTTTGGGTTTAATGTCTCCCTCGTAACCAAGAGAAATAAATCCCAAAGCTCCGAGTTAAACTGGGGACACATACACAACTTTCTATAGACATATTGAAATAGCTGGAGAACAATCTGAATGGGTTTAGCCAGATTGCAATTACTGTCAGAAGGTTGGATGTCTGAAAGCAAGAAGGTCCAGAGTGAAGTACTGAGCCAAAGACATCAATCTCAAGGCTTCTTTATAACAGAAACTTAATACATTAACTTGTTTTAGTGTATTTGAAGATAATGTATGTAGAATGTCAATTTAAAATAGTTTAAACATACAAAATGAGCCTCACATCAGTCTGTCATTTGAGTTGCCAGTTTCAATGTTTAAACCTAAAAGGATTCTTTGTGCATGTGGTGGATACCTAGCCAAACTGGCGCCACCTTGTGCCTCCGCTCAATTTCATTTCTCTCCAGTGACTAGGCCAGGAATTGGAATACACTAGACGGTTTGCAAGAACTCCGTAAGTTGTAATCCGTGCACCTGTGAATCAGCAAACAGCTGTGAAGCCATGATGTCAAACTCATGCGCCTGTCTGAGTCCTTTTTGTGGAACAACACAACATTAAACAAGATGGACGTAGATCGAGGATTTAAAGCCAGAACAAAGAGAATGTTTGGTGAATTTAATTAAGGCAATTATCAATTTTATCAAGGCCCTTCTTCCTATGAGAAAAGCTTAATATACCAGTTAGCCCCATTAGGGGTGCATTACATACATCACTACTAAATAGCAATGATTGGTTATATTTTTAAAAAAGTACCCATCTATAGGCGAGTTTCAGCTGACGTCATTGTTATTAAAAGCCCGTGCTGCATGCTGGGGAATATTTTGGTCGGAGGCAAGAAACATGGTAGTCGTCAAACACAGTGCGTAACCTCGCGTATTTATCCCCGATAATGGTAAATTCCTGCTGCATTATCGGATGCAAAAATAGAAGCACAGGAGAAGGAAAATGTCTTTTTCGTATTCAGAGTGAAAAGAACCGCTAAAGGTGAATTAAATGGCTTTCAAACATCCGCAGAGCAAACGAAGAAGATCCTAGGAAACCGTGGACTCCAACAAGTTCAACAACGCATCGAGACTCTTGTAGACATCTTTTCTGCTGTGAATGGCCCAGGAGTTTCCACCAAGTAATTGTGGATAACGCCGAAGTGAATATTTGGCCAGGTAGTTGGCGATTCCGACCAGAAATTTGGTTTCTTCCACGCTTTGTCGGGGGTTGAAAAGGGTGATGTGGCGTCCATCGATGCTTATGACCAATTTCTGGTCAAATCGTCTTCGGTTCTCTGCCGTTAGAGTGGATAAATAACTGGGTCAATACCCTTTACTTGCTTTCTCGCTCAATCCGTCATGTTGAATTAGTGTTTATTGCCGCCGACCAAAATAATTCCCAGCATGCAACGCGCGCTTTTGTCAACAATGAAACTCGCCTATACTGTTGAACGAATTGTAATACTGCGAGGTCAGACAGTTTCTACAAAGTGAAACCAGCTGATGAATCAAGGTTAGTGGATACCTCTGCCACCACTCCACAGTGTTAGTATTATTTCATTTCATTTACATTAAGTTAATAACAGGACATAATTTAATTCCTTTATTTAGACTTACATTCTAATGTGGGTGCACACATTTTAGTTAATATAAGTTTGAATTATTTACTTACCTTGGCAGAGACCATTAATGCCGAAAAAACGGGGGAGCACTATTTAGTTACTTAGTTTAGTTACTAAATTCATTTTGTCTGGTTTGTTTAAGGTCACTTTATTATCACTTATTCATTTCTGTATTATACTTATTTGCCTTCTTGTTACTTTGATTAAGTTAGTACTTTTAGTTAATTATTTAGTGTAAATCCCCCTCTTGTGTTCATTATTTAAACCCCCCTGTTCCTTTGTCTGGTTCGGTTAGTTTTGTTCTGTTCCGTTTGATTTAAGTTACCCTAGGTTGGGCCTGGCTTTTTGTTAATTATTTATCTAATTTAAGCCTTTGTTAAATTACATCTTTTTTTACTTTATTAAATTTAAACTTATACCTTGTCTTTGCCTTTCTGTTTGGTCCACTACAGTACACCTACAGTCAATCATGAATCAGTGCTAGTGCAGCCTCTGAATCTTGGTGAGTGAATTCTTGAGACATATGAGAATCAGGAGAACTTGTATGTGTTCAACATGCAGCTTAAGGTACTGATGACACAACTTGTGAATCAAGTTCTACACCAGTAAAAGTGCACACTACATTCCTTTAAAGGGTTGGCACAGAAAACAAATGTTGCTCTTTTCCATTTTCACACTTTTTTCATTGGCTGCTGGCAAAGAGCATTTGTATTCAGTGAGTAATCAATACACAACCATTGCTTGACTACACAATCATTTTAAAGCAGATGTAAAGTCTTCCCCCTGCACACAACAGACAATATGGCCCCATTCCCCACAGTTCTCATGGCTGTGGACTTTTACTGACTCTGCATTGGGGGAAAAAAACGTGTAATATCCTTTTCTTTATACGTGAATGAGACTAGTGCTGCTGTTCATTTTATAAAGTGCTCCCATAATGGCCCAACTAATATCTGTGTCAGCTCAGACCAAGATTGGATAAGTCTCCGGCACACATTTCGAACTGATGTAAAAGAATTATCGATTATGGAGCTGTAGTTGTGCCATTTGGAGAAACACGCACGCACCCAAATGAGCAGCTTTGTCACTGGGGCTATTCAAGAGATGTCCATTCCACGGTCGCCAGTCATTGATAAGAGCTCTCCTTGGCTGTCACTCACGACTCAAGACGGATTCGCTCTCAGCCCACGAGCCCAATTTAGTCTGGGCAAGAATCTATCACAGTCTGATGTTATCTGCGACTAACCCAATCTTCCTTTCACCCGTCCATCTGTCTTCCTGCTGAGGCTGCTTCTCATCGTCCCCCCCATAAATCCTCCCCTTTCTTTGTCTTAAGCTCTGAACACGAACAGCTTCACAAACTAATCAAGTGCGTAAGGTATTGCATGGAGCAGATGAGTGGTTCGTGGTAAGGACATAGCTGGTGCTGCGTAAGTTGCGTTCACGTGATATAGTTATAGTTTCAAGTGCATGTGACAGGTTTTGATGAGTTTCTGATTTTAACTTAACTCTTGTGCCTTATTGGGAGTGTTTTGTACAAATTGTGTATTTTGTTTTTTAAACTGCCATAAAATTGTTAAACATTAATATTTTTCAAAGATTTATAATTTTTTTTTTCATGAAGGGATTCTATTCAAAATGACATATTGAGATTATAAATGACCATAATTTATTAACCTCTTAGGTGCCAGTTTTTGCAACATACCACATACTGCCAATTTGAAAAAAAAATGTGATATTTCCATTAGAGGCAGTTTATGTGGATGTTCAGTGTGAATATGGATTTGAAAGTGAATGTGAATTTGAAATAAAAGTCACATTGGGAGTGTTCCATACAAATTGTGTATTTAGTTTTTTAAACTGCTATAAAATCATTAAATTAATATTTTTCAGAGCTCTTCAAAGGCATTTTTTGTTTTTGAATAAAGTGAATTTGAAAAAAAAAAAAAAGTCCCACTGAGAGTGTTTCTTACAAACAGTGTATTTTGGCTTTTAAACAGCCATAAAATCATCAAAGATTAATATTTTTCAAAAAGCCAATATGAAACAAATAATGAAAATGACAGTTGCAGTAAATGTCCTAAAGATTTATAAAGGCCAATGCCCTTCATCATTTTTGACACTGTGATGATTTATTTTTGATAATAAAAATTATTTATTTTATTTTCATTCCACTCCATGTTAGAAATGATTTTTAAAAATGATTAAGAAAAGATGACTGATTTAAAGAAACCATTTTTTTTTTTTTTTTTTTTTTTTGCATGAGAATGAGAATGCAATACCGTCAGTCAGGTTATTTTGGTGTTGTTTGGCTCATTGTTTTCTCTCTCTCTTCCTTTGCTTTCAGAAATACTTTTTTTTAAACCAAAAATGTTCAATACAGTAGGAGATGGCAGGTGTATTTACCTTGCTGATATGTTTCATCTGCAAACCATCTGAAGACTTTAATTCTGCATTCACATCCGGTTTAATCCTGGTTTGACTTTCATCCAGTACTGTAACTCACACCTTGTTCGGACTGGTTTAGTTGTAGGTTCTGACGTGCATTTATTTACAGTTGGTTTATCCTTTGGTTTAGGAGTAAAGATAGCTTCTGAAAATTGTATCCTCCATTTAATTTCTTTCAAATCAGCTTTATTCTTAGGGAGGTCCGACTTCACAGACTAATCAAGGGTGCGTGAAGTGTAAGGAAGCAGACTTTGCATATAGTAGATCCTATCCTCTGCTGACAAAAGCTGTAGAAGAAAAATGTGCACATCGCTCACACATGAAGTCTTTCAAAGGAGTGATGGATGAGTTGCATTTAGCTTCAGCAAACTTTTGAGACGTTGCACTGATATGATTTGATTAATGGTCAGGGCTTGAAATGTCCACTACAAGAGAGAAGTGAAACTGGTCTCAGCAGATCCAGATAAGTGGCTAAATGCTTGTTCTGTCAATCAGCCGCTTCACTCAGGGGTCAGAGTGTAAGTTTCTTTACACCATGCAGTTAATAGCAAAACACCGCAGACAAACTCAAGTGGGTCAACAAGAGATGGGTAAAATATATGTACTAATATTGATAATGAGGAGTTTTGACATACCAGTACAATATAGAAAAAAAAATCAGTATTCAGTTGTTTTTTTTTTTCTTGCGCTGCTGTCTCTGTGCCCATGTTTTCCATGTTTTGCCTTCAGTGCACACACCAAGTTATGTTCACTGATTATTTCTGCAAATGTTTGCTTCATGTTCTTTTACTGCAACTATGCAAAAATTGGAACTCAGGCAGATCATAGTACCATCACCTGCTCTGAAAAACAAATTTGAGGAAAAAGTTGCATAATGAATCTGTACCACAATCTAGAACTAGGAACTTTCTAGTCCAGGGGTAAATTTGTAAAAAGTGTCCTAGATCTCACAATAACAATAATATATAATTTCTAACAAAAAAAACAAAAACAAAACTGTTACTGTATAACTTTTTTCAGGTGGAAGGCCCGCCACTTAGCTTGATTCATCTGCCGGTTTTACTTTGTTTTACCTTGTTTCACAAACTGTCTGACCTCGCAGCCTTAGATTTAATTTGCTCGATGGTAGGCGGGTACTTTTTTTTTATCATTTAACCAATCGCTGCAATTTGATCTTGACGTATGTAATGCGGCACTAATGGGGCTAATTGGTATATTAAGCTCCATAGGAAGAAGGGCAATAACGTTTTTCCCCTCGATAAAATTCACCAAACATTCTCTTTATTCCGGCTTTAAATCCTCGATTTTGGGAATCGTTCACAACACTGAATATATCACTCTTCGTTGATTGGCTGGTGCCCGAACTCACACTTCCAGGGTTTTTGCGAACCGTCTATTGTATTCTGATTCCTGACCTAGTTGCTGGAGAGAAATAAAATTGAGCAGAGGCACTAGGTGGAACCAGAATGGCTACCTGCCACTTTCTTGCCTTCATGAAATGTTACTATTTGCCTGGAAAATTCCACATTGTGGCAACTATCTTCCTGGACACAAACATGTGATACCAACAAGCAAGTTTCAAATCTGAGGATGTTTGTTCTAGTATTTTGGAGAAATAAAATCACCTCTAACTGAATAAGTGCAAAATGGGTAATGTTTAATGCCATACTATGGAACATTCCGAAGCAAAACTATGGAATTTCTATGAAGGAAAGCAGGTAGTGCACCTTTAAACATTACCTATTGACTAAAATCAAACTAAACAAAGATCAAATAAATGTAAAAATGTTGATAAAGAAACAATCTGTCAAACTTAAAACAAATATTGCACTTGACAGAGCAGCTCTGAATTTCATTATACTATTGTATGATGACAATAAAGTCTTTCTATTCTATTCTATTTTATATTAGCCCTAAACATTGATTCGGTATTGTGAAACAAATATCACTTATGTTCTTTGTGAGATTAAAGGTGCATTGTGTAACTTCACTGGTGGAAGGTCCATCAGATGCTTTTCTTTGTGGAGATGTTGTTGCATCATCTGGAATGTTTCACAGTATGGCATTAAACCTTTCTATCTTCACGGAGACCAAACCAGACCAAGTTACAGGTCAGATCTGTGGAGTGGTGACCCCACTCAAAGTCAATTTTTGAGCAATGAAACCACCTGTAATTGAATAAATGTAAAGTAGAGATGTTTTGTTGTGTTGAGTTGTGACATATCCATAGAAACAAATAAGTGACAGACCCCTACACAAAAAGTCAGATAATGCACCTTTAAAACCTTGGATAAAGTGAACAGCAAGTATTAAAGTGTTCATATAGAGCACCTATGGTTTAAACTGGTCTTTTGCAGTATATAAAATGAACAAGTTGAGCATAAGATAAGCACGTCTCTGGGGAAGGAGCAGAGTTGAGCTTAGAGCCCATCTCACCTGTCAGCGCAGCCCACTACAGACGATATTAAAATCCCCAATTATGAAAATGAGTTGTTTTTGCAGGTGGATGTCGGAGTAAAGACCTTAATTAATCCGTCTCTAATGGTCAAATGTCATCCTTGCTCGGAGCAAAGACTCTCCCTGGGGCGTTGTGACCCAGGAGCAATGCCTGTAATATGAAGCAGTTGTTAAACATCATCGGATTTGCATCTTCAGTTTAATGAAACCTACAGGGCCCTTATCAGTCTTGTACCAAAACACGTGCACTTATTTGTGAGAAAACAGGAGCATGGGCATTACTGTTGACTGGGTGCCTGAGGAAGGGTTCTTTGGGTGCTCACAGTTTAGTTGCGTTCACAAACACACTCATGTTAAAGCGTGCAGAGGTGCGGTGTAAAAAACAAGAGCTCATTATGAAGCTGCAGATGTTGTTGTCCCTGGAGACCAAAAAATTAAATCAAGTAGAAGATTTAAAGATGTGCAAAGGTAAAGCAAAAAACGGCTATTTTCAAGTAATTCACCATCTCCACTATTATACTTCATGACATTATCTAATCTAAAAATCTAGTTTATCCATCCATCCCTCCATTTTCATCTGCTTTATGCAGGGCCGGATTGTTGCTTAAAGGTGCACTGCGCAACTTTTCTAGTCGAGGATTCGCCACCTGCTTATCCCCATTGAAATGTTTTTGCTTTCTCTAGGTTCTACAGTGCAGATTAAACCTAATTATCATGAGGGAGACAAGCAGGTTATAGCACTACGCTACGTTACAATTCAGATCTGTGGAGGGACGCTCCTATTCACAGAAGAAATTATTGTATTTCTGAGTAATAGGAACACCCACAATTAATAAATGGGAAAGGAATAACATCTTCATGGAAACAAGCAGGTGGTGGACCCTTCACCATGAAAGTTAGTGCACCTTTAATGTCTCTAACCATCTCTCCCCACTTCATGTTATGGCTCTCCTGAAAAGCCTGCGATAAAATATGAATTTAATAAACATACGTCTGGTATCAGGCCCAAGTATTACCCTCTAAAAATACATGGATACAAAACAACAATTACATACTTACGCATACTATAGCCATCAAACTTATTGTTGCCATTGGTGATATAATGTTAGAAACTGTGGAAACAAAAACAGTATAATTTTTCAGTGTCATAACTTTTTCTTTGTTTTATTGAAACAACTTCTCGGGCTGTTCATTTGATGTGAACAACTTAAAAATAAAATCTCTCCTCCATAATAAGCCAAATGGTGTAAGTATAAAAGTTTACTGGGTACATTGTGCGTATTATCCACAGCGTCCAGAGCAGCATTACATTTTACAAACTAATATCTCCGTGCATCTGCTGACAATGTGCGGTGTATTTATGTGAGTTTAGATTGTGTTAAAGAAATGAATGTAGGCTTATTGCCGGGCCAATTTCCATGGCGGCAGAAGAGTCCTGTTTGCAGAGAGGACAAAATGAGGTACAGTGGAACATTTTTGCCTAATAGGAGTCGGTCTGCTGATAGAAAGCCTATGAGAGGAAACTCTGAATCATGCACATCATTAAA
This sequence comes from Boleophthalmus pectinirostris, assembly GCF_026225935.1. Lineage (NCBI taxonomy): Eukaryota > Metazoa > Chordata > Actinopteri > Gobiiformes > Gobiidae > Boleophthalmus > Boleophthalmus pectinirostris. Next base: position 24,824,051 of record NW_026571018.1, on the reverse strand, counting down.
GCCACGCTCCGCTCGCCTCGGCACATTTAGTGACTCATTACGGCTGCAGAGAGACATGGGAGCTATGCGCTGCTTACTGCAGTCCAGAAGAAGAGAGGAAAGCTGCTGTGTCAACTAAACTTTGGTTTGTTTGTCAAAGTGTGGGACTGAAGTTCAGACCTGGCCCAACAGAACTCTGGTATATACTAGTACATAGGTAGTGTGCACAGGCTCACCAACTTTTAGCCAGATGTCAACCCAAACATTTTCCTCACGCTGTCTCAGAAAAAAAAGTTATCATCAACTTTGCAAGATGGACAAACTTCCAGATTCATATTGACAGCCAAAAACAATTTACTCCATTTCACAAAAGAGTAGCTGGATGTTGCTGAGTCAGAGTCTAGACATTTGATAAAACCATTATCACTTAGCTGTTGGATGAAACCATTTAAAGACATGAAGGTAGAAGCACAATCCATCTATTTATTCCCTCTTCATTTGCACAGCTGAAGAGACTACACATAATATTCAAGTGCTGTATCTAACTTTTATTTATTAATTTCAGGCAAAATCAGGAAAATGACATTTATTCCATATAGTAATATAAGAAAGAAGTGAAGAAAAGATGTGGAATAATTTTTACCTATCCTATTTATGCTATTTCCTGATCTATGCTCTATGTTGTTTCCTCATCAAAAACATACTCCGAGTTGAGTTTTGTTTCATCCATACATTTTTAACACAAAAACTCTCCTTCCAAATGGTGACTTTTAACTATACAGTATAACAATTTTCTCACTCTTGGTTCATATTTGGGTAGCGACCAAATATTTTGTAAACATTAAATGCATTTATGTGTTTTTAAAGATCAAGGGCACTTCATTTTCAGTAAAAGTAATGGTCAGGGTAATTTACATTCAAACCACAGTCTCTACAACTCCCACTCTTTAACTGATCTTAAACTATTACACGATTCTCATTTAAATAAACCAAAAATTTTATTCTGGAAACTGAACAAATGTTTGACAGATTTTTTTGTTTTTGTTTGTATACCTGGACAACTGAGAGATTATACAGACAAAATTCCAAACTACAAAATATATAAAACACTACAATATCAGAGCTGCTAGTTTTCTATTAATTTGTTCCAAATGCTGTGAAGGAAATCCCTCAGATTATAGGATAGTCTAAGCCAATTGGGGAGCTGTTCCATTAAATCCACATTCCTCTATGGAAGCAGTAGCAGTATTAGAACTCCTCTGCACTCGTATGCAAATCATCTGGGCTCATTACTTGCCTCTATCTGTGTGCCTCTGTATTGGCGTTTGAAATCCTCCCTGATGTTCTTATTTACAACTGATAACCAATAATCACTTCCCTGATTGAGCTGTACCCTTTCTCTTTGTAGCAAACCTCAGTCAAACTCGTCCTTGCCAAAGTCATCTGCTGTCCACGTTTGCCAAACAAATGAGCCTCGACTCTGCCCCCTCCGCAGTGCCAGCTTCGAACTGACCTCTATCTCCCTGGGAATAAAGTGATCTTAGCATGTCATGTTTTTTAATACGCCCTGACGCCCTCTATAAATATTTATTAAAGATGTGCTGTTAAGATGGGCCAAAAAGGGTCCCTGTGTCCGGCCACAAGCAAACACCTTCTGTTTAACTTGTGTAATACCCTTTCATTTTCAAAGCCAAACAGCAAATGTGGCATCGGCACAGGCATGCTCCAGCATCATACAAGGACATTTCCCAGTGCACCTCAACATAACTAACATCACATTTAGTTTTCAGCACACAGTAGGCATGACGTGACAAAGATGTGTAAAAAGTAGTCCAGTGATACTTTATGGTAAAACATACGCTTTACATAATTGAAACCAGTGAAAATATATGAAGATACTGGTGATGATGGGACACTAGAGATGGGACAAGATCTCGTGAGACAAGATTGGCACAAGATTGCATGCACATATTGAAAATTATCTTGAGAGATTTTTTTCCATGTTGGCTTGGATCAAAATTAAGTTAAATGCTGACGAGTTACATTTTTTGAGAAGCTGCAGTCCCAAAAGCACTGCTACAATGACATCAGAAATATTAAATAAAATCAATCAAAATGTCAGAGTTAAAACTGTGAATGGATTGCCCAGTTTATTTATTATAAACAATGTCAAAATATTTCTCATGTCTCATTCTCACGTAGATTTAGAGCTGCTGTAGAAGTTGTGGTTTGGAGAAGAGGATGAGCCAGAGCTTTTCCTGCTGAGGTGGAGATATTTTTCTTTATTTAACCAGTCGCTGCTATTTGGTTGTGATGTATGTAATGCACCGCTAACGGGGCTAACTGGTATATTAAGCTTTTCCCAAATTCTGTAGGAAGAAGGGCAATAACGTCTTTCCCCTGGACAAAATTCACCATACATTCTCTTTGTTCTGGCTTTAAATCCTCAATCTCGGCAATCGTTGCCAACATAGAATGTCTGGCTTTGTCTACATTCATCTTGACCGTTTTGTTTACTGTTGTGCTGTATCACAAAATGACCCAGTCATGGCTTCACAGCTCTTTGCTGATTGGCCGTGTGTGGTCTTAATTTCCGTGGTTCTTGCAAACTGTCTAGTGTATTCCGCTTCCTGACCTAGTCGCTGGAGAGAAATGAAATTGAGCGGAGGCACTAGGTGGCGCCAGTCTGGCTAGAGATACAGTAGGCCAAAGAGAAAATCTAACTAGCTGCTCTTGTTGTGATGGAGAAAAAAGAAAATAATTTTAAAAAGAGCACATTTAATTTGCTGTCCATCCTATATTCTTGTATGGAATATTTTGATTCTTGTTTTATCAGCCCTTTTGCCCCTGCACATTTTCATTTGCCAGCTGTACATCAAATCTTCTATTAAGGCTTCATTGACCTGATTATAACAGACTCCTAAAAGGATGATGTTTTTATGGGGCTTTTACCTGTAAATTGTGTATACAGCATTTATGTTGATGAGCTTTCACAGTATTGTACATGTACACAATGGGAATAGCTCAAAATGAAGACACATCTCAGTGTTCACTCCAGTAACACTGAGGTGGAGGGGGCTGTGGCTCCAATTCAAGAGGCCAAACCACACGTCAAAAAGACAGTGAGATTGTACTTTTCTCTAAACCACATGTCAATATGGGTAATTATTCACACATCTACTGCAATACTTAAATGTAAACAACAGTGCCATAGAGAATGCATTCAGTAATGCCAGATTTCAGCTAATGCACCAAGCACATAGCTGTTTACAATAATACACATATGTAGAGTTTGGGTGGAATAAACTGTAGATGAATAAACAAGAAGTGAATTCTTTACTAATGTTAGGGGGACTGTAGAGAAAAAAGCACTGACATACCAACCTGAAGTAACCCAGGTCTGTTCAGTATCTTTCCTATGAAAGCACTAAAGCCTTGGTGTGGTTTGTCTGCAGTTTTAAATGTCTATTTTATTGTTTAAGTGATGATTTAAGATAATGTCTCTACTGATATATATTGTTTAAAAAATATTATTAAGCCTAAAGTGTATAAGTATAAATCTGATAGCAAATGAGCATATTCTTTGGTAAATGTTCACTCTTCCAAATTAGCAGTGATATTGTTCCTTCAAAAATATCTTACAAATGCTGTCTCTCTCTTCAGAGACTGGAGCAGGTGTAAAACCTTGCCGTTGGCTTCTTTAAAAAGTCATTTTTTATCACCAAGCCAAAAGTGGGCTCTTTGAGGAGGATGAGTCCTAATGACATGGCTGTAGGCGGTGCAAGCACACTTTTATAGCCCCCCAGATGTGTGTAACAGTAACTAAGGAATGTCCGTCAGGCTCAGGGATATGCAAAATGGACAAGGTCAAGGGAGACGCTGAAAAATATTACTCACTAATGAAGTGAAGGAAATTGTGCATTAGTCAAGACCACAGTGATAAGAAGGGGTGATTTGTTAAGTACAGATAGAAGTGAGATGACAGACAGTGAAAGGCAGGGACAGTATATGCACAAGAGCATCTGTTGGCTGAAGAATGTTTTATGAAAAATAATATAGAGTTAATAAACGTTGGGTGTTGATAGTTTCAGTTTCAGCACCATGGACAGAGACTTGTGCTCTGTATCTGGAGAAATACATTTAGACCAAGACAGTACTGGAATGTGTGCTGATTGAACTTTACTTCTGTTACTATACTCTATACACTACAAAAACTATACTATACTATACTTGATTACAGTTGATCAGTTATCATTAAACACTGTTTTTATATTCTAAAATGTTAAATTGCTGTCTAGTTAGTACATAGAAAGAAGAACGCTTTTTGGCATGCAGGGTACTTGAAAGCAAATTTCAAGGTTACAGCATTAGTGGCTGGAGAGCTGTCTGGTTTTCAAGAGCATACGAGTTAGTAAAAACAAACTAGCCTATGAACATAATAGAGGAGCACTTGAGTGAAGTATTTACAGAAGTAAGTTCCTGGAAAAGTGAATGGGAACCACTGACTCTTGTTTTAAGGCTTTTATCCTCAGTGTCTTGAACAAGCTCCACTGAATCCAGTGAAGCATATGCACAAGTAAACTTATGAGACAATGTAAATACAACAATAGAATCTAAAATGATTAAAATGTCATCAACATTGTTCCAGCCAAAAGATGTCTGTATCTACTCACAGAATCAGATTTATTTCTATGCAGTTGTTTTGATTTTATTGTTTGTTGACGAATGCAGTCACAATGTCATGCCGTATGCCTGATCATCTAAAGAGGACTTCATCACATGTGAATTTTCCCAAACTGTTTGTAGTTTAGGAAGTGATGAATGTTATCCAGTACTTTTAATCACTTTATTTGGACATATTTTTTTCAACTGAATGTGTGTTTGTATTTAAAGGGAGCAATAGGCATTGGTGAATTGGTTTTCTATGTCATCTGCATAAGAATTGGGAGAAAGCAGGGTAGAAAGCATTGACAAACTTGCTTTTTATTACCAGTGCAACATAAAATGTTTAAAATTGGTAAAAAAAAAAAAAAGAATGAATTTAACTACAATATAAAGCAATATAATAATAGCTAATACTTGTTACATTTAAATGATTGTACACCAAAGGATATCATGGAAACTGTGATATGGAATGTCACACATTAATGCATTGCTGATATTATATGTCTATATATGAGTTGCAAAGGGAATTATATAATGTACATCCTTTTGTCTGCTGCATAAAATCAACAATAACATTGTAACCCATGGGAGCCTATTAAAGAGCAGCCCTTCAGTGTATGTGCATGTAAAAATAGCAGCCCATATACAATATGCAACAGAGTGATGGCTGAACATGCTCTATGCACTCAGGGGAACTCAATTAAAATGAGGTCTTTTTTACCTCTTCACCTGTGCCACAAAGCAGAAATAGGTGCAGGCCATAAGTGTCAGATAAGAAATAGCCAGCCTCTACAAATGATGGTCGTGCACGGGTATAAAATGTATTATTGATATGCAGCCAAAAAGTGGTGTAAAATAAAAAGTCTGTATATTTCGCACAGTGAAGTCATGCACAGATTGAATTGCTGGAAGTATATTTAGTAATATTTTATAATAACTACATCTTAAAGGGTCAGTATTATGTTGTTTTCTGATCCTAATGTTGTTTCCTCATCACAAACATATCTGGAGTTATGTTTTGTGTCATTCACACATGTTTATCACACAAATTGTGCATATTTACACTGAGTTCTTCTCTCAAACTGAAAATACTCTGTTCCACCCTGTGATGTGGTAATACAGTAAGGGCTTCACTGTGTTTTTAAATTCCATACACCTTCACTAGAGTCATTTGGATGATTTCAGCCCTGGAATTGCCCGTCTCTACTGAAAGGTAAAATGTAGCTGTTAACTTGAAAACTACCCCTACATGACATGAGACATGAGATTTGGAGATGTAGACAACCTAATAATAAAAGGTTACTCAATCATGTGTGAATGACACAAAACAAAACTCCAGAAATGTTTTTGAGGTTGTAACAACATTTGAGCATGTCTTAAAGTATATCACACAAAATTCAATTTTGTGTGATATAGGACCTTTACTTAGCCTTAATAAAGCACAAAGAAAGACTTAATTAAAATGAACACATTGTTTACTAAAAATACTCCAGGTTTAGTAACTACTTAATTAACCCTCATACCTAACCACTCCAGCTTGAATCATTCTTAATAAACTAAGTCCATTCGTTCATTATGAATAAAGTCTGTCTTCATGCTTGACTGACGCTAATTAAGGCGTAGCTAGTATAAAGTGTTAATGTATATTTTTATGTGACAGATTCCACAAAGATAACTATAAAATTACTCAGATAATAAGTAAAATTCACAACTGATATAGCAGCAGCTGCAGTAATATCAGTAGTAGGTTTCCATGACTGTTGACAGTAAAGGTGGTTAGGTATCTTGACTCACAGTAGACAGGTCATCACATAAAATACAATATAAGAGTAGGGTTGGGACAATAAACAATAACATTGTTTATCGTGATAAGAAGGGCGACAATAACTGTTTGAGGGACATTGTATTTAATTGAGATAACAAAGATATTCACCATTTTATCATCAGAATGTGCAGAAAAAAAGATATTTATCCTTAATGTGTTCTTTTACATCATATCTGGGGCCGGGTCGGGGGGGCAGCAGTCTAAGAAGGGACTCCCAGACTTCCTTCACCCCAGACACGTCCTCCAGCTCCTCCAGGGGGACCCCGAGACGTTCCCAGGCCGGCCGAGAGCTGTTTTCCCTTTTAAGTACAATTCTATAACAGTTGTTTAAATATGGAGCTTATTCATAATATTAAAAGTATAATTAATCACATGCATAACATTTTAAAACTGTCAGCAACTTTAATAATGATATAATCGTTAATCTTAGTTATTTGAACCATGATATTCATGACACCAACTTCAGTGTTGTACCATACCATATTTTCTATCATTCCTATAAGAAAAAAAATAAATATTTTTTTTTAATTTATAATAAAAAAAAAAAAAAAATATATATATATATATATATATATATATATATATATATATATATATATATATATATATATATATATATATATATATATATATATATATATATATATATATATATATATATACCACATACACACACACACACACATATATATATATATATATACATATATATACACACACACAAAATTATGTTTTATATAGTATAATAATAAAAAAATTAAAAAAAACTGCCCCTGATATGGATGCTGATGCTCATATATAGTTACCAATTCATTTGCATTTGCCTTTACATGTATATTTCCATCTATAAGGAGTATGATGTCTGTAAAGTAATGTAATATATACACTCCCCCACCACCACCTCCTTGTGTCTGTTGTGTCTTGCTTAAATATTGTTTTGTTAGCTATGAATTAAAATGTATACAACAAAAAATATATTGTACCCTAAATTCATCAATGACATGCCAAAATATACATAAGCCAGTGTAAATAAAGTGTATCCTCTGTTACAGCGCCTGCAGTGGGCCTTTCAGACACTGTGCTGTTTGCTATCAGGATGGGACAGCTGTGCAGCCATGTGCCACGAGCATGCTAGCACCGTGACACCATGCTAATGCAACTGTCAGCATGTTCATTAAAATACAAGAGCACATGGGACAGGGGACAGAGGCACTTCCTGTTCAGGTAAAAAACACCTTCCCAAGATGTCTGCTGTGGTGACACGCTGCCCAGAGCAAACACATTTACAATCATGACAGCAGCCTTATCTTCAACATGGCATACAAAAACACTGGCAGCCACGCAAGGACAAATTTGAACAACTACGAATCAATTCTTGCATGTGTTATCTTTGGGCATAATTGGTGTGATATGGACAACCCTAAAATGTCTTGTAATGTGTGACCAATTTACTTTGCCTTAAAATATATCATTATAAACAAACAAATCTTAACCTAGTATCTTGCAAATCTCTTGACTTAAAGGTGCTATTGGAGATGCTATTGCTTTGTCTAGAATGTTTCACAGTATGGTATTAAACCTTTGCATCTTCATGGAGACCAAACCAGATCAATGTACAGGTCAGATCTGTGGAGTGGCGACCCTGCTCACAGTGTTTTCCGAGGCATTTTGAGTTATAAAACCACCTGAATTGAATTGTAAGTTAGAGCGGTTTAATGTCATACAGTGGAACATTCCAAGCAGAGCAATGACACATCCATAGAAATACACAAGTGACGGATCCTCAACCAAAAAGTTACACAGTGCACCTTTAACTCAAAGTACATATTTCTGCCCTCAACAATTACACAAAAAGTGAGTATTGTTTTCTGAGAACTGCATTTTTGTTACACAATGTCCCAACTTTCTTGAATGTTTGAATAGAGCAAGAAAGAGAAACTTTTTGCTTTACTCAGAGGCAGTATCCAAACTGAACTTACCATGGTATTAAACACACAGATTTTTTTTTTTTATTATTATGCTACTATGACTTGTGCCATTGCAGCTAGTAGATGTTGTCCAGAAGTACCTTGGTTTTGTTCACTTTTGGACACTGGGAGTTGTGCTAGTGTTAATTATATCCTTAACAGCAGGAAGCACTAATTAGCACACCCAGAAAACCCGATTTGTCGTCATTTAAATACAGTAGGCAAACACCATTCTAGGTCCCTCCTGAATACTATTACTGTTGACAATTAGCACTACATGATTTTGGTGTTATGGCCACTTTCTTTCTCAAACTTAGCTGTGAGACATGGAAGATACTTTGAAAACATTTCTGAACAATCAAGGAAAGGGAAAAATCAGCAAGCTAGGTTTGATTTGGATGATGGGTCTCTTCAAAGTATTTTACTACCTCAGAATCAACAGTCAACAAAACTGATATAGTCCCACTGAGTAACTTTTTAGCCAAAAAAAGACTGAAATGAAAAGCTGCTTGTCTCTGGGGAATTGTTTTTTTCTTTGGAAAAAAAATTCCACAGCATGGAAAATGAATGTATCCTAGAGGTGGAGAATGCCCCGAAGTATGGTTTTAACTTTTGATTTCCATGGAATCATTATACATGATGCGCCACCTCCAGAACGTTATGCAGTGTTGCTTTAATCTTTTTGTAACACTAGTTGTAGAATTTTACTTTTGACAGATGCCTTGCTGGAGGGCATATATAATTTTTGTTTTTTTGTAAGTTTGCAATTTTTGGTTTGTGTGTTTTGACTCCTAAGTATGAAGGCATAAATATACAATTATATAATGATAATTCTGTCAAATGTGAAATTTACGAATGCCATTAAAGTACATGAAAGTTTTCCTTCATCTATATTAGCTCCCATATTTCTGCCACCGATACACTTGAGGACATTATTAGTTAATTTGGAGATAGAGGCTCAGAGCAGCCAGCAGGACTCCACTCTCGCTCTCACCCTGCAGCCTCCAGTGGCATTACCAAGTCTGTAATCTAATCACTGGCCAGTGTTGTAATGTGGTCCACAGCCCGCCCCGGGAAACTCCTGGGCATACAAGCAATTAATTAACTTAATTGGCTGGTTAACTTAATTGATTACCTTGTTATTTTGCTTGCCTCGATATAGCTCTGCTCATTGTGCAATGAGATAATATAGACATAATGTGTGTATTAGGCCATAGGCAATATCCAGGTATCTCCCTCCACTCTCTCTCGGCTCTCTCTGAAAGTGTCCTCTGCTCTGAGTGAGTAATTGTTGTCAAATTATCATCCCATTATCACAAGCATAATTAGCTTTATTTATTAGCCATTAGTTGAATACGTTCCATCTAGCACCAAAAGGATAAGCAGGGCATGAGTGTGTCTGAGTGCCACTGCAATGTCACGCAGATAAAGGCAGCAGAGGGGAATAAATTATGACACTCATCATCCAATCAGCCGCTCCCTTTGTCTGCAGAATGTAAGTGTGGCCCAGACACATCTTATCTTAAACTCAAGTGTTGCTGTTTTAGAGCATAAGCAGGAGTCTAAGTACACACTCGCACATTATATGGTTGTGTGAGACTGAAAAGCTGTCTGGCATATACAAAACATTCAAAATAAAAAAACTAAACTAAACAATAATGCACGAGTCTCTGCACTTTTCCAGATGCTGAGCCACTTCATAATTGTGTGCATTACTCATTCACTCACTACACTTGAGTGCTGCTGGGGAGTGATTTCTGTTGCCACAGCTGCCCTGGGCTCCACTTCTGGAAGCAAGGCTCCTAATCTGCAGCATCGGCCCCTCCGGACATCACCAGTGCCACACAATTCATACACTGTATGAGATGAGAAGTGGGTGAAGTGTCTTGCCTGAGGACACAACAGCAGTAGTGGTCCGAGCTGGGATTAAACCATTCAACTTTGGGGTGGTAGATGAAATAAGAGAGTTTGATGATAACTACTGTGATCTCATAATGATGGCTAATGGTATCAGCAGCTACTGAGTTTGAAAAAAAGAGCATATATGTATTCTTTTGTAGACTGCCGTGTATACTAGAAATATACTAAAAAAAACTACAAGTATGGTTTTAGAGGACAGCCATTCTCACAGTGTGATCCCTGTTAAAGTAAAGCCAGGAGTGTTTCATGGCTCAGTGGGCTCACCTCAGATCTAGCTTTGGAACACTGTCATCAACACTACTCCTTATTGTGTCTCTTGTCCTGATATCCCCTTTAAACGTGTTTACTGGAGTTTTTTTTAAACACCATTGATGGTAATAATTATTACACCAAGAAGAAGAATAGATTTGAACAAATTCATAGACTCAAGAAGCCCACATAACCTCCCACCTAAGGTCAGTTTGCATTCGGAACAGTAGGTAAACAATGTCCTGTCCAAGAACACAATGGCACCAGGCATTCATAGTCATGGATCCACTAGTGAGCCTCTGCTTCCCATACTATCCTTCTAACAAACAAACTTTCCTTCACTTTTGCTACAGAAATGTTTAATTTATTTTGTACAATAGTACATTACAGCAATTACAGTGCACGCAGGTTTGTGGTTCACATAGATCCAAGTACAAGATGTAGCACTATATATTCTCCTCTCGCTCCCTCCCTCTCCTCTCTGCTCTGCTTCCTCACTGGTGAACTCTCCAGCCGTGTTTGCCGAGTGCGTGAGCGATGACTTCTGCCACCAGCCTCAGTGCATCACCAATATCCCTGGTCTCACTCTCCAACAGCTCCGACCACGTTAGAAATTCAGAGAGGTCCTCACTCAAAATTATTAGAGGACATCAGTAACATGCCCCACTTTTCTGTTTTTAAAATGCATACTTCAAGAATTACATTTTCGGGGGGGATGCTAGATAAACTGAGACCATAAAGTCCTCTTATGGTATTGACAAAATAGAAATGGAACTACGAAAAGCTGAGTCCATGCAAAAAATGAAGTGCTCAAGTGCTTGAGTACATAAATAAAAACTTACTTAATTACTAGGTGTGCTAGTTGGTACTTGAAAACATTTTCAAAGTACAAGTTAGTGCAATTCAGTCTTCTAAACAATATTTGATCATTTAAAACTGATTAACTTGAGTCATGAGCCAAGTGAGTCACTATATAATGCTTTGGAATGAGAAATGATTGACTGTCCAAGGGTGGTCCATCCTGCTTCATCTTCTGTCTAAATTACAATTACATGGCATTATACTCAATTACAAGTCCACATAGCCACATAACAAATACTCAAAAAAGTACAACTATAGCAAAAAAAATTACTCAGTGACAATAACTTGAGTATTTGTCACTATCAGCCTCTGATTAGAATGAGCACTGGTATATTGAATGACAAATATTGGTCTTTAACATTTCAGGTGTGACACAGAATACACACACTACCTACAGACACAGACACACCTTGGTTTTCTCTTTTTTAAAACCCATTACCATGCTTTATCATGCTCCATGGCCCCATTAAATGAGCTCATTAAATAGCTTTGGGATTACAAATCAAAGTAATTGCCAATTAGGATTTACCTAATTGTGTAAAGCTTCTTAGATCAGATGCTTTCTCTGTGAGTTTGTGAGGTCAAAGCTTGTGTTGTTTACCAGCTCAGCTCCGGATGATTGATGCAGACAGCCAGAACCAGACCCCATCACAGTCTGATCAATCTCCAGTGGAAATGTCTGGACAAACTTTACTGAGAGAAGTCACAGGACAATATAGTAAAACAGGTTAGGGTTCCAAAGTTTATTTGTGATACATTAGACCTTTTAGATTTATTTTGAAAGTTTAGTCTGGAGTTATCTTTGGACTAGTCCTATCTTTTAAAGGGGCACTAAGTAACTGATGACTGGTGACAGATGCCTCATCAGCTTGTTTCATGAAAATGTTACTGCTTTGCCTAAGATGTACAACAATACGATTTCTTCAATTAAAGGTGTTTTTATTGTCAATAATACTTGGCTTAGAAGAGTCACCTTCTTGTCTCTTACATAGTGTCCCTTTAATAACTAAATCAAGATAAATATGTAATAAAAAGTACATTCAGATAGAAATGTACAAGTGGCATATAAGAAATTAAAAAGCCAAAATTAAACCTGTAAAAAGCCATTGGACATCTTAAAAGTTTGCAGTGCACCTTCTATGTGCTACATCCTATGTCCTATGTCCTGTGTCTATAATAGTAAACTGCTGGCTGACAAACATACAGTCTTAAAATATTGGAAGTGTAAAATACTGCCCCTGTTCTGGATTTAGCTCATAAGCAGCTGTGAACCCATACAAGCTAAAATATTCAGTCAGGAAGTACAATGGTTTTGTCCTAGATGCATTAGAGAAATTGTGCTAAAAATCCTTATGCATAATAATGTTACTATAGTTGTATGTAGACTCCACATTGGTGCTGTAAAACCAAAAAACTGCAAGCGTGAGGTTTTCTTGCTAAGGGCACAGCTGAAGTTATTTGTATATTGCCTCTGGGCCAAACTGATTTCATCATGGTTATGAACAGGGTCAGTCGGGTTTAAAATGCTCTTTAAATGTTTGTCTACTGTGACACATAACTACACCTGTCTCTGTGACTTAATGTCTAACTGTGTCACCAGGATACAGTGATATGTTGAGGATGAATCAAATGAATATGTTTAGACTTTTATCCTATCTTTGTTTCTTTATATTTCTACTATTATTACTATTATTACTATTACTTCTATTACTACTATTAATGCTATAACTTACTCCATGCATCTTACTATCTCCATGTTTGATGGTTAAAGGTCCAATATTACACAAAACTGACTCTTGTGAGCCTTGTTAGAATGCTGTTATCTCATGAAAAACATACCCGGAGATGTGTTTTGTTTTGCACATGTTTGAGTAATCTTTAATTATGTATTCTGTGTCTCCAAAACTCAAAATGCTCTGTTCCACCTTGTGATGTCATGAAGTGATAGTTTTCAAGTAAACAGTTACCTGTAACCTTTTCTTTAGGAGAGATAGACAATTCCAGGACAATTCCACACCTCCAGGTATTTTGAGAAAACAACATTATAAAATATAAATAGTGTAATATGGGCCCTTTAATGCCATACATTGGAAGACTGTAGACAAAGCAACAAGAAAAGTTACATAGTGCACCTTTATGTCAGCATGTTTTTGATCAGTACTCTTATATCTGATATGTGTTCTACCTCTGATAATTACGTTGTCCATAATCACATCAAGAAGAAACATGAACATTGTAATTGTACTAGTCATTTACAAAGCAGCTGATGGTAATTTTGTTCTAAAAGTACTCAGTGTAGTCCTTTGAAAACAGCAGCGTCAGGCCCTTGCTCTTGGGTGCCCTCCAACTCCAAGCTTTACCATGGCAGTGGTAATAGAGAGCCATAAAGGGACTGGGTGTGATGACAGAGTAATAACACCAGATTTAGACTGTGTCAGAGCAGCCCCATAATGACTAATACAAATGCATGTCTGGCAGCCTGTAGATTAGGGGTCAATAATCAGCCCTATTGTTTATCACCATCATAATGTGAAAACAACAGGGGATATTTATAACATTGATCACTGTGTAGACTCTGGATATATTCGTGTAAAAAGAACTAAGACAAAAGTAAAGTCTACACAAATAAATGTGTAAATGATAACTTAATTCGCTAATAAATTCCAGAATAAATAAAAGTATCAGATTTGCAAGTAATGGCTTCATATTGAAAGTGACAATTCTGGATGGTTTGTTCAAGAAATTTTTTACCTGTTTTTATGTGGATAATTATTAATTCTATGTAGATAATAAGACAATATTAGTAAGTAGTAAGTAGCAGAATTATTTGAGTATTTATCTCAGAATTATAATAATTCAATAAAAATAATAATAAAAAGGCAATTGGCCTACCATACAAACAAAGACATCATTTATATGACAAATGTAGTATAGATAAAAATTCTTCAAAGACCTACATTATTTGTGGTTGAAATAGTTTTTTCAGCCATTATCCTAATAGTGATCACTAACAGTGATGAAATTGCCTGTGTATAATCAATACTGGTGTTTCATCCTGAAAAACAGACCTAAATAAATTATATAATATTGTACATGCAGGCAACATACAGTACATGCAGCAGTGTGTACACAACCATAGATTAACAGATTTGATTGAATTCATTCATTTAATTAATTTGTTTGTTTCGAGCAACTTTAAAACTATTTTACAATAATTCAATTTTCTTATTTAAGTTTGAAAAGGAGTGAGGCGGAAACTTCCACATGTGGCCTGTAGATTATAAGAATGTTCATTAGATTTTCCGATTTTCCTCTACTTCTTACTATTCATTTGGAATAAATTAAAATATACGCAACGAGACACAACAAAATATTAAGACTGATTTCATCCAGAGTAAGAACACTCAAAGTGGTTTTGATGTTGGACAATGCTGTCATCTAGTGGTAAGATTTGATTTGTTGGACAAAAGGTGGACTGTGCACAATATGTAGTTCATAGCATTTGAACTACTGTTTAATCAAGCAGATAATGAGCAATAAAATTCAAGGCAGTCCATTATTATTGTGTGAACTCATAAGCAAAGGGAATTCTGAGTAAATATTTATGCCCAGTAAACTAATCAATGCCCATTAAAAAGGTCAAGGGCAGATGATGATGGATGTAGGCTGTGTGTATCAATAAAAAGG
Source organism: Boleophthalmus pectinirostris (assembly GCF_026225935.1). NCBI lineage: Eukaryota > Metazoa > Chordata > Actinopteri > Gobiiformes > Gobiidae > Boleophthalmus > Boleophthalmus pectinirostris. Next base: position 24,808,898 of record NW_026571018.1, on the reverse strand, counting down.
AGACTACAGAAATGAATTACAAATGCACCAACACACCCACTCACACAAGCGGACAGCAGACAGGCACTGGTAAGGAATCATTCATTGATCACATTTAATCTGTCATAATTAATTCCATAGGAACAAGATGTGAAGTGCAAGCCTCCGTTACACACATGAATTATTCAGCATGACGAATAGGTGGACCCGAGATAAATGAACACAGGAGAACGGTACCAGCAGCCTTGAGTCCATATAGCTAATTACAGTCTTTTCTTGGAAACTGTCAAAGGTTAATTTACAATAATTGCTATATAGATATACTACTGAATTGTAATTGTGAGCTGAGGTTAACAGAACAGTTTAAAAGGATTAACTTATCAAACCTGGAAAAAAGTAACTTAAAAGTCAAGAGCTCACAAACTGTTTTCTTTTAAGGCAGCGCTGCCTATTTCTTACCAGCGTGGGTGATACTGCTACTAATGCAGTCTTACTGCAACTAATATTTCAAGCACATGAAAGGGCATCTCACAGTGCATGGCATTTCAATAACAGCACAGAATTGTAAATCATCTAATACCATCTAATATGTAGCACATTAACCCCATAAAATTAAGTTTTAAAGTTATTATGGCTTGTTTGGAATTGGTAAATGTGTATGAGGTAAAATATTGACTTGGAGATACAGAAGTTATGTCTGTATTTTATTCTTCCTGAAACCATTCACAGCTTTTTACAGATAAATGATGTCATTACACATATTTAGTTCTGGTCTGATAAGAGAGTACTGGGATTAAAACTAACTGTACTGTAGTATAAGGCATGTCATGAATCAGACAATAGCATGTTACACTCCTAAATATTAGGAACACATCTTTGCATTTGAGCATTGAACTGAACATGAACAAAATTAAAAAACGTCTTGACCACAATAATAAAAAGAACTGAGTCAAATATCAAATAATCTAAAACAATATATACTCAGCTGATGAGTGAAAATTTAAATCTTGCTTCATTAAGATCAGACTCATGTTGTGTGCAGTGGTTTAGAAGAAGGTTTCTCTGCACAGTGGACATGTAGACTTGTTACTGGATGTGAACCATTTGTACTGTGGGCAGAGGAAAAGCAGTTCAACATTAGCTCTTTGGCGCCATAGTAACAGTATGTGTCATATTGAGGACTACTATTTTTCTCACCAGACAGGCTGAGTGGAACTTCTTTTTGCAGGTGCGGCAGGCCTTTTTGGGCAGAGAGTAGTTGGAGCCATGGATGACAGAGAAGCAGATCATGCAGTCCTCTATTCCCTCAAAGCGTTTGTCCACGTTATTCTTCCACAGCGCCAGCCCCTCCATTATACTGCCATTCTGAAAGACACGCATTTACACTTGACTAAACTGCCGCACTCTGGCTTTTCCATTTCGATCCCTGAAGCAAAGTCTGTACTCTTCTCAAAAGTCAAATCTGTTGTTTCAACCCTTTGGTCTGCAGCCATAGAGCTGGCTCAATAATATAGATTTACCATGGACAGATGACTTCCCTCAGCGCTTCAGCCTACAAGTTTAATATTGTGCATAAACAGTGCAGTGTTATTGTTGTTTACCTGGTGTGTAAGGTAAGTGCTGAGTTGCAACATCCAGTTCCTCCACTGCTGTACAGATACGCCCACACGCTTCCCACTCTCCACAGTGATGGAGCCCAGAGGGTAGTTCTGTGAGAGCTGAATCACCAGCTCAATGCAGATATCATCCACCGAATAGGTAGCAATCACCTCCCGCGCAGCCGAGCGAGCTTTAACCTGCAGCCATCAAACTATAAAAAACTGCCCGACCATTCAGCTGAGTTTTCCACATTCAGACTAACTACAAAGAAATCCCTGAAAGATTGCCATTAACATGTGGTCTTGTAGTGCCACCTAGTGGAAAAAGTGCACCACACATTTTTACAGCATTGTATGTAACCAAGACATGCCCTTTAAAGCACCAGTAGAAATTGTGCCTTGCAGCGTCTGTGATAATGAACACTGAATTGGATACTCACAGTCATATTGTCAAACAGCTGAGTGCTGGAGTGCACAGAGGAGATCTCTTGAGCTGACAGAACTGGACTGACGTATTTAATGGTGAACTTTTCCACTGCTGCACTCACTCTCTTCTCCTGACTGTTCCACCACAGCCGTACCATAGCAGGCAAGTCCTGTAAAGTGCTGTAGTACACACTACAGGCCAGATGGGGGAGCTCCCACTCAGCACTGTGGCTTTCTGCCAATAAAATTCCAGAGTGTTGTAATGTGTTTACACTTCACATTACCTAGGACAAACTGTACTCACTGTCCACAGCCAAAGAGAGACTCTCTGTGAAGAAGGTTCTGGCCTCTTTTGTGTCACCCCCTGAACCCCCCGGGCAGACAGGGCTTTCAGGCATCAGTTTGAAAAGGTGCCGGAGAAGTTTATTCAATGAGGAGTTTTGTTTCAGAAACTGGGCATAATGTGCTCGCAACTGTGAAGATACAAGATAGGAGAGTTTGAGTTTCTCTACTTCTTACCATCACAGCTGAATTGCATTTCAGTCACCTACTTACATGGGAAGGTGCAGATCTGAAGAAAGTCAGAAGCAGTTTCCAGGATAGCAAGTATCCAAGGATACAAGAGTACTCCACACTCAGAGGCTGAACCACGGCAAACTCCCCCACCTGAACTCCTGTCAGGATGTTTTCACACAGGTCCTCACAAGCTGAAAGGATAGCCATCAGTGATGCTGGAGGAGATCTAAATGTAAAACATAAGACAGAAAAAACAGTTTTAACCAGTTTAGGGAAAATAATTATGTATGTTTTTGTTGTACTTACAGACAGGGCTCATCTTTGCCATCATCAGCTTTGCTGTTGTCTCCTTCCCCATCACATTCAGGTAGCTTTGGCATAACCCTGCAGTGACAGCACATTTTAACCTCTGCTCAAACACATTTCAAACCTTAAAGTTTTTGCATTACACAAACAAAACGCACTTATCTAACAAGTAGTAGACCGTGATCTGCAAGGGCCTGGCTTTAAACAGCAGCAGAGGACAGAGAGTGTTGAGAAGCGTCTGGAGGTTTTCAGGCAGATTTGTCTTTTGGTCAGCGATGAATCGAGGCTGAAGAGTATTATCAGTAAGTTGTTTTAGGGGCACAAACATCAGAGCCACCCCAATGGACTGAAGAACTTGCAATGGAAACACAGGGTCTTCTGGCTCAGGGAAAGCATCTGCAGCAAAAAGGCAATAAAGTCAGTGCCATTGGAGAGATGAATAAATTGTAAAGAGAAAATTATTCTTATGTATTACGGTTAGCCTTAGCAAGCTTTAGCAACTGTGCTAAAATAGCAAATTATATATTTATTTGCTAATACATTGTCAATACATTATTTGCCTTACCGTCTATAGCGAGAGGGGCCTGAATACTGAGCTTTTATCTGGGATGCAGCCATTGCCAGTATACAAACAAAACTGAATTCTATGCAACCAACAAGCTTAATTGGTAAGAAAACGACTTGCACACCTGTGATTTTGGTGGGCAAAGGCAGCAACAGACTGTATAATCCATCGACAAAGAAGTCCGTCCATTCACTTGTGAGCTCCTTTGGCAGCTCCTTCTTGATGTCTGGTGGAGGTGAGGTAAAGAACTGGTTCAGTCTCTCTATGAGTGCAGCATTCTCACACACAAACAGCTGCACCCAAGGGTTCCACAGATGAGTCACATTTTCACTGGCCGCCTGGGAGCAAGAACACTGTTAAAGTCATCCATAGTTGAGTTTTGTAGATTGTGTATAATAAAGAATCTCACCTCTAACCAGGCTAACATCGAGCAGAGAATGAAATCCCACTGGCTGCCTTTGAGAACAGATGGAAAGTGTGTGACTACCCACGAAAGGAAACGCATCATCTCTACTGTCAAGTTCAATTCCTCTGATGAAACTTTGGAAAATTCACTAGGAAGATATTTGAAAGTTACTTTAAGTTAACTTTTTAGTTAGACTGAACTTGTCTCACTTGTGATAGAATTTCAACATTTTACCTGTGAAAGAGGAACCAATCTTCCTTACAGTTTCTCCACTGCATTAAAATGTCCAGGATTTGGAGCACAATCTCATCGTCTACTGGAGTCTGTGCTTTAAGACAGCACAGCAGCACTGCCATACACCCAGACACATCTGCAACTGTTTCATTCATAAATTATTTTGTTAGTTTGTTTTGAAAAATGTTTATATTTGTGTTTACTGGCCTTTTACTCACTCTGGTTTTCCTGCCAACTGATGATTCCTGCAGTAGCAAGAGCGACAAGAGTATCTCTGTCTTCTATTGTCATATATTGGCAAATTACTTGCAGAGTGCTCAATTTAGCATCAGATATAGGGAATAGACTATTAAAAACACACACAATTGTAAAAGCGAGATGAGCCAATAAGCAAGACAAAAAACATTACATTTCCTACAATAAATTACCTACCATTCTGCAGTGTTATAAAGCTTCTTCAAGACTGCGCTTTGATTTCTAACAAGATTTTCATTTATAATGTAATTTTCTAAAGCCAAAGACCACAGTCCTCCTTCTTCTATTGACCTAAAAATAAAATATTGCAAAGTCAGTATTAAGAATTTAATAATACCTCTACAATGGAAATGGGTCACCACATTTAAATACTAGGTGTAGCTTACCTGGAGTAGAGTGTTGCTACCATCTCTTTTACAGGGATCACACTATTAAATCCTTCCGACAACCCATAGTCCACCAGTAAATTGTGATAGGTCGTTACTATTGTGGGACTGTACTCAACCTCTTTACACCACTGAAGAGCATAAAGCAGTTCTGCAGCTATAAAAAGAAACACATTAGCAGGCATAATTAAATATGTGTTTTGCTGATGAATATTTAATTCAAACCAAACTACCTGCAGGCTGAAGAGTTGGAAAAGATAAGTTTTCATTTCCACCTGGGTTTAAATATTTTGCCACTTTTCCTAGCAAGGCACAAACACAAAGGTGGGCTGGTAGCCTAGTCAAAGCTCTGGACTTCCACATGTCCACTGAGGGCTTCTCACAAACAGCTCGTAGGTGACCAGACAGTAATGGCAACTTAACCCACTGTAAGACAGCGGAAAACATTGAAATTAGATGAGAATGATGACATAATTCATCTTGTACTTGACAACTGTTGTGCAGGTATCACAGGCACATTTTTACACAGCAAGAGCATGATTACCTGGGGAGGCAAGGCTTGTCGTATCCTTGTCCATTCATTCTCATTGGGAGAAAGCAGACTGAAGATTTGGATAAGGAGAGCAGTGTCTTGGTTGGAGTCTGCAATCAGTGCCTCTACCAGGCCTTCCATAGCCACAATAAGAACCTGAAGACTGAACAGTTTAGATTGTCAATTAGTTTATGTTTTAACTACTTATGTACAAGTAGATCCTTGTAAATGCAGTTTCTTCAAACCTTTTATTGTCCAATTTGACAGTGAGTAATTGGTTCTTCACCCAAAGTACAGCACTCTGCAAGAAGCCATTTTCCCTGATCTCATGTTTAGAGAACTGGACGAATGATTGAACACCAGCGACAAACACTTTTTTGAGTTTAACTACAAGAGAGTCTTTAAAAAGCAAAACATTCACAATTAGTCCTTTGAATTACTTACTGTAAAATGTGTAAGTGCTTGATAAAACAAAACCCACCAGGGAGATGAGTATGCGTTTGATCTTGAGCAGTTAGCTTGAAGACGGTGAATAGTAGTTCTTCAGCTGATTCGAGCAGGAGACAGTCTTGTACAGAGGAGAAAAACGTCAAGGCCACGTCACAAACAAATGAAATGAGTGGCTCCATGTTGCCGGCATCGGAGAGACTCTTGGTTTCAGACAAAGTGTTGTGCAACCTCTCAAGAATCTTTTCCATGTACACCTCTCCAATCAAGGGAACTGGGATAACGAGACAAGTGTGCTATTCATAATCAAGTAAAATGCAGAAAATGAAAGAGTCAAATGTGTCTCAAACTACCATTGTCGTGGTGCTGTGATAAGACCAGGCTAATGAGTGTCCAACTGTCGCTGCTGGGTGAAGTGTTTGATGGTGTGGGTTGGACCTTGCAGAGTTCCTCAGTCAACTCTAAAAGAGTCTCACCCAGCACTGAGCCTTTGAGCCATTCATCACAGTCTTTAAGAGTTTCTGGATCTACACAAGCCTGTACAGAAGAGACATTTTAAATGAAGAATTCAGTATAAATATGAGATTGTATCAGAGCTGTGGGCGCACTCAAAAATAATGGCTGATGACTTGAGATTTTAGTGTGTGACTTGTGACTTGTAGTTCAGGCAGGACTCTGATTGTGGCTCAAGGATATAGACATGGACTTGACTAGTTATAGCTCTTAAGTCCTTATACTGCCTACCTCTGTATATCTGCTTTTAAAATTAAGTAAAAAAAATTGTTAAAAAACAGTTAGAACAAAAGTGCTTCTTAATGGACTGGACTTGAGACTTGGTACTTTGTTTTAAGTGATAATGACTGAACTTGGACTTGACTGCAACCCTAGATTACGAACCATAGAACTTACCCTCTGTATAAATTGAAGAGTAATACCCCACGGTAAATTCATCTAAGAACACATTAAAACAAAAACATGTGAGTTATATAAAGAAAAACACATTATACACACATGAAGCAGAGTGAGAAAGATCGTTACAATGGTGATTTGGTTGAGGATGCGGGTGGTCTCCTGCTGACTGCAGCATTGAAGTGAACTGAAAACCATCTCCACAAGATGCTGAGTGTCTGCCCGACCCTCCTCTGACAGCCACACCACCACCCGCTCTAACAGGAAATGCATGGCTGGGTTCTTTATGTTCACTGAGTGCTTAGTCTTATTATCTTGTACTTCTTCCTTGTCTAATTCAATCAATGCCTGGTAAAATACATACAAGTATTAAAAAGTATGCTTTAAGTGGCATTATTTCCAAAATAACTTAACAATATGTATCAGCACAGTATAAAGCTTCATTCAGTATCTTTCAAACAAAGTGACAACTCACAGTAAAGACTTTAGGTGTGTGGAAGGACCGCAGAAGGCGCGATAGAAAAACAAGATGTCTCTCAGAGTGTTTTTCATTGACATGTACCAGGCACAGTTGAGCAAGCTGGCACACTACATCCTCAAAATACTGCGTCTGCAGGGGTTCACACGACTTGTCTCCGCTTTGTGCTGGCCCCGTCTTCACATACCCATCAGAACCATCTCCCTCAACAGTTTCTTCTTCATCTACTGAACTGGAGAAACAAATCTTGACAGATTTCTTCTTCTGTGTTTTCTTTCTGCTCACTTTTTCAGGGTACCGCATTACCTTTAGAGGGACAACAGTTTATTTTCACTTTTGTTGAAAGAGGAGTTACATCATCAGCTCCAAGTTTGTCTAAGCTGTTAGCTGTACATACCTGCAACAAAGTGGCCATTCCTTCAAAAGCCCCTGGGTCAGTTTCCTCACTGTCAACATAACGCACAAAGAGCAAGGCCAGTCCCTCCCAAAAGTCAGTCACAAGTTCTTTAAAGACATCACTGTTGTCGTGAGATTCAGCGATGCTGTGTAGTCCTGCTTGCTTTTCCCAGGAGACAAGCATTTCAGTGACTAAAAGGAAAAGAGGGCCTTTCTGAAGAAGTGGACTTGCAAGAGCTGTTTCCAGCAATGGCAGAAGCTGCAACATTAGAAACAATAGATGTTACATTCTGTAAGTCATTTTATTATTTGTATTTATTATGAAAAAGCACAGATAACTAACTAGTCTGACCTGTTGTGATACAAGCATGGTCACAAGATTTTTCTGGTGCTCATTTACTTGTGCATTCTGTGAAATGCAGTATCTCAAACATTCCACAGCTGAGGTTACAATTACTGCACTTTCTGAGGAACTTGATGCAGCACGCTTACTGGAGAGACTGAAACAAGTTATTGGAATGATTCAACTGTTCTATCTCCCATAAGATTTGAGGAAAATGCATATTTAGCAACTATACCCATTGAGGAGTGATGTGAAAAAGGTGGATAAAAAGTCGATTTGTGGGTCAGTAATGTCTTCAGGGAGTTTACTGAGAAGTGGCATTAGATTTGGATGAAGTGCTTTAGCCAGGCCTTTTCCACCTTCTTTTAACAGTGTCCACAATTTAGGCAAGAAGCCCTTCTTTGCATTTACATGTGTCCAGCAGTCCTTGCACAGAATAGAAAACACAGCAAATGTAATCATATTCCTATACACAATACTATAACATGCATGCTATCTAGAATGCTCTTACAGGAATGGTGGACACCACATGGAGAACTGCCTCCCACACAGGAGCGAGCACTAAAGGATCGGCATCATCGATGTTTAAGAGAACGGCAGGACATAGCCGAGCAGCTTCAGCCTGGGCCAGGGCAGGGGTCAACTCACACAGGGCACAAACCAGCACAAAAAAGGCTCCTCGCACCTGTACATGATAACAATAAATATACTTCCAATGTAATAAATCTGTTAAGACACTTTAGTTTCATATCAATTACCTGGGGTGTTTTGTGTTTGCTATACTTCCAGAATTTCCCAGAACTAATTAAATCTGCTAGTTTAGTTTCTAAAGTTGTCCTGTCAGCTTGTGGTAATAGAGATAGGAGTCTTTTCACACCAAGAAGAGAACTGGTCAGCATGCGCACATATTTAGTTTCTCTTTCTTCATCAGTCACAGTTCTGAAAAGTAGATGTCATTTATTATTGTAACCTTAAAATCTAGGCCAAAAGATATCAAACCAGAAATTTGTCTAGGGGTTACTTACTGTGGGTCACTTAAAGTGTTTGCAGTCTCCTTTAACAGAATGTCTTGAAGTACCTAAAATAGTAAAAGGTAGAAACAGTTTAGGGATTTACCTTTTTCACTCCAGTGACCAGTGACTCCAGTCATTTCATATTCTTACACTGAGAATCTCTTCCTTGCAAAAGCTTAGAGCCTCCGGTTGTTTTGTAGGTGAGAAAGCAGCCTGGAAAGCCCGCCAAGCTGCTGATGCTGCAGGTGTGTATGTGTCACATTGAGACAAAATCCAGTGTCCCATCAAACTTTTCAAAAAAGGAGCCAAGTTGCGTCGTACTTTCAACACCAGTTGCTCAAACGCAATTTGAGTTGCTTCTCTTATTCGCCGATCATAATCCTGACAAAATGTGAGTAAACATTTTCTTTTTGACACTTCGACGTTATTGAGGTTTGAGTGAGCTGTTGTGTATCTTACCACTGATATTTTGCAGTATATTCTTGGCCAATATGGCAAAACCCCTTTGACATCTTCAGCCTCACGTTCCTGGCACATGGCTCCAAAGTCTTGCACCGCCTGAGACAAGATCCCACCGTTTAAGTTCATCAATGACTTGATCAAAACAAAGATGCCCTAAAAGTGTAATAGCCTAATTTTCCCACCTTTAATCTCGTGACATTGTCTCTTTTGGAGAGTTTTCGAAGCACCAGGCGAAAATCAGCATCCACTAGACTGTCAATCTCCTCAGCACCGTGGACAGCTGGGACATAACTGAGCTCAGAAGTCACCGTCGTGTCAAAGCCCACAAACCCGGGAATGACGCCACCTTCACGGGCAAGGACCTCGGCTGCACGACCGCTGCTAGACGGCTGATGGAAAATTAAAGTGTGCTGTAAAACCTCTGCACATTTGGAAATAAGTACTGCATTTGTACAGTTATTGAACAGCTATGTAGATTCCAACTGCACACACGCTTTCGTAGCAGCGCATGTTAGCAACAAAGAGTGGCAAGTACTCTTTACTCTTTACTATAATAAACCATCTCAACTATACTTACCCGAACATTTCCTTTAGTTCGCTGTTTATTCTTACCCCCCATTATAAAGTCTATACATGTAAAAGTGTGTTTTACTCTAATGCTAATAACAGGAGACACAAGAGTTTGTAGTCGGTAAACAGGAGCAATCCACTTCCTTGTTCCTGTGTCGGTCTTTCAAAATAATAAAATAAAATGGCAAATTGCGTAATTTTGCATATGTGTCGAGCAATACGCAGTTAGTAATCTAATTATAACGTATTATTTATGGTTGACAGCGACAAGCAGGTACTAGTTACGTATGCAGGCCAATAGAGGATATTACTATCCTTTTATTTTGAAATATAGATATATTTATTAAGGGGGAAAAAAAAGAAAGAAAATCTGAGAATAGCCGTATCAATTAGTAATCAAAAATGTTTAATACAACTTGTTATTGACATCCTTTAACAGAACGTGTATAGATTAACATCACATTTTAGAGTAGTATCATAGACAGTCTATGGGTAAAATAACGTATTCCATTATAAATACACTGCATTTGTACAATAATGGCTTTTGGTATGGAGGTAAAGTGTGTCTAAAGCTGAAAATAGTCGGTAGATTTACTGTAAACAAATTATTCATACATAATTCAGTTGTGTAAACATATTTAGTGATTTAGCTTTAACTGGAATGAACTGGAATAACTACTGTCAATAATTACAACTGAAATATAATAGAAATAAGCAAAAAACATGCATTTGCACTTCTTTTGTTTGCAATGTGGAACCTCAAAAAGCATTTGAGCATAGATATCATCATGTTCAGGGTTCTCAGAAACTGCAAAAATAAACTCCTAAAAAACTATGATGTCAAAGACGTCTTTTCAGTGATAGTTTTTGCAACCTTATCAAGTACCGTGTCAGAATTTGAAACTTATTAACTCATATGTAACGCATATGGTAATAAACAACTACAGATAAAATGAATCAATAAAAAATAGGCCCCCCTTTCAACACATTTAATTTTTTCGGTCATTGTGTCTAGTCAAAGTAGTCAAGTTAATCTATCGTTTGTTTTTTCATGAACAAATTTTGGAAGATACCTTATATATATATATATATAAAAGAAATTTCAACCATTTTAACAGTTGAGGTTTTATCACTGTCCATTATCTCCCAAACTAATGCTAGTGCTTTAGTTTAGAAATGCTACATTATCCCAAGTACATGTTACATAGCATTTCTTGCTTTGTCAAGTAACCAACCAGTTATAATAATATTTAGTGAAACCAAGCTGTCAGGTTTAAGAAAACCAACAGGCAGGTCCCACATCATCCCAGCTGGATGTCATCTTCTGGGTTAAGTATTTGGCTGGGTACTGTGGTGTACCTTGGGTCCAATTTGGGAACAAAACCATTCATATCCCGGGAAGCTTGAGTTCCAAACACATCCAACACTTGGCGATTCATCAAAGCAAACCTAGAATCAATCACCGATGTCAATAATTATAACAACATAACAAATAAAAATAATTATACAATACAATACAATACAATACAAGACATCCATACCTCCCTTTTGTCAAACGAAGCAAAAACTTCCAGTACGATGGCCTGAGGTTCTGTACTTCCATAACAGCCTTTAAAGAGAAGATAATTAGTAAAGATATATAGAAAGGTCATTTTGACAGATAAGGTGTCTATTACCGCTTGGAAACAGATGGCTGTGGAGACTGCGTATAAAATTGTATCTGCATGTGGAAAGTAAGGGAACCGGCCTGCCTCAATGCCCTTGAAGTACATGGTCTGGTGGCAGAAAAAGGTATGGTTTATGATCAACTGTTTAAATATTTAAAATATTAATAAGTCTTCAATTTACCTCAACCAGCTTTGAGAAGAGGTACATTGATATTGTTGTGCTCTTGTAAAAGAACATAGACATTCCAGCCAAAAACCCTCAAGTGCAGCAAAATAAAGGAAAATTTAATATATGTATATATATTGGAGTATGTAGTTTTTCAGTGATCATAATTTAGTTAAGTTGACCTTACCCGCTATTAGAGCATGAAGCTCATCATCAATATTACGTAACCAGCGTAACAGGCAACTTGTTCCCTGAAAGTGCGCAAAAGCATATGACAATGATAAAAATAACATAGCTCACACAAATGTTGATATAAATTAAAACTTAAAGAAGACTTGAAGGTAAAAGATACCTTGTAAATACTAACAAAAGAGCCAAGAAAAGCTCCAAGCTGAAAGTTTTCTTTGTTGTAGAAAAGAGATGGTAGACGTGATGGTTTTGAGAACAACTGTCTGAAGGCGGAGGGCACTTTTAAACAACACTGAATCAAATATCCAACGCTGAACATCCTAATGAAACCCTGGAGTGACACAGAAAAAATATATATTACGTATTTTTTGTTTTCTCCCCAAGGTGATATTCGTAACCTTACTTTGACACAATAGGAGATGCAGTTATCATGATGATGCTTGCAACATCTGTGTCTTGGGCCTTGTTTGCATCTGTAGAAGCCCAATCATAAGACAATCTTTAAGTCCTAATAATTAAAACATTTTGACATGGTGTGTCTTCTTACAATAATTCTAGTAGTTCTCTTGTATAGGTGACCAGATTTCTCCTCCTGGAGATGGCTCTTCGTGCTGACACCGGTGGATCCACTGCTTCTATGGCAGCTGGCCTTTCTTGGGGTCTTGGGTGACTGTCATCACCTGTGGCTGGATTTGATGGGATCTCCTCCTTCCCAATGATGAATCTAACATATAAACACTTCTGTTTGCTTTGTCATCAATTAACGTAGTTTTGGGCTCAAATTTTGGGCTAACTCAAGCTGAGTTAGGTAAAATTACATTGGAGATTGCATAGAAACGGCATGTGAAACAAACTGTGATGAAATAATGTACGAATGAATATTTTTATGAAATATAATTATCTATATCGATATATAACATTAATATAAACTCACTTTAATGCTGAAAAGGCAAAGCCTTTAAGACCATCTTTCCTCCTACAGACAGAAAAAATACCTAATGGTTGTTTGTATAAAACTTTTTTAAAAGTACATGAAGAACATTTTTCTGTTTCTGACCTGAAGAAGAACATATACAGAGATGCCGTTATGCAGAACAAAAGCACCTAAACAAACAAACACAAAATTTCAAATAAAGTGAATTTTGTCTTCTTAATAAAACAACTACAATGTGCAAAATGTGCTTTCCAGTAATAAATGGTTCACAGAAACTGAAGGGCTTTTGTACTTACTTCTCCATGTTTGATGGGTTTGACAATGCCTCTAGTTACTGCCATGCGAAACAGTGTCTCAGTAGCCTGGTCATAAGAAAACATTATTACATTCTGCAAACCAATTTTAGGAAAAAAATAACAGAAAGGGCTTACAAGATTTGCCATGTATATTGTCAGAAGTCCTCTCCTGAATGGAAAGAGTTAGAAAACCATTTATGAAAAATATAAACATACTATTAAAAAAAAAAATCATACAACAAGGATGTCACCTGCTCTTACGCTCTAGGAGAATGGCAATGTATGAGGCAGGTAGAGCTGAGCCAAAACCTGCTGACCATGAGTAAAAACCACCCAACAATTTCCTAAAGCAGAAGACGGATATTTTCAAGTTTATTTTAAGTTTAGCCTAAAGAAGGTGTTAAAAAGTCTTTACAGCAACATTGCACTTTGACTATCTGCATTGTATTTACGCAGTTATTTTTAATAATGATGCACTAGTTCTTACCTGAGAATGCAAAAGAAGACTATATAGAGACCTCCATTAGCAGTGAGGAAAGAGGTAGATTGCAGTATCTCTGGAATAAGTCTTTTATAATAGTAATCCTTTTTCCTTCTCCTCAACAAAGCTGCTATCTGAAAAAAACAACCATATCAACAACAACCAGCTAGTTGAAAACTTTAGTACATCAGGCGTATTGTGCTTATTGCCAGTGAAAATACATTATTTTGTTAGTAACATCAGAACCCAGTGTGAACTTGAACTCGCTGGCGTATCCAAAGTGCAGGCTTGACTTGTCAGCTAGCTAATCTTTAACATAACATGGTTTGGTGTAGTTGTCCTGCCTAATGAGAGTTAGCTCGCTTTGCTAACCATAGTATCCAATTGAGTTATTCTTGGAAATGCAAAACTTACCAAGTAAAGCGGGGCGTATATTTTAAAGGAGACCTCCAATGCTCCCCTTGTTACATCCACCGCGGAACGCACACAAGACGGGTCCCAAGTGTGGCCAATTTCATAGCAGTTGTGCGGTATCTTGCTGAAAGCAGCCATGACTATAGACTGCGAGAGAGGACCGCGGGGGCGCGCTTCTGTGCGCGTTCACATACTGAAGAGAGGACGAGACACCCACACGTTTGCACGAAGTAAACGATCCAAGAGCCATGGTTACACACGCGTAAGAAATGTGAAAATAGTTCATTGTTCATTTTATTTATTTACTTTTGCTCATTTATATTGTTAGGGTGGGCAGAGGAAGTTTACCTACCTAGGCCTTTACACTTGATTAGCACAATTATAAATTAGTTTGTTAGTTATTGTGATAAATGTCTTACAAACATTACATCATACATATCCATTGATTAAAACACAAAATAACTATCGTAGCATGGCTTAATTGCAGACGCTTGGCGGCAGATGTCAGTCTAATGCTTTGGTCAAAGCAGCATCCATAACAAGAAAAATCAGGTTTGTCTAACACTGAAATTGATACTTGTTTAAAATGAATGAATGTTTGTCTCCTCTTGTCTACTACGGTGATGGAGGCCAACCATCCTTGTGTGTCTCTGGAGAAAAACGAGCAACAATTAAAGGTGCTGCCTCAATTTTGAACAAGTACAACGATTATTTTAATTTCCCATGGGGTATTCAGGAAACATATCCTACAACAATTAGCACCAGAAGATTGAGCGGTTATTATCCCTTGTCGTCTGATCCCACTGGAGGCGGTCGTCGCTGTGAATGGACCGACTGTTTTGCTTAGTTTCATAAGTGCCGTGGGTTGCCGTTTTGTCGTTACGCGCAACCCTACTCCATTTACGCGCAACCCTGCTCCATTTACGCATGGGGAAGTTAACGGGAGTTGTTGTGTTTTCTTCCTCTTGAGTGTGGTCATCTTGGGGCACATTCCTATGAAATATGGCAGTGACAGTGATGGTCTTACGGGCTTGTTTGCTATTTCAGCTCGTGTGCGCAGCGGCGGGACAGAGCAGCAGGGAGAGGGTGTACTATGTGGGGATCGTGGAGGACTATTGGGATTATGCGCCAAGTGGAAAAACCTGCTTAATGGTCAGGATATCGACAGTGACGAGTAAGTTGTGAATAAGTTTTCTTTTATTGCCTCAACTTGAACTTAATTTGAAAAGAGTTTTCCTGCCTAAATAAACCTTTATTGGTAGCTCATGTTATAGAAATAGATCACCTCAAATCAGCTAGACCTTAGACCATTTTATGATTGCTTGCAGACTATAATACAACATAATATTCGGTTTCAGATATATCGGTGGCTACAAATAACCGAGATTACATATAGTCATCATTACTTTTTTTTTACACCGTTTGTTAAGACCAAAGTTGCAATTGAACTTTGAGACTTTTACAATTTGTCATGGCCACTGTGATTACTCATTTGTACAACATTGTGTAAATTCAGCGTCTACACATTTCTTTATTTCCGGGACATAAACTTGGCCACACTTCATACATACATTATACTTTAGTTATAACGAAGGCATACGGATAATAGATAACATACTTTAATGTTAGATATACTGTGAAATGTAGATAGTAGATATTAATGTTGTATATATATAAATATTTGCCACATGTCCTTGTCTTGCCTGCCAACACTGAATGAACTGTGTTGTCCCTCCTGTCAGTTCAGCACTTTGCTCCGGTAGCAGGTCATTAGACAGCACAGCCTGTAATCTATTGTCTAATTGTCACACAGATTGGACGTGATGCAATTTGTTGTACACCTTCACTATATAATTTAAAAGATCATTATACAACCACATTCCCAAAAAAGTGTGACTATGTAAATACAAAATATAAAGTAAGAATTATAGTATATATAATAGTATAGTAAAGTATAGTGTAGTATAGTATATGTTTAAAGGGACAATAATATCCGTGTGACTACTAGAAGTATTCCTCATCCATGCAAAGATTCAGTATAGAATAATATTACAGGATAGCAATAATTGTTCTATATATTCAAATGTAGCTGCTATGAGGCATTGCAGATATGGAGAAGGTACATTTTATTGTTCTTTATATGTGATATATCTATCTTACATATTTTTGTGTCTTAGGTCTGCATCTATATTTCTCACAGCAGCTCCTGATCGTATAGGCAAAGTTTATAAGAAGGCTATGTACCGGGAGTTCACTGACGGCACATTTAAACAGCTCGCTCCTCGTCCTCCATGGCTGGGCTATCTGGGTCCTGTACTGAGAGCTGAAGTGGGTGACATGGTGGTGGTGAATCTGAAGAACTTTGCAACAATGAACTACTCAATTCACCCGCATGGAGTCTTCTATGAGAAAGATGCTGAAGGTGTATGTTTTTATTGATTATACTACTTTGATTACTTTGATTTACTACATTAAGTGGCACAGATGTATGTCAGTAAAACTGACCAAACTATGTAAATGACATTTTTTAAATTTTTCTGAGAAACATTTTTAACAACAGCAGGTCTCCTTTATTTAGGCCATATCATGCTTTACAAAATTTCACAGTTCCAAATTTTCCAAATTTTAGTAAAGTTTAGTAAGTGAGACTAAAGAGTTGCTTCCTTTTTTAAGGAGGAAATCAACACAGAAAGGAACAGGGAGTCTTTGTGGGACAAAGGTCTTGTGCAACTACCAGAGAATTTAAGGTCATATAGAAGCCAGAAATAGTAAGAGGTGTTTTTAAACGCTTTTATTCACCTACATTTTTTATATAATTGTAATCAGAATCATAATATAAGTTGTGAAAGCCACTACAATTTTTAGTATTTAAAGTCAGAATAATATAAACATATAAAGTTGCCTGTTGCCTAGTTGAAGTATATGACTCAGGTTGTAGCAGGAAGAAGGCAACAGCACAACTGCACAGTGCTGTCTTTTTATCAGAAAGAAATAGTATATTGCAATTTAACCTGAGGGTCAGGAGTCCCATGGGAGTTGTGGAATGATTTTGGGGATGAAGTGATAAATGACTGGCCTACCAGATCAATACACCTAAGACCGAAAATAAAGTAAAACATTAGACAAAATAGGCTACTTTATCATCTACTTTATCATTGGGGTTTGCGAATGTCAACCATTGTTATCGTGGGGGTTGTGACTGATGAGACCCACTAGTGTGTTGGACATACTTTATTTCAGTTGGTTTAATAAAATGGATTTTATGTGACCAAGATTTTCATTTTACATTATAGCTGTAGTATAATAATTAGTGGTATGGTTTTCAGGGGCATTTTATCCAGATGGTTCTTCTGGAAGGTTGAAGGAAGATGACATGGTGCCCCCTGGAGGCAGTTACACCTATCGCTGGGAGGTCAGACCTGAGTTTGCGCCTACAGACGAAGATGCTAACTGCCTGACTTGGGTTTACCACTCTCACATAGATGCTCCCAAAGAAATTAACTCAGGATTGATCGGAGCTCTTCTCACCTGTAAGAAAGGTATGATACAATGATAAAGGACAACCCTGTAATTTACTAATAATAACATTACAAAGTTTCTTCAATCTTATAGGAATCTTAAAAGATGATATGTCCCGGAGTGATGCCGACCAGGATGTTATTTTAATGTTCCATATTGTGGATGAAAATAATAGCTGGTACCTAAAGAACAACATGCTCAATCTAACTGAACCACCAGATGTAAAGGATGAAGACTTTATTGAGTCCAACTTGATGCATGGTGAGCATTGTAGTTATGAGTTTTAACTTAAATAGAGCTTAATAACTGAAAATTCACCTTTACTTTTCTCTTTCTCCAATCACAGCCATTAATGGTTATATGTTTGGTAACTTGCCCACTATCGATTTGTGCCAGCACCGGACAGTGGCTTGGCATCTTTTTGGAATGGGCAATGAGAAGGACATCCACTCTGTCTTCTTCCATGGAAACACAGTTCTGGACCGTGGACATCGAACAGATGTCCTCAGTCTGTTTCCTGCCACTTTTGCAGCAGCTGAGATGGTCCCTAAGGCCAGAGGAAAGTGGCTTCTGGCTTGCCAGGTTAATGACCACTTGCAGGGTAGGGCACATCACCTTTGACTTTAGTGTGACCTCTGAATTCTTCACTAGTGGTTGGCCTTTGTTTGTTCTTAGACTGAAACTGTTGTGCTGACTTGTTAAAAAGAGAAGTATGCATTTTTTTCTGTAGCTGTCAACCAAATAACACAATAATGATGTTTTCCACTGCTTACACCATTTCCTGAACATGCTACAACTCGTAATTTCTGTTCAAAGTTCAAACTGGACACATGATCTGTCCATGATGACTTTTGAAATGACTGACTTCTTTGGTCATATGGCACATTTAGATTTCAGCATTAATACAATACAGATACTAACACTATTTGAGTATATATTCAGCAGCTAGAGGCATTGTAGATTAAGCAAAAATACAACTTTATGGGAAAAATAAATTGATTAAATGGTTCAAATAGGTGTTGCTGATATTATTCTATGTAGGTAAAGTCAAAACAACTCATAATCTTACCAAGATGTAGTCATGTGAACATTGCAAGTGAATTAAAATTAATTAAGAAAGCATCCTCACGACATACACTTCATAAATTAAATCAAATTAACATGTAGTTCTTGCTACCACTAACTGTAACTATAGCCACGGTATATTATTGTTTATTTATCATTTTACAGTACCATTGATGCTGCAACTTAGACTTTTCCTCTAAAGTACATCATACAGGTTATCTGCTCTCTAGTAAATGTCCCACATAAATCTTTCTCTTTGTTTCAGCTGGAATGCAAGCCTTTTACGAGGTGAAGTCCTGTGGCAGTGATGTGAGCTCCACTCCAAGTAGTGGGGTGGTTCGCACGTACTACCTGGCTGCAGAAAAGGACGTCTGGGATTATGGACCCTCTGGAAAAGATCTCATCACTAATGTCTCTTTGACTGAATTTGATAGGTAAGAGCTCATTTAATAATATCAAAGTATACAAAAAAATAGAAACATCATGTGAATCTGATGAACTTAAAACTACAGGAGAAATTGCTATATGTGTATTTATAGTATGTATGGATCAGTGCTTCATCAAAACAGGGTAATTTGCAAGGTTATGAAATTGATTCTCTAACTGGCCATAGCATATATTCATTTGCCTTTTTTTACCTGGTGAGACATGAAGTGGTGTCTCCCGCCCACACCCACACACAATAAAAATATTTTTGCCAGTGTACCACCACAAATATTTTTATTTTGAAAGCTTGTAAGATCATAGTTTCCAGAGATTGTGCTATTAGTCAGTGTCTGGACAATTTCACCATTGGTTTGTGGTAAAGCTGAGTTTATTGTAGTGAGAATAAACAGTGGCATGTTTCAATTGTTGCTGTGTTTTCGTCTGGACTAAAGAAAACTTTCTGCTCACTTTTATTATTCAACATGTCAAACCTTTTTTTTTTTTTTTTTATGTTTCAGTCACTCAGAGACTTTCTTTAGCAGAGAAGATGGTAGAATTGGTGGACAGTACATTAAGGTGTTATACAAAGAATACACAGATGACAGCTTTACCACTAAAAAAACACATTCTCCTGAACACAGACATCTGGGAATTCTGGGTAAGCCTGTTATTTTTTATAGTCTGTTTTGAGTTAGCTGGTGCTATGTGCTCATCTTAATGTGTACCTTGGTCCAGGTCCTGTTTTGAGAGCCGAAGAAGGAGACACACTTGAAATTGTATTTAAGAATATGGCTGATAGAAACTACAGCATCCAACCTCACGGACTCCACTATAGCAAACGCTTTCAGGGTGCCAGCTACTTAGATGGTAAAACATACAACTAGAGGTGGGAGATCTATACTGAAAAATACATAATAACTCAGTTGTTGTTCAGGAGCTATGTAAAACTTGAATATTGAGTGTACCGTCTGTAATTATATTATAACAATTAAAAATGACAACAAAAACAGCTGATTAAAAATAAAACAATCAGAAGCATCTAGCATAACCTCCAAAAAAGGGTATAAAGTGATATTTCTGCCCTTTTGTGGTTAATTGCATGGTTTTGTGTGATACTTGAATCCAAACTAAGACATTCACAGGCACGTATTAGCACATGAATATAGTAGATAATTAAAAAAATATATAGAGAGATATTTTTCATAAAAGTTTCAAGGATTGAAAGGAAATATTTAAATTGCCTCTATTACTGATAGAATAGACAATATGGGGGAACAAAAGTTGCAATGTGTTTCTTGTGTAATGAATAAGTGCATTTCTCTTCTGAAGGAGAAGACAAGCCTGGTTCTCATGTTGGTCCAGGGGAGAGCTTCACTTACACTTGGCGGGTTTTGGAAGGTCCCTCAGTGTCAGACCCTTCATGTATCCCATATCTTTACTACTCTGCAACGGACCCACCCAAAGACAGCAACTCTGGGCTAGTGGGTCCTCTGCTTGTGTGCAAGAAAGGCTCCCTGACAGAAAATGGAACAGCGGTGAATTTTTTAAAATTTTATTTTTCCAGTTAAATGTGGTGTAAAAGTGTCTAAACCACCTTCTCCAATTTTTTTTTATTATACAAGATGGAATTTTGTGAAAATTGATGTGACCCTATTTAGATATAAGCCAAATAATGATCAATATGTTAGCTTTTATAGTTTTGTACTTGTTAAAAATATGTTGCATGGAACCTAAGCATCAAGCTATTTGTAAAAGCCTATTCTTAACTGTTTACACTATTTGGTGTGTATACCTCTGACTAATTTGATGTTTTGTATAATTTTTGGCTTACGTAGTGGAGTAGACAAGTTTTGGGTTTGTAACTGTAATTGTTATTTTTTCACAGATGGGTGTGGACAAGGAGTTTTTTTCTCTTTTCTGTTATGGATGAAAACTTGAGCTGGTATTTGGATGAAAATATTGAGCGTTATGGCAACAGCGAGACTAATCGTGAGGATGAGGATTTTCTAGAAAGCAATCAAATGCATGGTAACTTTTATTTTTGTGATTTTAATTTTTAGGGTTAATTTTTGTTGACTGTAATAATGGTATTATTTCATGGACTCTTTTCACACTGCTATACAGTATTGCCTTACATTTCATTTGTAAATTATTATTTAACTGATATTTAATTTTCTATATGATTTGCAGCTGTCAATGGACGGATGTATGGGAACCTGCCTGGCCTGGAGATGTGCACTGGGGACCGGGTCAGGTGGTACACATTTGGCCTGGGCACAGAGGTGGATCTCCATGGAGTTTATTTTGAAGGGAACACTTTTAAGACACAGAGCACTATTCGGGACACTTTGAACCTGTTTCCTCATACTACCACAACTGTCGACATGCAGCCAACCACCCCTGGTAAGTGTAGTCAGGCAAACACATCCACCCACACAATCACAGGACAGACATATTTCATAAATTGTTTGACAGAAGGTTTGCAGATAAGCCTGTGAGACACAACAGGAAACACTCTTACTTGTCAAGGTCAAACCTTATGGTATTTTCATTGACTTTAGACATGTTTATAAGATTTATGAGAACCACTTCAAGAGGGTAGCGCTGGAGCTTGACCTTAAATAACAAGGCAACATACTAGACATATTTGAAAGTATTAAATCAACATTATTAAATCACATTCTTGCCACTATAGCTAAAATAACAAATCAAATAATTACCGTTTTTAATATTTAGTCCCCATGTTTTTTGTTTTTTGTTTTGTTTTGTGTTTCTAAATATAAATTTAGGTTTTACAGGTGATGCCTTAAAATAACTTTGGCTTCAGTTTCCTGTTTAGAGCTGCCATTTAGAATAATTTTGACCATTCAATAGATGGTTCTCTGGTTTGATTGTAAACTGCAATTGCCTAGTTTTTTATCACTGTTAAACCCAGGAATAAGAAATGGAAAAACTTGACCTTCCAGTAGATTCTAAGCAATGTGGCAATAATAGCTCTAGCTATATACATGCATATTACCTCTACTTTGAATATTACAGGTGTTTTTGAAGTGAGCTGCAGAGTAACTGACCACTACTCAGCTGGGATGAGGCAGCAGTATGAAGTCAAACAGTGCAGTGGACACACCTTCAAAACTGCTGAGAATAAACAGAAGAAAACTGTGGAATATTTTATCTCTGCAGAAGAAATAGTGTGGGATTACTCTCCAAAGAGACACTGGGAGCTGGAGAAACATGGCACTGCAAAAAACAGGTGCATAACAACAAGTAGCAGCATTGGGTTGAGTACAAATAGAGTACTTAATAAATTATATTACTCAAGTACAATAAAAAATTCAACTATTTAACATAAATTCAAATTGGATTGCAATCCATCAACCCTTTGGTCAGAAAACAGCCAATTTATCATCTGTTATCACCCTGTATCTTGTTAAATTGTAATTATTGCTATATAACACAATATGAAAGTAGTAGAGTGTAAGTAACTTTCTACCTACTTTTGAGTAGCTTATGTAACAAAACAAAACTGTGTTTATAACTTGTTTGTGTTAATGCATAGTCCTGGTAATACATTTGTGGAACAAGGGACGAACACGATTGGTTCACGCTACAAGAAGGTGGTTTACAGAGAGTACACTGATGAGACTTTTAAGATGAAGAAGGGCAGGTCCCCCAGCCAAAAGCACCTAGAAATACTAGGTGAGAGACATTGATTTTAACTTATACAAATGGTCCACTTATATAAAAACTGCTGCTAAAAAAGTTAAGTGCTAAAATGTTTATGGGTAATCTTTTGTTTTGACTAGGCCCCATTATCAAAGCTGAGGTTGGAGACCAGCTGATAATTACATTCAAGAATAAAGCCAAAAGACCATATTCACTAACAGCACAGGGGATAAGATCAAGTGGGTCCCATGTTCATGTACAACCAGGTAAGAGTCAACACTTCAGAATCAGAAGTAATAAACACTTACCGAGACCCAACAATGGAATGTATAATGAAGGAATCAATAGCAAGCACAAACTCTTAATGATTATTTTAAGTTTATATCCATTACTGTGTATTTCATATCACTTAATATCAAGAAACCATTCACCTATTCTATTTTGTTTCATTCCGCCTATTCTATCCTGAGGGCAGATTTAATGCAAGATGGACTAAATGTCTTGCCCAGGCCACTGCCACTCTGAGTTTGAATGGCGTTGTGTTTCTCTCACAGGGTATGTACTTGAGATGACCTGGGACATTCCTCCAAGTGCTGGTCCTGGAGACTCTGATCCTGATTGTATCACCTATGCCTACTATTCAACTGTAGATTTTATTAAGGTAACTATTAGCATTTATTTATTAAGGCAACTGTTAAACTCACTAAAATCAGTAACATATTCATGACAGAGGGGTTTCAGTGATCATTTAAATAAACTTGAATATGAAGTGAAAGACTTCAATAACCTATGATAAGTAATGTGAAGTTTTAGTTGTACTAGGTGGAAAATGTAACTACAATATACCAAATATTTAATAGCATACTAAGAAACCCACAACTACAGAAATGAGATAAACTAAACCTGCATAATCTTGTGATATTGTGTTTCTTGTTAGGACATGTACAGTGGTCTCCTGGGACCCCTGGTGGTCTGTCGTCCCGGGACACTAACATCAGACAGAAAGATTGTGAATGTGGACAAAGAATTTGCACTTCTGTTTATGGTTCATGATGAAAACCAATCCTGGTACTTGGATGAAAACATCAAAACATACATGGGAATTGACCCTGACCACGTCACCAAAGATGCAGATTTTGAGGAGAGCAACAAGATGCATGGTAAGAGCTTTGAGGACAGGAGAGAGACAGGCATGGATGGGGTTAAAATCCAACTCAAACTGGAATGTTAGATTTACTGATCCTTGTGAGAAAAGAGCACTTCAGAGGGAAAAGCATTTGAGCTGATCCTTAAGCGTTCTACAGAAACATAAACATCAAGGGATCAAGACAAACTAAAAGGTCATATTTATTAACTTTTGCAATTCTACTTACAGGCTACTACTACTATCTACTACATATCACTTTCAGACCATTTTAGTGTGTATTACAGGAATTCATGAGACTTTTACTACTTCATTATATCAGTTACTTTGGAAACTCATAATCCATGTGGTCCACTTTTTGTCATTGTCAGATTTGTTCCAAATCATTTGCTATAGATTAGCTTGTACTGTAATTTGACAATGTAAAAGTACTTTTACCAAACCATTTTTATCATTAATATATATTACATTTTTCACATTTCTACAGAGCTTAAGCATTGTAGACAGTTCCAGACATAGCAATATACTACTCCTAAACTACAAACTATAATAATTGAACTGAATATTGTGCTTATCTAGCTGGCATTGCACTGTATTCTAAAACAGATTTTACATGTTTTTAAAGGGATCAATGGTAAAGTGTTTGGGAACCTCCAGGGCCTGGTGATGACTGAGGGCCAGAGGGTGAACTGGTATCTGCTGGGAATGGGCAATGAGGTGGACATGCACACGGTCCACTTCCACGCTCAGACATTCACATACAGGGTAAACTAAACAAGACAATCATAATGCCTTTTCAGAATGTGAAGCATACATTTAGAAATAATACTGAAACTAACTCAGGAATGAATTTGGACTAAACTTGAATTATTTAAGTCCTAAAGGGTTAAATCACAAAATGTAATTTAAATTGGAACATGACCGAACCAAGTCTACATGAGGACTAAACTGAACTCAATTTCAGACCAAGTCAGGAAAATTGTGCACACACCCATGGTCAGGGCAAAACTCTACAAAAATAGAACAGTTTGATAACCACTGCTGTAATCTATTTGAAGATTTTCCAGACTTTCTTAACTGACAACTTCCTGTTTTATGTACTTTTTGGCCAGACGGACCGTGTGCACCGTGCTGATGTGTTTGATCTCTTCCCGGGGACATTTCAGACAATAGAAATGGTGGTTCATAGCCCAGGCACATGGCTACTGCACTGCCATGTTACTGACCATATACACGCAGGCATGGAGACCACCTATACCATTCAAAGTATTGTTCATCTAATGCAATTTATGTATTATTTACTGGCAGTTGTAAGCTACATGTTATTTAATGTATTTCTCTTTTTCTTACAGAGGTCTCCCCGTATGGTAAGATAAAAACTAAAAAATAAACAATACACCCCATATGTGACCAAAAATACAAATATATAAATAACATTGAGTATTGATGCACAGTTTTACTATAGTGGGCACTGAGAATATGCTGCTACTTTTTTTTAGACATCTGAGATTTGTAATTGTCAGAAAGTAGGTTATGTTTACATTATCTTCATTGACTTATGTTATGTTCCTCTTCTATCTTATCTAGCTTCTGGCACAGGATGCAGTTTGGATGCCTGTGTAACGCTACTGTTTGTGCTCGGACTCCTGAGTTTATCCGTATTTAAATAAGGGAATGCCACAATTAGCGATTATTTATGCACTTAGGCCCAAAGAGTCAAAGGGGCACATGTTGCTTTTTTGGTTATTACAAATATATGTCTATAAAGCCTGAAGATGTTTTTATTTTGTATCTATGAACTGCTGCTTTGGTTTTGTGCATTGTAATGTATTTATATAAAAGAAAATCCAAAAACAAAGAAGGCTATTTGACTGAATATCAAATTGCTGAGTGCAAGTGCAATAAAATTAGTTTTTGTGTTGTAGACTGACTTAAAACACTTTGTCCACACGGGGGCATGATTTTACACCCAATTAGTCAGCGTAATCAGACGCTCTATAATGGATGTGCATAATGTAACAATTCACCAGTTTTTATAATCAGCTGTCCTCATTCTTCGACCACCATGAACAATCGTGGAGTAAAAAGTCATTGCCTAAACATGTATCTATTAAGCAACGTGCTGGATCAATAAATGTTTCGATACTGAGCTGAGATGTCTGCGTTTGTTGTTATGCATTTTATAATTCGCCATCACTATCGTTCACTATCAGGTCGAAACGAGTTGATCAATGCTGGGAATCGGGTTTCCATAACAAACAGGACAGTGTCTACACGATCACAACGCACATTCCCATATGGTGGGAGTTAAGATAGTACCTGTGATGTCTCTGATTGATGCATAGTGATAATAAAGACTATGCCTAAACTGCAGCAACATTCCTCTATAATGTCAGTGCGTCTCACTTTTGACTCAAATGAACTTACAAAGCAGGGCAACAAGTCTTTTCTGTAAACAATCAATACATGGTTGATTTTCACTACCGCACAGTTGAAATCTTATCACTAAGGTAGTTAAAGTTCTCAGGTCCTCAGAAAAAATACCATGTTTTACTACTTTCAATTTACATACCCTTCACAAGTGATTAAATTCCATTGAGAGTTCAAAGCGAGTGATCATTATGCAGTGTTTACGGTTCCATCAGTCTCTTTTAAGTGTCCGTAAGAGCCTTTACTGATGCTATGTTTATCTAGCCGTATGTTATAGCTTCCTATATGTTTGATCTTAATTAACACCTAATCGATGAACACTTCCTGAACCGTTTTATTGACATTCATTAATTATAAGTTAACAGTATCATGCAATAGTGTGAATTGTCAGCAGATGGCGCTATGTTCTCCGTTTGTTAACTCATGGGTGCATAAATGTGGCCCTTTGGCAGAAAAGTGACCATTTACTCACATAAAGAGGAGCCCACGCTGTTGGACGCGGTATTGGAGGTCAGATAACAATTTATTTTATTACAATGTAGGTGCTCTGCTTTTCTGCTGAATTATTGCAGGCTATGTTCTGTCCCAATTTATATGCATTATAATTAACATTGATAAATTCGTTTTTCTTCTGTTTGTGTTAGCAGGCTAATGTTGATGTGTGTTACTGTTTGGTTCGATGCACCACAGAAGTGATGAGTTGCGCTTGGATGAATCTATTTTGATTTGAAGGGGTTATGGGACATAGGCAGTTCAGAGAGGGAGAGAAAGAGGGGAGAGAGCCCCATTTTCAGAGTCCTGTTCAGACCAGTTTGATTTAGGCATCAAAAAACCCTTATATCACCACAGATTCAATTCCCTATTATGTAATTTTCATAATTTCATATTTCAAGGTGAGTTATGAATTGTTAAGATTTTAGAACATGTTTGAAGGTTGGTATTCTTACAAATATGCTGTCAGCTAGTTGGTTATCTTAGGTTCAAAGTTAATCATGTTTATCTCACAAAGCTGAACCTTCCTGTGGTCATGTGACTTGAATGGTAGGTGTAGCTATAAAACCAG
Source organism: Boleophthalmus pectinirostris (assembly GCF_026225935.1). NCBI lineage: Eukaryota > Metazoa > Chordata > Actinopteri > Gobiiformes > Gobiidae > Boleophthalmus > Boleophthalmus pectinirostris. Next base: position 24,781,617 of record NW_026571018.1, on the reverse strand, counting down.
TGATTGCTCTTGCTTCCTTCTCTTTGCAGAGGTGACCATACCAGCGTCACCTAGGGGAGGCCTGCACCTACAACCCAAGCCATCAACTTTTTCAATTCATTTGACTGGTCTTGGTTTGAACCATGGCACCTACCCTGACCACAGCATTTGCCAGGCGCTGGTGGATGGCTGTGACTGCTATCATTGAAAACCTGCTGTTCTCTGCTGTGCTGCTGGGATGGGGGTCCCTGCTCATCATGCTCAAGTCTGAGGGCTTCTATTCATATCTTTGCACTGAAGAGGGTAAGTGTTTGTTGACTTTAGCTTTATGGTTTACTTGTCCCCCATCTTCTTCTTGCATGGTAACTCATTACATAACAATGCTGTATTCATTCATTTGTTGTTGTATGTTAAGGGATCACTGGCTATGCCGCTTGTGAATACGAGCTGATAAACAAGTAAAATTATGAATGTAACGTATGTTTTGAATTAATGTGTAGGTATCTGTCTTATACGGTCAGCCTTTTTTCTTATCTGACTGATAATATAAGTGTAGAAACACCAGCTCAGCTCTTTGTAGCACGTGATATGAAACGCAGCCACTGACAGTACCTTTATTACTACCATTATGGATGTTGAAAGTCCACTGATTGATTGTAAGTGATAGAGACTGACAGTAATTGATAGCAAAACTAAAAAACAAAATACATTTTTCAAAAGTATACATATGGTGGTCCATAGTTAGTTCTGCCAATTTAGCAGAAATAAAGTCATAGTCAGCAGGGTTTTGCAGAAGCAGCAGTTTTTTTTTTCCCAGAATAACCTCAGCAACATGTGTCTATCACACTGGATGAGTGTGGACTTAAAGTGAAATATCATCATTTAGATGTAGCACTTTTGGAAAGGTCATACTTGTCAAGAAAAAATGTGTACATTGCTATATATACATTACTTCAGCCACATTTTCTATTTTCTTTGCAAGAAGTGTAAAAAAAAATTGCTCATATTCACCCAAATAATCTTTTTACATATAAGGGTGGGCAATACTGACAAAAATTATCCATGAAAAATATTCCAATAAAAATATTCAGTAAGTATTATGCAAATCCTACACAAATGTGTACCTAAAACATGTTTTTAAATATATTAGTTAAGGTTTTCAAATCGGACAGATCTAGCACAGCGTGGCTACTGCAGTTTCACACATTAATATTTTTACACACAGGAAATCACACCAGCTCTACAAACCTGTCCCTGCCCACCCCATCCACTGATGAGTATGCAGACTACTATATGCTGGTTGATGGTGAGACGGGTGTGGTGGGCTTAGGGGATGGGGTGGAGATGAAGCCTCTACTACCCCCTGATGGCCCTCTGAGAATGAACGGCTGGCTCATATGTAAGGAGCAGGATGAGATGCTCAACTTGGCTTTCACGGTGGGGTCTTTCCTGCTCTCTGCCATAACTCTGCCGCTGGGAATTGTCATGGACAAATATGGGCCACGCAAGCTCAGACTTTTGGGAAGGTAAAGAGAATATCATACAGTAATTTATCATAAGGTAGTGGTAAGCCTGAATAAAGGCTTGGAACTACTTTGGCTGGTTTATATCTAAACAAGCAACAAGAAACCAGTCTAGTCTTAGTGCCATCATCCCTAGCCAAGAAGAGCATTTGGTTAAATTGTTTTCCAAACAACATGCAAACCACTATCAGTACACTACATCATACATACAGGGAAAATATATATATTATAAAACATATTTCCTTATTCCTTGCAGCACCTGCTTTGGTTTGTCCTGTCTAATGATTGCATATGGAGCCTATAATCCAAATGGTAAGTCCACATACTCCATACTATATTCCTTATATTTGCTACAACTATATCTATTTATAGCCACATGCTCCAAACTCACATCAACTCAACGGGAATGAGTAAGGGAAAAAAATCTGAGTTTGAGTATAGAGCTGCATTCAATAGAAACTTAACTAAATAGACTTAATCACTAAAATAGAATATTGTCCCAAGTATCAGATCACCATTGGGTTTATGTTCAGTCCATCTCAGTCTGGCCTCGTTGTCTTATTTACAAAAAGTATAAAATATCTAACATGAGCTGTCCATATGATGTGTTCACCTATAATAAAATTCACCAGAATGACTCCACAAAAGCTCCTTAACCTTTTCAGCTCAGCAGTTCCTCGAGTCTTTTCCTTGGCCTCTCTGTACTTAATGGTGTGTACTAAAATGTGTGTCCTCCGCAGAACTCTCTGTCCTCATCTTCATCGCCCTCACATTTAACGGCTTCGGGGGCATGTGTATGACCTTCACCTCTCTCACAGTAAGTTTGTTTGTCCAGATGTAAATGTCCTACTATCACAAGAACTCCCCTGTTGATTCATTATAGTGTATGTGTAATAACCCTGATGCCCCCTCCCCCTTTGGCCCGGCATTCCTCCCTGTCTCTGATTTGCCGTGTTTTGGCTTTGGCAACACTGAGCTCTGTGTTTTTGAAGACAACAGTTTTAATTAGTTAAATGCATTTTTCAGAAAGGGGCCAACAGAGAAGGGTGCACAGTGTACTTTAGTAAGAGGATATTCAATCACAGATTTGTCCATGAATCCAACCATATGCAACAAATAGCTTGTTCATGGAAAGCATTATACACAGGCCCAACTCATAGCTGCTGTAACGCAATAGCTAGTTTAACAAATGAAATGGAAAAGCCAGAAGGTTAACAACCTATTCTAAAACTATTACATACATACATACAGACAGACATACATACACACAGACATACGTACATGCTTAGGACTCTGAAGCAATTATAATGAAGCTACAATAATTTCAGAACCTGTATTACACAAAACGGACTCTTGTGAGCTTTAAGGCATGTTAGAATATTATGATCTTCTCAAAAACCTTGTGTTTTGTCTCATTCACACATTTCTTCTCCAAAGCTCAAAGTGCTCTGTTCCACCTTGTGATGTCATGTTTTCAAGTTTTCAAGTTAACAGTAAAACCTTCTGTTTAGTAGAGACATCACAAGGTGGAACAGTGTTTTCTGTTTGAGTGAAGAATTGTAGGGTTTGTTTGTGACGAGAAATCAAAAACAAACCCTTTTTGTTGAAATCAACATTTTTAAAATAGCGTAATATGGACCCTTTAATTAACAAATAAGGAGTATCAAGCTGCTTTCTCCATTGTACATGCTAAAACCCATAAATACTGCTTTTTGGAACATAAACAGAAGAGATCAAAGGTCAACCCTATATCATGACTTCTCCTTCACTCCTCTGCTGTTCATCAGAGTATAGTTCCTCCCCAAATCTCTAAACAGTCTAGCCCCGCTCCATGGCAATGCAGTTCTTCGAAAGGGCCTCAGACATCAATCTTCCAATAAAATGTCTTAATTCTAAGCCCCTACTGGCAATATTTCACTCTTTAAACATGGGGGCCTAAATTCTGCATTATATCACCACCAGCAGCCTTAGCATTAGTGTGTTAGTGCTTATGGAAGTTTTAACTCAAGGGGTCCACAGTGTGTGAATAAAAACATGTTTTCCATCTTGGCCTGTGGGCTTGCATTTTCTTGCTGGGTTAATCATTGGCCAGAGCAGTCTCCTTGATCATGACTTTCTGCAGGCCTTTTTCTTTCTAATGCTGTAACTAAACTCTCAGATCACCTTCTGAAGGCTTGGCACTTTCCCAAGCACCACTAATGTGTGTTTTGTGTGATCCCTATTTGACTTCAGTGTACCACATAATAAATACTTAATGTCTTCTTTTGCATGTAAAATACATGTATTTATAAAACATGTGTCGTATCACAACATTACTATGGACACTTCTTTTAGTTGATGTTAATATAATGTGCTGTGTGCATCCACTCTTACTGACCTCTGCAGACCAGAACATCCCAACAGAGCCTTGTCCTTAAATGCCTCCTGACCTAACTAGCCCTTAACTCACAGCTGTATAAAGTCAATGTTTTCAAATTGCATCTGAAATCATTTTCCTTTGTTTGATGTCAAACTGTCTTCACCTTTGATCCCCAAACATTATTTAAGCTGTAAGACCACACCAGTTCTTGTATTTAATGTTAATATTCTTTAATACAAATCTTCTTTTTTTTTCTTCAGCTGCCCAATATGTTTGGGGACCTTCGCTCCACATTTATTGCCCTCATGATTGGTTCTTATGCCTCCTCAGCTGTCACCTTCCCAGGAGTCAAGGTACTAACAACAAACCAGTATGAGGACATCAGTGGCCATACTCAGGTTTATGACTAGTGTTTTGGTGACCACAGGTGATCTATGATTTGAACATATCTTTCATCACCATCTTGGTTGTGTGGGCAGCTTGTGCTGGCCTGGTTTTTCTGAACTGCTTCTTCAACTGGCCCCTTGAGCCCTTTCCTGGACCAGAGGACATGGACTACTCGTGAGTGCCTCATGTTGTGTAGAAGTATATGAGAACTCCATCAATGTACAAGTAGATAGCCAAGCCAAGCTCTATGTTAATGCAGGAGATGCCACAAAATATGTATTTTCATATTCCCTTAGTGTGAAGATTAAGTTCAGTTGGATGGGCTTTGACCACAAAATCACAGGGAAGCAGTTTTATCGCCAAGTGACCACTGTTGGGCGGCGTCTCAGCGTGGGAACAAGCCTGAAGTCTGATGATATGCCCACCAAAGAGGGCCAAAAGCTGTGCCTGTCCACCATGGACCTGGAGATGGACTCTAAGGCACAAGTAGAAAGTAAGAATATAGCTCTGAATCACACCATGGGCTAAAGCTGATGGAGTATATAATAGGGATGTAACGATATACAAATCTCTTAATATGATAGTTCCACTATATGCATCTGACAGTACAATATTCATTACGATATTTTGTGGAGGCTAACAAAATTATGAATATGCTACTTTTTCTTTTTACACTACCTTGACAAGCCATTGGTATTGATATAACACAAATAATTTAAAATTAAAAGTGCTTAACAGTTATTTCTTTATAAAGTCTGCAGTAAAACGGTACAAAGGACCATAAGCCTATTTATCATCTTTTATCATATTTTGCACAATTTCCACTATTTCTTGTTGTAACATTATACATTTTTGATCCTGTGTCTACAGCCCAATCGTTCATGAAGAGTGTGGTCAGCCCCATCTTCCTGCTCAGTGCGGTCACGATGTCAGTCACTCAGCTGCGTCTGCTCTTTTACATGGGAGCCATGAACAGTGTGCTCGAGTCACTCACTGATGACCTCAACACAGGTCAGCAATTTAATCCCCCACAAACACATTTAAGCTAAATTTTTATTTACATGCAGCATTATCTATTTTTTGCTGTTTCAAATCCATAAATTAACGTAAACACTTTACAACAGCTGAACTTACAAAATGTCCATTGACTTTTCAGTTGAAAGAATGGAAGTCGGTAAGATTAGCATGATCTGTAGAACCTTTGGCTTTAGTCACCACTGCTTTATTTTGGCATCTGCAATAACAACAACCTTAAGACCACACAATCATTAACTCAATAGCTTCGCCATTAGAAGTAGTAGTAGAAGTAGCAGTTCTTCAAGTAATGAATTGAATGTATTATTTTCCTGCATAAGGTAAAATACTGTTTCAAGTAGCTTATTTACTATATGTTTCCTAGAAAAGCATATTTAACAACTACCACATTTAAAGTTATCTGTATTAATTTACTGTAATTACATTGTCATCCTTGTGACTTTTGAACAGCTATACCTGTTGATGCATGCAGTTTCCCCAACACACCAACTAATGATTTACTGACCCATTGTACTGTAGTAGTTATTAACAAGTATAAGGTTACTCTAGTCATGTGCTTTAAATGTGCACATCTATGTAACTTTGAGTGGAGGCTTGTCTTCATGGAGATGTTATTGCTTTACTCAGAATGTTCCACAGCATGGTGTTAAAAGTATCTCTTTCTTTTTAGCATTTCAATTACAGGTGTTTAAATATCCTAAAAAGATAAATTCTTATTGTGAGCAAGGTCACCTTGTAATTTGGCCTGGAAGCATCACCAGCTTGTTTCCAATAATATTTGAGTTGTTCTAGGCAGAGGTAAAAAAACTCTATGGTGGCAGACAGTTCAGAAAAGTTACGTAGTGCACCTTTAAATATATCTACAATATTTGAATTTATTTAATCATTTGTCACAGTGAGTTTGTATTCGTCCATCTTTGGCGTGCTGCAGCTGCTCTGTCTGATGACCACACCAGTGATTGGTCAGATTATGGACTGGAAGTTGAAAGAGTGTGATGATGGAGATGGAGAGAAACAGCTCACCAGCACGTAAGTCTTTACCTTTGGGTCTTATTTGCTAAAAATTCTTAGCTTTATTTTGTCGTGATGTTGTGTCCACAGAGGAGAGAAGAAGAAACGCAGAGACAGAAAGACACAGAAAGTGACCAATGCCTTGAGAGCTTTTGTGCTCACAAATTTCCTGCTGGTGGGATTTGGTATTACATGCATCATCCCTAATTTGCACCTTCAGGTAAGTGGTTCAATTATTCACGGATTTCAGATTCCTGCCTGCCTGCCTGACCATTCGAAAGATATAATATTTTGTTTTGCATTGTTAATTACTATGGCAACTGTCCTAGCAGTCCTTAATCATTCTGAAAGCCAGTTATATAGATGAATTGCTGATTTCCTTTTACAACAAGCACATTAAGCCTGAGTAAACAGTGTTAGTGGCATCATTTCAGGAGACTGTACTGCACTGTCCATTTCTGAAGCATTAACCTTTAATCCTGTGTTTACACAGATTGTGTCATTTGTTTTACACACTGTGGTCCGAGGGTTCATTCACTCAGCTGTTGGCGGCCTGTATGCTGCTGTGTAAGTACTATAAAATCATAAAACTACCAATTAAGCCCTACAAACTATAAAAGTCTAGTTTATTCTGTTCTGTCTATTCTCTATGGTAACTACTTTGGGTCAATGGTTTTAATTTTTTAATATAATAATATAATATCTAAATATTAATATGTATCACATTTATTTTTCAAAATTGTATTATCATGACAGGCCTACTGATATAATTTTGAGAAAATGTTTTTTTTAGTTTTTTTCCTTTTTGCGACATGTAAATTTAATATTAAGCCCTAACCTCCGCTTCCTGTGATGCAGGTACCCCTCGTCCCAGTTCGGCAGTCTGACGGGGATGCAGTCTCTGATCAGTGCTGTGTTTGCTCTCCTGCAGCAGCCTCTGTTTTTGGCCATGATGGGACCACTACAGGGAGATCCATTTTGGGTAAGTATGCACACAATTGTTCACTCAAACATGTGTCCAGAGGGCAGGGGTAAATATGGCTTCTTCCTAAAGGTAAACATTGGACTGCTGGTTCTCAGTATGCTGGGATTTCTGCTGCCCCTCTACCTTATCTGCTACAGAAGAGTGCTCAACAAAGAACAAATGGAAAGAGAAGAGAACGCCAAGATCTACATCAAAATCAATGGCTCTGACATCCCAGAAGCATTGGTTTAGTAAACTGAGGAAATCATCAACACATTCACTGACAGAGAGGACACCTTTAGAAGATTTCAAAGATAGATAAATATTATATCTGGATGAGATGTGATTCTCATTCACACATCAAACTGTTGAACCATGACAGAGGAGGAAGACAAGCAGGAGATGAAGAGGCAGTGAGAGGAAAGACTGTGAAAGGAAGAGGTTCTGACCTCTGCAAATCCCCCAAAACCTCTCAGCCTCATTTTCTTCTGCTTTAGTGATGTTATATTATATTTGCTGTATGAGTGGGAATGTTAACACCTCCAGTTATGTATTATAATCCATTATATTAGTTTTTTCTATTTATGTTAGTAAATAATTTGCCATTAAAATTCAAAATAGCTATCTTTATTTTACATGTCTCATATACAGAAGTAAATGCTCCACCAAGAAGTGGTTAGACCTTTTATAGTTTTAGATTTTATATTTTTGAAATATCATTAAATATAATTTAGTTTTATATATTTTCCATCTGGAAGGGGATATAAAACCGTAATTTGTAATCTATTTAGTATTTATTACCTTGTCTTTGCTATTGTATGATATTTATACCATAGCCTACCTCTAGCTGTGCCTAATATGCCTTATGCATAATTTATGTGCAAAGGTGAAGAGTAAGAAGTAGATTTAGATGATATATAGACATTTTCCACCTGCATTTTCCATCAGCACTTTATCCACAGATTTTCAACTCGTCATCATCCCTCCCTAGGATAAATTAATCATTATTTCTAAAGTGTGTGTTGCTGTAGCTTATTTGTATTATCCTTGTTTCTGGACATGGTGCTAAATAAAGATGTTTCACTCATGATTCTGATGCAGGTTTATAAGCACAACAGAAAATGTCACAAATCAGTGTACAAATATTTCGTGCTACAAAATTTAGCCATGAGGTAACAGACTACTGTGAAAAACGTTAACAAGACCTAAGACCTAAGCTTTTCCCTCTCTTCTCTGTAGAGGTCGCTAAACACTATGCTTTAAAGCACACAATCTGTAGGCCCAGATCCAAAATATATGCAAGTAAACCATATATATATATATATATATATATATATATATATATATATATATATATATATATATATATATATATATATATATATATATATATATATATATATATATATATATATATATATATATAAAGGAGCTGTCTCATATAATATGTCTGTATAGTCAGTTACAGTTATATAGCCTACATGGTCAGTTAGGGCTATAATAAAAGATGATAAAAGTGCATGTTCGCCATCTTTTCTGTGCGCCTTCACTCCCCACATTGGTTTAGCAGTCTGCTCGTGTATCTGATACTTGACTCTCGCAGATGGCTATCACTTGACACTCTGCTTTTCGTCACCAAAGAGATGAGAGAGAGAGGTCGATGTACTGTGACCATGAAGAGCTACGGGCAGAACTGCACCAGGTCCAAACAGGTGGCACCAATAACAGAGGTTAAAGGTTTCCTGAGGTCACGTATTAAATCCAACGTGGCTTGCTGTGGTCATGAAAAAAAATCTTTTAAAAAAGCTAAAAGGCCTCCAAAAGAATATAAAACATTCTAAAACTCTACTATGCTCAAGTATGTGACCTTTTGCAATGAGCAGCACAAACAAATGAAGGTTTTTTTAGTTGACCGCAGGTCACTTATTTTACTTGATGGATTTGGAACTAGGGCGAAGGCGCACGCAGTGACAGACATGGGATGGGACATTGGGATAAGCGCTCGGATGCTGGTAGGCAGATGCACTAAAAATACAGCAACAGAACGACATTACATAATTTCAGACACGGTCTCGCGCGCGTGCACGGAGTTGCAATCTCCGGGATGTGGTGCTACAGAGGTTGGATTAGGACCTGCGCCTTTCGTCATCATATCACGTGCGTCTCAGATTTAGTGGACTGTTTAGCGTGAAAATGGTCCTTGGACTTATGCGACTTTTTGCCATTGGTGGTTTTAACAATCAGCGAGAAAGCGTCACGATTTGGAGACTGCGAGTTCCTGTGATTCTCTGGAGATGTGCGGAGTGCAGCTGAAGGGTCTTAAGTAAGCTAGATGACGTAGAAAGCGCCTGTGCCACGAGTGGTGGTCCCCGCATCATTCCCATAGATACTGCCACGGAGAATAACCACGCTTCTACGTCACCGCGACTGGGATGACGCAGAGCTCGCACTGGAGGGAAAACGCTTCATAGATTTTATAGAGGATTCAACTAATTGCCACAACGACAATTAGCCTACCACACGTATGTATCTGGGATGTTTTTATGTTCATTTGTTTGTTTTGCGTTTATGTTTGTGTTGTCTTTTTTATGATATAGTCTTACTATGTAGGTTATTTGGTTTAATTTAAACGAATTGTTAATATCCCTAATAGGATTGTTAAAATGCTAAATCTCAGCACATTTTGAGAACCAAAACTCAGTATAATGGGATGGGCACGTTACAGTAGCCTTGATGAGGTGTGCGTCCTTGCTTTCCTCCGCACAGGCCTCGTTTCTTTCTGCGCGCAACAGCAACGCCTCGCCGCGGCCCCGATCAGGAAGTGAATGTGAAGGAAATAAGCGACCGTGTGGAGGTAGAATGACATAGAGGGAAGAGGTGGAGGAGCAGCGAGCGGTGAAAAGAAGAGAGACTACCGGTGGACCGAGCCTGTTTCGGGGACCTGTACTTCAGCGGTTCCCTCATCTGGGTTATAGGCAATCTACAAAGCTGCTGCACCGCCAAAAATGCTCATAAAGGAATTGTAAGTAGAATTGTATACGCGTGCTGTGAACTCGTTTTAGCGTTGACATTGTGTCCAGCATCTCAGTGCTATATGTTATTACAAGAGTCGCTGTCCCTGGCGAAGTGGTGCTGATCTGTCTTATCCACGGCTCACGCCCGTCATTATTACATTCTAGCGAGAGCGCATCATCTCTCCACTCTGCATCTGAGAGGAGAGGCAGGCTCGAGTTGCATCCGCAGCAGCCGGATAGCATGGCTGGTGGTGCCCTTCACACAGTAGGCACCGCTAGGAAGTCAAAACCTAGGGACGGAATAGAGAGATTACCTCCCTGGATGTAAAATTTAAAAAAATGGTGGCGCAAAGCAAAAGCGAGAGCTTGTGTTTAAGCCCCATCTGGTAGAAAGCTATGCGGCTTCTGTGGCCATGTTATTGATGCGTGCTGAAGGTGAAACGGCTGGTGGTGGTGCTGCGCTCCGGTATTCAAGTCCACAGGAATGGAGCTAGGTCCAGCCATGGGCAGGCACAGTCAAGGTGGGGGATGCACTTGAGATGAATGAATTATAATGTGTCCTATAAAGGAAGTAGGCTATAGGCCCAAACTGCAAAATGTCAATGGAATCAAGGCTGGAATGAAGAGTTTGGAGATTCAAGATGGTTACCTGCTAAATGCATGTTGAATGTAGGTTAGCCACTGTACATGGCTGTGGCTAGCTTCTGGGTTACTTTGCTTCAGGCCTAGAGATTGTCTATAGTCAGCTCATTCTAAATAGTGAGAGATGAATGGTCCATAATATGTGATTGACATACTGTATCACTGTCGAGCAGATGTAGCCTGCCAAATAGAGATAGATGACATGACTGAAGTGCTTTTATATCAGGACCTATTCATTTAGTCTGTAACATGTGAGAGAAAAAGTCATTCTATCAGCATGGAATTATTTGTCATATTTTAAAAAGCCCACTCTCTATGCTCTGGCTATAAGTTTCCATTTGAATGTAAGTACACCAATGGCCTCACCATCCTTTGTAGAGTCTTATTCTAGCAGTGGGTGACTGTAATATAAAAAAAATGTTGCCAATTGTGCCAAGAGTCTCCATAAATAATAGACAAATATCAGTGCATTGCTTTCAGTTGTGGCTCACTTAGCACTATAAATACTAGCACCTAAAAATAGCCTCTGCTCTTGAATACTACATGTATCAGCTGGATTTCCCCAACATGATTTAATCAATAAATGGTCTGGGATGAGGGTGAATGCACAGCCAAAGTGATTAGGGAGAGTTCTCAGCTTTAATTAAACTAACTAGACAATGATTAAGTATTACATTCTGCAGAAAATGTGTACTGATACATTGAAATGCTATTAATTAATTTCACTAATCAAAAAATCAATTTAACGCTAAAGTAGGTCAAGTCTAAAAAAATCACAAATTTAAGCCTATATTATGCAAATATTACTTACTGTACTGGTAGTTTACCACCAGCAACACTGCTACCACTCATTACAGATTGCATTATTACCACTATTATTACTACTTCAAGTACGTACTTGTTAAAGGGACCTAGATCCTGGTCCACTTATTGTGTGCTGGACTGACATTTGGGTGTCTGCCGTCACAGGTGTCCATAGATGTGAGAGCATATACAGTACAAAGAGTTTGGATGAAAAGACGAGTGGAGTAGTGTCAAGATGGAATTTGTGTCCCTGAATGTAACTAAAATACATGCACTTCTCACATTTGAAATTTACAGACACTACATACATTATACATTATACATTTAATGTCTGCTATTTGGTGCCTGTCCTCAAAAGAAGAGATGAGAGCATTGTGTGGGAGGTGAAGGATTATGTGAATTTGAGTGTTCCGTGTAAGAGCTGTTTTATCAGAGAGAAAATTATACAAACACTTCAATATATCAATCAAATTAATGTATTTATCCAAAATACCAAATGCACCTCTGTTTATCAATACCTTGTTTGTGAAATGAAAATGTAATGAGTATCAACGCAGTAGTATGCTTTCCTGATTTATAGTCCCATAAATGCATATCAATAATGTACGCAACAACAAAATTACTATAACAAAAATGCCTGAAAGTAGCATTGTAAAAAAAGTACAGTTCACACCATCTCAGTGTAGTTGGATCGACAAATTCACCAATGGCATGTGTCTGAAGCCCATGAATAGTAGGACACACTGTTCTAGTAACAATGCTATCACGCCAAAGTAACTTCTTTTTATTCTCTTTCAGTCGAGTGATTCTTCCCATATCTGTGGAAGAGGTAAGCCCACATTTTATTGTATTTCTGCTCCTGTTGATATATTCATGTATGTTTCTCTTTCAGTGTGTTGTCAGTTGCCATCTTCTGTCACTGATTGTACAGTATTAAGAACGCAGAAGGAGTGAGAGCTTCAGGGGGTTTTCTTAGTTAAAAGGCCAGAACAGGTGCTCCTCAAGGACAAGACTGAAAGGCTAACAAACAGTGCAGATGGCTATGCTTGTAGTATAAAAACTTACTGTGATATCCACCCTGACAAAGACACTACCTGTGTTGAAACATGTGGGCCTGTCCCATATAACCAATAAAGGACTTTTCTACTCAATCGCAGTAAGTTTTTACACTTCAAGAATGGCCATCTTTACTGATTGTAGCGTGATATGTGCAATTTAAATTTTAGAGCTTGTGAATATTGTTTTCATTGAGGAAAAACTCCACTGAGCATTTTTAAATTTTGATTAAACTATAATAATAATAATAAATTGCATGCATACTTATGGTGCAGTGCTGATCATAGCCAGAGTTAGTGTCACTACGAGACTTAAGACATGAGCAGAGTAGAGGGACTGTGATGTGACCCACAGAAAAGGCCTGCAGACAGTTGAGTAATGGTGGCTGTCAGGGGAAGTACATAGACTCCTCTGCCCTTGAATTCATAGCCCTCCAGACTAGTACAACTATATATGGAATTTCAGTACATCAGGGTGTCTCATGTTGTGATAAGTGGACTATACTAGTGATATAGGGGCTTATTCCAGTGATTTTCTGTAATCTTTGGAAAACTGCTGCTTTGCTTGACTTTGCATAGCTGCATTTTGCTCTTTAGTTCTGGTTATTCATTTAGGTTTAGCTTGGTTGAGGAGAATATTAGATATATTGGATGTGTAATATATTTTTGAGATTTTGCTGTTTCCTACTTTTTTACCTGCAGTTGCTTTGCTTTTTCTAACATAATATCGTTGTAATTTTGCCATGTCTAAGGGGGTTGAAAGACCTTTGTAATTCAGAGAAAAGTCAGAATGTCAAGTGTTTTGAGGGCATGTCCTAACCCTGGATAGTAACCAATGTACAGATGACATTAAACTGCAGCAGCATAATAAAAATACTAAATAGGATTTTTGAAAGAAAATGTTTAGAAAGATCTATTCATTTTAAACTATCTTCATAACTTACTGTAAAATAGGTGAAAAAGCCATGTTTTTATAATAGCCACAAAAATAAGGGTTGTTATACAGTCACATAGTGGTGATAGTTGCTGAGTAAGACTATTGTGGCAACTTTGAATTGACTATTTGCACCAGAAGTGTTTAAAATAAAAGTGTGTGACATTTGTTTATATTTTGTGTTACAGTATCAGGTGGGCCAGCTGTACTCGGTAGCTGAAGCCAGTAAGAACGAGACAGGAGGAGGAGAGGGAGTGGAGGTGTTAAAAAACGAGCCCTATGAGAAAGATGGAGAGAAGGGACAGTACACACACAAAATATATCATTTGCAGAGGTAAGCATCATGTTCTTTTATTATTACTGCAGTTTTGGGTATATTATCAACATCACATTTTGGGTTGGAGCAAAGGCTGCAATCATTTAAATAGAATGTCCTCTGCAAAGAACAAAAAACTTTCTTGTGACTAGGTTAGACTGTGACAAACATGTTCTGAAAAGCATATTGTAGTAGTAGTTTATCAGTTAACATTTCAATTTTCTCTCAAATGTTAGTGTTCCTTTATTTGTTCCTTTCTTATGATGCTGTAAAAGAGCACATTCCAAATGTATGTCTAATGTACATGCAAGCATATTTTCATGTTATTTTTATTCAGTAAAGTGCCATCATTTGTCCGAATGTTGGCTCCTGCGTCGGCTCTCAACATCCACGAGAAAGCATGGAACGCATACCCTTACTGTCGCACAGGTAAACAAACCCCACTGCACTTGTTTGTTATTTACAGTAACTATTATTGATTTTATTCACAAGCATTAGCTTATGATTTAATAATGCTGTTCTGGATATGTTAAGCAAAGTCCATTAGCAAATTAATAGTGTAGAAATATTTACTCTGACTTTTGAATTGACTGAAAAAACACATGTACAATACTGACAAGCTGATGAAGCTTGATCACACATTTCTCCATCTCCAAGGAGCTCTCTATCTTTCTTTCCTCTCTCTCTCTCTCTCTCTATCCCTCTATTGCCCTCTCTTTTCTCTCTTGCTCTCACTGTCACCTTGAAGGAGTGTTTGAATAATTTAGTGACTCCAGTGAGAAGAGGCATGCATCACTCGAGACTTCACCTCGGGATCACACAGTGTCAGCTGCCAAACACAGACAGGACACATTATCTAATCTTTAAAATGCACCATTGTAGCAAATACTATTGTATCAGCCACTTCTATTTGTAGATTTCTAATAATTTTTCTAATGTTAATCCCATGTTTCATGTTTCTAGTCCTTATAGTAAAACCATATTTCTCTTCTTTTCACGCCACAACACGAATCTACAGTCATCACTGTAAGTTTATATTTTATGTTAAAAACAACAATCATTTGTTTATTATTTCACTTAATTATTTCAAATAACACTGACAAGTCAAAATAAGCTAAAGGTGGAGATAGAAACTTTTGTATTGTTAGTTTAAAGTTATCTCACTTTTTTGTCCTCTTCCAACAGAATGAGTACATGAAAGATAACTTCCTGATCAAAATTGAGACGTGGCATAAACCTGACATGGGACACCTTGAAAATGTGAGTGGTTTAAAAATATATATAAATTCAATGCTGTACATCTTTTACTATTTTGTCATTGTCTTGTTGTTATACATCCATTCAAACAACCTGATTTTAAAAAAAAAAAAAGTATGCACAAAATTCTATACATATTTCGTGTATATATATATATATATATATATATATATATATATATATATATATATATATATATATATATATATATATATATATATATATATATATACACACACACACACACACACACACACACACACACCACACACACACACATATATATATAAAAGATAAGGCTGGATTAGGGGGTGTTTCCTGATTGGTCAGTGCTTTCCATAGTAGGACTGAATAAGACTAGACAAAGATAGAGAGCAGAGATTAAAGCATTATTTAAACATGCAGTAATAAAACAAACTACAACACTAGAATAATATGCTCACATTTTTTTCATTCTAATGTTATTGTTGTTCGTATACCTAATTTGGATTGTGGACTGCAAACACTAAAATGACTCTTTACCTCTCTGGTAATCTGTGTGTTCATCTTGTATTATGTCTGTGATCAGGTGCATGGGCTTGACCCCGAGACCTGGAAGAAGGTTGATGTAGTCTATATTGATATTGCAGACAGAAGTCAAGTAGAACCTAAGGTGGGCATTTTAAACCGTCAATGCCTGTGTCACTCTGAACATGTGAGTCATACCATTGTCTTCCTCCAGGATTACAAGCCAGACGAGGATCCTTGCAGGTTCAAATCAGTGAAGACAGGAAGAGGTCCTCTAGGCCCAGACTGGAAGGTAAAGAGGGTGTTAACGTTACTGTTTCAACTTAACAGTGTGTGAAAACACTTTTGTACAAAGGGCTGGTGCAAGAAAAACATGTATGTTTTTATCTCTGCAGAAAGAGCTTCCCAACAAGAAAGACTGCCCACACATGTGTGCCTACAAACTGGTCACTGTCAAATTCAAATGGTGGGGCCTGCAAAACAAGGTGGAGAACTTTATTCAAAAGGTTTGTAAATCAGTAAAATATAAATCTTGTTTTTGTTATTATCATCACCTGGTTGCACTATTTCCCAAAACACATAAAACATAAAGCACTTAAAAGCATCATATCAATGAACAGGGATATGTGTTTCCACCAGCATCTAGTGGACAAAATCTATAATGCAAGTGAGGCTCATCTACTTCATCAACACTTAAAAGAAGGGAAATTAGTTAAGAGTGGAATTTAATTAAATCCCTATATTTGACTTTTGGATTTTTGATTTCACTTCCCCCTGGCTGAATTTTTTATTTATTTTTTTGTCACTGGATGATATATGTGTAAATTTAACTGTGTAATCCTAATGTTCTCCCTTCAGCAAGAGAAGCGTTTGTTCACTAACTTCCACCGTCAGCTGTTTTGCTGGATCGACCACTGGATTGAGTTGACAATGGAAGACATCAGGCGCATGGAGGAGGACACACGCAAGGAGTTAGACGAGGTCAGTTCATGCAGTGAGACAGTAGCATTGATATATATATATATATATATATATATTTTATTTTTTTCAAATGTATAACAGCTTTTCTATATGGTCCAGATGAGAGTTAAAGACCCAGTGAAAGGCATGGTGGCACTAGAGGACTGAGGTTGTGTTCAACTGTGAATGCTGCTGCTCATCAGGTATGAAAGTAATTTGGAAACAATTTAAAGTGTTTGAAGTGGTTTTCTTTTTTTAATGTGGTATGTTGTTTTTACTTTGGACTTTGAGTCATAAAGCAATATGATAATGATAATAGTGATTATGCTAAATATTCACAAAAAGACAAAAAACAGACAACAGTTTTTAACTTTTTATTAAAGGTGCACAGTGTAACTTTTTGGATGGGGGGTTCATCACCTGCTTGTTTCTATGGATATGTCATGGCTCTGCCTGGGATTTTCCACTGTATCACATTAAACAGCTCTGCATTTATTACATTACTTACATTTATTTATTTGCAGGTGGATTTACTGCAAATGCCTGAAAAACAGGCATTCTGACAGCGAGTGGGGTAGCCTCTCCACAGATCTGGCCTGTAACTTGGTCTGGTTGGGTCTCCATGATGATAGAAATGTTTAATGGTCCATGGAGATACCATATTGTTTCACAGTATGGTATATTGAGAAAAGATAGATTAGATAGATAGAAAGCATTTGACAGAAAAAAACATTTGATGGACTCTCCAACAGAAAAGTTACACAATGCACCATTAACTTTAAATGTTTCATTTCATTGTTCTATTACCAGTTGTAAGAATATTGAATATACTTTGCATATAAAATAATATATAAAATCTAAGTAATCTAAGTATATATAAATCTGTAAATATGGATTATCTTGTAATCTGCAGACAAGTACACCCAGACACCAGCGGATTCACATCCCTCTGTTCAGACAGCGTGCAGTGGTCTGGCCCCACCCCTCCTCTCCTGGGATCATCAGGTTTTCAGGAATTCTGGACCTAGTAAAATCCTGTTTCAATGATGATATTTTCCTCCTCTCTTCTCATTCACTTCATTTAGTTTTTGTTTATATTTTTCTTTCATCTGTCTGTGTGGTTTTCTGAGACCTCCAGTAGCAACACAATTAATTCAACTCTCAACAAAAATAGGTTTTATTTCTGACAAAGATATACTGTTGGTGTATATACTGGGAATAACTGTATTAAAATATATACTATATATAAATATATATAACAGGGTTTTTAAAAACAGTTTTGTCTGTAGTTTTAACTGTGAGTGTTTCTTTTCAAATTGTATTTCCTCAGTGCTGCGTTTTAAAGTTGTGATTTTTTATGTCTGTTTATTTGTTCTTGTTATGCCTCTCTGGAGTGTTTCCTTTTGTTGTCTGAAATCCATTTTTAAATCTAAAAGTGATGCTGTCTGGTTGAGAAAGCTAGTTGTCTCTCTTCTCCTTTTCAAAGCTATTGAGGCATTGGTTTTGTTTCTCTGCTTTGTGGATTAGTGTGTGTGTGTGTATAAATGTGACTTTAGCACCTGTTGCTTTGGCCTTTTTTGTATTTTTCCTCCTTGAGGTTTATTTACATTAAACAAGTCTTGACAGGATGCTGCTTACGATGATCAAAGAAATGTACTAATCAGGCATAACATTAGCCACTAGCACTAATGACTTGGTAATTGCTGTTAAAGAAGAAAACTTTGGATAGTGTGTTGCATGGGGCAAGAAGGCAAACCTCCAGTAGACAAACACCAGCTTAAAGTTAGCAGCCTTTATCTCTGGTTATGACAAGTGTTTGAACGCACAGCACATTGTTGTTAGCTGTGTACTGACCTTGCATACAATATAATACACTAATAAAAGACAAGTGGTCTCAATGACATGCCTGATGAGTGTACACTGACTCAGAGACCTGGCAATAGGATTTAGTGCACAACCACAACATAAGAGCTATTTATTACTTCCTCCTCCCACTGCTCATTAAGAAATACAGCTGCCATCTCCAATTATGGACCAAGCTTGTCTTTGTCACTGCAGAGACTGAGTAGGAGGGAGAAGCGTTAGGATGATTCCAAGGTCCCTCGATTGACCTCAATTTTGACCTAAAGGAACAAAAATTATGTGCTTTGTATCATGCCCTGCTAGCCATGCTCACCCACTGTGGATAATACCGTTATCCAGTGATAGCAATAAATACCATTTATTTCTGCGAATGTTGTGAACCAGAGCTCAAGCTTGAGATTGAGTTGTTTATGATTTGTTAGTTGCGATTTGTTTGTTGAGATGTTTCTTGGTGTATGCATGGGTGATGTAAAGTTGTGTGTTTTGTGATCATTAGTGGAATTGGAAAGAATGGCTGAAGCTAAATGAGCACTGTCAGCACTACACTTCAACCCTTTCTGTACGCCAGCTTTCACGTCATTTTGGTTATGATTTTAAAGAGGATGCAACACAATACAAAGACTACAACCTACAGGGGTACAGGGGGCAAACCCAAATTGCCCCTGTAGGTTTTGTTTATAGTTTTATAAAGACCCCAGTGGACTACTAAAATCTGAAGTGTAATTGTGTAGAAGAATTAAAGTAGAGTAAAGTAGTAGATAATAAAATAAAGTAGAAGATAGTTAAGCACAAAAGCAAAGGGGCCTTGTTACTTAGTTACTTTTACATCCAGCACAACTGTC
The DNA here is from genome assembly GCF_026225935.1 of Boleophthalmus pectinirostris. Lineage (NCBI taxonomy): Eukaryota > Metazoa > Chordata > Actinopteri > Gobiiformes > Gobiidae > Boleophthalmus > Boleophthalmus pectinirostris. Next base: position 24,762,165 of record NW_026571018.1, on the reverse strand, counting down.
CATCAATTGCTTCTACGTCAGATGTGGCCTGGAAAATCTTGGCCTGGAAATGTTTGGAGCATTTTTTCTATCTTGCATTCTCTTCAAAATCACCTTGTTTTTTTTTGTTTTTTTAAATGATTACCCCTTACACTTGTACTGTCTGTGATGGGGCTACAAACTGAACCATGGAGATTTATGGATGTACTGTATGTATTGACATTGTAAATAGCAAATCAACTTAAGTAGATGAACACACTTATATATAGATGACTATCCTGCCAAACAATCGCTTACACACACATTCACAACGTTGAGTCCTTGTCAGACAGTAGGATCATTGATAAGAATTCAGCATTCTACAGCTACAGTGTCATTTCTGCAGAGTTGGGTGGGAGGATGCTCCAGTAATGCAATAACAAGCTTAATTTGCTAAACCAGAAATATTTAAGCAACCACCGCAGCTAGTCCAAAGTCCCTGGCTTATCATATGTCATTGGTAGGACAGTGTATAGATATATATTTTTGTTCTAAATGTTGTACCTCTTGTTGTCTCCTAAATACAATGACTTCTATCACATTCAAGTCGCAGTAACAGTACAATGGCAGCCTCCCTCATTTACTGTGGCACCATAGCATTTTTTTGTTCAAATACAAATGTGGAAACTAACTAGCACTTCATTAAAAGTGCTCTAAGGAGGGTCTGTCAACTGCTAGTCTTAATGGTAGTGCTATATTCTCCTGAGGTTGTAACATATATATATATATATATATATATATATATATATATATATATATATATATATTCTTCTCCGTGATGATAGATATGTTTATTGTCATACTGTGGAGCATTCAGGCAAAGCTCAAAACTATAATATCTCCATGGATCCATGGAGACAAGCTGTTGGCAGGCCCTTGACCAGAACAGTTTTTAAATGCACATTTAAGGAGAGGTATTGTATTATAGTGATCCACCATATGATCTGAAATAGTACTGAATTTCCATTAACATCTTTCAAGTTATTTATCGAATGGTGCTGCTGTAATTGGTCCATATAATTCAATAGCATATCAAACCTGTAAAGGAAAAGATGGTTGATTCCAGGTGCATTTTAAACACCTGGGGATATCTGCCTTTACACAAAAATTAGACAATGTGGTTAAGACAATCTCACACATACAGTGTTAGATTGTGCTTGTTTCTAATGCAAATATTAAACCAAAATCTCTCTTCTCTCTATATCTTCCACCTGTTAAATTGTCTCCTGCTTTTCTTTCTTTTATTGTGAATTTGTGCCTTTTTGTCATCCTATCTTCCAATAACACTACTGTACATTGGAGATGTAAAGAAACAAATAAAGACAAGTAAAATGTGTTTGGCTGCAACATGTTTTTCCTACTGTAAACAACTTTATTCTTAGAAACCAAGAAATACTAAATATCTAAATTGACCAAAAGCTATTTAAAGAGATACATAACTTAAACTGTTGTAGATAAGGCCCCCATGTGGATAGTGCTCATGTGGTCAAATTGAGAGTCCTCTTAAAAAGAGGCTACATTAATCAGACTCTGGATGCAAAGATTACTCTAAATCCTGATTACAAGCCAGACAGACACCAGACCTTCACTTCATAACACAAGGCTCCCAGATTCAACCTTCAGAACTACAAACAAGCAGTTTCACAGGGGACTGAATGGCAACAACACAATAATGAAGCATATTGCAGGTATTATAAACTATAAACTACGTTTATACCTTTTACTACATAGGCTTATAAATGTTAAAATAGCCTAGACAAAATACAAAATAGAATCCTTCTACATTCTTGGTTGCATTTTGTGTGCGTGCGTGCGTGCGTGTAGCTTTGTGTGTGAGTAGATTTGTCTTTAAACTTTATACGTGAGTAATTGTATGTTTACAGTTCACCTCATTTGTCCCGTGCAACCCGTCCATGTTTTGAGCTCCGTATGCTCATAATCATAAGCGTAATTATGCATCGCCTATGTAGCAAAGGAAAAGGATTATTTATATACAAAGGGAGCTTTGGTGCAACAAATGCCATGCGTCACGGTGACATAAAATAAACAGACATGACCATTCATGGAGCAGATAATACGGTCCGGCCGCCTGTGAACCGACCTGGGATAAGGCCGCGTGATCCAATGTTCCGCTTAAAGTCCTGAGCAGGTTGTGAGCGCAGGGCCCTGGAGACAGAGCACTACGAGAGAGAGTCCAGCACTCCCCGGTTAAACAACGGGACTCACCGCCGGAAAACGCCTCCAGCCACTCGACTCCCAGTCGGAGAACTTTGTGATCTGCCAGCACGGGGTCTGCGGCTTCTTCCGGACGCCACAACAGAGACACACACCCACAGGTAGGAACGAGGTGGCGGGAAACGAGGCAGGTGCATGACTGATCCAAAGAAGAAGTTAGACTAATTTAAAACTTGCCAATTTTTGTAAAAATGCGAACCCCAGTTGTATAGTCTACTACAGCTACATTTCACATTAAAGTTACACTATGTAGGCCAACTCTTCTGATCAAGGGTCTGCCACCTGCTTCTCTCCGTAGAGCAGTTATTAATGTGTCAGGAAGGTTTCACTAAAATGGATTTAAACTTTCAACAAGGTCAAGTTACATGTATCTTACAAGTAACTCAAGCAAAACAAATAAAAAAAAAAAACATGCCATAAGCATACAGGAAGGTGAGTATTTCATGTAAGGAGAATAGAAGAGGAAATAAATTAGTTACTAATAAAACTTTAAAAACAAAGTGGTACCCATGTGAAATGTGCAGAAGATAGGTAAGGATGTAAGGCAAGGCAAGTTTATTTGTATAGCACAGTTTGTACGCAGAGTAATTCAACTTGCTTTACAGAATAAGAACATTACATTACATTCACGATACATACATTCCAATCACTATACAAACAAATCAAAATAGAAATAATCATCATAATATGAGAGAGAGAGAGAGACATTACATAAGAGAGTGCAGAATGAAAGATGTAGACTACTACAGCCCAGTTTGTCAAATTTCATTAAATGTTTAATTGTTTCCCATTTCAAAAAAGAGGACGCTGATGAAAACGAGTCCTTCACTCTCATTGGGCCGTTCCCTGTATACATAAAGATGAAATGTAAAATTACAATCTTACCACTGTTGAGATCTGAAATATATTTTGTCTAGAGCAATTTTAAGATCTAGGGCCTGCTTGATAATGTATTCTGTATTTATTTTAAGAAATTTGTGAGCTAAAGTGAGTTTCTTATCATTTCAAATTAAAAAAGGGTATTGATTATGTCATGTATTTTGTTTAAAGGCGAGATAATGAGCACTGGAAGAACTCAAAATGTCAGGGGGGACGAATGCAGGTAAGAAGCCTCTTAGAAATTTGTGCAAGCTAATCGCACCATTGTGAAATCAAAATGACGCAATCCTAAGGAGCTTTTTGGTTATGTGATCTGGTCTGCAGCACTCATAAAACAAAAATAGTTTCCTTTTCTTCATTTCTCACTGGAGCGGTGACCCCTTAGGTGATCCACTTAGCACCTCTGGTTTCTGAAGAATGTGCCCTAAGTCCTTCCATGTGACAGTGTTACATGAACTGAAAATGGGACACATTCATTTGAGTTTTTCCATTTTCATTTGACATTTCACAAATTAACATTCTCTGATAATCTCTCATAATCTGATCTGAATAATCAGACACTCCTGTAGCAGTATGTCATTTGGGAGTTTGAACTGGAAGAATACAGTGGATATTTGATACAGTTAAAGGCACTGGAGTGAAACAGAAAGAACAAGAACAAAAAGAACAAAAATCTAAACAAAAAATGTAATCAATCATTGGCATTTGCCATCTCACACAGCACTGTTGCATGGATTACATAAAATAATCTTGTTAAATGGGTGAAGTAAATTGCAACCATTTTTAAATAACAATATTATGCAATTTACATTTACAACAGCAAACACATTTACTAAAAATAGTCTGGAAAGTACAATTACTCAAAAATAAATAAACACAAGCATCTAAAGCTTTTTATAACCTGCAACTGAATGTGAAGATTGGTATTGCTGGTGAGATTTCCAACAAAATATTACTTCTTTAATCAACTACTACAAAAATAGTGCAAAACCTTTTGTATTATGAACCAAGAAAAGTGTTTTCAAAGATATTCTCCCAATATAAACTTATTATGAATGTGGACTTGCTGAATGATGTAACACAGGCATGTGGAAAAGTGTAGAGACAACCTCAACATGGTTTCCCACACGTAACCTTTCACCCAAATGAGGTGAAATGGATTGAGGCCAAAAGAAGCTAATGCTATTGTGCTTTGCTCACTAATGCACGGCTGTTATTATGAATGCTTTGTTCACAATCAGCTGATGCCTGTGTAAACCTCTTAGAGATTTCAACACAAGCGATGCAAAAATTCACTCATTGCTAAACACATACATACCCATTCACATGTCTGTCTCCTGCTTAAGATTACACTGCAAATTGAACCCCTTGTTCTAAGTGGACCCCAGTGCTGTGCCAAACTCTGCTGCATGGTTGCATGAGTGCACAAGATCACATTATCCCAGCACGGAGCGGAGCAACAAATACTTTCCTAGGATTCCGAAACTTTAACATTTGGATTTTGGAGTAATGTTTTTTTTAACGGCAAAAGTTTAAAGTGGATGTTTCTCTTGTGGATGACACGAAGTTTCTGAAAGTTTGGAAAATGGAAAACCTGGGTGATTTTGGTCGTGTGCGGTCGGACAGCACTAGCAGCTCAGGCTCCAGGTCAAAGATGTTGCTGCGTCAGAGAGTGTCCCAGCTGCTCACCTGTATAGAGGACATGAGCTCAGACGATGAGGCCAGTGAAGAGATGTCCCGCTCACTGGACGAGGTCTTTCAGCTGTGCGGCCGCTTCATGCCCACTGACGCTTTCAGGTTTGCACACAGAAAACACAAGACAAGGCAGGAAGGTTTGGAATAAAGGAGGTTTTGGAACATTACATTTTTTACTTTTTAGAAGAAATATAAAATTGAATATGTATTAGTGTGATCTAAAATCCTGATAGTAATACTTCACATATGTCTAAGTTAATTTTATTCATTCATTCGTTTTATATTTTGAAAATGTGTATGTGGATGTTAATGTGATTGATAATTTTATTGTAATTGTGGTGATTTTGTAATCATGTTGAAATTATTTATATTGAATGTGTGCTTGTATGTGTGCGTGTGCGTGTGTGTGTGTCAGATTGTACATGGTAACGTGGAATGTGGGCACAGCTGAGCCTCCTGAAGATGTCAGTGCTCTGCTGCAACTGGACAACCAACCCCAGAATGACATATATGTTATTGGGTGAGTTACCACAACTTAAGGTTATTAAACTCTTCTTTAGTTTGTTAGTTTGCTGGTACAAGTAATCTGTGTATGTGCTTCAGTCTGCAGGAAGTGAATGCCACTCCGATCAGGTTCATCTCTGACCTGATCGCTGAGGACTCGTGGAGCCATGTTTTTATGGACACACTGGGACCACGTGGGTTTGTCAAGGTGTGAAACTATTTGTATCTTATATACTACAAAGTGGTAACAAAATCCTTGAACAAAACAAAAGTAGAATATTTAGAAAAACATTTTTATCTTTTTTATCTGCCCTTGTTTACTTTTAACACAAATGATGTCAAAACACAGCTAGGGTATTAATACAGCTGTATGCCATGTACATAAATGTGTGAATTTCATAAAGTGTATAAAATCGTGTTTTGTTGTCCAGGTAACATCAGTGCGGATGCAGGGCCTGTTGCTTTTGGTCTTTGCCAAACATGTCCATCTCCCGTTCATCCGAAATATCCAGAGCACTTACACCAGGACTGGGATCTTTGGATACTGGGTAAAAAATGTCTTTTCAAATCTCTTGGGAACCTCTTCAGCCTTAGATGCTGCGGTGGAGTAAAGACATGAATGTGTTGAATGGGCCTTTGTTTTTATCTAGTGGTATGAATAGCAGCTTAGATACAATGCATGACAGACAATAGGAATACAGGGGTAAAACTAGTTCAGCTCAGGGTAAATACTTACAGAAACAAATGAATGAATTAGCACTGCACATTCAGTAAAGAATGAAGGAAACCAGCAGAGTCTTTATTGTAGGTAGTATGGTTGGTTTAGACTTTTAGAAGAAGGTATTGCTATGCAAATAGCATTTGGCAGGGCCCTAAAGTTGTCTTAAGATATGTAAAGTACAATTTTTCTTTTTCAAATGTGCACTTTTTGTTAAAACAAACACAACATAATTACCTTCCTAGAACATAAAATTTGCAATGTATGTATGTTTGTCTTTAACATATTGTTAAAAAGGCTAAAGATAAAAGCCCAGTGTCTCCAAAAATGTGCAGTGTTCTCTACCTTCATTTCACTTTTGCATTCTATTGCATTTGCATAGATTTCACTGTTATTTGTCTTTGATATGTTTCAGGGCAATAAAGGTGGTGTATCTGTGCGGTTCTCTCTTTATGGTCACATGGTGTGCTTCCTTAACTGTCACCTGGCAGCTCACATGAATTACGCCCTGCAGAGGGTCGACGAGATTGAGTACATCCTGGACACTCAAGACTTTGACATCACTGACACACCGCATGTACTGGATCACAAGTAGGATCTTTCCCCATGTTTGGAATATGCAAATATCTTTTTTCTATAACAAAAACAATAATGTTCGATAACTTTCGTGGTGTGAAACTTTTCTTTATTTTAAATTTTTCTTTGGTTAAAGTGTATATTTTCTGTCTGCCCAAGAGTAACACAATCAAAAGTTTAATGTAGCGGTCCCCAGAGTTGCACTACAGAAAAATAGTGTTTATTTATTTTCAGTCAACTGTTTTCCTCCATTTTCCCAGAAATATGTCACATGGGCCATTTGTGATTTAAGATTACTCTTTAATTGGAAATATATTTAATAACCAGCCTTCCATTCCTGTCTTCCAGAGTGGTGTTTTGGTTTGGGGATCTAAACTTTCGTATTGCTGACCATGGGCTGCACTTCCTCCGTTCCTCCATTGAAGGCGGGCGCTTGAATCTGCTCTGGAGCAAAGACCAGGTTTGGCACAGAGTTACCTGCAGTTTTTGCATAACTTCAGTTTAACTTTCATTTGCTGAATTTACATTCATATGAATGTTACTGCAGCTCACAATGATGAAAAAGAAAGAGCCATTTCTACAAGAGTTTGAAGAAGGACCTCTAAATTTCCAACCCACTTACAAGTTCAAGCGCAACTCTGACACTTATGATACCAGGTACACAAAGCAATTAACATATATTTTATTACCACCATGTTATTGTCATCACATAAATAAAACGAATTATCTTTATTTCCATTATAACCTTTAACAGCTGCCTGAAGACATGGTTTGGCTTTAAGTAAGGCATGTTGTTTGTTTCACTTTGCCTTCTTGTCTGTGCATGACCCCTCACAGCATCCTCACCTAGAAGATTAGACTGAGAATAGTTCCTTAATTAGGCTGAGTGTGGTATGTAAGTGACGGGAGACTGTGTGTCTCTCAGAAAGAGCACATGGGCGCTGCCTCTAACCATGTACAGACCGCGGCCCCTGCAGCGTGGTAGTACCACCCTCCTCCTCCTCCTAACCTCCCTGTGCTGGGGGCTGCTCTCTGTCTGGTTGGGAGCCTGGTACAGAGAACTAGACCCACCAAGGTGGGTGTCTTTGGAGGTGCGCCCTGAACAAACAGCCTTGGATCTAGCTTCATATTTCATAGGCGATAAAAGATTAGTTAAACATTTGTGGTAATGAACTATAGAAGTACTTAACATTTTGTTCTGTCACAACAGCAACAGTAAGCATGTTTAGAGTTATTATCTCACCAATACCATAAAAATTCTACACGTCAGTCACTTTTACTAGCATGTGTTTCACCTCACAGCATGTTTGCATGGCTAACTGCACTGTAAAGCCACTTGTGTGTTCATTCATTATAGACTGCAATTTAACATGCACTAAATAAACATTCTCTGTTCTTTGCGTTCACTTTGACATCATTGTAACTGAAAATATCATCCGATGTTTTACTATAACATAAACCATATTGTTAAAGTGCACTAAAACTTAAGAGTGAGAAGTTCACTTCAAACCAGTGGTTGAAAACATATGTCAGAGATATTTATAAAAAATGCAGAAAGACTAAATTATTTTTTTATATCCTAGTGGTAAGAAAAGGAAGCCTGCCTGGACTGACCGGGTATTGTGGCGCATCAAACCCAGAAGCCCTCCACCAGAGGAAGATGATGAAAGAGCAAGCACGTCTACTGACGAAGGACCAGACGAGTACCCCATCCTGGTCACTCAGGACAGATACACCTGTGATATGAGTTACGGAGTCAGTGACCACAAACCAGTCATTGCTACTTTCAATGTGGAGGTGAAAAGAAAATTCTAAAGCCTAATAAATGCTTTTGGGGTAGATATGGCCACTATCCATCTTGACTTGATTTTTACTTTGATTATACTTTTTTTTTTCCTATTGGTGTTTTAATACCTAGTATTAATATTAGTATTAATTTACCTAATATAGTAATACCTTTTTTTTTTTTTATCAATGAGAGAAATTATTATCTTATATTAGCCTATATTTGGGTTACACTACATTTAAAGCCAAACAAGGTCACAATGAGCAACATGTCAAGACCTTATTTCTATTTAAATTTTCCCCCCACAGCTCAGAAAGCACTTTGACACTCCACTAGTGCATGTCTCTGCGGAGGGCGTGTGGAGCGCAGACCAGGACGCAGTACTGAGTTACACAGTCCAGGATGAGTTCATGTCCTCCACGTGGGACTGGATTGGACTTTTCAAGGTACCACTGCTTAAAGTAGTGTCAAAGTGATGAACTATGTACAAATGATATATTTATTTATATTTTTAGGTTGGGTTTAAAAGTGCCATGGATTATGAGACTTTTGTTTGGGTTCGTGAGAATGAGTTGCCTGAAGTTGATGAACTCATTCAGGTAAGATGCTCTTAAATGTCCCTGACCCATGCATTACTGATGTATACTGAGAATGTCTGTTTGGGTGCAGCTCCCTGTGGACAAAGATACAATTCCTCTTCTTGGCGGGCGGTATGTGTTAGGCTACTACAGTACAAACATGCAAACCATTGTTGGCCTCAGTGAGACCTTCCAGGTGAGTTACAATAGTAAATGTTTTGACACATTCCTTCTTTTAATAATAACAAACACAACATTTATCTATTTACTTTTTCAGATTTTGGAATCAAAGCGAGCAGTCATGGAAGGCCTTGTTCCTGAAAATGCCAATGGCCTTAAATAAACAGAAACATGTGCCAATGGTTCTTCAATTCAAAATGTTGCAGTAATTATTCTACAGTAACAGATGATCAAATCCATCCACTGGTTTGGATGACCCAGCCATAAGTCTGTTAAACACCTTTTTGTGCCGTTAAAAGTTTTCCTTTACTATATGCCATATCTATCTGTTCTAATTGTTAAGTTTAACAGGATTACAGGATGTGACATCCAAAGAATACACAGTTCACAAATGCTCTCCAAAACAATTATACCAGGTGGCAGTAGAAAAAGTCACCACCAAAACTTAATTGCATCAAATAAGAAAATGTTGATACTGAATACTGATAAAATAAAATGCCTTGAACACACCTGTCCTGTACTGTATGTTTGTTTTGTTGGCTTTCCAGATTATAATATTAGTTCTTACTTAGATTGGGAAAAAATACATTATATGCATAAGGGAAAAGGGTATGCTACTGCGATTGGCAGGATACAGGTACATTTGAGATTTTGTAGGCCTTCATGTAATATACAGATAAATGTATCTGAAGACAATATAAACAGATTGGATAAGGATAATGTGTAAGATTTTACTTTTTATTATCAAAATTATGGCATTTACAGATAAAGATAATATGACAGAAGAAATATGTGAAAATGTTTTTTGTTTTTTTTTTTGTTTTTTCACAAAACGTATAGAGAATTTATTTATAGATTATGAAACGTGAACAAAGATGTTTAAGAACAAGCATTTGCTGATAAACCATTTAGCCGTGGAACTGTGCAGTTCCATGAGTTGTAGCCTATTTATATATTTATTTAATAATAAATCTTGTAATACGCATGATGCTGACATAGTTCACAACATCCGTCTGCCATGTGCTGGAAAACGGAGCTCTGATTTGGCAACCCGAGTTGAGAGGCGTTTCTTCCGCTACATAGACGCACACGTGGGAACGTCAACCAGCTCTGCTAAGCTAAAGGTGAGTTCTGGGTGAATTATATGGAATCCGTTATATTTATTAATATTAAACAATAAACATCTGTTGGTTTAAAAACGCGTGTAAGTATCGGCTAAACCGATAGAAAATGAACTGTCTTTGTTGAACGGTAACAGACCGTTGGACCGTAGGAGATCGGATTTGGGCTAGCATATTTGCCACAAATTATAGATACGGTGGGTTACATGTGTATTGAGCTGCTGTGTTTGAGAGTATTTCTTTTTGATCCGCTCTAACCTTCCCTCGTGTATATGTGTGGCTTCACAGCAAAACAGCGCAACATTTAAATAAGTTTGGTGGTATCTTTACGTTAACAAAGCTCTGCATACCATATGTTGATTTTGATTGGACATGTCATGTACATTTGTTGCATGATTGTCGTTCAGATTATTGAGCATTATGTCGACTGAGGACGTGGAGCGCCTTCTGATCCAATTTCAGAATGAGGAAGGAGAGGTGCTGGGTTCACCCTTCGATGTGCCTCTGGACATCACCCCAGACAAATTACAGCTGGTCTGCAATGCTCTGCTGCAACAGGTCAGTAATTTTCTAATAAGAGTTTGTGTCGTTTCCCCCTGTCAGTGACGGTATGTCATGTAGCCTACGAATAATACGAGTGTAATTGAGTATTTAGAGAATCCATTAAAAAGGTGTGATCCAAATATAACATGAAAAATATATTTACGTTGCAGGATGATCCAGTACCACTGGCGTTCTTTGTGCGTGGTGAGGCAGAGGTGGTGTCTTCCTTAAGGTCATGTGTGAAAGCATTAGGGGTTGAGACCGAGCAGGTTCTTCCGGTGGTGTACCAACCTCAGGCAGTGTTCAGGGTCCGTGCTGTGGCACGTTGCACCAGCACTTTGCAGGGGCACACCGAGGCGGTCATCTCCACTGCTTTCAGTCCAACCGGCAAGTGAGTACCACTTTTTATGCATATAAACCTTTCCAAACTAGCATTTTATAACTTGGATCTTTTATACATTTCTTATCTGTGCATTTTCCCAGATATTTAGCCAGTGGATCAGGTGATACTACAGTTCGTTTTTGGGACTTGATGACAGAGACACCTCATCATACTGCAAGAGGTATTAGGAAAAATGTTTTGTTAATATACAAAATTAATTTATAATTAAATTGTTATAATATAGATTATTATTATTATTTATTTTATAAATAATTAATTTATTTGTTAAATGATTTGCTCTGTAATTTGCCTTTTGTTTAGGTCATACACATTGGGTTCTTAGCATTGCTTGGTCGCCTGATGGCAAGAAGTTGGCATCAGGATGCAAGAACAGTCAGGTGAATTTTGCTATTGTGCTTAGCGTTGTTATTAATTGCTTTGGATCAATTTCTGTTTATTAATACATCTTCTGTGCTTGATAATAGATTTTTCTGTGGGATCCAGTGACTGGCTCACAGGTTGGAAAAACATTAATTGGACACACCAAATGGATCACTTGGATTTCCTGGGAACCATTACACCTGTAAGCAACTTTCCTTGTTGATATTGGTAATTTTCAAGGGTGCTGGAACAGCATAATTATCAGTAGTATGCAGGTGTTGTGTGAGAGTACACACAATTTTTTTTTAGCACTGAAAAAAGAAGAAGAAAATGTAATTTGTAAATGCATTACATTTCTTGATACCAGTGACTTGACCATATCTTCTTCCAGTAACCCAGAATGCCGGTTCTTGGCCAGTAGCTCTAAAGATGGCTCAGTGCGTATTTGGGACACAGTACTGGGGCGCTGTGAGAAGATTTTAACTGGACACACACAATCAGTCACTTGTGTAAAATGGGGAGGGGATGGACTTCTGTATACATCTTCCCAGGACAGGACTATCAAAGTTTGGAGAGCTAAAGATGTAAGTAGTGTTGCACAGCAATGATTAATTTACCTCTCATTCATCCAAAGGACAATGCTATTCTGGTGTTTGATAATTAGCTGCTTTGGTGCGGTAATGATGATGATGTAACGGTGTGGTTATGTCACACTATTTTGTAACTTGTACAATATCGATACTTTGCTGAAAAACTCAGATTTTAATAATAGTGTTTTGACATCATTGGCGTAACCTATTTTTTGTTGATTGAACTTTTTATGAATGAATGGTACATGGGATGTATTTGAGATGCAGTTCCTAATATGTTAATCCATATTTTCCTGATAAACATGTATCTGTCTATTTTGTCTATGAATACCAGGGTGTCCAATGCAGGACTCTTCAGGGTCATGCTCATTGGGTCAACACTTTGGCTCTCAGCACAGACTACGTTCTTCGCACTGGAGCTTTTGAACCTGCAACAGCCACCATCAACCCTCAAGACCTCAAAGGCTCATGTGAGTATCTATCTGTAGAAATAGTGCTCTAAATTTTTATTTAGATGTATTTATTTTAAATTTTTTCTTATTTGCTACATTTTGTCTTTTAGTGGACGAATTGAAGGAAAAAGCCCTTGAGAGATATAATAAAGTTAGGGTATGTGCGTTGTTGTCTGTGTGTACTTCTGATTATATTGATGCATTATTGCCTAACTTTTTGCTTTTGTAGGGAAACACTCCAGAGCGTCTAGTGTCTGGTTCAGATGACTTCACCCTCTTTCTATGGAACCCTGCAGAGGACAAAAAGCCTCTAGCCCGGATGACTGGCCACAGCGCACTCATCAATGAAGTCCTTTTCTCTCCAGACACAAGACTTGTAGCCTCTGCTTCTTTTGACAAGTCTATTAAAATTTGGGATGGGCGTACAGGAAAGTAAGTCTCCAAAAACAAATTCTGTGAATATGCTTGTCATACCATTGCTGTCCAGCAGATGGCATTGTAAGTGTGACCATATAAATTGCCCACAGGTACCTTATGTCCCTGCGTGGCCATGTTGGATCTGTTTATCAGGTGGCATGGTCTGCTGACAGTAGGCTGCTCGTCAGTGGAAGCAGTGATAGCACACTTAAAGTTTGGGACATGAAAACTGGGAAACTCAATATGGACCTTCCAGGCCACGCTGATGAGGTGAGTGTTTAAGACATGCATCTGAATGTATTAATATGCTCTTGACACCCTTTATTTGAATGCAGGTTTATGCAGTGGACTGGAGTCCTGATGGTCAAAGAGTAGCCAGTGGAGGGAAAGACAAATGTCTTCGGATGTAAGTGTTATTTATTTATTTCTCTCTGAACATTTTGACGTTTAATTTAACTTCACATTCTTTTAGATGGAGGAGGTAGTGCCCATCCCTACTTGACCTTCCGAGTGAAAATGAAAGGCTGGACCAAATCTGAATCCTGGTGCAGTGACACTGACCATTCACAGCCGAGACAGCTGCGCACTGTCAACACAGTGAAAGACATTTATTAACATTATTAACATGATCAATGGAGATCATGCTGGTATATGTACAGTATTACACTGTATGAGAAGAGGATGTCAAACTCTATTCATTAGGGTCATGACCCACTTTTTAAAATAAGGTAGTATACTAACGTAAATATTCATTTGGCAAAGGGCAGTGTTCCACACTGACCACTGACCATCCCGCATCACCTAGAGCCTTCATAGATGAATGAGTGCATTGCGTAGGTAACAGGTGGGAGTGCTAATACTGCCTGCTGTTAAACCCTGCAGTCCTTCCCACTGTTCATCTTTTAATCTGTTCTGTGCTATAGTCTACAGACCTTCAACAAGCAGAGCCCAAATGCTAATGGACTCCAAACATGAGTAAAACATCAAGGCTATTGAAAGTTTTTATAAAATGTATGCAATTTCTGTTGATTTTCATGTTTTTATTTTGGCATGTTGGCATATATAACATAATGTAACTAATCTCATGTAAATTAATATAAACTCCTGTCTACCAACAACACACTATAATTCACACATTTATAAAAGCAGCAGTTGAAAAACTTAACATGGCAAAGTAGTTGAATTGTGCCGTAGTTGACTACATATAACCAGATCAGACAATGGGAGTGGGCTAACTTGGCAGGGTGAAATCAAGATGCAGATTGTGCTACTATTGTACTAATAAAACATGGTAAACATAGAAGTCTGAAGTGACTTGGAACACATTCTGATTAGCTAGAGCTTGTAATAGATCACTTCATCACATCAGTGCAATTGGAGAAATTCATGTATAACAGTTAAGTGCCACATTAAAACCATGCAGCAATTATAGCAGCCATGAAACATACAATGAAGAGCATCTAATGTTCATCAACACAGCCACAGCACGGATACTGTAAATGCTACCGTGATGACACCACATGCATATAAGCACAGATGTGTTCATGTACTGAGAGAAGAGCATGTTGGACAGAAAAAGCAACAGAGTAGTCCAGTAGTCTTAGAGTTAATGGCATTGAGTAGGCATTTAGTAATAAAGGTAATAAGAACAGTCAGAAAAGTATTTTTTGAACTTCCATTGCCTTCAGCATCCTCTCGTCCTTTGGTAAAAACAGTTTTGAACATTAGACTATGTTTGGTTTTGTATCCACTACCTCGGTCCGTATCTTTATTTTTTTTCTGCCAAAGTACCAGGTTCATCATCATAATAGGGATGAATAGCTAAGGTTTACTGTCTTTTCAAATCATGTTTATGGGCTCTTGCTGCATCTGTGACTTGTTAAATATGGTCATTTGTCCCTTTTGGGCATCTATAGAGGTGCTGAGTTGTACGAGGCACTGCTTCCCTCACTGTGTGCTTGGTTTACTGTTGGGTCTTCCAGACATTGTTGAGTAGTTTGACAACCTCTTCATAAATGACAAATACTATGGCCACATCCAGGCACACACGACCCAGCCTTGGCACTGTCCCCTTGTAGAAGCTGAAGAGCAAACCATCATAAGTTAAGTGGTTTACACACAGCAGTCCATTTGATGGTTATTAGAACTTACGCCTGTGGCCCTTCATGCTTCATGATTTGGAAGGCACAGTCAAATGTATTTTTGTATCTATGTGCTTCCAAACCCTGCAAAGAAACATACCATTTAAATAAAAGATAATAAAGTAATAAAATAGACTACGTTAAATAACTGACAATTGCTATAATAAAAAATATACCTGCATTCTTGTCTTCACTACATCTAGAGGAGTGTTTCCAAAAACACTGACTGCTCCAGCTGTTGCTCCAAACATTGCAGTGACTATAGGGTGCATTTCTTTTCTGGGATCATCACCTAAAATTTGATACACAGAAGGAATGTAAGTACACATATTCATAAAATACTAACATAACAAAAAAGAATAGTTTACCTTTGTACCAGTTACGCAAAGAAGTCATCACATAAAATCGTATAGCCTGATTTGTTCCTTGCTTAAGCACAGTTGCAGTTAGACCTTGATACGTACCTCTTACTCCTAAACCACAACCAGATACAACTTTATTAAAAACAGTCATTAAGAATTGTTAACATTATAATATACACAGTTAACTTACCTTGCTCTCTTATAATTTCACTAACTCCATGGAAAAATCCTCTGTATCGAGGTCTAAGCGAGCACTGATCATGGATTAACTTCACCTAAATAAGTGAAAATATTTATGATTTCTAGCCGTGCATTAAATTCATGTGAATGGAAAACACAGTATGGAAAACTACTGACCTTGAGTGTCTCCATCGGGCAAACCACTAAAATGGCCTCTGCTATGCCTGCTCCTAACCCACACACAAGACTTCTTGTGTTATCCAAACGACCCGTGGAGTCACGCATAGGGTTACTGAGCATCTCAAATGTGCCAAATCTGTTTAAACAGAAAGACTAGTAAGGACTGCAAAGAAATCAGGCTTTAATACTAATCAAATTAATTACTCACAAAAAGTACTAAAAAATACTATAAAATAACACTAAAACAGAACTCTCATAAAAAATACAAATTCATTCATAGTAATTGAGTTGCGTCATGTAGTCTACTTCCATCTTTCCATTTGGCATGACATTATATTATTAGTTATTATTTAAAGGAGAATTGGGTGACCACCTGACTGCAGACTTGGGTATTGATCCATAAAGTAAAGAGCTGAGCCCTCGATACAACCCTCTGAGCCCATGGTCCTGCACGGTCAGCTTCACACAGTCGCCTGCATCCAGAAACAGGACCATTTGTAATCACGCTGTATGGCCAAATTATATACCACAGGGCAATCTATCTCTGCCCTCCTCAGACTCACCAATGCCCCTGTACCGAGGTGGGTTGGCTCTCTCATCCAGCTGCAGCTGGGTCTTCACGTATTCTGTGGGGAATGTGATGCAGATTTCTATTGCCCCAGCAAGGCCACCTGAGAAACATATGGCATAAGTATAACATTAAGCCTCTAGGCCTACATGATATGTATGATTTAAGACTATGATTTAATTAGCAATAACAAGTCTGTAATAAGTCTGTAATAATGTAAGTGTAAGTGTATGATGGGCAGAATAGGCTAATGCATGGTGCCGTGGGTGTGCCATGATTTTATGTATGAAATGCAGGCTAATCAGCTTATCATGTAGCCTATAGCCTAAAGTCAGGAGTCAATACAAAACCATTTACTTTTAATATGTATTTTGGAAACCAATCAACTGGCAGTGCGACATGGAACAGCATGGCATGACTTTACATCTCGCTGCTTGTAGTGGCCCATGTCTGCTGGCTCAGTGCGTTTGTTTTGACCCACTTCCACACTGATACCATTAATGGGAGACAGACCGAGATTAGTGTGCGAGACCAAGCAACGCGCTAACTTCTGACGTAAATATGAGACTTGTGTGAAAACAGGATGCTACCTGCAAGGATGGCCTTTCCAGGATGTGTAATTTTCCTCCCACCGACAGCAGCGGCAGCCAGGTTTCTTCTAGCCGCGTATGAGCGCTGGTAGAGCGGCAGAGAGCCCAGCCCCGTAGCAGCAGCCAGCAGCTGAGACGGAGGATGATGAAACGGAGGATGTTCAGTTGCATCACCGCCATCCTTGTGCGGATCTTTAAACGAAAACGGTTTAAAAAGCGACGACATCTCGCTTCAAAGGCGAAAACCCCCAGACAATAACAGACAAGGCAACAAACAGACGCTACAATGTGGCTGCCGCGGGAGCAGCGTGAAGGGACCATCAATATTCAAATAGTGGTCAGCTGACGAGCCGCGCCATTGGCTCTTCACAACACCTCATAATGCTTTATGTTGTCACGTGACAAGGCATGACCCCCTAACAACCAACAACATTGGTGGATGAGGCCGTTTTACCACCCTAAGGAGGGTTGATAAATCAATAGGACTAGAATGAATACTATTGGCATTCCACCGTACCTGACTCAGTAGTCCAGCATCCTGGACCACGAGCACTAAACACACAGATAGGCCTAAGCCAATGCATAGCATACAAAAGGTACACACAAATGGTAGGCTTAAACCATTTAATATGATCTTTCCTTTCAAAAGACAATACATTTTCTGTTGTTATTGTTGTCTTATTTATTTATTTTTTATTTTTATTTATTCTTTTTTTTTTTTTTTTTTTTTTTTTTTTTTTAAGTCGGCAGATTTCTAAATTCATTCGAACTGCTTGTGCGTTGCCCATACCAGAGCACTAATTTGACCCTTGAAAGAATCTAGGTCAGTGACTCCACAACCACCCTCACAATCCCAGAAGAGGCATAGTAATAGAAGGATGTCATGCTCTATTGTTTTTGTTTTTTTTTTTTTTTTAATAGCTTGAGTTGCAGGGACATCAGGGCTGCTACATAGACTTGACCACAGCAGAAATGTTCATCTCATCGGGACGGAGAATGTGGCTAACCTTCATCAGGGTCCTCAAAGGTGGTTGTGGAAATTATAAACTGGAAAAGAGACACAAGAGATATTGTAGGGTGGAAACATTATATGTTCATAATGAAGGACTTGATATACAGTCCATTTTCAACTATATAAAATGTTTCATTCATACAGTTACATTTTCTCTCTAAATAAAGGCTAGGCTATTCAAATTTGGGTCTTAGATGAGTAAAACTCTTAGATGAGTAAAACTCACCATTATTAAAATTCCAAGCTGAGTTCATACCCTAAGGATGTGATTGGAGCACAAACTCCTCTGATTCTCACAGCCCTTAACCAGCTCCATCAGCTCATTGTTAATGACCTCTTTCCAGTTGTTGCAGGTCCAGATGTAGACACTGCAAGTTTTACCAGAAGACATCCACACTGAATCAAATGAAGAAGATACATTTCTTCAAACTGCTATAGAGTATATAAGAGGTAAAATAAGCAATGTATTTCTCAAATAGATGTCTCTTGTACAGCATAAGATGCTAGATACACAGATCATATTCTAAATCTAAACAAAAGATTAAAACTTTATATTTATTGATCATTAGGTTGTGGCTCAAAGATTCCGGGGGGAGGCCGGAGATATGGAGTCCGAGTGGGCTTCATTCTCGGCCTCTATTGTCAATGCAGCTGCTCGGAGCTGTGGGCGTAAGGTCTGTGGTGCCTGTCGCGGCGGCAACCCCAGAACCCGGTGGTGGACACCGGAAGTAAGGGATGCTGTCAAGCTGAAGAAGGAGTCCTATCGGGCCTTGCTGGCTCGGGGGACTCCTGAGGCAGCTGACGGGTACCGGCGGGCCAAGCGTGCTGCAGCCCGTGTGGTCGCGGAGGCAAAAACTCGGAGCTGGGAGGAGTTCGGGGAGGCCATGGAGGAGGACTATCGGACGGCCTCAAAGAGATTCTGGCAAACCGTCCGGCGCCTCAGGAGGGGAAAGCAGTTCTTCACCAACACTGTTTACAGTGCGGGGGGAGAGCTGCTGACCTCGACTGGGGACGTTGTCCGGCGGTGGAAGGAATACTTTGAGGATCTCCTCAATCCCACCGCCACGTCTTCCGAGGAGGAGGCCGAGGCTGGGGACCCAGAGGCGGACTCATCCATCACCCTGGCTGAAGTCACTGGTGGTTGGCAAGCTCCTTGGTGGCAAGGCTCCGGGGTTGGATGAGATCCGTCCTGAGTATCTTAAGTCTCTGGATGTTGTGGGGCTGTCTTGGCTGACACGCCTCTTCAACATCGCGTGGCGGTCGGGGACAGTACCTCTGGACTGGCAAACCGGGGTGGTGGTCCCTCTGTATATAAGAAGGGGGACCGGAGGGTGTGTTCCAACTATAGGGGGATCACACTTCTCAGCCTTCCCGGTAAGGTCTATGCCAGGGTACTGGAGAGGAGAATCCGGCCGATAGTCGAACCTCGGATTCAGGAGGAGCAGTGTGGTTTTCGTCCTGGCCGTGGAACACTGGACCAGCTCTACACTCTCCATAGGGTGCTCCAGGGTTCATGGGAGTTTGCCCAACCAGTCCACATGTGTTTTGTGGATCTGGAGAAGGCATTCGACCGTGTCCCTCGTGGTGTCCTGTGGGGGGTGCTCTGGGAGTATGGGGTCCGGGGCCCTTTGCTAAGGGCTGTCCGGTCCCTGTATGACCGGAGCAGGAGCTGTGTTCGCATTGCCAGCAGTAAGTCAGACCTGTTCCCGGTGCATGTTGGACTCCGCCAGGGCTGCCCTTTGTCACCGGTTCTGTTCATTGTGTTTATGGACAGAATTTCTAGGCGCAGTCAGGGGCCGGAGGGGGTCCGGTTCGGGGACCACAGGATTTCATCTCTGCTGTTTGCGGACGATGTTGTCCTGTTGGCTTCATTGAACCAGGACCTGCAATGTGCACTGGGGCGGTTTGCAGCCGAGTGTGAAGCGGCTGGGATGAAGATCAGCTCTTCCAAGTCCGAGGCCATGGTTCTCGACCGGAAAAAAGGTGGCTTGCCCTCTCCGGGTGGGTGGGGAGTCTTTGCCTCATGTGGAGGAGTTCAAGTATCTCGGGGTCTTGTTCACGAGTGAGGGAAGGACGGAACGTGAGATTGACAGGCGGATCGGTGCAGCTTCGGCAGTGATGCGGTCGCTGTATCGGACCGTTGTGGTGAAGAGGGAGCTGAGCCGTAAGACGAAGCTCTCGATTTACCGGTCAGTCTTCGTTCCTACTCTCACCTATGGTCATGAGCTCTGGGTAGTGACCGAAAGGACGAGATCGCGGATACAAGCGCTCGAAATGAGTTTCCTCCGCAGGGTGGCTGGGCGCTCCCTTAGAGATAGGGTGAGGAGCTCAGTCACACGGGAGGAGCTCGGAGTAGAGCCGCTGCTCCTCCACGTCGAGAGGAGCCAGTTGAGGTGGCTCGGGCATCTGTTCCGGATGCCTCCTGGGCGCCTCCCTCGGGAGGTGTTCCGGGCATGTCCCGCCGGGAGGAGGCCCCGGGGAAGACCCAGGACACGCTGGAGGGACTATGTCTCTCGGCTGGCCTGGGAACGCCTCGGGGTCCCCCCGGAGGAGCTGGAGGATGTGTCTGGGGTGAAGGAAGTCTGGGAGTCCCTGCTTAGGCTGCTCCCCCCGCGACCCGGCCCCGGATAAGCGGACGAAAATGGATGGATGGATAGGTTGTGGCTGGTCTGCAGAATGAGGCTCGTTTCCTTCCTGCTCATGAGTTAACTTGTACACAATTGAACCTACTTATAGTTTATTTTACATGCTATTTTAAAAGTTGTATACTTTATTGTATAAAATATTTTATTGTACCAGGTTTGAGATTAGATTTTTAAATAAAGATCTCCTCTATATATAAAAATAACCTCATATTCTCACTAAAGGTTTAAAAGTGATCGCTGACACAGCAGTAGTCCAGGCTCTGCTTCTTCAGGGCTCTCAGCTGCTGCATGACCTCAGGCAGAGAGGGGTTTCAGTAAACTGGGATGTGCCATTGAAGTAATGCTCCAAGTTAATTGTGTTGTTTTACATTTAAAAATTAATTTAATTACAAACTGTTTTTCAAGTCTTAGGCAACAATCTCTTTCCCCCATAAAATGAAAAAGTATTCTATATAACTGAAATAATGTAACTATATTAGCAAAATAGTGTATTTGTTTCATCGCAACACATTAAGAAATAACACATTTAAACATGAGGGATAATAATACAAAACTAAATCCAATTAATGGTTTATTTCTTTGCTGCCCTCAGCTCTTCAAACAGCAGACACTTGGCCTGTGCAGAGGAAAGACAACAGTCTGATAAGCACACTTAGAGCACAGTGTTATGCATCTATATTTAGGCCTTATGTGAAGTGAGTGCCAACCTCATGCCAGCGAAGTGTGTCAGCTGGAAGCCCCAAATGGCAGTGGGGGCAGGTGTGAGTGGGATAGGGAATTTCTTGGTTTCTCTGCCCCCAGCACGGCCCCTCGCTGTCCCACAGAGGGTGTCCTGGAGCATGGGACGACCAGGCCACCCCGAAGTGCGGCCTGGGATCGGTCTGGTACATAACCCGCTGATTACCACTAGAGGGCACTGCAGATGAGGAATCAGATTCTTCCTAAAAATGAGGGAGACAGATTTTGTTAGTATGAACTTAACTTAACTTAGCACATAATTACATTCATTGAGATAATACATATCATTTTCCCAAATACAATTGTGATTGTTAAATAATATTATTATTGAATTAGTATTTTGTCAATACTAAATGTACAGAATGTCAGCACTTTCTAAAGCTTTAAAGGAACAGTAAGATTTAAATGATAAATTCCATAAACATGACCTATGTTTATGGAATTCATAATTAAAAGCTGCGTTCCCATTTATGAGGGAGAGATGTTCAAATTAAATATAGTTTTTGCTGATAACAATTGTACTGATGATTTATTCTTAATTATAAAAACACTGGACATGATGTATGTGTTATAAGTAGGTGTTTTCAAGATGATCTAATCAGAAAAGCAGAATGAACTTCACATGAGTCTCTCATCTGGGTTAACAGTTTCAAGACTGAAATAATGTTGGTTAAAACATAAATACTACACGCTTTTTGCAGGTTTTATTAAGTAAGCACCACCTACCTATCTACAATATACCTGAGATTGCTTAGATTTAGATTGTCATTTTTAGATTGTCATTTTTACTTATATAATCCTGTTTCTTACTTGTCTGATGTTTTTATGTAGATGTTTGTCAGTTTAATATTTGTAATTTTACAAATACAAAAAGTGCAGTTTGGGAGAGCAGATGTTGGCTGGGATTTTATACTTCGACAACCAGACGGCCCAGACAGACTTTTCAGTGTGCTATTACAGTGCATTAAAATTGCAACAAAGAATAGAGCCATGAAATTCCATCTGCTGTTTTTGTTCAGTGCCAACACACTGACTGCAGCTTATATTTTTGTTGTGTTTAAGATCCCATTACATACAGCCTACAATAACTTAGTGACAAATTATTCATATGTTTTCCATTTTGAAGGTCACCAACTATAATTATGTGTCTGATACCTGCTTTGTAATCTGAGGGCGGTACTGTGAGTCCAGAGAACGCAGGCAATACCAGCAGGGCTCCGGTGAACGGCCTGTGAAGAAGAGGAGAAGAGCTTGTACGATGTAGCTACGAATTTAAAAAGTACTTCCTGAGTACAGACTCCGGTTGTATATATGTTGAGGCTAATGTCGTAGTTTGATGGTTATTGTGCACCTAAAACATCTGTGTTGCCACAGTAAATTATCTGTCTACAAGTGTTGGATGAAAAAATAATAAAAATAATAGTTTTTTGTTGTTGTTTTTGTTTTTACCTCACATCCCATACAATCTATCTGGGAACTGGCATTTAAGATACAATGCCAACATAACATAAGAAACTTAAAAAATGTTTATTATTGTAAAAAATGACATAAAATCTTTGAGCAGTAATGTAAGAAGCAGGATAATGCGTCACTCACTTTGGGTGGTAAGCTCCTGTGTGGCTTCTGTCTGGGGGGTCTCCTGGTCCTCGGTGGAGGGGCTTGGAGGTGGGAGGGCTTCACTTTCGTCGTTCGATGAGCTTGGGATCTCCTGCAGCGTGGCATCACTGACGGACTGCCTCGTCTTGTGCACACTCACCACAACCGCAAGACACACATTTGACATAAAAGGGGCACAATGTTTGACCTATGTATGTATATGTATCACTATTATTATGATTATGCATTACTACTATTATGCACATCTTTATCATTTATTATTTCTTATTGTCAGTTAAAGTTTATGCATTTTTTGTTTTGCAAGTATTTTGTATTAAAGTTAAGTCAGAATACAACTTTTTTTAAGATAAGCATGAGGGAACACTATAATAACATGGTTAAAATTATAAAATAGTTACATATTGCATCATGTCTCCCTTTTAAATCTTACCTGGTTTGCAGCTACCTCTTCATTACTCACAGGATTTTGTGGATTATTGTCTGCATTTTTTTCAGACTTCTCAGATTCTTTACTATCGATCTCCCCCTCTGGTTGGTTGTCACTAAAGTTCAACAGAGAAGCACACAAATTTAGCAAAACGTGCCCTCTTAAGTGCCTGGGTTATCAGCCAATAGGTCTTCAGCTGATTAGGCAAACTAAGCCTCTACTGTTACATGAGTGTACAAAAACATCCCTCTTCTTGTCTTACCTTTGGCTATTTTTTCCTGATGTCACCCTTTCTTCTTCCATGCCCGCTCATGTATCCCCCTTCAATGTTTTTCTTTGATTTATTTTCCCTATTTTTAACCTCTTTCTTCAACTTTTCCTCCCTTTGAGCCTCTGTCTTCTTTACACGGTGTATATCTTGGCAGCTTGGGGCCGCCCCCTCAGTGTGTGTGTGAAACGGAAACTCCGCTCTTCAATATTTGATGTGTCTGAATGGCTCACAAGCTGGTTTCTGTAAAGACTAATCAGGTGAGGGCTCTCTTGCGCCTATAGTGAAACAGGCTTTAACATAAGCTACACCCCACAGAGGAATACACACCAAGGCTTCAGTGGCTATGATAAGTCAGTGTGGATGATTGAAATATTCAAATCGTTCAGGTTTTTATGAGTTATCAGGTGTAGTCCAGTTCAGTCTTGGTTGGGGTATGATTTTGTATCACAAATAGGCCTACTAATCTTGGTTTGTTGTTATTAATGGATTTCTTCTCCATCTATGTCTAACTTTTTTGACCTTGTATTAGACAGTCCCTGTTCTCTAGTTTCACATTATTATTGTACAAGGAATTTGAACAATATCTGAACAATAGCCCATACAGTAAGCCTATTTTTTTAATGTAATGTTGTCATTATAGTTCTGTGTGCCTCTCTGTATACACATAATAATTTAGTTGATAGCTTAACTTCACTAACAAAAACAAACCCCCAAGACAAAGAAGACCTGGCATTTCTGTGGAGAAGTGCATTGTAATTGATATGTTTTACCAGCAGAGGGAGCACGAACACAAAGTGTTCGTGGATCATCTTAGCCTCTGGATGTATACGCTTGTGACAGGTAAATTAGCTCTTTAAACTAAAGCTTCATTAACGAATTGAACAATAATGTAATTCTGATATATAATTAACATTCTTACTTGTATGTGTGTTTTCCAGGTGCAGTGGATCCTGAGCCCTGATGCCATGAATAAAAGCCGTATATAGGCCTACTGTTTACACGTTCTCTTAAGGTAAACTGCGAAGGCCCAGGCCTACTAGGCCTACGCACACACTAGCACCTAACAAGGCACGTTCAGTCTATTTACTCCGATGGCACATTCAGAGCCGTTAAAAAACACGTTATGTGCAGATGACGACCCCTCTAGCACCCACCCACCTCTTTGTTATAGCATGCACTGGAGGGATTTTTTTTATTGAGCAGCTTTCAGCCATTCAGAGCTTAGAATGATGAAAACATCATCAGAATATATAGTAGAAATATCTAGGCTGCATCAGAATAAAAGAAATCAAAACATTTTTTGGTGTACTGTGCATTTCACAAAAATTTTATAGAATATAAAAAAAACTACATTATTTATTATTATTATTATTATTATTAGTAGTAGTAGTAGTATTAATAATAATAATAATAATAATAATAATAATAATAAATGTATTTTAAGTTGGTGTGTAGTGAATGTTCAGATAGCAAGTAAAATTCCCATAATTAATAATCTGATTAGATACTTTTATCTAACATGGCTTTTATCTGCAGCACATATTTGTATGTTCATGAAACACATTGAGAGTATTTACCGGTCAGTGAAGTGCGCGCCTTCCTGTAAATGTGTGGCAGGTACAGAGTAATTTTAGTGCTTTTTTTTTCTTGTATATGTGTGTGTGTATTTGTGGGAGGAGGCAGCCGGGAACATAAGTGCCGATGACTCACCAGTCTTTTGTGACAGTGGCGCAGAGAGAGTGCTGTGCACCCATTCCTCTCCCTTGGGGCTTGCATACAAAACAAGAAATGGAGAGCGAATGAAAGAAAGAAAGAAAAAATGGCCGAACGATTAGGTGTTAGGGAGCATTAAAGGGTAGATGGGAGGGGGTATGGATAATTTAGGAAATAAAAGAGGTAGGAGATGGCAGAGGGGGGTAAAATTGTGGAGCACCAGATGAAAGCAGAGAGGCAAATGACTGGGGAGAGCATAAACAATGGGTGCTGTTTTAGAGGGGTCCCCAGTGCAGCCCTGTTCTAATGGGGCTGCTGAAAGCCTGCTTCATTTTCAAGAATATACCCTGAAAAAGACTAGCCTCTACAATGGAGGGTTGGCGGACAATGTCAGTGATGAAAGAGGAATCAAAAGGCAGTTTATTTAGAAGTTCAAAAACACCTTTACATGTATAGTGGAGACAGCTGTGGTCAATATAAAAATGCAAGCTTATTAATTGGCTCTTTCAACCTTTTGTGTTTAAACTTTTAGTTCAGTAGATCAATAATATTTATACAGAGCCCTAGAAAGGTTGTGTAACACAAGTAAACCCTGTGATATAGAAACCAATTTGAGAAATTATAAAACAGCTTTATGTATGTTGTGCTGATGTGTCAATGAGTTTCATGATTATGAAAAATAAAGACCGTTGCCATAAAAAGGATCAGCCTAATACCAAATATTGTATGTTGTATGTGTATGATGAAAAGTCCACAAAATGTCACATGATTGGAAGCTGAAACCCATGAATAGGTTAAATCATAAACAGCATAATAACTTTGGTTTTGTCTTTGTTTAGCCTAAATTTAGTCTCAGTTTAGACTCACTTTTGAACTGGTTAGTAGCCTAATTCTATTTAGAAATCAGTGAGAGAGACACAGCCTAATTATGCATACATTGTCTACTTCACTGTAATCCTGGAAATGTGGTGTATGTAACACAAAACCCTAAAATGTTATTTCACAGCATCAAAACACAATATTACATTATGCATCAAAAATAGTCTGACATTTTCAAACTTAAAAACAATGACTGCCAAAAAACTGGTTGCCATGGTGCCTAACAAGACCTCTTTGGTTGTATCAGCTGAAGTTATTTCACAAATATGTTTCTTTTGGGCCTGTTATTTTCATGCTATTTTGGCTAATGTAACTGTGATATTTGGTTTTTAAAAAAGGTTGAGCCCAATCCTGCAGCTGCAAAAACATAGTAATTATTTTAATCAGATTTAAAGGTCCACATTTAAACGAATCTCATATTCACGAAACTGACATTTCTGCTTGGATTTCAGCTTTCAGCCAAATGCATATGTTTCTTCTGGGCCATTACGGATGAATTGATGCGCTGTCAGACTCCTTTGTGCCAAATGCTGGATCTTTACCAATTTTCTAGCTTGAGAGTTAGATCTTTTTTTTTTTTTTTTTTTTTGCAGTATTCAAATGTATTTTAATTATGATACACCCACAAGGCAAACGTGAATAAATAGCTACTATAAAAAAGGTAATGCAATCCAGAGCTTTTGTCAGATAATAGAATTATTTGTTCTGGGATATATTTACCCACATGTCTAGCGCATATATAAGAAAATGTGCAAACTAATTTATAGTTTTTGCTTCGTCCCAAGATTTGAATTTGTAAACTGTTGTGTTCACCTTAGCATCAAAAGGGCAATCAGTAGGCTGACTATAAGAAGAGCCTGAATATCCACATGCTTGTTTTAAGTTCATTATCTATGCCACGTTTACTAGTGACGTCAAATTGAGTTGAGTCAGACGACGTCGTCCATGCGTCACACAAACTCCCTATTTCTTTTGGACCCTGTCGTTCCAACTTTTCTCATCTCCTGTCACATCCTGCTCTGCCAACAGCTCATTTATGGCTACTGAAAAAAAAACTGTGCCTACTCAAAGTAAGAGGTTAGAGGTATATGTTCAGTATTATTGCTACATTTAGTCTCACTCTGACTAAATCCCGCTGCTATAGATGGCTCATATCATATGTCCCAGATATTCAGTATGTGTGTATATAATGGCACCGGTTCAACTACAAATCTCTGCTGTTAAAAAATATGTTTTATTCATCATTAAACCGCATCTATAATTGTCCAGTACTTTAAAATGGGAGCAAAATTACTGAAATATTCATAAGGATTAGTCACTTTAATCGTGACCATGGTCAAAGTCATAGCTTTAGTTTCCCTCTTTTATAAAGTGTTTTAATGATGTAGGCATGGAGACACTTGTACACACACAGAGCTACTTTATAGTCTATTCTCTAAGCCAGAGGAAACTAGTGCATAGACCTGGTTTCTGGTTCCCCAGCAGCAGTATTCTGGATGTACTGTGGCTGTTTTATAGCTTGTTTGGAGAGGCCAGTGAGTAGGCTGTCTAGTCTAACCTATTGGAGACAAATGCATGGATGAGTCTCTATTTGTCTGGTCCATATTCACCTTCTCTGAGTGAGACATAGATCTGAATGTCGTCTGCATAGTTATTGTATGTAGGAGACATTATTGCTGCGCATTAACTGGCCTAATGGTAGCATGTAGTGATCAAACAAAAGGGGTCCGAGGATTGACCCCTAGGGTATCTCACTTGTCAGGGTCATGTGATCTGAAACATAGTTTCCAATTTCAATAAAGTACTTCTTGTCTTCTAGGTAGGGCCCAACCAGTCTCTGCAAGTGGATCTCATGGTCGACAGTGTCAAAACTTATATCTAACAAGATCAAGATTTTGTTCAGGCAGATGTCATTTTCCACCTTGATAAGAGCAGTAGGATTGTTATTTACATTGTGGAATTGATGGCATTTTTAATGCCCTGAACCTTGTCATTAAAGAATGTTGAAACTCATTGCACCTAGATGTGGAATTTAGTTTTAATGGCAGTGGAGCTGGATTTTTTAAATCTATTTACTGTTACAAACAGGAGTTGTTACTGCAGGCCCAATGAGGTGCAGCTGGGAGGGCGGGTGCTGTAACAGGCACGGTTTTGTATGGGGAAGAGTTCAGCATAGTTGAACAGCATGATCAAGAGCAGAATTCTTGATCATGCTGTGTCAGGTGTGAGGGGAGCTATCTTAAGTCCTTATCTGATGAGGCTTTCTAGATGATAGGGAAGGGCCATGGGGGAAAAGGAGAGTGAAGAGTCCCTAGATGGAGTTGATGTGTAAAAGGGGACTGATGACTAATTTCAAATAATTCCCCTTTTCAAGATTTCAGTCTGTTCTGTTCTGATGTCCACTGCACCCACATGCACAATCAGCTGTTTAACTCCTCTGTGAGTGGACAAAACTTTTGTAACTGGGATAGCAGCATGTTAGGATTCCCCTTGGCTCACAACACTGGCAGCACTGTTTCCTAGCAGTAGTAGTAGTGTATCTCTAACCTTGACATTTGGCACAGATTGCCTGTCTGTCTGCTCTCTTTTGCCAACTTCATTGTTCTTGTTTTGTGATGAAAATCAATTTTTAGTTTTTAGGAATAATTGAAAACAGACATTTTCTGAATGTTCAAATCACCAATGCAGGATTACTCAAGCATGAATTAATCTAAATACAACAATGAAGAGGGAACACTGTTATAATATTAAAAGCTCATAAAAGTTACAATATCTAAGTAATTACGCAGGCTACGATGCCAAATATGATTCTGTATGAAGGTGTCCATAACCTATATAACACATATAGGAGCAAAGTATATTGAGTATTAATTTCGCATTAGAGGATTATCTGTGATCATGAGCAGTTTACCAGCAGCTTGCTCTGTTATTCACTACAAAAAAACTACTTTCATACACAAATAAACTGTAAAATTGAGCCAAAACAAGACAATCAGTAATATGTAGTTTTATGTTAACACTGAATGCCCTGCCAAAACCATTCACTTGCTGTGACTGATTTGAATATAATGTCACAGTAACATGGGTTGAAAGCTAACTTCTTCACGTTGTTTCTATTGTGTCATCCAGATCGGGCAGCCTTCACTCCCCTCATAAATCACCTGGTTACACTCTTTTTTCCTTCTTCTGATACAGATACTGAACACCAGATAGTTTCAGCAGAGATGCTCAATTGAATTGTCAGTTGCTACGGCAAATAGCCATCATAATCTGACCCTTTTCACATTTGCTCAAATCCATTGCACATTTTCCTATTGTTCTCATAGCATTAACTTGAGACACTCCATCATATGCACTTGACTCTTCAGTGGTCGTAATACTTGATCAATGTATGTCATCTTCAAACATGCTTTTCAGCACATTAATCTGTTTTACACAAACAGATCCTTGACTGTTCTTCCTTTTCCCTGCAGCAGCCAATCTGGCTCGAGTCCAGTGACCAGTGGTGTTGTTTTCAGTTACAAACTAATAATTAGATCCTTGCCTCTGCAACCACAACAAATAAAACCCACAAGAACATAAAGGCTGTAAAAAAAAAAAATACACTTACAATGGTGTCCAAGAAACAAATTGAGATAAAAAAAAAATAAAAATTAACGACGAGTAGTCTTTACTGAATTTAACATGTGATTGCATAGAGTATTGGTATTATTGTGAAGCATAGTCAGTTTTTGCAGCTGCAATGGTGAATATAAATAAGATTTGATGTAAGGAACAAAAATTACAGACTGTAGCTCAAAGCAAAATGGAGATGGCCTCTAACAATTATTCACTTCCTTGTTAACAGATTTGCTGTTTTTTTTACTGTTTATGTGTTTGATCAAGTGAA